>NC_054595.1:16587473-17222434 GCF_004785595.1 Juglans microcarpa x Juglans regia | reverse complement strand
TTAAGCCAACCCCTAGGGGTTGAGTTTTTCCTTTTATTGAGAGACACTTAAAGAGTACTTGGCCTATGAACTTCCTTGGAAGAGTATCAGGGTGTCAACTTACCAAAAAACCTAGCATTCGGTGGATACTCGCTGCTTTGGAAAAACTATTGGCAATTGAATTTTTTTTTTTTTTATAAATAATACAACATTAAAAGGAGCAATCCAAGTACACAAGAAGTATACAAGAAATACACTAATCTAGTAGGAAAACAAAGAAGATACAAGAAAATCATGTAAGTGCCCATGAAAGACTATCAAAGCTATCCAAACAAAGAGATGCCAAGGAAGTTTTGAGCTCTTCCAATGCTTGTTCGCAATCCTAAAAAATGATAGCATTTTCCCCCTCCAAATACATCACATGAGACAAGCAGGGACCATTTTCCTCATCGGTTTGATTTGTGGCCTGACACCTAGCCCTTTCCAAGAATAAACAAGTTCAATAATCTTTTTGGCATAACCCAATCCAAACCAACCTGTCAGAAGAAGTTGCTTCATAGTGCACTGGCAATTGCAATAGAGAAAACGATGATCTACAGACTCCCAACTACTCTTACACATGCAGCACCAATCAGCCACTATGATGTGTCTTTTTCTTAGGTTACCAATGGTGAGAATCTTGCCTAGAGAGGCTTTTCGAGAAAAAATGCAGCCCATTAAGGGGCCTTAGTCCTCTAGATACTCTTCCAATGAAAGGAATTGTAATTGTGAGATTCAAGCACATTATAGAGAGATCAGACATTGAACATCCCCCTCTTGGCGGGGGGGACCAATGAAGCTTGTCTACACCTCATCGTCTCAACCTAGTAGAATATAGTAGATTAAAGTTGGCCTTAGGGAATTCCACTAAGGGAAATCACTAAATATCTGTATGGTCAGCCATAAAAGCATTCTTAGCACATGCAACATTGTACACATCAGACAAAGCTTCCTCGGTATACTGATAACACGAGAAAGAGGAAACAATGTTGTAGACAGATGTTGCATGGGTAAGTTCTGTAGTGAGACTGTAAAAAAGTGTCAAAAGCATTATGGTCATATTGTATCTCTATTTGGAGTGTCAGGTGATACCTTGAACTGTAATATAGGTTTTTGCAAGTTGCAAAAGTAGACTCTATCATGAGAAAAGTGAGACTTGGGGGGAAGTTTCTCTTTGCATCATGCAGACAACTTGGTAGGAGAGGAATAACATACATCCAATCAGGTAGATCAGAACGGGAACTTGCTTAAATCCCAGCAGTAGCTGACCCCCAGATTGTTGTTTATTCTTCCATTCTATTTAGTGGGTGATGCAACATTTGTATCATTTGATTCAGTTTGGTTTTTAAGCATAATTCTCAAATCTTAAGGCCCGGTTTGTATTCGCAACCCATCTCAATTCATCTCAACTCATCTCAACTCATCTCACTACTATTCATTACTATTCATCAACTTTAACTCACAAATTGCACTACTATTCACAACCCATCTCAACTCATCTTCGAATCCAAACGACACCTAAATAAAAACAAAAGCTCTTAGATCTGCCTTTTACATTATACCTATGAGAATGTCTGAGTTGATTCCCAATTCCCTTATAAACTTGAAACATGGAGGCCACAAAAAGTGAACATGCAAACAACAATAACAAAATCAATAATTTTTTTTATAGGTCAATAATTTGGGAGTTGGAGCCTATTACAGAGTTCTTTGCGGTATTATATTCTGCAAGCATTTCCGGGGGCACCGGAGACAAGATGCTTTGGAATCATTCTAAGAAAGGTATTTTCTCTGTCAGATCCTTTTACCAAAAGCTTACGAACCCCGGTAAGTCTATGTATCCATGGAAGAGCATTTGGTAGACGAAAGCCCCGTCAAGAGCAGCCTCTTTTGTTTGGACAGCATCGTTGAACAAGATCCTTACTATAGATAATTTGAGAAAACGACAGGTTATTGTCCTAGATTGGTGTTGTATGTGTAAGAAGCATGGGGAGTTAGTTGATCATCTGCTTTTACACTGTGAGGTGGCCAAGGGCATGTGGGATGATTTTTTCTCAAGGGTTGGATTGTCTTGGGTTATGCCATGTAGATTGGTGGATTTTCTCGCAAGCTGGAGAGGACTATACGGCAATTCTCAGATAGCGGCAATTTGGAGGTTGGTACCAATATGTTTGTGTTGGTGTATTTGGAGGGAAAGAAACGCAAGAAGCTTCGAAGACCAGGAGAGAACACTGGAAGAGCTAAAAGTTGTCTTTTTTAAATTATTGTTCTCATGGGCGGGGGCCATAGTTTGTAACGGACTTAGTGTCCATGATCTTCTTCTTTCTTTCGTAACTTCTAACTAGGCACTTCTTCATGTATACTTCCTGTGTACTTGGGCTTTGCCTATTTCTATGAATACAATATCTTTGATTACTTATCAAAAAAAAAATTATTATTGAATCAATAGAATAGGCATAGCCCGAGTACACAGGAAGTATCAAGAGAAAAAACCTACATGAGGTGTAGTGCTAGAAATTGAAACAAGAAAGTCATGAAAACTAGCTCTATTGAAATCCATAACAGATGCCCATAAGAATAAAGGACCAAATGTGAACTCACCAAATGAATAAAAAATTGGGAAGGAGGGAGAAGATAGTTTGACGAGCACATTAGGAAAATAAGTTAGTGAACCATACTAAGACGAGAAACCTTTTTTTATATAAGTAACTGAGATGAGAAACATTAAAGTGGGAAGGATGAAGTGTAAGCGTGTGGAAGTTGCATAACTTACAAATTAAAAAAATGAATGATCAATAAAAACAGGTGAAAAATTACGAGTAAAAGTAACATACCGCAATGAGTTCACTTCTAAGATTACATGGTCTTCTTTAATATTTTCAAGCACAGCCCGTAGAAAAGTTGCTTCAACCTGCAAATGAAAAAGGATCAATAAATGCTCATCCTGTGCAAAGGTGTATCTCCACTACCATCATCATTTCTGGTTGACATAATCACCTCTTTCTCAAAGTCGATAGAGTCATCTCTAGAATCTTCAATATCAACATCATCTGAATCGATGGAGTCAAGTTTCAACTCTCCTGAAGCTGGGAGAACACTACCATCTTGAGTGATCAACTCTAGATCATCTTCTGTAGTTTGCATTGCCTCAGCAAGTTTATCTGCAGGAATCGGTGCAATTGAATGCCTCCATTCTTCTTCGTGGCTTCCTTCACATATTGACCAAACATATCCAATCCCACCTGTACCAAGCTGATCGATAATAGTAAATGGTATGAGTTAATGATAAAACATATCATGCCTAGAAAGGCCAATCCTTTTTGGGTTTTATTTGATAATTAGAAAGGGGGGGAGAATAAAATGATATTCATTATCAGATCATAATTCATGTACCGATTAGTGACAAATCTATCACTAAGTGATAGAAATAAGTCCAGATATAATTTAACAGTATCAGGCTAGTCCATGATCCAGAGAAATATAAATATCAGTCTGACAGCTAACCTCGTCTGTAGGCTGACATTGTTCCTCAGATAATTGGGATGACATCACCCCATTTGACTTATCCACTGTACCTGCAATTGCTGCACATAAAACGACTTACAATAATGCAAAATAGCATTTCAAAAATTGTATAGTCAGCAACTAGTACAGAGCAGAAGAATTATGAGGAAATTAAATAATTTTTTTTTTATAAGTATGAGGAAATTAAATAATAAATAAGCATCTGTACAAAAACGATTCTGCACCATCTACCATAACAAACCTGATGTTTCAGAATCCATTTGTAGGTTATTAGCAGCAAAGAAATACAAATAGTTCTGATACTTAAGTCTTCAGAAAAACACAATAAGAGTCAATTTACACACCCAGACACAGATAAATAATGATAGGAAAGCACCCCATCAAGTTTATTGTGTCTCACTTATTTTCATATTCGATGGTGACATTTTTATAGATCCAAATCTTTAAAACAAGTCTACAATCTTTGAAGGTGTAGCTTCTAAATTTTGCTTAAATTAGTAAGGTATAAGTATCGATTTCTGTAAATACTGCAAATTTGATTCCATTCATGAATCTATTTTAGTCGAGCATTAATCAATAAAGAAAGTTCCTTTTCATTTTTATTTCTTTGATAGATAGAAGTATTTAATTTATCTATTCTAAATATATAATGTTTTTTCTTGTGCGCATGTGTGTGTAGATAACCCCAACAAAAAAGCTATTTCCATCCAAATGCTTAATAAGCCAAGCCAACCATTACTCATCACTTCAAGGCACGCCCACTTTAAGGAAGATAAGAGGCTAATACCATGAAAGATTTATAATTCGATCAGTAAACTTAAGATCCCTACATCATAATCATATCCTCTGCAAAGGCAATTGATGAGTTCTGGTACAGAAAAGTAGGTTAAGGGATGTGATGCAGTGAACATTACATGCAAATTCCCCAATCCCACTGCTATTGTCAGCATACTCCAGCTCCTCGTCACTATCTTGCTTAATTGGCTGTTCATGTAAAGATACCTTTGAGTATGAAGGAACAACGAATTGTTGCCCTATTACAACCTGGAGCATAAGAAATGTCAAAACAGTACTAAGTATAGTAAACTAAATCAGAAAAGGACCATAACTTTCAATAATTGCACCTTGTGATTGTTATTACAAAAGATATACACTAATAATATTGAGTTTGAGCATAACAACTGAACAAATCAGATACAAAGTTAGGTTTTATTAATTAATTTGGTTCACAGTCAGCCAATCAGGTGGATTTTTCAGCTAAAAAGGGGTGCCACCACTTTAGAGTCAACTTTGCCCCAAGAGCAGATGTCCGTCCTTAAGGTTTTTCTTGTTCACTTCTTTACGTGCTTCTACTATATTGTAACTTTAATTGCTCTCCTTTCTTGTGAAGAAAATCACCACCTTAAATTAGCTTATTTAGCTTTCATGCAACAATGATAAGAGAACATGAATGTACAGAGAAGAAGAGACAAAAATACAGTGGCATTCATAATGATCAATGCAGAATTTAACTCAATGCATAGAAGAAGAGCAAAATTTAAAAAATAATAATAATAGCTTAAGAGTACTCTGCTCAATCTCATAACCGAAGATGTATCGACTAACGAATCCATATAGGTTGATATCTAATAGAAGTGGATCACTATCTTGGCTTATATAGCACTTTTGAAATCCCAAATCGATAAAATATGCTATCAAACATCCACAGAGGGATTTTAAATCCCATAACAGTATCACTCTATCCCATTTCAAATGAGTTTATACCATCACAACTAAAATTTTTAGTCCGAGATGGACCTGTATGAGGATTAGTTAACTTGGTGGCATATAGCTTGGGAAGCAATCCAACAGTACAACAGACACAGGAGAATAATAATTTGGCAGTTCAAAAAGTGGGAACGTAGGGTTATATAGGCACATACCTTAAAAGACAAAACTACACCAGGTTCCAAGACTGCTCCAGACTTCATAACCACTCCATCACATACCATTGCATGCATTAGCCTACAGTCATCTTCAATAGTGACATTATTCCAAATATAAGAACCTTCTATTGAGACATTTGATCCTATAGTACATCCTTCCCCAACAACTGAATTTGAAATTTTAGTGTTACTCCCAATTTTGGTACCATTTCCAATGACAGTAAAAGGACCAATTTCTGCAGACCGCGATTGCACCACTTCTGGGGGCAAAAAACCCAAACAACATCACATTTAATGTAGAAATTACAGTGCAAAATATGAAAATTTCTAATCAGATACGCAGGTTTCAACCAATTAGATCGTTTGATGGTTACCTGATGCTCGATACATCCCCTGTCTTTCCAGTTTAGTGGCAGAATTCCCACCGAATTTAACATCTGGCACAAATGGGTATGTCCACCTTTGAATTATGTCCTTACTAATAGTGTCATAGCTTCGGAAGTTATCAATTCTAGCCGCATAACTCGAGTGAATTTCATGTGTGAATATTTTGTAGCCCATAATCTAATACAGAAAACCGAGTCTTACAATTTTGAGATAAAAAAGATCAAAAACAAGAGAAAACTTATCCAATTAGCAGAACATATTTTTAACATGATTTAAGCAATTATAAATGAAGAAAATGTTATTCATTGTAAAAAAGAATAGTTTATGTTTCGAGTTCATTTACAATAACCCAATGACGAGAGATTCTTAATGAGAAATGATACTTGCAGTCGTAGAGTGCACAAGCACCACACAATCCCTTTGAAAAGAGTGAGTAAATACAGAACCCATATGAAAAAAAACTAATTTTTTAATAGTGAACCCCACTCTTTTTCAAAACGACTGCACGGCACTTACGCACTTAACGACTGTATTTAGCATTACTCAAAGCAAAAAAAAAAAATGATGAGAATTTATTAGGAAATGTAACAACATATTTCATCAATGAAAATGGATAAAAAAAATCTTTTTTTCATTCAGTGCACAAAAAGGAATACATAACACATGCATTCAAATGGCCACTGTTTTATCCTAGCTATCTACACACAAGTTTTATGGACAAATGCTGCTGCAAGAAATAGAGCTTTTGTTAACATTTTCTAATCTAACAAGTCTTCATTTACAATTAAAAACATTTAAAAATAATATAAGGAGACATTTGTAATGACCCAAGGAAGGCTCAAGCCACGTCTAGGCACATTCTCCGATAGGAATAATCAACGTTAAAATTGGAGCCCTTGGAAACATTATAAAAGGTTCAAATTTCTCCCTATGAACCCTACCAAGCAATGTGGAATTCCATTCACCACCATCCTATACACAATCCAGGGTATTACAATCTCCACCCTTTTAACCCTTGGTGTCCTCGCCAGGCCATTCCATCATATACGCACCACAGCTCAAGTCCCATACTTTTGGTTGGATTAAGCTCTGATACCATTCATAACAACCCAAGGAAGACCCAAGCCACATATGGACTCATACTCCAAAATGATTAGTCAATATTATAATTGGAGTCCCTTGGAACCATTATAAAATGCTTAAACTTCTCCCATCCACAATGTGGAATCTTATTCACCACCTCTCTATACGCAATCCAAGGTATTACAACAATTGGCAATGGGAGCCATTATATTCTGGCATGTCTGTGCAAGTTTGCATCTCTATTCATGTCTTTGCAACATACATATACAAATTTGAAGAAAAGTGAGTGCATGTTAGTGTACCAGCATTCCTTTTTTTTATATACGCATGTCAGTATACCAGCATAATACATACACAACGGTAACTAAATTAAGCTTACAGAATATATGTATAATAAGCAATGCGTACATCATCAACAAGCAATCCCTTAACAAAATGGCGCCGTAGATGTTGATAGTCAAAATTGTCTGTAAAAAGGCTGAGCACTTCTGGTGAGCAGATATCAATATAGCAATCCTACAGTGAAAGTGCTAATGGTTCAGCAAAAATAATTCAGTATAGAATTATATCACTAGTCTGCTAAGAGAAGAGACATTAAATGATGTGAAAATTAATATTAATTCCATATTTTTTAATTTGGCTTTTTTCTCTCAGCAATACTAATTCAAAATTGAATGTCAATGCATCAATTGATAAAAAACACAACAGGATAAAGGGTAAACATGGTCTTAACCGGTAACAATACCCATTGCCTTCTTATGCATGGCATGGAGAGCACATTAAAAGCAACCAGCCATTCCTCAAAAACGGTTCACAAAGAAAGGGAGCAGGGAAGCGGAAGGAGAAACACTCCAAAATGGGTCATTCAAAGCACAAGCCGCAGACCGTGTGCATTCATTGGGTAAGCAATTGCAGATAATCTTGGATTGTGACAATGCCAAGATGTATAAAAAATCACAATACAAGGACAAAGAAACACTTTCTGTACCTGCTTACAAAATTGTTTTTTTTTTATAAGTACCTGCTTACAAAATTGTTACAGACAAATGTTATGATATCAAGTGATATTGGCCACCAATGTAAATTAGAACTCAAGCAGTTTTTTTTTTTTTTCACCACAGCATTTCCTTTGTTCATCATTCTATAATAAACTCCAGTTATCATAATGAACAAACAATAACTTACTGAAAAAGCAGCTATTTATAGGGAGAAAAACTAGTATTTCTTTGAAGACCGATATACAAAAGCCACGGGGAGGACAAATTTATCTCTAACAGGGAACCAGGTATTGTGAGAATAAATATTATTTTTATTCCGTATCTGAAATTGAAACTGATGTATTTGACAGAAGGATTGAAGGAATAAACCTGTGTGTCATTATGCAAAGAAATTGATGAATTATCAGTGAGCAGCAACTTATCAAGACATATGACCCCTTTTGAATAATCTGCCTTGTCCTCGTAATATAAAAGCTGCTTAGTATTAGGATCTATTGCCATAAACAGCTCATCAGTACCAAGTCGAGATTGGCGAGTGATTGGAGAAGACTTTGACCGTTTAATAACCATGGTCATTACAGCATTAGGATCTTTCTTTTTTCTCTCCCTGTGTTCCTGAAGCACCTGAGTAAGTGACATGTTGCTCACAGTATCTCCACTTATAAGGATAAAATCTCCATGTATCTTCAGAAGCCACAAACGTTAAAAATTGTTACTCTTTGAAACAGGAAGTTCTAAACGCAAACACAAGTAGACCTACATTGTTTAAGAACAAATAATTGACAAAAAGATAAAAGATTGGGAGTTGAGATGTGCGCATACCACATTACGCTCATAAATTAAGCGCAATGCATCACCAGCACTGACGGAATTGTGCGACTCTATCGTCGTGACCAAGAAGTTTGGCTGGGAAAGCCACTCAGAACTCTCCAAATAACCAATCACTTGCTTGGAATGAGCACAGCAAAAAACAATAACCTCTTCAACACCAGCAGATTCAAGCCAAGCTAAGGTGTAACTAATCATTGGGACATTTACCAAGGGTAGCAATACCTTCAACACCAAAACAGTTCCGTAAGTGTGCGAATTGGTATAGGAAGAACCAAAAAACTCCATGTCATTGCCGACAGAAAAAATTCCAAAATAGTCGACAGAGAGAAAAAGGAAGAACTAAATACTGAAACATATCAATTTCATCAACTAACACAAAACAAAAAAAATAAATAAACGAACATATGATAGCAGTGAAATTTGAGGGAAGAAAAATTCTTGGAACATAATGTTTTTATTCTTTTAACCCAAGTCAAGCTTTGTCAAGCAAAATAACTCTCATCCAAGTATCAAAAAGCAAAAGAGAAATCAAAATCCAAAAGCCAAAATCCCTATTCTTCTTCTACTTAGCAACAAACAGGGCACAAAGAAGTCAACTTTTCGAATCAATATACCAGTTTATCCAAAAACGTATCAAAACAAAGATCATTTTTAAAGGCACCGAGTGTCCAAGAACAAATTCCCAACTAATCCCGGGGTGCACAGGCCTCGGCATCAAAACAAAGATATCACCAAGCTATGTAAACGGGTTCCATAATTCAGCATCCCACATAGACCAGTAAGCACATACATAAACACATACATGCGAACATGTATACACGCACGTGTATGCATGTATATGTATGGGGGGGGTGTGTGTCTGTGTGTGTGTGTGTGTAAAGAGAAAGAGAGAGATAGAGTACTTTGGGCCGTTCGAGGGTGATGGGACGGAACTTGGTGGCGAAGCTATCAGCCAAGAGGATGACCTGCAAGGGGACACGTGCCAGTTCGTCGGAGTCCTCTGCCCTAGTTGCACCTTTTCTCTGAGCACCCATTCCTTCTTCTTTTTCTTCTTCTTGACTCACTCACTCACTCACCTTCAGAAACTCTGGAAATTATAGATACAGTAATTCCACAGATATACGCTGAGAATTTGGATTTACCATATACCTGATTTTAAAATAATTTCGATGAGGAGCAGTGACGGCACAGTGGCGTGGGCGAGGAGGACGCCGTGCGACGGCAGATCTGAGTGGCTCGGCGTGGTGCTCCTCCGAGACGATCGACGACGGGAGATGCCGAGACGAGGTGCGGCGGCAAGAGGCAGCGCGGCTGAGGCTATGTCATGACCCCAGAGGCAGAACCCTAGGTCGCAGAAGAAGAATAGTTGAAGGTGAGGGAGGGGTTCTGTTTTCAGTCTGAAGTGTGAAGGAGCTCGAACTGAAGGCGCGTGAAGTGAGGTGGGACTTTTAAGTAACGTTTGAGAACGTGTTTTATTTAGAACAATTCTACGCATCAGGCAGCACACCACACAATTTTTCTATTTTTTTTTTTTTTTTTTTTTTTTTAACCACAGCATAGGCTGATACGAATAATTTTCCTTTTATTTAAGAGGTTTGATAGGCATCCGCCTCTGTAGCGGTGTGCAGTTTTGCACACCCTACGTGGTAATTTGTTTTTTTTTTAATGCAAAACGCACCGTTTTGCACGGTAAGCTTTTTCAATTCCCATTTCGATTTCAATTTTGAAACCGAGCCCCCACGTCGAAATTCCTCCCCCCCCCCCCCCCCCCCCCCCCGCTCTCCTCTCCTCTCCTCTCCTCTCCTCTCCTCCTCGCCAGCGTCGAACCTCCTCTGCCCACCGCCACCTGACGCAGTCTCTCTTTCAAGTGACACCGAGCCCGTATGCACAGCGCCGCCACTCCCCGCGCCGCCCAGCTTTCCTCCCTCCCCATCGCCCTCATCGTCCTAGGTGCGTGTTTGCGTGCGTGTCTCTTTCATTTCTGATTTTCTTTTCTCCATCGCACGGTTGCTAACTCTCTCATCTTCCCTGCTTCAGAATCCTCATCAACGATCCCTAGAGTCCCTGCTTCAGAATTGACAGCAATGGGCCTGTTCTCGGCAGCCAGGTGAGTGGTTTTTTGCCCATACAAAGTTATGATTCTGAAGATTGTAGTAAGGGAATGTAAGGGATGTAGAATCTGTTGGTAGATCAAGAAAGAAGGTAAGCATAGCAAGTGTTTGAAGAAAAGCTCAAATGAGCCACAATTCTATTACATTGTATTCTTCTTTCTTTCGTTTTTTAACCTGTTTCGCTTGTATTTTTCCTAATCTTTTTGTTTGTATTTTTTAATAATTTATGTATTGTGTGAATATGATCTTGATCAGTACAGCATGGCCCAGGTAGTATTAAACATTTTTATGATTGTATATATGTTTTATATCTTTATTATGAAGTATAATTAAAGTAATGGATTTCAAACTTTATATATCCTTTGAAAAATGGGAAAAAAAAGAAGAGAGAATTTCATTGGAAAATTAGTAGTTTGAATGATCGATGTTTAATTTATGGTGCAGATATACAGTACTGCACCAGTTCATAAACCCATTAATGCCACATATATAGCATAGAATATATATTAGAATATATGCGGATTATTATTTTTGAAATCTGCTAGAGTTCAAGTGAGATTTAGATTTAGGTTTCTGTTTGGTTTCTTACTTCCGGTTTACACTACTCCCATGTTATGCGTATTGCTCTATTGCAAGTTGATGTTAGGGTGTCTTAAAACACGTCCATGCTTGTTAGAACTTATGTGCAAATGGTTATGAAAATCCTCACAGATGTACTATAACAGTGAACTAAATTGATGCTTATATAGGGTTGCTTATTGGCAATGGCTTTCAAACGACATAAATATTGTAGAGAAGTGCAAAGTCATAGGTTACTTGGCCTAAAGAAAAAGGGGGGCCATCTGGAGCACTGTCAGACATATTGAAGTGTAAATCACATGCTTTTTGGTGAATGAATATAATTTTGCTTCTCCATATTACTTTCAGAAGGTTTTTGAATGGGATAACATCTGACATTTCCTCATTCAAATGTTGGCAGTGTGTAATTTTCCCCTTACAAATTCTTCATAGGGATGGAGTACTGGTGAAATGCGAAATTTATGGGGAAGATCAAGTGAACTCCCATCTCACAAGTCTTCCAGATTTGACTCTTTCATTTGCAAACCCTTCCATCTTGTATTTACAAGAACACTGTACATCTGCTCCTTACTTTTCCTATAAAATGTATTTATAATTTCAACAATCCTTTTACCTTTATACAGGGTAAAAAAATTGATGAGTACTCCATTAATAAATGTAAAACCACGGAAATGATCCTGGAAAGACAATTAACTCCATAACTGTGCAAGGAAAACTGCCCCATTGCATTTTATCGGCTGAACTGCTGCAGGGAAGATTCAGTACTGCACTTCATCTCATGGTTTGTTCATTGTATACATACACGAGGAAGCTACAATGTTTGAGTTGGAATATCAGAATATGCATCTCTGGTTCTCTATGGCTGCATAGACTACTAGTTAGATTTTTTTATCAATGATATTGGCTGTTTGCAGTCATTAAACTTCAAGTTCAAGAACATAAAATGTACTGCTTATGCTTTTTCTCTCCTCGATTGTATTTTGGAATTTGATTCTATCTTGTTTATGCAGACCTGCTTGTGGTCAATTGGAAAGATTCCTAAAGACAAAGCCCCTTCAATGTCTGCCCTTACAAAGGTTTTCGATCTCTTACATGGGCAGGGGAATGTTGAAGTTGGTCATGAGTCCAATTTGATGCATCAAGATCAATTTTTGATGTGTTTTGGAGTAAGATAGTTGCTGTTAAGTATTTCAAGGTTTTGGTGTCATTAGGATTTTGAGCAATAACTTCATTTAACACTCAAGTTGATAAGATAGCATTTGGTGGTTAGATAGATTTAGACTAGTAGTTCTGGAAATACATACAATATGTACTGTACGATTGTAAGAAATATTTGTTGAGTATTTTAGATCACGTGGGACGCTACTTTTGAAACTATATGCCATTTGTATCAATGAATGTGACTCCTGATTATATTGCATCCAATTCGAAGTGTTTCGGATGTATGACAGTCCCACCGCCAAACCATCGCCACCATACTCATGGAATTACTCCCAAATTCAGATTTAACAAAGCATCAGTTTGTAATTCATCTCTGGAATTACTCCCACGAGTAATGCTCCTGATTTCTTCCCGTAATCAATTTCCAAAAATTTTCATGCTTTGTTTCTAGTTCAATAAATCATATTACATTTAGCAAAATGGCAAGTATGTAATAGAGCTGAGTTTACAAAGTCAATTGAAACGGCATTTCATATTACATTCTAGCTGCTTGATAATTGACTCAACCTGGACATGTTTTCCAAACTACATAACTACATAAGAGAGCTGAGTTTATGATAGGTCCCAACTCAGAAAAAATGCAAAAGTAAATAAACAAGTATCTATTCGGGTGAGAAAGTACCGCAAGGTTTGAATAACAAATGATTTCTTGGATATTCATTGACGATTGTAGGCTGCTTAAATAAGCAAAAACTCATACAACGTAAACCACGTAAACCGAAATAATAGGACTAACCACAAGACACAAACACACGTAAACAATACAAGAAAAACATAACACAACTACACGAATTAAAAGGAACGTAAATCACGCAACAATTACTACTGAAGATCCATTCGCAACTGAAGACTGACTCATTCGCACGTCTCTCTACTGGACGACGACCTAGTCTTGCCCTCCACTTTCCACGTGCCTTATTGGTTCCATCGACTGCCCACTACGTTGCATGCATGCTGCATGCAACGTTCTTTCACGTATGGTTTCATCCCAAATATCTGGGATTTGACTTATGGGCCCTCCCAGATCGCCGTGGCTTATCAATGCCTCCCCCAACAAGCAGATCCTTGTCCTCAAGGTCCAAACTCGGAAACATTTCCTTCAGCTTGGCTGTTGATTCCCACGTTGCCTCCTCGGCTGGAAGATGTTTCCACTACACCAAGCCTTCTTCAACCAGCTGAGTTCCTTGCTTGACCCATCGGTAATCTAAAATAGTTTGAGGTTCTAAGATGACTACCCCATCGTCGGAGAAGGGTGGTAGCTCAACTTGTTTAGTTTCAGCCATCTCCCCGTTGACTTCCCCGTTAACCTGGTAGCGTTTAAGCAGCGACACATGAAACACCGGGTGAATGCATGCTTCCTTCGGCAGCTGTAATTTGCATGCGACTGGCCCAATTTTCTCGAGAATTTGATAGGGTCCGAAAAAACGGCTAGCGAGTTTTTGGTGTACCCATTTAAAGACCGTTTGCTGACGATATGGATGTAGCTTCAAAAGCACCCAGTCACCGATATTGAACGTAATGTCCCTCCTCTTTTGATCTGCCAACTGCTTCATTCGATTCCGCGATCTTTCTAAATTAACCTTCAATTGTCGTAGCAGTTCATCTCGGCTCATGAGTTGTTGGTCAACTTCGTATACTGGAGAGAGGCCATCCTTGTACGTCGGAATAGAGGGTGGTAACCGTCCATACAGCGCCTGGAAAGGAGTCATCCCAGTCGAAATGTGGTATGTTGTATTATACCAATATTCAACCCAAGGTAAGTAGGAACACCATTTCCGTGGCCACTGATGAACAAAACACCGTAGATATTGTTCGACGCAACAGTTGACGACTTCCGTTTGGCCATCCGTTTGTGGATGGTATAAGGAACTGAGCTGCAGTTTGGTGCCCGACATCCTGAAGAATTCTTGCCAAAAATTGCTGATGAAAACCGGATCCCGATTCCTAACAATAGACTTAGGCATCCCGTAAAGCTTGATAATGCCTTCGACAAATTTTTCTGCCACATTTTTTGTAGTAAAATGATGACTTAAGGTGAGGAAATGTGCAGACTTACTGAATCTGTCGACAACTACCATTATGGTATCCCTTCCTTGTGAGACCGGTAACCTTTCAATAAAATCTAGGGTGATGTCGTCCCATACTTAGCACGGACTGGGTAGTGGCTGAAGGAGTCCGGCTGGAGCCAAGGTCTCTGTTTTAATTTTCTGGCAAACTTCACATCCTTGTACGTAATTCTGCACTGCTCCATGCATCCCCGGCCAGTAAAATTGTTGTCCCAGCTTCTTAAATGTATGTAAGACACCCGAATGACCCCCCACCTTGGTGTCATGCATCTCGTGCAGCAATTTAGCCCGTAAGGCTGTGTCGTTCGGAACAACAATCCTTCCCCTGTAACGTAATAGTCCTTTGCACCATGTATACGAACTTCCAGGTTGTTCTGTGGCCACACGGCTTTTTGACTGGATGTAGGGATCATTTTTTGCAGCTTTTTAAATTTCATCCCACAAGCTAACTTGCGGAAAGAAAATATGTTGAAGGACGAGGCTGCCCTGTTTTCGAGAGAGAGCATCAGCTGCAGAGTTTTCTCGGCCCGGTTTGTATGTAATTTCATAATCGTAACCCAAAAGCTTAGCAACCCATTTTTGCTGCTCCGAGGTTGCTATTCGCTGCTCTAAGAAATATTTGAGGCTACGTTGATCGGTCTGAATATAGAATTTCTGGCCTAGAAGGTAAGGCTGCCAGGTGCGTATGGCTTCGACGATAGCCAACATTTCCTTAGCGTACGTCGACCATGATTTCTTAGCCACTCTGAGAGCTCGGCTCATGTATGCCACTGGCTTGCCACGTTGAGATAGAACTGCTCCGATGCCTTCTCCCTACGCATCCGTTTCAATAGTAAAAGATTCATTAAAGTTTGGCATGGCCAATATAGGAGTGGTCGTCATGGCCCATTTGAGAGCAAGAAAGGCACGTTCAGCTTCCTCGTGCCATCTGAATTGCCCCTTTTTGAGAAGATTGGTGAGAGGTCTAGCTATGATGCCGTAGTTTTTGACGAACTTCCGGTAATAACCTGTCAAGCCTAAAAAACCACGTAGTTCTGAAATGTTAGTGGGTTGGGGCCAGGCTATCATAGCAGCAATTTTATTGTCATCCACTTTCACGCCTTGACTAGTGATTATGTGCCCCAAGTACTCCAGTTCTTGCTGGCCAAATGCACATTTGCTAGATTTTACAAAGAATCGATGTTGCCTCAATATTTCAAAGGTTTGCCTTACATGTAATAAATGGTGATCCCAATCCGGACTATAGATTAGAATATCATCAAAGAAAACTAATATAAATTTTCTAAGATGCTGACGAAAGATGGAGTTCATGATAGCTTGAAATGTTGAAGGCGCGTTACATAAACCGAACGGCATTACTAAGTATTCGTAATGACCATTATGTGTCTGAAAAGCAGTTTTATGGATGTCACTTGGTTTAACTCGTACTTGATGGTAGCCCGCTCGCAGATCGAGTTTGGTGAAATAAGAAGCACCGTAGAGCTCATCCAACATATCATCTACTGTCGGTATCGGAAATCGGTCTTTAATGGTTGCGGCGTTGAGCGCCCGATAATCTGTGCAAAAGCGCCAATTCCCGTCTTTCTTTTTTACTAGCAATACAGGTGATGAGAATGGGCTAGTGCTGGTTTGAACAAGCCCAGATTGCAGCATATCCTGGACCTGCTTTTCGATCTCATTCTTCTGATAATGTGCATACCGATAAGGCCGAACGTTTATTGGTTCGGTTCCTTCCGTAAGGGTGATGCAGTGGTCAACTTCCCTTGGTGGTGGTAAGCATGAGGGCTCTATGAATAGATCAGAAAATTCCTGCAATAATTTTTGCATGCTTGGATGAATATTCATCGGTGGTTCTGCTTGAGCGATCTGGAAGCATAACGCAAACAGCGTTTGACTGGGACGAAATTCCTTGGTTAGCTCCTTGAGTGACGCTGCTTGGATGTCTTGCCCGTCGACACCGATTAATCTCCTGGGTTGGTTTTCTCATAAAAATTCCATGGTCAACTGTTTCTAGTCGCACACCACTGAACCAAGTAACTCAAGCCATTGAATCCCCAGTATTACGTCCAAGCCTGTGAGAGGTAAGGAATAAAGAGTTAAGGAAAACACAGTGCCTTGCAAATTGATTTGTACCTCCTCGAACCTTCCTTGACATCTGAGAGGTTCTCCATTGGCAACCCGAACGGTGAAGGTCTCTGTTGGTACCACCGTTAATCGCAGCAAGTTAGCTAAACGCTCACTAATGAAAATGTGAGTCGATCCGCTGTCAATTAATATAATGACTTCGTGGGCACCGATTCTAGCCGTTACTCGCATGGTCTTGGGCGCTGACCAACCCGTTAATGCATGCAACGTAATCTCTGGTTCGAGATTCTCCTCCTGGTGTCTTCCCGTATTTCTTTCTTCATTGACGTCATCACAGATAACGTTGTTATCGTCCTCGTAGCCCTCCAACATGAGTATCCGGGGCCCCTGACATCTATGACCTGCAGTAAAATGTTCATTACAATTGAAACATAAACCTTGGAGACGTCGTCACTGCATTTCCTCCCAACTCAGTTGTCAAACTGGAGCGACAGGTGCTACCCGATTTGCTGGTGGAAGAGCTGGGGGAGCTAGTAATGGTGGTGCAGGTCGTAAGAACCTCATTTGTCTCATTAGTTGGTCATCTCTCATCCTTGCGAAACGTATAGCATCTTTCAAAGTCTGTGGTTTAAACATACGGATTCCATATGAAATTTCTGTCTTCAAACCACCCATGAAGGTACCCACCAGAGCCTTCTGTGTCCAACCTTTGACCCGGTTGCCTAATTGTTCGAATTCCCGTTGGTAATCACGCAGGGGACCCGTCTGTCGAATTTGGGACAAAGCCTCGTCAAAGTCTTCGCAGCCCGATGGCCCAAAGCGCGCCCATAGTTCCTCTTCAAAATCGATCCATGAAAGAACTCGACCTTCCTCTTGAAAAGTCTTGCAAATCCATTGCCACCACTGGTTGGCTTCTCCTTCCAAATGGTAAGATGCTAAAGAAACCTTTTGGTTGTCGGGAGTGTTTTGGAACTCGAAAAACTGGTTCACACGGTTGAATCACTCTGTCGGATTATCTCCTGAAAATCGAGGAAATTCTAACTTTGCTGTTTTGGAGGATACCACAAGTCGTCCCCCATTGTGACCTTCACGGTATTGAATACCTTGGTTTGGAGATTCTTGGTCGGCAAGGAGCACATCAGAGAGATGGTTAAGAGTCTCTTCAACATGCCGCAGTCGATCCGCCATGCCTAGCTCCATCCGATGTAGCCCCTCTTGAACTTCACCGAGTCCAGCCTCCAGATGTTCAATTCTCTCTTTATTGATTCCCATATTAACCTGGCTCTGAGGCCAATGATAGGTCCCAACTCAGAAAAAATGCGAAAGTAAATAAACAAGTATCTCTTCGGGTGAGAAAGTACTGCAAGGTTTGAATAACAAATGATTTCTTGGATCTTCATTGACGATTGTAGGCTGCTTAAATAAGCAAAACCTCATACAACGTAAACCACGTAAACCGAAATAATAGGACTAACCACAAGACACAAACACACGTAAACAATACAAGAAAAACATAACACAACTACACGAATTAAAAGGAACGTAAATCACGCAACAATAACTACTGAAGATCCATTCGCAACTGAAAACCGACTCATTCGCACGTCTCTCTACTGGACGACGACCCAGTCTTGCCCTCCACTTTCCACGTGCCTTATTGGTTCCGTCGACTGCCCACTACGTTGCATGCATGCTGCATGCAACGTTCTTTCACGTATGGTTTCATCCCAAATATCTGGGATTTGGCTTATGGGCCCTCCCAGATCGCCGTGGCTTATCAGTTTACAAAGTCAATTGAAGTGCAAAAGCTATTTTAATTACACAGGTTGCTTCCTCAAAATATGATTTACATACATGGGTTTTCATCAAACCATGTGCACAACCTGTTTCCATTCAAAACTCGTCTAATCCATTTTCACCTCCTTCTTACATGGAATTTATCCGAACTAAGCAAACAATATTACAAAGGTCACCACCCAGTACAAACTCAATAAATTTCGCTTTTGAATTTTCAGATTCTTTGCTATTTCTCTCACTTTATCTTCCATTTTCCGAACGTTATACTCACGTTGTAATACATCATCCTACATCTTTGAAGTCTTGTTCTCTCTTTTGAAAAAGTTCTCCTCTAGCAACTAAAGTATATCCGCACATACGAAGAATTCACACCGTGCATCTCTCTGCACATAGTACGAACGCAAGAATTAACATTCTTTCTACACCCCGCAAGCAAAGAATCGATATGCAAAATATAACAAATATAAAGTTATTTACCGTATTATACTTTGAGCAGGCAAAATTATCTCCTTCTAGGATTTTTCTTAGTGTGGGACGTCTTGATTGGTGTTTTCAAACCACACCACCAAGTTGGTAATTCTATCACAAAATCAACTAAAGATGATGATTGGGATGATGCCATGCGTGATTATGCAAAACCAAAGACAAATTCAAACTAAGCGAAGATAATCAATGTGTATTGTGTGTATAGAAACAAAATCAGAAACATCAAAATCAGGATGCCTTGTTTTCGCTTAAACAGCCCCGATGGTTTGTTTTACTAAAAGTCAAGATTATGTAACAGATGTATTTCCAGTTTGTTGGGAGCAATAAGAAAACCAACCAGCAATCTATTACAGAAACTAATTAGGTACTAATAATTAGTACAGACATTTTTTTTTTTATAAGTCCAATCATGGGTTTTAAAGAAAAATGTAATACAACCACATTGGAGCATATCATGAACTATTTTGATAAGTATTGACATCCATTTACAAAAAAAAAAAAAAAAATGTTTTATGAGGAAGATGCAAAACCCAAAAATATTTACATAACTCATCTATGCACTGCTTGAAAAACAATTAGCCCATAAATTATGACAGTTAGGCAATACATAAATGAATTAGGAAATAAAAATGTACAGTCTGAGGAAATTGTCGATAAGCCCAGTCACTAAACTACTTAAGTGATTCAATATTAATTGCCAGGTTGAAGTGTTTACCCATATAGTTACCATAAAGAAGATAAATATTAAAAGGACATCATATAGGTACAGTATCATAATCAGCAATGCAGCAGTAATTAGAAAATTCACGAAATTCACATACTCGTGGCTATAAATGAGAAGAGAAGATGAATTGAACATGAGAACTTACACTGTAAATACCACATAATTTGAGTTTAAACTACCTCTCAACAAATCTCGCTTCCTACCATTTTGAAGAAATTCAGCGAACTATTCAAGAACTAGAAGGATCTATCTCAGCAAAAAACTACTAAGAAGAAAAGCAATTTCCATGGAATCTGGTTTCAAATTTACAAAGGTAATAGATATCTGTACATCAAACAACAAACAAAATCACAAACTTTATATATCTACACGAACCTCTTTTACAAAGGGAAGAGAGTATCAGAGTGTGGGAGAGAGAGGGAAGCAGAGACTTACAACCTTTCATCAAGAAGTTTCTAGAATCAAATTGAATAAAAGAGGTCAATAAATTAGCATACCTTGGGGAAATTCGAAATCTGCGTAGTGAAAACTGACCAAGCTGAAGTTAGGGTTTCAAAATTTGAAAAAAAATTACAGAGACATTCAAAATGTAAAACCAATAAATAAGTGGGAAGAAATCACAGAGAAGAGGACAGGACTTCATATAAAACCAAGAAATCACAGAGAAGAAATCACGGCAAACCAAGAAATCATGGAGACGACATGCTCGGGGTCGGGGGTTTGGACTAGAAGCCTCTTTGTTTGGGAACTTCGTCTTCTATTGGGCTGAGGTCGAATGTTGGGGTTGGGGGCTTGGACTAGAGCAGCCTATGTGCTTGGGGTCGGGGTGAGGTTGAAGACGAAGCCTTGAGGTGGGAAACTGAGGGTTGAGCCTTGAGGCGAGATGGGGTTTGAACTCTGAAGACGAAGGCGCCTGGATTTTGCACGGGAAAGGAAAAAATTTTAGAAGGAATTTCGAATGAGAGAGAAACCCTGTGATGGGGGAGAGCGCGAATGGGTGCCACGTCAGGTGTGCAAATAGTTGATGCCGCACAGGGGCGGATGTGAAGATTTTTCCTCATATTAATCACATCTTATCATTATAATTATTTTAAATTTTTATACAAAAAATATAACAAACAATTTAATTTTTTCAAATTTTAATTTAACTTTTTCAAATTTTAAAACAATATTAATATTAAAAAATAATATTCTAATAATACTTTTTTAAATTTTCATTTTTCATTTAAAATCATATCATCTCTAGATCTAAACCAATCTTATTGTGTGTGTGTGTTTTAAGTGCAGTGTTGTGTGCGTGTGTTTTCAGTAAGTTTAAATAAAATGTAATATGCACCGTTTGGGAATTAAAGACTCCAAACGGTGTGTTTGAGTTAGTGGGTTAGTAGTCAATAATTAGACGCAGTGTTTTATATACTGTTATTTCCTTGCTGTTTTTATGGGTCATCTTAACTTTCTCTGGACAGTTAGTTACATGTCAGGAAATGAAGAATCAAAATAAATGAGAGAGGAAGAGAGAATCATCGAAAAACATCTGGGAAATATAGTGTTTCTTCCTTTGGAGGTTAAGGGCATTCCCTCGAAAAACCCTAATAAATAGAAGTTATTCAAGCCTTTGAGCCATTTTCACAAACACTTATTGTGCATCTTCTTCCTTGCATTCTGACAGCATCATCTCCTTTCTTCCAGCGCCAACTTGTTACATCCAACAATACAAATTAGTCCCAACCCAGTAGCCATATAAGAGGAATTCACAGATAGGGTACAAGGTGCTTAACATGCTAGCTAGAGTGGCGACGGCGTGGTGGCTGCCTGAGATATTACCAATGACTCTGGTGAGGGGCATGGCTACGGCAGAGAGGGAAGAAGGTTGAGAGAGTGAGAAGCGAAAACAATGGGACCGAGGAACAGAGATACCGATGGACTACTAGCAACGACGAGCTCGGTGCGGCGACGATGCGATGGTGCCGACGAGGTGGGGTAGAAGGCCATGGCTGGGAAGGGTGAAGAGCAATATTTGGCGCTGGAAAGGAAGAAGTAAGGAAAGAAAAAAGAAACTGTTTGTTTTCACAACTCATCTCAATTCATTTCATCTAATCATTACAAATTTCCACACAAAATAAAATAAACAATTCAACTTTTTTCAAATTCTAATTTCCACATCGAGCGGATCACCCGCGAGAAGGTGAATGGGTCCACGGTCAACATCGACATCAATCCATCCAATGTGGTAATCACCAAGCTCCGCCTCGACAAGGACCATAAGTCCCTCCTCGACTGCAAGGCCAAGGGTCGCTCTGTTGCGGACAAAGACAAGGGCTCTGAATTCACCACCGAGAATATCATGCAGATTGTCGATTAATTCAATATATCAAGAAAACATTTTTCTGGGACTCTCGAGCTTTTGTTATTACCTTTAGTATGTTTTTAAATGTTATATTTGTTGGATCTAAATATTTGGGTCTCTTGGAGATCTGGATGTTTTGGTGTTTAGTGATGAATGAGAAATTTATGAGTTTATGCTAAAAAAAAAATTAGTAAAAAACAACAATTAATGAAACAAGATAAGGAAGCAATGACTAACAAATATAGGGTATTCAAAAGTAGAGAAGCAACAATCGACTAATGGAAAAATTATTGAAATTTCTTAATAAACAAAATTAAAAGTATAAGGAATCATTTAAGTATCATTGCTTTATAAAAAAAAAAAGAGTAAAAAATTCACTAATGCAGATTTTTAACAACAATAAACTATAGAGAGCCTTGTGTTAGTAAGTCATAAAAATCATTTGGTCAGCCCGTTTATGCTAGAGAGCTTTAAGGGTGATCCCGGTAGTGTTTCTTCAAGATATAGCATATAGGAAATCCTTTCTTTTAAAAATTCTATCTCAATATTAATTTTGATAAATAAATTTCCATACATTTCTACTAGATAATTTTTTGTAAAATATCTAAGTTGCAACTTGCAAGTGAGTATAAAACAATTGCAAATATTAATGTAATTAACTAATATATGGTATGAATATCAATTAACTAACCTATCACCAATTCACCATTAACTAATTACTAATATCTACATCTAATTAAAGTTCTAATTTATTAGATAACGTTTTGTAAAATACCCAATACAATTATTTATTAATCATATACAAAATGTAAGAACTAAAAAGTTTAATATATTGACAATTATCATAATACATTGGCATACTCTAAATTATTAACAAATTAGTAATTAACATTATAAATATAAATATAATTATTTGTCTTTTTAATAAGTTAATTAAATAATCCACATTTAATAATTTACTTAATTTTAATTTTACTAATTTAAATAATTTTTTCATTAATTTATATTCCAAAAATATAAAATAATCACAAGCTAAAAATATACCTCATTCAAGAATCAATAAACGACATTGTTTAGTATAAAATTGGACCTAAATAGCGTCATTTAAATCCACTGGGCGAGCAAAATTGAAATTGAGTTGCGTGAAATGGCTCCGTTTGAGTCCAATTTCAATCCAAATTTCAACATTACTTTTCAACACTAAAATGACTTTATCTTTTCTCAACACTTCCTGAGAATGCTTCATCAAATTGAAACTTACCACATACTCTAGGCAATAATCAACACATGCTTAAGTGAATCAGTTGTTGTTTCAAACAAACTTTAATTTCTAAATTCCATACACTCCAAGCAATAGTAAAAAAGATGAAACCAATTACATCATCTTTCATAAGAGTTCACACTATCTCATCAAAGCAAGTAGAATTAGATAACAAAAGAAATAATTGATTGCATCTAGAATTCCAAATCTGGGTTACCTTGAAGCATAGACACAAAGCATGAATTTGACAAATTCCACACAATCAATCTAACAATACACCCTGCTTCATTAAGTTTAATTTTGTTGGAAGGCTATCTTTACTAGCCCTCCAAGCAAAGTTTTTAACCTTGGAAGGAAGAGATAAATTTCACAATTTTTTTCAATAGATTGAACACCTTCTGGACTATATTCTTTCAACCTAGACAGAATTTGTACTTATCCCCAATCCAAAATGATAACCAAATTTAATAGTATACTGTCCACTCTTATATGCCCCCCAAACAAACTTATCAACAACCAAAGAATGCAAAGGAGTTTGTCAAATTGAATCAGCCATAAGAGAGGGAAAAACTGTTTGTATCAAATCAACAATCCACTTTCTAGGGTGTGCATCAAGGAACATATTTACATTTGCATCTGCTAGTAACAAAGTAGAACTTTGAACACCAAGAGGATCTAAGCTTGCTAAAATCTATCGATTAGTCTAAACATTAATGCTCTTACCACTTCCAATTCTCCAATAACAATCTTTGTTTAGAATATTCTTTGTTGTACACAAACTCCTCCAACATAAGAAGAATTACCTCTAATTTCAGATTGTAGGAAAGAAGAATTAGGAAAATACTTGGCTTTAAACCTCTTAGCCAACAACAAATCAGGATTAGTCATCAATCTCCATCCCAGTTTTGCAAGAAGTGCAAGATTGAATAATTCCAAATCCCGAAATCCCAAAGCTCCATTCAATTTAGAAACACACCTTATTCCAACTAACCCAATGCATCTTTAGTTCAGATACTCTTTGATCCTACCAAAATCTAGCAAACATATGTTCGACCTGTTTACACAACAATTTGGGTAATTTGAAACAACTCATAGTAAAAGTTGGAAGAGCTTAGGCCACAACTTTAATTACTATTTCCCTACCAGCTTGCAGTAATAGTTTTTCTTTCTACCATTGTAGTTTATTCTAGATACGAAACTTTAAATCTTGAAAAGTTACTGATTTGGAACACCCCACAAAAGATGGCAACCCCAAATAACGATCATATGCTTGGATAGAATTGACATGCCAAATATACTCGATAGCTTGAACTTCTTCTATGCCAGCATTTTTGCTAATCAATAATTTTGTTTTGTTCAGATTTAGTTGTTGTCCAAAGGCATCTTCATAAACTTGTAACAACTCCATAATAGTTTCATTTTTAGCAACAATTACTTTGCAAAACAACAAATTATCATCAATAAAAAATAAATGGCTAATTGCTAGTACGACATTACAAATTTTGATCCACATAAGTCTTCTCTTAATGATAACATCTTGAATAAGAGCAAATAATCATTCCACACATAAAACAAATAAGTAGGATGACAAAAGATCTCATTGTCTTATCCTCTTGAGGGTACAAAGGATGAAGAAGACACACCATTAATTAAACCCCAATTTTAGCAACATGTGTTCAATGAATTGTCACTCCACCCTATCATAAGCCTTACTCATATTCAATTTAATTGACATAACTCCACATTTTTCCCTCCTTCTCCACTTTATAGAATGAACAACCTCATATGCAAGAAGAATATTATTAGTAATAATTCTCTTTGGTACAAACGCATATTGGCTAGAAGAAATAATATTTGGCAAAAGAGATTTCAGCCTATTTGCAATCATCTTTACAATTAGCTTATAGATCACATTGCATAGACTAATAGGTAGAAACTCTTGGAATTTTTCAGACTTATTTTTCTTTGGGATAAGGATAATAAAAGTTTCATTCAACTCCAAAGAAACCATACCTTGATGTAGAATAGACAACACTGTTTTGCTAACCTTTTTTCCAACTATTTGCCAATATTTCTGAAAAAAGAGTAGCGACATCTCATCTGGGCCCCGTGCTTTCATCGATTGCATCTGGAATAAGGCTTCTTTCACTTCCCCAACGGTATAGGACGGTAAAAGTGCTTGGTTCATCTCATTAGTAACTTTTGAAGGCTTACATTATATGTTATATGGTGGGTGATTGGGTGTAAACTGCGAAGAGTAATCTTGTCAAGTAAACAAACGTGTAGATGATATGCATTTTTAAGGAAATGTTTGGAAATAATTTTCATTTCATTCCATCTCATTTCATTTATTTTCTTCCCAAACATCATTCTAACAAAAACACTTTTAAACTAATCATTACAATATTTTCAAACTAATTATTACAATTTCTCCAAATTTTTAAACAAAAAACAATTCAACATTTTTAAATCCTAAAATAAAAATTATATTTTAAAAATAGCTTTTATTTAATTTTTTATTTCTCATTTTTCAAAACTTAATAAATATTTAATTTAAACTATCTCCCTACTATTTATAAATCATCTTATTATTATTATAAAATTTTCACGTTATCTCATTTTCATACATCTCCTAAATGTCTGTTAGATTTTTACAGTGGAAAACATTCGCTCATATCTATTGGATAAATAATTTTCTTTCATAATCGATACTACGGTTTATTTTCATCAATAAGCTTACTTAAAAAAAAAAAATAAAAACCACGTGCGTGTAGACGGTGTAAACGCGGGTTCAGAACAAAGCAACCCTACTAAAGTCCCTTTCGACGCTCAGACGCTAGCCAGTGATCCATCTCTTTGCTACTTCCTCTGTAGGTCTCTCTTCTCTCTCTAAACCCCAAATCTTCTGTCCAAACTAGTTTTCCTTCTGATTGCCCCCAATTAGAAAAAGAAGTAAAAGAAAGCTCAGAATCTGATTTCTATTGTTGGTGGATATCATATTGCAGTTTCGTGCAAAATGGACATTGATTCTAATTTCCACAATCTGAACATCAAGGCAACGAACGAAGGAGGCGTTTCAATGCAAGTGGAATCCAAGGACTCGTCAAGCACTCAAGTAATGTGCTCTCTCTCTCTCTCCCCCTCTGTATTGCTATTTTGAATATTTATCTCTTTGTTTGCTGATTTTATTCTGAGTATTTCATTTTCATATGTTTTATTTGCAATGAGGTTAAAAAATTTTAATATCGAGTTTAGGGTTTCTTTGCACTGGCTCCAAATTACAGAAGCATCTACTATATACTCCCTCAAAATTGTTGTTTTCGGGGCTCCACACCTTTTTTGTTGCTTGTTCTGACTAACCCTATTCAGATTTTGAGCTTAATTTTGTTATTTTGAATTGTGTACATCACTTATTATTGTTTGATTCTCCATCAAAGGCAGAGGGTAAGGAGACAGAGGAGCTTAATAAGTCAATGGATAAGCTGCATATTGAGGGTTCATCATCTGGGCAAGCTGAAACTTCACCGGCCAACTTCAGGAAGAAACCAGTTATCATTATTGTTGTAGGAATGGCAGGTAATGTAGTAGAATCGTAGTAGTAAATTTGTTTGAAAGTTCATTTGCTATGTTTTGTCTATTTGTGGCTGGGATTTTAAAAATATTTGATTCTGTTAGTATTTGGGAGATAATTCTTTAAAGATATGTTTTGCGTATGCGTAGGGAGTGGAAAAACAACGTTTCTTCATCGGCTGGTTTGCCACACCCAGGCTTCCAACATCCGGGGTTATGTGTTGAACCTTGACCCTGCTGTGCTGACTCTCCCATTCGGTGCTAACATTGATATAAGAGATACTGTGAAGTACAAGGAAGTGATGAAGCAGTTCAATCTAGGACCTAATGGTGGAATTCTGACATCACTTAACTTGTTTGCTACAAAGTTTGATGAGGTAAAGATTACCCATGAAAAATCTACGAATTCTGACATCACTTATCCGATCCAGCTTCACCTCTGCTGTTGATGAGGCCACGTCACTGTGACCTCTCGTATGGGTGGTTTTGCACCCATTTTTCAGTGTCCCTTTTGGAGTATCGCAATTATAAAGATCCCAGGATAAATGGTTAGATTGGATTTGGCTGGTTTAATCATATAGACTACACATATGGTACCCACCTGCGGGTAGCCCAAGTGGTAAGGGCGAACTTGTGTGCATGAGCCCAATGTCACAGGTTCGATTTCCCCTAGGATCAAACTGCGATTTAAGTGGGAGGCCATGGCGGTGGGTTGCTGTGCTAGTCTCCCCGAGGGTTTAGGTTTCTTGGGTGAGTCTTAAGCGTTCTGCCGTGGGGTGGTTCCCCCGCCATTAAAAAAAAAAAAAAAAAAAAAAACAACAACACAAACAAACATATGGTATGGTATCCATCACTGTGCTTGCATATGCCAAGCTCTTTTTTAACTATGGATACTATGTAGCATTGAACTAGCACGCTAAGGCAACGCTCTTATATATGTCCCATATACCTGGGTTTTTGCCTATTCTTATGATCAATAAAATTATGTTTACTGATAAAAAAAAAAAACTATGGGTACTATGTAGCAGTAGGATCAGCTTATTTTTGAGTTGGTTGATGTTCTTGCTTCAATTTTTGTTGTTTTATTTATTCTCTTCTTTATATCCCACCAAGTGTTTATATCTATAATAATTGTTGTAATTTTCAATACCAGGTTGTTTCTGTTATAGAGAGCCGAGCAGATCAGCTTGATTATGTTCTTGTAGATACTCCTGGACAGATTGAAATATTCACTTGGTCGGCTTCTGGTGCTATCATTACAGAAGCTTTTGCTTCAACCTTCCCTACTGTTATCACTTATGTAGTCGATACACCTCGTTCGTCAAGCCCAGTGACTTTCATGAGCAATATGCTATATGCTTGTAGTATACTTTACAAGACAAGGTTGCCTGTTGTGCTGGCATTCAACAAGACTGATGTGGCTCAACATCAATTTGCCTTGGAGGTATCATTTTAATTGATCATTTCTTGGATTTCTTTGAGCAATCTAAATTTAATCCCTGGGTTAACCCAATATAACTTATCAAACAAGGAAAAAAAAAGAGTTAACCCAGATTTAGCCTATAAACACAACAAACAAACTAGGTACCTGAATAAGATTTGCCTATTCTATGCTTTAAATCTAAACATATTGATAATTCTATTTCTTGTGAACTTGTTAAATTTTATTCTAAAGAAGTGGGAGCTTTGCATTTTCAAAGGTTCAGCAAATATAAGACGTCATAAATTATCACCTATCGAAAAAGAAAAAGAAAAAGACGTCATAAATTATCAACACAGAAGCATCAACTTTTAAATGAGATAATGTTATTCTTGTAATGTGAAATTTTTGTTAGTTTGATTCTGGTGTCAAGGTTATCTTAAAATACTTAAGCTGGTCGTTAGTTATTTTAAATATTTTTGCTACTTTCTCTTCAAAGCCAAATGGGGAAAATAGAGAGAAAATAAACATCCTCTCTTCTCTCCACTTATCTTCTTTTCTGAAAATTCAAATTGGATTCTCTTCCTTTTGCCCTTTTTTAAACCAATATTTTGATATGACGGTCAAAATCAGATTCTCTGGACACAGCTGTTTCTCACCCTGTGTATGGGACTTTGAAAATTTCTCCATTCCCTTTGTTGTATGTTTAACTTACATAAAATATATGTTTTGTTATGTATTCATATCCTGGTCTTGGATGCTGATATGCATGCAGTGGATGGAAGACTTTGAGGCATTTCAAACAGCAGTAAGTTCAGATCAGTCATACACATCGACTTTAAGTCAGAGCCTTTGCCTTGTGCTAGATGAGTTCTACAAGAATTTACGTTCTGTTGGAGTGTCGGCTGTCTCTGGTGCTGGAATGGAGGCCTTCTTCAAGGCCATTGAAGCAAGTGCTGAGGAATACATGGAAACCTATAGGTATTGCTCGAACTTGATAAATGATCCCCCTTTTTTCCTCCACTCTAGTTTTATTGAGTGAGGATGCCATTGCTCTCTTAATACTTCGTGTAAACAATAAAATCCCTACTAATTTTGATGCTCTTCTTCATTGTATAGGGCTGATCTTGACAAGAGACGGGCAGAGAAGCAGCGGTTGGAGGAAGAGCGCAGGAAGGAAAACATGGATAAATTAAGGAAGGATATGGAACAGTCTAGGGGAGAAACCGTTGTGTTGAGCACTGGTCTGAAGGACAAAGAAGGCAGGAGAGAAACCATGATGGATGAGGAAGATGAAAAACTAGAAGAGGAAGATGATGATGATGATGACGACTTCGAGAGATTTTCGGAGGAGGAAGATGTTATAGATGAGGATGAAGATGAAGAAGTTGCTAGATTCTCCTTTTAGTACACCTATGCTGATGTAATCTTCTTGAAAGAAAAATTTTTGTACAGGGCTTATCAAGTAACTAAACCTGTAATTTAACGCCGCATAGGATTGTGGTAGTTGTGTTTGCCATTTACATATCTCAGCGAAAGAAGTTTCTGCAGTTTGATTTGATTTTAGCATTACTTCTCTCTATAATTGAGCTTTAGCTGTTTGTCTTGATATTTTAATTTAACCCTATTGTTCCTCATAAAAGTACACAAGTTTTCAAATTTTGCTGGGCACAGTGCATTCTTGCAACTCTTGGGTTACCCCCTTTGCCCTTTCTAGTTTCTACCTCTATTAGCGATGTACCCATGTGATGCTATATATTGATTAGCGAAATAGATAGAGAATTAAGGAAGTATTATGCATTTATGAATTGGTCTGGCTATGATTTATACTGATTACAATGCAAACCGAGTATCCTTTAATATACCCAGCCTGGCTTAGATGACCAGGGACAGATAAGTGTAATCTTAGGAAACAACCAGAGAGGGATTAGATCAGCATTAGGCCTGTTTGGATACATAGATGGTTTTATCTCGTCTCATCTCAAAATAATAATAATATTAAAAAATATTATTTTGATAATATTTTCTTTGACTTATCTAAAGTCATCTCATCTAATCTCTTATCACTGTCCAAACGAGCCCTGACCCAGTTAGAATTAATTAAGGCCGGCAAAACTGAAACACTCTTGGGCGTGCACATCTTGATGAGATTGCATACAATACCTAAAGGATAAATATTACAAGTAAACTTATACTATATACTTCCACCTAACTAAAATATGAGTTGTCATTTTATTTAAATATATACATATTTAAGTATTAAAATACAATGATAAAAATGACAAATCACATGTTCGTTAGGTGAAGGTATATAATGTAAGGTTTCAATTTAGAATTTCTCTAAATAAAGAGGCCATCTAAACAAAAGAAACACACCAAGTATTAAATAAAAGGGAATTGCTAGGGCTACTGAGAGGTGTCCCGATAGTTCTCACCAATAAGTGCATTTTGCACTTTTTTATTTTGTATTTTTTTAAGCATTTTTTAAATCACTTTAATCCTTTAAAAAAATTCACAGACTCATTAAAAAATACTTCCTCAATCATTAAATAAAAAAAAAAAATTTCTACTCATCATCCTCACACATTACGCACCATACAGAATTTTTTAATTTTTAATTTTTTTTTCTTACCAAATGTGTAGTGTATAGATAATGAGTAAAAGAACTCAATTAGTTTAAGAAAAATAAAAACAATAAATAAAAATAAGTATGGTGTGTGGAGGTGATAAGTAAAAAAGCTCTTAGACAGTTACACTCAATTCCTCACCTGCGGATTCTAGCCAATGGGAAAGTGTATTAACGGTCCTAATATGTAAATTTCCAAGTGCCTTCTTTCATTAAGTAGGTTGAGGCAATAGTGAGGTATACCCTATTTATGCAGCCATTTTATTTTCAATCGTGCACAAAAATAAGGGCTATTTTATAACCTTTTCACCTCGTGAGAGAATATTTCTATAACTAAGAGAGAGTAATATATAGCGTGGGTTTATAATATTTAATGTTCTTTGTATGTAGATTTATGTAGCCTAGACCTTGCACAATCATTTAATATAATAAAGAGTATTTCTCTCCAAATTGGGTCATTCAATTTGGACTAATAGAGAATTGAAAAGATTTCGATCGATAAATTCACTCAAATTGTAATTTTTAACGTACATATATATCAATTTTAGATGCCATTGTTTATATAAGTCAATAAATGAAAAATCACTTGCAAAGCGAATCAATGGTTGGGTTTGAGCTTTGAACAAAAAAAGATTGAAATTGGGGTGAAATCTAGGGTTGTTAAACTATCAGTTTGGATCGGAAAAATCGTTGGATCGGAAAAACCGATTAGACCGATAATCTTATTAGTCGGTCACGATGTGTGATTTTTTTAGACTGAACCTGACTGAGACCAACCAAATGTGTATATATATATATATATATTTAAATATTATATATAGTATTATTTTATATAATAGTTGTATAAGTTAATTATGTAATTTTCATCAAATGGATCACGATTAATCATATGTACAATGAAAATCATTTAATATTATTAACCATATATAAAATGTTAAAGATATCAATTAATTTTAATTTTACTAATTTAATTAATTTTTTATATTAATTTTCTGTCAAAAAAAGAAAAAAAGCAGAAAAAAAATATTCACTGGCCGAATGGACTGACCAGACCAATAACTAACGGTCTAATCCAACAAAAATGATAAACCAAAATTTTTAGGTTCCGTTTGGGTACTAGATATTCTAGAATACTCTATTACTATTTATTATTTTATCATTACTTTTTATCTATTTTTTATTATAATTTAATATTTTATTATTATTATTTTATTATTATTTACAAAATATATGAGATCATCTCCCTATCCAAAGGCAACCTCAGTCCGTAACCCCGAGACCGATTATACCCATAGTAAAACTTTGCTCTCACTCGTGAAAAGATAAAGTCTAACATTGATTGATATGGAAATGAGATAAAGGCAACATAATCACATCAAGGACCATAGAATATTATCAGAACCCCTTCGACAAATAGACAACAACTTAGTTTGGCGTGAAAATTTATTCGCTCATATCATGTGAATCTCTCATCTCTTTTAGTTGCATAAAATATTGAAAAACATAAAAGAGCAATAGTGGTAGGTTTAACAACTTTGGCTAAAATTTGACTAATAAATTCACTTTTACGAATTTAATAAATTCACTTTTTAACAACATCAAATAATAGGCTCAATAAATCTTTTACTATTCTATTAAAATATTGATTTTGAACTATTTATTTATTTTAATTCTAATTATAATTTATTCTTGTAAAACTTTTGTTTTAATTCTAGTATATATTCTTTATTTATTTTACTTATAAATTTGTATTACTTGAAAAACTAATAGGAATTTTACCTTTGGCGTATATTCTATTATATTCATTGAGCTAGCAAGTGTTGCAAAACTTAGAGTCTTAGTTAAGATTTTATTATATATATATGTATATATATAGAAATTATCTTCAAAGTTTATATTCAAAAAATCATTACGGTGGCATAGGAGAGAAGCAAGCTGCGAAAAATAATATTTTTATTTGCACAGGAGAGAAGCAAGCAGCGGAGACATAATATTTTAGTCCAAAATTAATATTTGATTAACCCATTTGATTCAATAAATTTGGCCAATAATATAATTTAAAATTAAAATTACCATTTATTTATTGAGGCAATTGTTACATTTTAATTTGCACTTCAGTTTTTTATTTTTTATGTATTTTTTTAATCATTATAAATATTTTTAAAAAAATAAAAATTTTTTAAATATCATTAAAAAATATTTTCTTAATTACTAAATAAAAAAAAAAAAAATCATTCGGGACACTTTTTAAATCCCAAATTCGAAATCCAAATCATTTCTCAATTACAAACGATCCAAAATATAGAGTTTTTCATATTTTTTTATTGTAAAATGATTTACACCTAATATTTTCTATAACATTTTACACTGTTATATTTTAATTTATTTTTATAAAATTTCTTATAAAAATAATATCATCTTATAATATTGTTATAAAATATATTATAAAAATATATTATATGTATATCATTACTCTTTTCTATTTGGGACGACCAATTGGAAAATCAAACCCCCATGTTTCCTTTGCTAATTATCACGTGGAATAATTTGATGAATGATCGTTACTAGCCCAAACTTAAAACTACAATGATTTCAAGTCGCCCGTATATTTTTTTAAAGAGGAATATTATGTATTAATTATTATTTACTCTTATAATTTATATCTATAATTTTTTCATAAGATGTAAAAGTATTTTTTATAAAGTGTAAAGTAGTGAATAATGAATTATAAGAATATTTTTTTTAAACGATGTTTAATTTTTACGAGATTTATTTATTTTAAAATTGCATTTAACAATGGTTTTACTTTTCATTTGAGTCCAACAAATCTAGTATGTTTTAGCACGTCTGAAGGAGTTTTAACATTTAAAAGAATCTGGTTTGGAGAGCGAGATGAGATGTAAATTTTGTGGATAATAATAAAATAGTTTGAGATGAGTTTTTTTTTTTGGAAATGAAAGATAAAATGTTGAATAAAAAATATTAAAAAGTGAAAATATTATTAGAATATAGTTTTATAATATTATTATTGTTTAGAGATTTGAAAAAGTCGAATTATTTTTTATTTGAAAGTTTAAAAAAATTATAATGATTAGTTTAAAAATTTTATATTTAAATTAAGTTTGGAAAGAGATAAGATGAGATGAGATGCGAATTTTAGAATAAGAATTATTTTCAAACAAGTCCTAAAATATACGAAAGATAAAATGATTCTTGTAATGTTATAAAATTTTACTTATAATTCCAACTTTAATCCAAATGGTGAACATTTATTGTTACCTTGTAACTCACGTTGTATGTCTATATCATTTGTTCTCAAAGTCATCGAGTTTAGAGAATTGTTCCCAAAAATCTTTATCCATTTACAGGTACTTCATTTGTGAAGCAATATTATTAGATAAATATTTTAGTCGGAATTATCATTAACATCCTTCTAATCTTGAGAAAATTCTACCATATAAAGGTTACTTTTATTTGACTTGATTATCGTAACACTTATTTCGTTTTAAGTTGTCGTTTTCGTTTTTGTTTAATTCAATTTATTCAATTAAAATAAAAATTTTAGAACTTGACATACTCCCCTCAAATTACCTAAGCAAAAAAGTAACTTAAATCTTAATTAAGAGTGTTGGTTTGGTTTGGATTTTTGAATGAGCTCAACTCATCTTAGTTAAATTCTATTTTAGACCTATTCTAATATTCAAATACATAACTCTCAAATCACGAAATATTACTCAACACAAAACATTTTTACATATGAAATTTATAACTTTTTTTCAATTCAACACTTATTTACACGTGAGATCTACAATCTTTTTCAACTTTCTATAAATACATTTAAACTCATCTTAGGTTGGCGTACAAAACTCACTCCACCATCTCAACTCACTACTATACATAAAGAAATCAACTCATCTCAACTCAACTCAATTCAACTCAACATTTAAACACGATCTAAAAATAATTTAGCTTCAAAGCCAATGCACTGAATAAGAGTTTTTCTCCTCATAATTTTTATATCACACACTTATTAAAATATATATAAATAGTCAAACCGTTACAAGATTCAAATCCCTCATCTTTTCCGGTACCTTAGAGTGACAATGACTTGCATATCACGTGAAAACAATATTTACTGTTAGAAAAAATTTAATTCCGTGAAAACAATATTTTATAAATGTTGATATATTATAAATGAGATTTAATGCATAATATAAAATCAATTTATAAATTTATTTTTATAAAATCTCTTTATATTAGTAAGATTTTTTTTCTTCTAAAAGGTTTACATACATATATCACAACCTATAAAAGTACCACAACCAAGATGGTAGCCTAGTTAATACGAACTAGTATTTCATGGCTTTAAAATCAAGAGTTTGAGTCAGAATGTAAGTTAAAATCATTTGTAATAGTAAAGTCTGACTTTTAGATTATGAGATGAGTTTTAGACTAACTGGATAATTTGGGAGTGTTACGGTGATGGACTCGCCCTTAGGGTAGTAGTTATGACTTAAACTGGACATTTCACAGTAGAGAGAAACTCTTATGGTCACGCCCATAGATGATTATTACACTGGTCGCTCCGCCTCCCATTTTCTTAAGAAAAAAAATCCATGAAAGTACTATTTCTTATCTTATATTTATTTATTTATTTTATATATTAATGTGATATATTTTAAGTAATTACTTATTTAAAATATGCTTATTCAATTAAAATTTACCATTTATTTGACGGCTCAAACAATTTAAAATTCGGATAATAAAGGGGGAATCAGAATCCAACGTTACTGGCATTTGTTAGTTGACGAAAGAAAAGCCAAGAGGAAAACATCATTCGTTAGTTTAAATAAGGGGAGATGGAGTTGAGTGGTCATCTGGAACTGCATCTGATTTCTGAGTTGACGAGCGTAGGACGATTACGATCATATGGCCAAGCACGAAGAGCTCCCAATCCCCGTCTTCTCATCCCTGGAGCCTGTCTACGGTGACGGCTCCCAGCTACAGGACGCCCAGCTTCGATTCTACAATTTTAAGTCCAAGTTTCTCGAGGTTTTCGGTCAACCTCCTCACGTCTTCGCTCGCTCTCCAGGTTCTCTCTCTCTCTCTCTCTCTCTCTCTCTCTCTCTGTTAGGTCTGTGTTTGGTTGCCGACAAAGTCTTGCGACTCCCAAAATGGATTTTACAACTCCGAGTAGCAACCGCTTCTCTCTGTTGCTCGCTAATAATCTGTTTGGTTGCCTTGAAACACTTGTGAACAGCTAAATCAACTTCGTTTTGAATCTTAGATTGTTAAGACGAATCTAATCTCTGTGTGTGTGTGTGTGTGTGTATCCAGATTCCACTCAGAAACACATACTCTGTTCTTTTGAGTCATTGTGGACTAATTCATCGTGGGTGTAGTTGTGATAATAAATATTTTGATTTGAGAATCTTTTTGCATTTGTGAGTCTGTTGACAATAAATCGAGAATTAGACTGTTGGTTATTAATTTTTTGCATGCAGGGAGGGTGAACTTGATTGGAGAGCACATTGACTATGAAGGCTACTCGGTGCTGCCGATGGCAATAGGGCAAGACACGATAGTGGCAATCCGAAAGCACGATGAGGGAGAGGCCGAAAAGGTTCTCAGAATTGCTAATGTCAGTGCTAAGTACACCATGTGTACGTATCCTGCTAATCCTGACCAGGTATATGAATACTTCGCATGATATTTTGTGATTTTGATTGGATTTGTAACTAGAATTACATTCTTTGGCGTGAGCATTATATCTTTGGTATTTTGGAGTCGATTATTCACACTGGAATGCTTGACGCTACTGTTTCTCTTTTTGATTGCATCTGCTATGATTCACTGCCGGATGGTTCTTGATTTTGTTGATGGCAACAACCGGTTTTATGCAATTAGAAGTTTATATCTCATAGTAGTACAATATGGTGATTGCATTGGTTGTTGCTAGAGTTCCTTTCATCTGTAGATTACTCTGTTACTTTTGAGCACAATCTTTGCTCTCCACCATGTCACTACCCTTGCCTGCCTTATAAAAATTAGATTTCGTTTTAAAAATTTTTGCCCTGTTTATTTTGCAGGAAATTAACTTGAAGGATCACAAATGGGGCCATTATTTTATTTGTGGGTGAGAATATTTTGCTTTATGTAGTTGATTTCTAAGTTTATGATATACTTCTGATTATTAGCTTTCTTTCTTTTTAGTAGAGTCTCTTTAAAAGCACGTGAACTAGATCCAAATCTGAAGGGATGTTGTGGTGCAATGCTGCTCAAATGACCTTCAAAAGATAGCGCTACACAATCAAATGCAGTCTTTGAATTGTGACCAAATTTAGTTAACGTACCTTTATCCATTAATTGGGAGAAACATTGTTATTCAAATGAATATTTTGTGTGTGCGCGTGCGCATTCCCAGTCTTAACATGCAAATACTTAGGAGTTTGGATTAAACTTCCTTCTATATGGCAACACACACACACACACACACTCTACATAGCACTTTGATGACTACTCTTCATCTTATTTTTAATAAACAGTGTACAAATGTCATAATCTACTAAACTCACTTATCAGAAAAATGTAATGGTCTGTATTCTCCAGGTACAAAGGTTTTCATGAATACGCTAAATTAAAAGGAGTGGATGTAGGTTCAACAGTTGGACTTGATGTTCTAGTGGATGGAACAGTTCCTACAGGTGTATTTCTCATCATCCATGTAGAATGACATTGGCTATGATGTTCAAACTAGCTGATATTTTGCTATTCCTTATACTGAGTCAATAATTTAGGTGTTTAACTGCATACTAGAGTCGATCGTGGTGACATTTTTTTTCCTTTGATCTAGGATCTGGACTATCAAGCTCTGCAGCGTTTGTTTGCTCTTCTACAATTGCTATAATGGCTGCTTTGAATGTTAACTTTCCGAAGGTATATAGTAATCATTACTTAACAGAGTGTAATCATTGGATTTCTGTGTTGTCCTTACAGGAACATTTAAGTTCAAGTCACTTATCAACCAGGACCCAAGTAGGGCTTGCGTACATGCATGCCTGAATTTTCTTCCTAATGTGTTTGCTCTACATAAAGAAACCTAGTTTTTGGAAAATTGTAACGATGGGTAGGGTCCTCTCTCTGCCCCTCTTATACTGTTAGAACAGTGCTTAGGTTGATATGTAACTTTCAACTATGTTGCTAAGGGAGGTAGTCCAAGTCGAGGGAGGACTAAAGGGAGGACATAACCAATTATAATATGAAGCCCAAGATTCTAACTTCGAATGTCCGGGGACTAAGATGTATTTCTAGTAGGATCGTTTGGAGTTTACAAGTATTGAGGAGTGTGTTGGGGAATTCACAATGGCTTGTAAAAACCTGGATTTATGGGCAAAACCTGGATTGGTGGGAAAGGCCTTGGTGTATTGGTGGTGTTTCCACCATTCCCAAGTGAGAGATTGGGGTAGGTGCGTCTTTGGACTTGGTCTAGATTGGATAGGTTTCTAATTTCTCCCTCTTGGGCTTTGTTAGGATTTTTCCTAGATGCCCTAGGTGCATGATCTCCTTATATCTATTTTCTGCACCCTAGCTAGGTGTTTTCTTTTGTATACATCCAGTGTACTTGGCTACGCCTATTGATATTAATATTTTTTTTTACGTATAAAAAAAATACTGTTAGAACAGTGAAAAGAAATAATCTAATAATCTTAATATTTTGGGGTGCATTTGTACTTGCAGTCTAGATTTGTCATTATGCATTTTCATTTTTACTAGCATTTGAAAAGGCTCTGCATTTCATTTCTTCTGAATTTCCTGTGCTAATCTTATTGTACTTATGGAGGGACAACATTTTATATGGGGTTGAAATTGACTTTAGTGAAGGGAACAAAACTGATAACTGGTTTCAAAATGTATATTACTCATGCTCAATTTAGAAAATAAAATTATCTTTAAATAATTAATACTTTAATTATATGGCAAAGCAGCTCATCCTGTACCACTGCTAAACATTTACACCTATTTATATGTTTTTTCCCTTATTTGAGCTGTTTCAAATACTAATATATGATTATTGTTGAACAGAAAGAAGTTGCCCAACTTACATGTGAATGTGAACGACACATTGGAACACAATCCGGTGGAATGGATCAGGTCATATATTTTTGTTTTGTAATGACGAATTCCATACTAACTTTTCCTAAATTAAAATTTTATATCTCTGATTATTAGTTAATTTTATAGTAGACCACTAGACCTACTCTCAGTGATGGTTTAATCCCCCTAACTTATTAGTCCTTGTTCACTTGACAGGCAATCTCTGTTATGGCCAAATCTGGATTTGCAGAGTTGATTGATTTCAACCCCATTCGTGCTACTGATGTGCAACTTCCTAGTGGTGGTACTTTTGTAATCGCCCATTCTCTGGCAGAATCTCAGAAAGCAGTCACTGCTGCTACAAACTACAATAACAGGGTTGTTGAATGCCGGTTGGCTGCTGTAAGTTTCAGCATGTCTTAAAGACTTGAACATAAATTTCCATAAATTTGCCTTGCTGGCCCTTAGATTTATTTCTACTATGGCTGCTTTGGATTTCATATAATGATTTTCAAGACACTTGCCAGTTACTTTACATCCAAGTTGGAAGGGGGTGGGCAGATGAAGGGAAGGTTTAAATAATTGTGGTTCAGCTATTTTATTTTTCTTGAATTGCAAGAGCAAGCTTTGAGTTAGTTTATGATCTCAGCGAACACATTAATCACTTGAAGATCCCATGCTTTTAACGGAAGAAACTGAACTGTCTTTTTCTCAATAAAGAGATGTATGGTTACCTGACTTGCAAATTGCGAGGGAGCACAACTTTTTTGCTTTCATAGATTGTCTCTATATTAATCACGACGTGCACTGTCAAATCTCTCCAGATTGTACTTGGTATAAAGCTGGGAATGAAACCAGAGGAAGCTGTATCAAATGTGAAAACTCTTTCAGATGTTGAAGGGTTGTGCATAAAATTTGCCAGTAGTCGTGGATCTTCTGATCCTGTCCTTACTGTCAAGGTGTTTCTTTTACTTTTAAAACCATTTAAAATATGTTATGAGTTGATATATGTTTCTTGGATATTCTAAATTTGTGTATATGCTTAAACTCTTGTCCTTCATAAGGAGTTTCTGAAAGAAGAACCATATATGGCTGAAGAGATTGAGATAGTCACTGCGGAAAAGCTGCCATCCATTTTTGGAAATTCTCCATCTTCTCTGGATGTATTGAAAGCTGCCAAACACTTTAAGTTACATCAGGTAGTTTCTTGTTTGTAGTGCACTGATGGCAAGCTACTTTTAACCCATTTCATAACAAATTTACAATTTGAAAATTATGAATCTTGTTTGACATGTTTTGTGCTTTTAATTATCACTAAAAAAAGAGTGGAGCGACGTGGGGCAGAGAAGGGATATTATATATGAATTTATAATACCTTTTTTGAGGGGCTACTATAATAGTAATAAAGATACATTAATAAAAAAGATAGAAATTAATGCACATATTAGATTTAAAAACAAAACCACTGCCAGTTCTCACACACATGCATTTTAGATTGCATGGGTGTGTGCGCACATATCACATCGCCTGGATTCAAAGACTCACCATGCTGACAAGCCAGTTGAATCAGGGCCAACTGGTTTAAAATGTGGCTGACCTGCTGAATCCTAAATTTAACGTGTTGTAGTTGGGTAGCCACTTGCCGAGGTTTCTTCTTTACGAATCTTTACAGTCATGCTTATTGGCCCTTAATCTACATAAAAAAAAAAGTTCATGATTTGTATTGTTTGGGACATGCAAACCTTATGACTATGGATTATTCTAAAATGGCAAAAAAAGGAAGGGGTGGGGGCTATAATAATTTCAACAGCAGCTTTCTCTGTTGTTTCCCCCAGGTCTAATCACCTTACGGTCCTGTACCAGCATCTTAGTACTAATCCTTCTTATGATATTCAGAATGGTTAATTGCTACATAAATATAGTATTAGTAATTTATTAGTCAAACTTTATCTTTTTTTTTTACCCTTTGAATAGCATGTCTTGGAATGTGGTTCAATAATCAGAAAGTGATTTCTTTGTTCATTTCTGGTTCAAAATATTCTTTATTTATGACGAACTTATCTTCAGCGAGCGTCTCATGTGTATTCCGAGGCCAAGCGAGTACATGCATTCAAGGATACTGTGGCATCAGAGTTAAGGTACGTTATTGAACCTAGTTTTTTTTCTGTTCTTATACATGCTTCATTTTTTTGGTTCATATTCTCATTTGGTGCATCTTGTCTCTATCCTATGATTTCACACTCATGAATGCTATCGGGCTTTACTAGTTGTGATCAAACATTTGTAAATGCACACAACTCTGCCCGTCTCATCCTTTATTGTCATAATCCATTCTCTAGGCTGGTCTAAGCTAAGAAAGAGGAGGGTTGTTGATGTCCAGCATAATACATAGTCACCATGATATGTGCATTATATGTTCCTGATTGTTATGTTTGTGACACGAGTTGCTATTGTTCATTTATACGCATTTGAATATTAAGCACTGGGTTGGGACTTGAGAACTAAAATTTAGTTTTTGATTCAAGCTCTCTCTCCCAATATAACTTTGTGGTTTGGGTGATTTTGTTTTTTGTCCTTATTATATTTTGAGTCTTCCCAGATTCCCTGCTATTCAATATTTGCATTTTGTAAAACCTTTTCATGTTATCATCCAAGTCCTGTTTTCTTGAGACTACAATTCGCATAATTGTTTTTATAGTGAGGAGGACAAGCTGAAGAAGCTTGGCGACCTTATGAATGAGAGCCATTACAGCTGCAGTGTTTTTTATGAGTGCAGGTAAAAATGTTCTAATCCATCTTCCATAATGCGCATGCACGTACTCTTACTACTTTCTCATTATCAGTAAAAACTTCATAAAAAGATGTGAACACTATAAATTTGCAGCTCGTATGTTAATGATTTTCTTCATAAGCATTGCACATTTGAATGTTCTTTTAGCGAAAATGGAGCATTTATGAAGAACTCATCATGAACATCTACTTTTGGCGTTGAAACCTCTGTACTTAGAGAGAGAGACGAATGCAGGCGAAATCTCTGTTGCTTTTGAAGGATTTTGTTAAAACTTTAAATTCATTACGATTTGTTTAGTCTGCAATAGCTATTCCTCTTGGAAATATTCCTGCCTATTTCACATCATACATTCGTATTCACTTTTTTTTATTTGTTTTCTTATAACTAGCTGTCCTGAGCTGGAAGAACTTGTAAATATATGTCGGGAACATGGTGCCCTTGGGGCAAGGCTTACAGGAGCTGGATGGGGTGGCTGTGCTGTCGCTTTAGTGAAAGAGAGCATTGTCCCGCAATTCATCCTCAAATTGAAGGTTCGTTTTCTATTCTCCCAAAAAGAAATCAAAAGTGTCAGGTCTATACAAAGATCTTACAAAAGTAAGTTTATATGCTAACGAAACTTAAAGTGATACGTTTATATTTATTTTACAATAAAATGTACTTTATAATCTAGCGTACCCACGTCAGTTTCTAAGGTTTTTTTTGTAAGATCTCTATGTAAACCAAACATTCTCAAAAGAAATTTCACCCTTATTGTTTGGAACAAGCAATTGTTTGAGATTTGATACAACTTGGTTTGGTTGTGTATCAGGAACGGTTCTACCAATCAAGGATTGAAAAGGGGATCATTAACAAGGACGATCTTGGCCTCTATGTTTTTGCTTCCAAGCCATCAAGTGGTGCCGCTATTTTCAAGTTTTAATATGTGACTTGTTTACCCTTTTTACTTTTCTTGGTTAGTGAAACAACAAACTATGTCATTAACATAACTTATGTTGAGAAAACCACATGAAAAATGTTTAGGTTGAGTAAATACTCGTGTTATCAATTTAGTAAACAAAGAACAGAAAATAATGGTTTGGCAAGTTGCCAAAACTTGTATTGTATTGTTGGTTAAATCGATTACATCATGTACAGAGTAAGATACTAAACTAACAACCTGATAAGATTAAAATACAAGAGATGGATTTGAGTTTAAGAAAGTGCTGGGAAGAAAGACCCTTGGTGTAAATGTCTGATGTTTGATCGTCAGGAGAGATAAACTTCACCAAAATGTCACGGTTTAAGACCTTCTCTCGCACAAAGTGATAGTGCACTTCAATGTGCTTAGTTCTAACATGAAAAACATAGGGTTGGAGGCTAGGGCTAAGGCACTAACATTATCACACCATAGCACAAGATCCATTGGGAGAACAATGCCAATTTTAGAAAAGAGCATCATGAGCCAATAGAGTTCAGCTGTTGTGAGAGCAAGGGAACAATATTCTGCCTCTGTACTTGATCGAGAAACCACATTTTGCTTCTTAGCACTCTAGGAGATCAAGCAATTACTAAGAGATATAGCAGAGCTTAAGGTGGATGGACGATCATCAGGGCTGCCAGCCCAATCAACATCACAAAATGCATTCAGTTGGAGTGAGGTAGAGGTATACAAAAGACCATGATCAGCAGTGCCCTCAAGGTATCTTAGAACACGTTTAGTAGCTATCCAATGAGTCGTGGTGGGGGAGTGAAGGTGCTGACACAATTGATTGACAGCAAATGCAATTGATTGGAGCGCACCAATGATGTGTCTGTATTCTTTTGGATCAGAGAGGGGAGAGCCATCAAACTTTGATAGTTTAGAGCCAAATGGACATGGTGATGGTGTTGGTTTAGCCTCTGCCATGTGTGCTCAATGCAAAATATCATAAATGTACTTGGTTTGACAAAGATGCAAGCCTTGTGCTGTGCGAGAGACTTGGATCCCAAGAAAAAAACAAAGTGGCCTGAGATCTTTGATTGAGAAATCTTGTTGCAGTCTTAGAATTAGTGAGCTAATAGTGGTAGAACTGGAACTCGTGATAATAAGATCATTAACATAAATAAGCAAGTACAAAGTGATGTCTTCAAAAGTATAAATAAAGAGAGAAGTGTCAACCTGAGAAACCTTAAAGCCAATGACAAGTAAGAAGGTGGAAAGTCTTGTAAACCAAGGTCGAGGAGCTTGTTTAAGGCCATAGATGACCTTATGTAATCTGCACACATGATTAGGGTGTTGAGGATCAATAGAACCTTGAAGTTGTTCCATGAACACCTCTTCCAATAAGTCTCCATGTAGAAAGGCATTGGAGATATCAAGTTGCCTTATATCCCACTTAAATGGATTACAATAATAAGTATAACTTGGGTTGTAAAGGGTCTTGTAACAGGATTGAATGTTCAATGTCTCAGTATAATCAACTCCACTTTGTTGTTCATAACCGTAAGCCAGTAGCCGAGCCTTAAACCTCTCCATACTCCCATTCAGTTCTTGTTTAATCTTGTAAACCCATTTGTTTCTAATGATGTTTTAGGAAGCAGGCCTAGGGCATAAGGTCCATGTATTGTTGGAAACAAGAGCTTCAAACTTAGTACACATGACTTTGTGCCATCTTGGGTCTACAACAACCTTGCTATAAGAAGTTGGTTCAGACTCAACTAAGGTGGAGTGGTGAAGGACAAAAGGGTGTCTAGGAGTATGATAGAGGGTAAAGTCAGGAAACTATTTAGGTTTGTAAGTACCTGTTTTGGACCTGGTGAGCATTGGATGAGAGGGAGCAGGAGTAGATGTTGTAACAAGGGTAGAGTCAGGTGGATGGGCAGAGGTTGTGAGATCACCTGATATAAGGGAAGAGGAATTGTGGCTAAGTTTTGATGCAATAGAATCTGTAGAAGAAGTTGACATAGATAAAGATGGAGAAGGAAGTGAAATACTCTTAAGGAGAGGGAAAGGGGACTCACCTTCAGCTGGCAACTTAAACGGCAGTTTTAATGTGGCACTCTCCTTGGTTGGGAAGGTAGTCTCATAAAAAATAACATGTCGAGATAGGTAGACTTTATTTGTAACAGGATCAAGACATTTGTAGCCTACATAATTTTAACCCAAAAAAATGCAAGGTTTTAAACGATAATCTAGCTTATGAAGGCCATATGGTCGAAGTAAAGGAAAACACATGCATCCAAAGACTTTTAAGTTTCTTATAATCAGGTTCCTTGTAGTATACTTTAGAGTAAGGACAAGTGTAGTCTAGAGTAGGAGTTTCCTCTCAGCAAGTCCATTTTGCTTTGAGGTATGTGGGCAAGATTTACGATGCACAATGCCATGATTGGTGAGGAATGTTTGAAAGTGATTAGAAGTATATTATCCACCACCATCTAATTGTAATTGTTTGGTTTTAAAAGTGTATTGATTTTCCACATGAATTTTGAACTTGATGAAGCAGTCATACATTTCCGATTTAGAGTGAAGTGGATAAATCCATGTATAGTGTGATAAATCATCCACAAACAACACATAATACCTATAGCCACTTATAGAGGTGATAGGGGAAGTCCATACATCGGTGTGGATCAATTGTAGAGGTGAGGTAGAGACGATTGGAAGCAAAAAATGGCAATCGAATGCTCTTACCCAATAGACAAGAAACACAAACATCATTTTTATTAAAATTGAATTGAGAAACAGGAAGGTTTTTGTGTTTAACAACCCGAGATACAATGTCCAAAGCAGAATGACCTAGTCTAGAATGCCATACTAAAGATGAAGTCTTGATGCCAATCAAAGCATTGACTGATTTGTTATTCTTGAGAGAGTTTTCTTGCAACCATATAAGATAAAGCCCATTCTTAGGTTTGACTTCCAGCAATGTTATCTTGGTCCAAAGGTCATTCACAAAAAAAAAAATCAGAGGTTAGGATAAAGTAGCAGTGGTTATCTACACAAAATTGATGAATAGACAATAAGTTTGAAGAGACTCGAGGACAATGTAAAACATTATTAAGGAGGAAGGTTTTATTTGAAGTAAATTGTGAAGAGGTTAGAAATGCTAAACCAGTGTTCTCACTAGCAAGCCTGCTCCATTCCTTACATCCACCATGGTGTTGTTCTCCAAGGGTTGCTGAATCTGCAGATTTGCAAGGTCATTAGTAATATGTGCATTGGCACCACTATCCACGATCTAATGTTTTCCTTCCAATGCCACATTGGTGTGGGCAACCATTGCTGCCAGTTGGGCAGGGGATGCTTGCCTTGGTAGGAATAGTCCATTCTGTGGTAGCAATCTAAGGCCTGGTGGCTTGTTTTGCAACAGATTTGGCAAGGAACACGATTTTTGGAAGGAAAGACAGGGGGATTTGTGGGTGGGGTGATGGAAGTAGAGGCAGGAGGAGTGGAAGGAGATGGGGCAGGCTTGTGGTACGATAGGTCACAATAGGTTGAAGTCTATTTCTGTTTGGAGAATGATTTATTAGATTTGTAAGGTTGGTAAGATTTCTTACTGTAAAGAGCAAAAGTGGAAGGATCTACACTCAATGATTGTTGCCGGTTCAGTAAGCGTTCATGATTCAACAATCCATCTCGAAATTTATTAAAGGTGAGAGATGTCTCACGGGTGGCAAAAGAGAAAGAGGTTACAAAGGAGTTAAAGGAGGGGTTGAGATCACTAACAAGAAAGGAAATAAGATTTTCATCGCTGAGAGGCTTCCCAACAGCACCTAATTATGACCAAGATTTGGCCTGGTTGAGAAATGCATGGTAGGATTGAGGGCCTTGGTGCATAGTGTTGAGTTACCTGTGCAAGTGAGTGACACGAGACCGAGAGTTCGAGGCAAAACGTGTTTCTAAGGCATGCCAAACATCCTTGGATGTGTTGAGTCCATAGATAGCAGACAAAACACTTTCAGAGAGTGTGGCATTAATCCAACTCAATAAGAACTGACCCTTCTTAACTAAAATGGTATATTCGTAATTAAGGGATGGCTCACCTTTGAGAGTATGTAGAAATTTTAGTTTTAGTACTATCAACGATACCTAACAGATCATGGCTCCTCAAAACAGGTAAAAAAAAAAAGGAATAGCCACATGAGATAGTTATTATTAGGGGTAAAAAAAAAACGGCTGAATCGGTAAATCAGATTGAAACGAACATAATCGGTGAGCTCGGTCCAGTTCTAAATCAGTTCAGTTTGGTCTGGTATCCATTCCATTTTTTCAAAATCGGTAGAAATCGGTTCGATTCTGATTTTCTTTTTTTTTAACATCGGACAGGTTCATATAAATATATATTTTTAATTTTTTATATTATATAAAATATTTTTTATATGATTTTTTATATTATATATAATTTTGATATCTAATATATATAATTATATATAAAATAATCTTGTATTATGTGCTAAATTACTAATTAAAATAATATTAAAATTTAAAATCCTATATAAATTAACTATATATTATTACTATAGTCTATAATACAATTATAATATATATTATAATATACTACAATATATTATCACTATATATACTATAACATTTATATATAGCATATTATATATATTATATATATAATATACCAGAAAAACCGGAAGTACCAGTTTCGAGGTGTAACCGGTGCAGTATTGATTCTTCAAATCTCAAAACTGATGTCTATTGGTTTGATTCTAAAACATGTCCAAAATCGAATCGAACTGGACCGGTTAAACCCCTAATTATTATCATCTAGTTTAAGGGTGATGAGTTGTGGTAAATGAGGGAGAGAAAGGTTGGTGAGAGCAGAAGGATGTGGAACAACCGGATTTGGGGTAGCCATGAGGACGAAGAGATTAAGCCAGGCGTAGGCCGTTTGTTGCTTTGATACCATAAAACAAAGAGCTGAAAATAATGGTTTGGCAAGCTGGCAAAACTTGTATTGTATTGTTGGTTAAATAGATTACATCATGTACAGAGTAAGTTACAAAACTAACAACCTGATAAGATTAAAATACAAGAGATAAGTACATCCAACAACTAAGTGATAATGGGTAGAGACCAAATCATATATTGTTGTGATAAGGATATGTATTCGTCATGATTATCATGATCAGCATATACTTCAAAATTTAGAACTTTGTTCGCGAAGTGAAATGGAACTCTATTGACCTCCTTGGCATAGAGTCATGAGCTCTCTAGCCTTGTCCAAAAATAAATATTGATCTGGCCTAGAGTTTGTTGGCTGTGAAATAAAGTTTCAATGATATTAAATTTACCCATTGTCGGCCAACTCCTATACAAAATGTTTTAAATCCATGTGTTGGGTTGTAAATAAAGAAGTCTATTCGATAAGTCACTTGAGATTAGGACCGAGCTTCGATTTCGACAAAGTCGAAGAAGTGCTTTTCGGTCTCTGGAGGAAAATACCTCGACTCCGACTTCGAATGGAGTCGGACTTCGAATCCGAACAGAGGTCAGAGTTATTGGAACTCCACACAGAAGTCGGAACTCCAAATGGAGTATTGGGCTAAATGAAGGCCCTTTTCGACTTCTGGGCTTAGCAAAACCAAATTTCGAACCTGTAAAGCAAAATACTAAAAAATAATAAAAAAACTTAAATATAATAATTTAAAAACTAAATAACATGTAGCCATAAGTTATAACAATCCCAATTATTACAACATTGAACACTGACTTAGAGTCTAGAGATAACTACATAAACACTAAACAATAAACACTGTAAATAGTTAACAACATGTGCACTTGTGCAGCAAGGATTTCACTCAATGGTCATACCTGAAATGAAAATAGAAAATCGCAATCAATACAAGGAAAAAAACTAATAATAAAAAATTGAACACAGTAAAAGTAGAATTTGATTCTCACCAATAAATGGGGTTTTCCATATAGTCCCTGAATTTCATCCCAACTCTGAAGGGGCATCTGTTTTAGACTCTCAGTCATCGAAAATTATATTAGAGTTCACAATTAAGTCTATAAAATCATAAAAAGTAGAAGTTAAATAAATGGAACATTACAAATAAGTAAATAATCATTTAAAAGCATATAAAGTTACTCAATTTAAGCCTATAGCTCTCAGAATCAATGCCAATGGTATCTAACCTAACGAGCATTTCACTGATCCAGTTTTGTGTGAAAATGAGGGCCTCCATAGTTGACGGTGACAATGAACTCCAATAAGCATTCAACACACGACCTCCAGTGCTAAACGCCGACTCCGAGGTAACCGTAGTGACATGAATGACTAGCACATCTCGAACTATACGGGAAATGACTGGATATTTGGTGGAATTAACCTTCCACCAAGTTAATAACTAAAATACACCATTAGGTGCTTCCACAGCTTCCATAAAATATCGTTCAACCTCAGATGTGCACTGCATAATATTCCTCGTTGCAATGAGTTGATAATACTGCTGCATAATAAGATGGCTTGTACCCCCTCCATACGGGTCGTGATCATCTAAGAAAGATGTCGATCCCGTCGGCCTAGAGTGTGAGGAGCTACTAGTTACGAATGAAGACTGACCACTATTGTTGTAGTGACTGTAGAAGTCATCAATATCATTTTTTAGCACACTAATATACTGTGTAGCCTTCACTGCCCTGAGGACTGAATTTACCCAAAATTTCACAACGGTCAACTTATATCGGGGGTCAAGGATTACAGCCACAAATAGTAATTTATTTATCTTCTCAATATTCTCCCAATATTTATCATATTTGGTCTTCATCCTCGTAGCCTTAGTAGATAACAATCCCCTAGAGTTATCACAACTATTTTACAAGTGGAAGTGAAGCCCCAAGAGCTCACTGAAGTATAGGTTCACAGTCATATATTTGGATCACATATTTATGTCATAAAAAACTTTAAAACATTGAACAAAGTACTTCACACTAGTTCAATCATGTGCATCAGGCACATCGAGCCCCTGTTCTGCTAGCTCCAACAAAGCATACCTCAGGCTCCCATCCTCGACCTCCATCCGCTTGAATGCTCTTTAGTACTTCTGTGCCACATCCAACATCATGTATGTATAGGTCTATCGAGTCGGAACGTCCAAGCACAACATACTAGAACATCCAATCTGAAGTCGTTCTGCTATTGCCTTAAACTTGGCAAGGTTTTGGGGGAAGCCCTCACATATCGCATAATGTTGCGGACTTTGGTAATAGAATCATCAATTTCTTTTAACCCTTCAATAACTATGTGGTTGATGATATGAGCACAATATCGAATATGAATAAACTCGTGCTGACGAATAACATCATCTTTCACCGTCGTATTTCGCTTGAACCAATCAATTGCAGTTTCATTGACACTAGCATTGTCAACTGTAATATACAACACTTTTCGAATTCCTCATTCCTTTATACAATCATCCATCTCCACCCTAATGGATGCATCCTTATAATCAACAATTTCTTTGAATCCAATAATTCGTTTATACAAATTCCACTCACTGTCAATGTAGTGTGCTGTGATACACATGTAGTAAACGTTCTGTATGGACGTTCATGTGTCAATTGTAAATGTCACTCTCTGGCCAGTGGTAATAAATATCTTCCTCATATCTGCCTTCTCCTTCGCATGCCTCTTCATGCAATCTCACGTCGTCATATACTGTGATGGAATGAGAAATCGTGGCTCAATAATTTGTACAAACTTTCAGAAGCCTTTTTTGTTGACTGTGGTAAATGGCATCTCATCAGTAATTATCATTTCTGCAAGCATTTCTCTCAACATCTTCTCATTGTATTGAGGGATGACCAATTTCTTAACCTGTGTACCATCAGTGGCCGTCTCGATTTCGTAACTGAGCTTGGTCTGATCAATGGCCGCCAATCTCTTCTCAATCTTATATCGCTGGCAACCACCAAGATGTGCTATTAATACATTGGTACCTTGCTTTTTCGAATGGCAGCCACAAAGTTGCCCACAGTAGTGACATATTGCTTACAGACTTGCATGATCACCAGGAATTTTGGTGAAATGTTTCCATGTTCACGACCTTAATTTTTTAGAAGGTCATGGTGGACGATCATGCTCAATGGGCATCTCTTTCTATTCGTTGAACATATCCTTATCTTCTATATCTACTGGGAGTCGACTGCTCGCACAGGAAGTAGCTACTCTAGATGTAGTAACTCTAGATGTGGCTCTAGGGGGAAGTACCCACCTGTGTAAGAGCTGTAGCAGTGGCATCCACCGCATCCTCTTGTGGACGATTGTCTCTACTAGATGTAGCATCCATATCACAATCATAGAAGCAGAAAAAATTAATTATAAGCAAAAAACTAGAATAACAAAGTTACAAACTATACGTCGTACTAATTGTTTAGAACTCGGAACGGCCAATCTAATTATTTAAGAAATTCAAATGTCAACCAAACAACATAAGATCATACATCGCCTTATTCCTGATTAATGATTATACGATCATACAGTGGTTGAAGACTTCAGAATTAAATGATATCTTAGAGATTCATGATTTCAAATTTTCAAGCTTTTATCTTGGAAGATAATATAATATTTTGTTTGGAGAGAAAAAATAATATTAAATAGCTAGCTTGCTTCTAGTCATTGTTCTTGCAATAATTACCCATCTCCAATACTATTCCAATGGCAGTAAAGATCCCAGTTAACCATTCTCTTCAAAACCCTAACTAGCTTTGGAAGAAACAGATTTAGAAAAAAACCTCCTTTTGTTATACATTCCGGGGGATCCTCTACCATTTTATCACTGAATACATATTGGCTTCACATCCACAGGTTCTGCAATTTCTTCAAAAGAGAAGCTTGAGGTTCATCAAATTATAGAACTTTTCTTCGTATATTGGCTTGAGGTATATTTATTTAATAGAAAGTGCCTTTTATAGTTTTAGTAGGAGTTTAAAGTAACTCTAGCAAGCTGGCTACACGAGACAGCCGTATGAAAGAATTGCACATGCATGCAATAACATTTTTTTTTATAAATAAAAATATTGTATATATCAAAAAGAAAAACCAAGTACATTGAAGTATCGACATATTTTATATAAAGGACACTTTTTCTTTTTTTTTCAAGCAAAAATAGTTAAAAAAAGGAAACCCCGCCCCCAAAAAAAAAGTGAGTTCCCAAACCATGATCTGCATCTCTCTGGTAAATAAATTACAAATGTAATTAATATAAATTACATATGGACGGCCTGCTGTTTATATATATATATATATATATATATTCTCCATTACAGTAATATAATAATGCAATAACAATCATTGGGCTTAACAAAGTGTTGATGTTTGTTAATGATATCTGTGAAGAGATCATTTCCAACTTTTTTTCCAAAGTGAATGAGGGAACTTTGCTATAGATATTAAAGGGAATAATACAGAACATTAATATATTTGCTTATGATCAATTAAAATAAAAAGGAAAAATATAAGATGGCTAGATGAAAAGGAAAGGGAATGCTTCAAAAATTATATAGGTAATATATTCTCCCCAAGATCCACCTACATTAATGTTGTCTTTTACTTTGGTGCACAATTGGGGTATTCAAATTTTCGACTAACCATTTGAAGATGAGTCTCACTTACAACTTCCACCGTTTTACATTTATAAGCAACCCAACAAATGTAATGAATTCTAGCGTGACTATTTAATACTACAACATTGCATTTTGTCATCTCTTTTACCTTTTGTCAAACACATTGCATGCATATTGCGTTTCCAACGCATCAAGCCTATTCAAGTCTATCACATTTCCTTACTACAACTTAAGGTTCATTACAAAAGGTGAACAACCAACAACTAGACCCAAAACAACTAATTCCAGGCAACCCAACAACATGAAAAAAAAAATTGTGAAAATTACATGATTTAGGGCTCGGAGTGTACCTCACCCTTACGAGTTACGATGTCGCAGCGGCTGAACGGAGGCTTGCTTGAGAAGTGAAGGGGAACGGACTACAGAGGTGCAGAGAGGGAACAAAGGCAATAGAGAGGGAATGAATTCACGGATGCTCGGAGAAGAGATTTAGAGAATCAGAAGGGAAGAAAGAGATTTGGGGAAGAAGGAAGAAGAGAAAGGGGATCTTGCGTTTTAAAAAAAGTCAGAGTCGAGATTACTATCGCAGTCACTCCTCCTCCGATTCTGCATTCCGAACACTCTGACTCAATCAGAGTCGGAATTGGAGCAGAGGCAGGACGGAGTCGGAGTTCTCGAAAATTTGCACAACCCTACTTGAGATATTTGTTTATTAAATGAACAGTTTGTGTCTAAAATATTATTAAATGATACGATTTTTAGTAGTATTATATTTAGATGCTTTACCTTTGTAATGAAAATATCTATTTAATCATTTTTATATATATATATATATATATATGTGCGGGTCACTATATAAAGATATTTACAAAAACTCAGTTTATTAAAAGTTGGGAAGAAAATTAAAGATAGAATTATATATCTTGTTAAATCTAAAACAGCGAATGAATAAACTCAACTTATTTGAATACTAAATGAAATATTTGTGAAAGATAATGTTCTATTTAGTTTTAGAGTGTGCAGTCTTTCGTATTCTCTTTTAAAAAAAATGAGAATTATTATTAAAAAAATAATTTTTTCATATGAGTTTTAAATTTATCCATTTTTTTAAAACAATATACAAAAATTATATATTTTAAGACTATAAATATCATTTATCATCATGGTCTAATGACATTGTGACAGAGTGAAAGAAAGAATGGCGATTTTGTCTCGAAGGCAACAACGTGTCCAAAAAGAGAAATGTTTTGGTCCCGAATTTAGGACCCAAAAAATGTCCCGAATGAGATTTTTATTTTTACTGAATGATTAAAAAAATATTTTTTAATGATGTTGTGAATTTTTTTTTTTTTTTTAAAAATATTTATCATGATTAAAAAAATACATAAAAAAAAAAAAAGAAAAAAAAATTATACTCTTCGGAACATTTTTTGGGTTCCGAATTCAGTACTCGTCCAAAAATTGTAGGGTTATCTCGAAAGAGACGAACGAGTCTAATGATATTTCCCACATCTTTGAAGGTGATGGTGGGGTCCACGAATTAAATGGGTTTGGATCAACCTGCATGCTGCGCATGTGTGTTGCGGGGCGGAGGGGCCATTGAATCTGGGCTATTGTCCCGTCTCTTTAGACTCTATCTTAGTGGGCCATAATGGATTTTTGAGAATCAAACTCCCACGTGGGTTCGTTCTGGAATGCTAATATTTGGTGAGCCGGGCCCAAGTGGACCTCCCACTTATTAAATAAGTTTGAAAATTCAAACTACATCAAAAGGATATTTTATCATTTTATATTGAAACTAACTAATACAGCAACAGAAGATCATTACAGCTCAGGGAAAAAAAGCGAGTGATAACCCTTCTGGTCGTGAAGTCTATTTTGACATGAAATGAAGTATGACAATCACTGACAAGATTATACGGAACTGTTTCGTCTTAAACTGCATAGACTAGGATTTGTTTGTAACTTAAACTCATCACAATTAATTTTAATTTATTATTATAATTTATCTAAATTTTAATATAAAATATAATAAATAATTTATTTTTTTAAAATTTTAAAATAATAATAATATTAAAAAATAATATTTTATTATCTCAACTCAATTCAATTCAACATCTGAACGCAGCCTAATTCTATTGTTTAAATCTCATAAATTCATTTAAAAAAATAATTTGTTATTAAAAAAATAATTTTTTCATTTAATCTCAAATTTATTAATTTTTTTTTAAATGAGTGCAAAGACTATAAATATTATTTCTCTTTAATTATATATATAGATATTTTTAAGAAAATATATCCCGATATACTACATTTTAATAAAAAAATCTATTTATCATTTTTTTTATTATCTTCTCAACATTTTATGATGTGATATTAAATTATAAATTTATAAATAAAATATAATAAATAATTTTTAATTATTTAATATTATATTATAAAATAATAAAAATTAAAATAATGAGTAACTCTTAAATAAATAAATAAGATACACAGCATGCATGCCCTGCAGGCGGCCGTCGTTGCAGGCAGGCAATGTGCATCACTATTTGGAAGGTCAACTGTCATGAACAATATGGTCGGTCTTTAATAAAAATCCAACTCCTACAAATGTCAGAATCTGACAATACTTGTCTTTATTTTATATTTTTTAAACCAGAAAAATTGATTTTATATATTTCATCTTTTCTAATTTTATTTTTATAATTTTTTTAAATTTACATATAAAATATAATAAATAATTTAATTTTTTAAATCTAAAAATAATAATAATATTAAAAAATAATATTTTATTTAACTTTCATATAAAATTATCTTATATCATCTCATTCTTATAATTTTTCCAAATTTACACATAAAATATAATAAATAATTTAATTTTTTTTAATTTCGAAACAATAATAATATTAAAAAATAATATTTTAATAATATTTTATTTAATATTTATTTAAAATTATTTTATTACATCTTACTATCTAAACAATATCTTAGTAATGACTACCTCTGTACTACTAGGTGTCACAAATCCACCATTTATACTGTCCAATTCTCAACAAAATGTTAATTAAATATAGCATTTTATTAAGAAATTAAAAATAAAGCCATTATTAAGTTGACATTTCCTTAGTACTATGTGTCACGCCATGGTTCTGAGTCTGACCGATTCTCACAAAATCTCAAGACTCAACCGAAAACATTTTTTTTTTAAGAACTTTTTCCACAGTTTGCATGTGTATTCCTTTCGCTTAGCATAAAAGATAGTTATTGAGGCTTTTGTGACACATGAAATAATTAGTTAGGATCACATTAATATTCAAATCGGTGGTTCTAAAATTATCTCCCTCACATAAAAATCCTTCTTTAAGTTATAGTATTCTTTGAGTTCTCAAATTTATCTTTATCCTACTTTATAAAATGTGTCATTTTTTCGCTCAAGAATCATCATTTATCTTTTTAAAGAATAAACTCAAAAGTTGATGGGTAATGATACCTTATTATAATAGAATAAAAATAAAGTGAGATTATGATTAGTAGAATTTTCCTTCCTTCCCATGAGTATGTAGTTGCCGCCCTCGTTCGTGGGATTAGTCCTGCCCCTATTTACCATTTTGCTATACACACATACATAAATATTATACATATGTGCTTTTTGTAACTTCTTTCAATTCTAAGAGTTAAATAGGTAAAAAAATAGGTGGTGTGTATTAAATTATAAGTCAAAATTCAGTTCACACGTGTACAAATTAGTCTGTTAGTCAGTTATGTTAGTTAGCTAGTCTGTTAGTCTGGTATGTGATTTTGAACTGTATCATTTGTGGGTTCATTCATGGAATTGGGAAGAATATCTTGAACAATATGATTTGTAGGAGATGTGAATGTATCAATAGGAATAAGATCATCTGTTTGAGGAACTGGTATGACTATTGACTGAGTGGAAAGGTCATGTCCAATTTTGAATAGAAAAACATATTCACGAAAAATGACATCTCTAGATAAAAAGATGGCATTTGTTTCTAAATCATAGAGTTTGTATCCCTTAGTGCCATATGGATATCTAAGGAAAACACAAGGATGAGCTCTAGGTGTAAATTTAGAATGATTATGAGATAAGGTTGATGCAAAACATAGACAACCAAATACTCTAAGATGAGAATAATTTGGTTGTTTTGAGAATAATACCTCATATGGTGTTTTATAGGATAGCAGAGGAGAGGGTGTTCTATTGATTAAGTAGGCTGCTGTGAGAACACATTCACTCTAGAATACAAGTGGTAAATTTGCATGGAATCTAAGAAATCTTGCCACATTCAGGAGATGTTGGTGTTTACGCTCAACTACAACATTTTGTTGAGGTGCAACAACACATATTTGTTGATGTAGGGCTCCTTTAGAAGAATAAAAATCTGGCACATCAAACTCTATTAAATTATAAGTCAAAATTCAGTTCACACATGTACAAATTAGTCTGTTAGTCAGTTATGTTAGTTAGCTAGTCTGTTAGTTTGGTATGATAATTAGCTATCAATGTATGTGTATAAATAGATGTATGATTTATGTAAAAAGATATCAATGAATACGATGCAAATTCTTCATTTTCTCTCCAATATTTTTCTCTTTACTTTCCTGCAATTATTAAGCCAACCCAAATCCTTTAGGTGGAATAAAGTTATGCTATATACTATATTTTTATTTTAGGATAATACTACTCGAACTGAGGTTTTTAATTGAGATAGTCGACCGATAAGTGCAAATGTACTTTTTCATTTTTTTTGTTTTTATTTTGACTATTTTATATATATATATATAAAAATAAAAAAATATTAATCACTAATAATCATTTCCTTAACTATTAAGTTAAAAAAAAATAAAAAAAAAATACAATTGGTTAATTTTATCGGTCTAAGTAGCATTTTACTTTATTTTATTTTTGTCCTATTATAATATTGAAGAATTAATAGATAATGTTGCTTGAAAAAGTGAGATGAAAATATAACGAAAATGTACCATACGACATTTTCCGTTAGTATATATTTGTCTTAAAAAAGCCCGGCAGTAAAAGTTTTTGTTCCAATTTTGGAGGGCAATCACAATCCAAAAGAGGCTCTTGAAATCAACATTCTCACATGTCTAAAGGCCACGGGAAAATGACTTTCGAGTAATTGATGGAACCTCGCCATCCCTATCTGTGATATATAATAACTTAATAAGTGAGTTCTGATCTGTAATTATAAATTCATGATTCAATGACCTTTTAATGCTCCAACTTTATGAGAAAGGAAGCACATGTGATGTGGGTTGAGACCATAATAATATTGGTGCGCTTTCTACCATTAGGTTTTTTTTGGAGGTTAAAGAGTTAAAAGAGTTTTTAGCTTATTCGCTTATGATTTGTTCGTTTATTATTTGTGTGGTGTGTATTTCGCATTAAAATGGAAGTAACAACTTGTATTTTGAGAAGAGTCAAGTGTAATAACGTGTTTATTCTATATTAATTTCCCACAGTCGATGTGTATGCATCCGTTTGGATAGTAAGATGAGATGGGTTGAGATAGTTTTTAAATAATAGTGAGATTATTAATTAAAATTAGATGAGATGAGATGAGTTTCATCTCACTTCTATATCCAAACGGGCACTAAGTCTTTGTCTAAAAGTAATAAAGGCGACTTATGTAGTTCTCCACATTTATTTAAAGACAATATTATAACGATAATAGAACTGCTAAAAATACAAAAATATTACACAAATTAAACCTGCAAACTGATTTGATTTCATGACATCTGTTAAATCTATTTTATAATAAAAATAATTTTATAATTTGACGTATTATATCAAGCGACATTAGTTTATGAGTTTACTTTTGTATAATCCTTTTGTGGCTAAAGTATGATTCTATATAATGCATTTGTTGCATTGTATTTAGCTTCAAAATTTTAAATTTGCTTTAAATGAATTGTCTCTCTTCATTAATACACACAAGATACTATATTTATAAGAAGACAAATATACATTGTCATTTTTATTATTTGAAATACTCAATAATAAAAAAAAAATGGAACGATAAATATACATTATCATATAAAGTGCTTATCCATTTTAATTAGAATGCTGTCAATAACCACTTACCTAAAAAGAAGATGCATGTGTTAAAATGCCCTTTTAGGTGTATTTACTTTCCAATCTCTTCCATCATCGCTCATCAACATCATTAATACTTGAATTGTATTAAGTTTATCCAAAAAAAAAAATAATGAATTAATTTATATATTTATAGTCATCATCATTTTAACTACTAATGATGAATGAATAATAATTAAAAATATGATTAATTATATATATTTTTTTCAATGGAATTTTTTAACTTCAACAAATAAGGATTTTCTCTCATTTTTTGGGTTATAACTAAGTGATTAATAAAGCAAGCACTTATCTTCGTGTAACCCAATCATTAAACCTAAAATTAAAAATTAAGAATATTTTTTTTTATAAAAAAGATATAATATCAGGTAAAATAGGAATATCAAAAAAAAAAAAAAAAGAGAGATTTTGAACAGTACAAAATAAAATTGCCAACAAGTGTCGGTGATCCTTTGCGTGACGACAGCATCACGATGTACACGACGCAAAGTGTGAACAAAAACAATACTAATAATAGAAATAAATTATAATACTAAATCCTATAAAAAAAGAAAGAAAGAAAGAAAGAAATAGTACTAAAAGACACAGTCGTTTAATCTTAAAATTCTGAAAAGACAATGCAAGTCTAGCACTTTCCTTCGCGGCTCTCCCTAAGCCCCTCCTGTCGTCTCTTCTCTCTCTCTCTCTCTCTCTCTCTCTCTCCCCGCAGGCCGAGGTTTCCGTTTTCTTTGGTGGCATTTTATTAGGCATCGGATCTGGAGTTCCTTAGCTCTCTGTTAAAGGTAAATTTCGGTTTCGTTCTTCAACACGCTTCTTATTCTTTTGAGTGATCGATCGATTGTTTTTATATTTGTTTTGGCTTCGATTTGCGTAAAATCATAATTACCATTTAATGCATTGCAACTATATAAGAGCTCCGATGGGTGGGTTGATTTGCTATATTTTGTGGGTTTGATGGGTTATGTGGGATTATATACTTTGTTGTTGCTTTGATAAATCGTTTTCCTTTCTACCATTGTTTTTATCCTCTTTTATTTGCCTCTTATAAAGGATATTCAGATTGGTTTTGACTTGGTTTTTCTCAATATTGCATTTTTTACGTCTTGATCTTTTGAAGCCACCACACTAGTTATTTGAAATTTTCATGGAAACTTTTTAGTTGTCCTTATAAAGATTTCATGGGCAGTGCATTTGAAATTTTGTGATTTTTTAATTGTTTTTAGATGATAGTTGATGGGTATTTTTCTGTTGCATCAATAATTGCAGGGTTCTGTATAGGCATCCACTGGGAAAAGACAAGGGGGATTGTTAGTTTTCCAGATATTTATGGAAAGGTAGTCAGGTCATGTGAAACAGGGTAAACTGCAATTATTTAAGATTTCTTGGTCTTATTCGTGTCTTCAACTGGAAAACTGTTGTTTACTTAATGAAGGTAGATAGGTTTGTGGTCAAGTTGGGGCCTGGCCATTAAAAGTTAATATATACTTTGAAGAGGCAATCTGTGTCATGGGTTGACTTCAAAGACTCAGGTTTTTGGGGTTCTTCTTGACATATTGTGGATTCTATCATTTGAAGAGTGTGGGGAAGGCAAAAATTTGGGCTTTAAATGGATCATTTGACTCCAATAAAGAGAGATTTTGAAGGTGATATCGAAAGTGGGGCAACAGTTAGCAACGAAGATTCGAGCAAAGTCCTTGTTTCGGGTTCTAAAAAGCAGGCAAGTACATTGCTCGACAAGATTTGTGGTGGGTTTGTTGATGGGCCAATCAAGAGTGAAGATAGAGCAGGTTTATGTGGCAATGTGTCAAACTGTGATGGGTTTTATCCTGAGAATGTTAAGACAGTCAGCAACAAGATTTTGGAGGGGGAGAGACTGTAGATTATGCAGAGAAAACACCTGTGAAAGAGAAACGTAAAAAGATGAGCAATAAAAAGCCGCCAAAACCTCCTAGACCTCCTAGAGGTCCATCATTGGATGCGGCTGACCAGAAGCTAATTAAGGAGATCTCTGAACTTGCCATGTTGAAGCGGGCAAGGATTGAGCGAATGAAAACCTTGAAGAAGATGAAAGCTGCTAAGTCTTCATCTTCTAACAGCAGCAGCATATTTGCCATGGTGTTGACCATTCTCTTCTGTCTTGTGATAATCTTTCAAGGTAATATTTCTGATTGAATATAGTTTGGCAAATATATTTTTCTCTCTTTAAAATTTTCTCTCTGTACACCTTGTGCTATTTTTTCATGTGTTGAAATTGATGATCTTGCTAGTGCAATTGTGATTTGGTTTTGATGGGATTCTTTAGAGAGGTGGGGATTGAGTCGAAAGTATTCACCCTAAGTAATGAAGGTGGATTATTTTGCATTATAGAGAAGGGCTGGAGTAGGAAGCAGGAACTCGTGGTGGAACTTAGAACTATGCAGTGGATGGTCAAGGCGCTGGAGGCCTGCTCGAAAGGGGAGGAGGAGTTCTATAGCTCTATTAGAGAGGGCTACTGTTGTTACTTAGCACATAAATGTTCCAACAGCAGAGGTTGTTTTGTGAGGGTGGCAGAATATAGGGAGGGAGGAAGGAGAAACTTCATCATCATCTCGGAAAGGGAGGGCTGGAAAGGATGGAAAAGGTTCAAGGAGGCATTGGCGGAGTTGATGCAGGAGAGGAGAGCACAGGGTGTAGCAGCTCTAGTCAGTCTTCAAATGAGGCCAAAGGGGGCAATGGCACAGTCGTATAAGGAGGCTCTTGCATCGTATGTGGAGGGAGACGGGGACTGGACCATTGATAGACGTATGCCTTGTGCTCCTCAAGGAGAGTACTCTTTGCAGATGGTGGTAGGGAGGTGGAGAGGGAACTGCGCTGGCAGATTGACGAGTTGCAGAGTCAAGTTTGGAAAGTGTAGAAGGAACTCAAAGACTTGAAGAAACTGTTTGGGCGTAATAAGGAAATACGCTTCTGTGGGGAAGTTGAGATAGAGGGGCCGGGCTTGCCTCAAGCTGAGAAGGCCCACCAGAAACAGAAAATCGTGGGGCCTGTTTGGAGGAAAGTGGGGCCGAAAGTGCAGGCCATGAGCTCTTAGCCCACGGGCCCATTGGCTATTGATATGGGCAGTAAGGAACACGCGGTTGGGCCTCGTGGAAGGGCCTAGAAAGCGGGCGAAAGCCCTAGGGTTCTTACCAGTATTGTGTCTGGTGCACAGCCAAGAGAGTTCACACTGTGCCTGTTGCCGGCGTAGGGGGAGACGTCGGGGGCCAACAGAAACTGCTGATGACGACGGTGGTACTCTCTGACGACGGCCTTCAAGTATGGGGTGCTCGAAAGGAAGGGGTTGATGTCGCGGTGGACTCAGCGACTCGAGTGGGTGGGTTTTCTCTGCCGCTTGAGGGTCAGACAGTGCCGATGAGGGAAGAGGAGGGGAGGGGGATTCCGGCGAACCACCTTGGATGTTTTCTTGTAGACCCAGAGGTGGACGTGAAGGATGGGGAGTTCTCGAACTTTGAGTTGGGTTTGTCCCAATATGATTCTGTTGAAGAGGTGTCCTCAAATGAAGAAAATGTGTTGGCTTTGAGTGATCAATTAGGTATGATTGAAATCTCGGTGGTGGAGGAGAGACTTGAGACATTCCGGGGGTTAATAGGGAGGTGGAGCTGACCCCTTTGAACTTTCTATTACCTTCCCAGTTGGGAGTCTCGGACTGGGTTTTTGAGAAGGTAAAAGAAATCCAAAAAGTTGTGGGTGTGGAATGTAAAGGGTACGAAGATCAGTTTTTGGCGTTGCTCACGGCCATCAAAGGAGGGCACCAACAACATTGAAAGAATGAATTGAAAAAATAGTAGGAGCTTAATAGGTTGACATGGTTGTTGAACACTGAGGGTAGCTCCAGTAGGGGCAGGTCGAAAGGGAAGGGGCTAGCCTTTTCTCCATGAAACTCAAAATTGTGTCGTCGAATGTTCGCGGGCTCAACGAGGCCAATAAACGTCTTCGGATAAGAAACTTGCTTCGTGAGTGGAAGGCAGACATTGTGTGTTTACAAGAGATTAGGATGAAGTTGATCAATCGGGGAATTTTGAGAAGTTCGTGGAGTGGAGTTCATGTGGACTGGGTTTATATGGCATCTAATGGGGCGTTAGGAGTGTTAGTGACATGAGACAGACGGGTGGTGGAGAAAATGGAAGAGTATATAGGGAGGTACACGGTAGCATGCTCTTTTAAGAGTGTGTCAGATAACTTTTTATGGGTTTTTGCAGGTGTCTAAGGTCCAAACCTAGATAGCAACAGTGTGTTTGTGGGAAGAACTGGCTGAAATTCACAGTTGGTGGAACCTCTCTTGGTGTATAGGGGAAGATTTTAATGTCACAGTGTACAATTTTGTTACACTGTGAGATAGCACGGATATTGTGGGATGGGGTGTTGGGTAGAGTAGAGGTGGGTTGGGTTATGCCAGAGACCGTAGTAGCAACTTTGGCCAGCTGGCCAATTATTGGAGGGGTACATCAGATTTCAGCAGTATGGAAGATGATTCCGATGTTCATCATGTGGTGTCTATGACAGGAACGTAATGCGCGGAAATTTGAGGACAAAGAGAGATCGATAGAGGAACTTATAGCTTTCTTTTATAGCACGTTATGTACTTGGTTCAATGCTGTTGATTTCAACGGCATGGCCCTCCATGATTTCCTTATATCTCTTGCACCCTCTTAGTCAGGGTTGTCTCTGTATATTCTGGGCTAGGCCTATTCTTGGAGTAATATAATTTGTTTACTTGTAAAAAAAAAAAAAAAAAAAAAAATCTGCTTGAAGTTACTTATATAAAAATATATATATATATATTTCTGATTGAAGTTGATGATGATTTACCTTGTATATAGCATTGTATTTTGGTTGACTGCTTAACTCGTTGTCTCTGCTTGGACTGCTACCTGACAAATTTAGATTAATGTGTGGAAATAATTGTATCACAACTTTGATTGTTTCAATCCTTGTGTCTATGTGAACTATAGATCGGACCTTGTTTCTTCATTATTTTTTTTTTTTCCTGTGTTTGCTGTTTAGTGAACTAGCAGCCTAGCAGTTAGATAAGTATGTCAAAGGAAAAAAAAAAATGACAATAAAGCAGCCTACCACTTCCTGATGATGTGAAGTCATACTTCAGATTCACGTTGTCCCATGAATCTTCAGTGGATTCGCTTAGATTATTCATGTTTGAAGGAAGAATATAACATCCTAAATAGACTTCTCTAAGAATAGAGACACCCATAGAGATTCATTCTCTGTGGTGTTTGTTGGCTGACATCTGTATTCTTATTGAATCTGTTTTGGTTGCATCTTTGGGCATTGTGGATTCTCAGCAAGTTTATATTTGAACCACATTTTAAAATTAGTTCCCCTTTATTCTCTTTTCCTTTTTAAGTTGCTTTAACCTTGCCTTAGTTCTTTATAAGATTTTCCTTTCCTACCTCTGGTTTGTGTTCTCAAGATTTTGCCAATTCTGCAGGAATGTCATCTGGGAAAAATTCGGCTGTAAACTTCCAAGGGTCTCCCGAGTCAGCAGGACCAACAGAGGGGGATTTGATTTCCGTTCAGTACTACGCACTTCCATCTGCTAGTGAGCCAAACGAACCTGATTCTGAGTCTCCAAAGTATGTGTACTATCCATATTTGGCTATAAAATTATATTTCTATGTTTATTGCACTTTGTCCTTCTTTTGGTTTATAATTTTTTCATCCATAAGAACAATAGTGGTGAGGCAATCTGGTAAAAGTCGTCTGTTATGTTGGTGTCTTGCAGTTTGGTAGAGCAGATTGCTGGTTCAGATCCTTCGGAGAAGCTGACAAGAGTTGCAGGATGAAATGGAGCATAAATGAAGGAGTGAATGATATTGCCCTAGTTTACATTGAAGAACGAACTTTGTAGTTGGCCTTGTGGTTCTCCCACAAACAAATTTTCCTTTCACATTTCTTACAAACAACCTTCCGAGTCTGAATCGTTCGGGTAAGTTCTCCCCTGTTGTGTATATAATTAAAAATGGGCCAAGTCAGATTAGTCTGCAAATTGTAGTTTTATAGGTGATGCCAAATATGTTTTTTAAGTTGCTCCTTAGCAATGAACCTGGCCAAGTTATGTTCGATTTGGGTGGTCATTTTATGAGCAGTTTATGGAACTCAGAGTTGGAGGAAATTTTCTTACAGCTTTGCCAAATTCAAGTTTTCTCGTTTGTGTATCTTATTGTCATGTATTGAATAAATTTTATGTAATTGCAACAGCTCTACAAAACCTTTTGTTTATCATTCATGTGGTTATTAGCATCCTGGTTTTTCCAAACACTTCACCCGGTGTTCTTTGTGCTACATGGGCTTACTAACATGCTCCAGAATATGTAATAGAATATCTCTCTCTCTCTTAACAATCAATGCATTTAAATAAAATTAAGGCACCAGGGTAAGGAGTAGGGTGTTTTAAACAAAAGTTCCCTTACATTGAAACTAGTGCTAGTTAAGCTAGCAAGTAATACCATGGGGCGAAAGAGTAATGGTACAAGTTTTAAATAAACAAATTCCATACAAACTCTTTATAAAAAAGTAGATCTCACTAATAAAGAATAATGTTTTTACATTTTTTTCTAAGTGAGTCCACTTTTTTACAAGGACTTGTATGTGACTTGTCTATTTGAGATTTGTACAAATCAATTGGGTGAAATAATGTACTTTTCAACAGGATTTACCATTTCTCTATTTGTTTCGAAGAAAGTGTTGATGCAAAAATTTCCTTAGTAGTTTCTGCCAATTGGATTTTAGCAAGCCTGGAATTGTAGGGGTGAATAGAATGGGGTCTACTAAACACTTACTGATAGAATCAAAGGTTTTTTCTTTATCAAGGGAAGGAGGTTCCTTGCTCATTACTGAGAGAAGTTGGAAGGTGATGAATAAGGTGAGAATGGGGTTGTCCATGGTGCAGTGGCTTGCCAAAGCATTGGAGGATTGTTTGAAGGGTGCAACAAAGGATTTCTACACCACGGTACGAGAAGGGAATCACAGCTTCATAGCCCAAAGGTGCTCTAACATTCGCGGTCGATACATGGTTATAGTGGAATATGGTGGTGGTAGTAGGCTTAGTTTCATCTTTGTACCAGAGGAGGTGGAGGGGAAGGAATGGAGAAGGATGATGGAGGCGTTGTGGGATTTTGAAAACAAAGGAAGAGGACTAAACCGTAATAGGGGTAGAGTACCTATGGTGGTGGTGCCTTAGCTACAACATCACTCTTATAGGGTGGCTCTAGAGGTAACTTTGAAGCTGATGCAAACCAATGACAGGGGTGCAGGTAGCAGTGTTAGAGAATTCCCGAGAGGAGCCTCTGCAAGTCTGGGTAATGGACATGAGTATGCTAGAGATCATCGTACCATAGGGATAGGCACTGTGCAGCAGGAGGGTGGCGATGGCAGGCCTACTGTTGGCCTAGCAAAGGGGAACGTGCACAACATGCTACTAGACATGAAGGAGCAACTAAGTATGCTTCAGGATGTAATGGACTTTTTAATATGGTGTGAAGAGGAACAAAGAGTTGTTGGAGTGGGCTTGGAGGAAAGGGGCGTCGATTTGGGCTTTAGTGTGGAGGAATCTGGCCTAATTAGAGAAATGTAGCTTTTAAAGGGCCAAATGGTGCAGGAAACGAGTTTGGTTACAGGAGATAAATGGGGCCCAACAGGAGACAAAAGAAAGGCAATCCTTGGCTTGGGTCCAGGATATAGGCCGCAGCTTGTGAGCCTGTTAAACACCCGGAAATAGGCTGGCCCAGTCTGGAGGAGACGAGACCCAACTCTTGCAGGCCCATCAATAGGTGGGTACCCTTTAACGGTTCCGGAGATGGTGACAGTGGTATCACCGTAGGCAGAGAGGATCCATCAGTGAAGGAGAAGCCCAAGGGCTCGGTGGCTCCGATAGTCACTTCGTCATCACAGGTAGGCTCGACGACGGCAGTCGAGTCTTTAAGAGGTTGTCCGATAGGGGCTAATCCCGACGACCATTCTTTTGCTCAGATATGAGATTTGACACTTTGAAGAGTCTCAAATTAAACCCTCGACGACTCAGGAAGATGCGATTCCTTCACTGAAAGTGACGACGATGGTAGTTGATCTCTTTGAGGATACTTAGGTGGTGAGATCAACTCTGGTGAGGGAGAATCTGTTGCCTTCCTCTGAGCCTGATGTTCAGAAGTGAGATTCTCATCTTTGGGTTGGGAGGTTCCTTTCTCAGCCGTTATTGACTCCTACTGAGATATGTTCTGGAGGCATTGAGACGGTTTCAGAGGGGGTTGTTGTGGTGGAGGGAGATGTGGAATCAAACGGTGATGTCACTGGGTCCATCGAGGATTTTGTTTATTGGGTCCCTTGCACCTAGAGGTCCAATTCTAAGATGTTGATGGTTCTTGGAGGGGAGGAGGTAGATGCAAGTGAGTCAGGTGAATAGAGGGAGTCTGAAGATGAAATGGACCCTGATTCGTTGTGTTCTATCCTTCCAGGAATTGATTGGCCCAATTCCTCATCTGATTGGGTGATGAGGAAAGTGAATGAAATCAAGGATTGTGTGGGAATCTCTTGTGTCGGATATGAGGAACAATTTAGAGCATTCTTGATAGCCATGGAGGCTGGTCAACCTTCTTTGGCTAGATCCGCTCAAAGGAAGGAGAGGGAATTGAAAAGGTTATCGTGCTTTATTAACTATAATACAAAGGAATGAAGTGCCTTTAGAGATAAAGGTAAGGAGAGGGTTGTTTATAGTCATCCATGAAACCAACAATCATCTCTTGGAATGTGAGGGGACTGAACGACTATAGGAAACATCTTCGGGTTAAGAATATGACCCGAAAATGGAGAGATGATGTTATTTATTTCCAAGAAACCAAGTTGAAGCGGGTTAATCAATCAATTGTGACAAACTTATGGAACTGTCAAAGTGTGGGATGGATTGAATTAGTTTCGAAAGGGGCTTCATGTGGTATTATAGTTATGTGGGATAGGAGGTTAGTGGAGATGGTAGATCATTATGTGGGGGAGTTTATGGTTGCTTGCTGTTTCAAAAGTGTGGATGACAAATCTAAATGGGCATTTGCGGGGATTTAGTTCCAAACCTGGATAATAGTTGGAGCTTTTTATGGGATGTAATGGCAGAGATTTCTGGTTTTACGTGGATAATAGTTGGTGGGGATTTTACGTGGTCCAATGGAAGGACTTGATCTAGGCTGGATAGATTTTTGGTTTTAGCCTCTTGGGAGGTTAGCTTTTCTGATTTAAGGTTGAAAAGGTTACCCAAAATGTGCTCTGACCATTATCTTGTTATGCTGGAGAGTGGGAGCACTTTTAGTGGGCTACGATATTTTAAATTCGAAAATATTTGGTTGGAGGCTGAGGGTTTTGTGGATAGGGTGAGGTCGTGGTGGTCTTCATTCTCATTTTCTGGTACTTTGAACTTTGTACTGGCTAGTAAACTTAAGGCATTAAAAACAAATTTGAAGAAGTGGAATGTGGAGGAGTTTTGGAAAACGGAAAATAAAAGGAAACTCTTGATGCAACAGTTGCAAAATTTGGAGGAAAGGGAGCTACTGGGGGATGTTCCCGAAGAGGAATTGGATAAAAAAAAGTGGGAGTGAATGAATTAGAGAAGATATCTTTAATGGAGGAAATTTCTTGGAGATAGAAATCCCGGGTTCTTTGGCTAAAAGAATGTGACAAGTGCATGAGAGTTTTTCACCTATGGTGAATTTCCATCAAAGAAATAATGCTATTGAGGTTCTTCATGATGGCGATAACATCATTTTAGATCAAGAGGTCATTAAGAATCACATTGTCGAATTTTATGAGAAGTTGTTCAATGAAGAATATGCTTGGAGGCTAAAGCTTGATGGATTGTTTTTTGACTCCATTGATCAAGCAAGTGCATATTGGTTGGAGAGCTTTTGATGAGAATATGTGGTTAGAGGAATGGCAAGGGATAAGGCTCTGGGTCCGGATAGTTTTTCTTTGGCTGTCTTTCAATTTTGCTGGGATATAGTGCGGGATGATATTATGAAGGTTTTCCTTGAATTTCATATATTTATGAAATTTGAGAAAAGTTTAAATGCTACTTTTATAGCACTTATTCCTAAAAAGGTAGGGGCTGTGGAGATGCGGAATTTTTGGCCTATAAGTTTGGTGAATGGGGTTTACAAGATAATCTCTAAGGTGTTAGCTAATCGTATGAATGTGGTGTTGGGAAAAATTATTTCGAAATTGCAAAATGCCTTTGTAAGAGGGAGGCAAATCCTCAACTCGGTTTTAGTTGCTAACGAATATGTGGACAGCAAAATTAAATCTAATGAATCTAGTATTTTGATTAAATTGGACATGAAAAAATGCATATGATCATGTTAGTTGGGATTTTCTCTTATATTTGCTTGAGAGATATGGTTTTGGGAAAAAAATGGTGTATGTGGATTAAATGGTGTATGTTGATGTCGAGATTTTCCATTTTGGTGAATGACACTCCTGTTGGATTTTTTAATAGTTCACTTGGTTTGAGACAAGGAGATCCGCTATCTCCTTTTCTTTTTGTCCTTGTCATGGATGCTTTGAATAGAATATTGGAAGCGGCGGTCGAAGGAAGGCACTTGTCAGGTTTTGAGGTGGGAAAAGAGGAAAGGAATATCATTAAATTATCTCATCTTCTTTTTGCCGATGACACATTGATTTTCAGCGAGCCCAACCAAGAACATATTCAAACTTTGAGAGCATTGTTGTTATGTTTTGAAGTTGTCTCTGGCCTAAGGATTAACTTAAACAAGTCTGAAATTATTCATGTGAGTGCTGTGGGCAATATTTTAGAATTGGCTAATATTTTGGAGTGTAAGATTGCTTCATTGCCGATGAAGTACCTTGGTCTTCCATTGGGTGCTTCTTACAAATCTATTTTGATATGAGATGGGGTGATTGAGAAGATCAAGAAAATGTTGGCTGGATGGAAAAATATATATTTGACTAAAGGGGGAAGAATTACTTTGATAAAGAATACATTGTCTAATCTTCCCACTTATTTTATTTCACTTTTCCCTTTTCCGGCTGGGGTTGCTAGGAGAATTGAGAATATTTATTGTAATTTCTTATGGAAAGGAAAATGAGAGGAAAAGAAGTTTCATTTGATTAGTTGGAACAATGTTTGTCAACTAGGTTTTCTTGGAGGATTGGGGCTAGAAATTTGAAGTTGTTTAATAAAGCACTCATTGGGAAATGATGTTGGAGATATCATGAAGAGAGAGATGTTTTATGGCAGAATGTTGTTGCTGTAAAATATGAGAATAAGTGGGGATTGATGTTCTAAAGAAGTTAGAGGGGTGCATGGGGTGAGTTTATGGAAGTTTATTAGGAAAGGTTAGGGGGAGTTTTCTAAACATGTTAAATTTAAGGTGGGGGAAGGGAAGAAGATTTTCTTTTGACATGATATTTAGTGTGGGGAATTAGCTCTTAAATAAGATTTTTCTTCTCTCTACAGGCTGGCAAGGGATCAAAATGTTGTTGTGGCAGATTATTTTCAATGTATGGATAATAATATTTTATGGAATGTTGACTTTATTAGAAATCCAAATGATTGGGAAGTTAATATTGTCTTAGATTTTTTGGGAAGGATTTATAATTCAAAAGTGATACAGGGAAGAGAGGATAGACTATTGTGGAACGATGTTAGAAATTTCAAGTTTTCAGTTATTTCTTATTATAAGGTGTTTAACTGTCATTCTGGCTGTGTATTTCCATTGAAAAGAATTTGGAGGGTGAAAGTATCTACAAAGGTGGCGTTCTTCAATTGGGTGGTTGCTCTACAGAAAGTATTGACTACGGATAATCTTAGAAAATGTGGTTTGTGTATAGCTGATTGGTGTGTCATGTGCAAGAAGGATGGAGAATCTTTAAACCATCTGTTTTTATATTGTGAGGTGGCAAACTCTTTGTGGTCTAAGGTTATTGGTCGGATAGGTTTATTTTAGGTGATGCCTAAGGAAGTTGTAGAGCTTCTTGCAAGTTGGCAGGGTTGTGAGGTGAAGAAAGAGGTTGCTGCCAGATGGAGAATGATTCCTTTGTATTTAATATGGTGTCTTTGGCTGGAAAGAAATGAGAGATGTTTTGAAGTCAAATGAGTGCTCTTTTGAAGATCTTCGAAACTTTTTATTTTCTACTTTTGAGTTTGTGGGCTAAGATCTTTGAAAGGAATGACGAGAATGTATTTAATCTGTTTCTATTTCTATTTTAGTTTTCCTAATTTCTAGAGCGTAGTAGGCATTTCCTTTGTATACTTCTTGTGTACTTGAGCTATGCCTATTCGTGATAATAAAATTCTTATTAATTATAAAAAAAAGAAGTGTTGATGCAAATTGCTTATGCCAGCTTCTAGGTTGGAATAGTGTTATTTTCAATAGGATGCAGTGCTAGGGCTCTGCTTATGCTTCTAATCCAGAGATTATGTTAAGGGTGCTCTGATTAGTAGTAACCTATAACGAAATGGTAAAAAGGTGTATAACCAACGGGAGGCGAACAAAGTTCTCTCTCGCCTGCACATAATTCTCTCACTTCAAGCTCCTACACTGTACATCTACAACAACCACCACAGAGCCCTCCACTGGGGAGGAGGAAGGAGGTGCTCCATTCTCCTCCCCCTTCCAACCGCATGATTCTTTCTCCAATCAATCAGCTACACTTTTCAGTGTTAACTTCATTTTTAGGCTTTTTTTTTTTTTTTTTTTTTGTTCAAAGATTTTTATTGTTGCTCAGATTTACTCCTCCCAAACCTTCATTGTCACTCACAGCCAACCTCGTCGTGACCTTCTCTTTTCGGTGTACCAAGTATCATCCTCATCTAGTGGGCGTGTGGGCCTCATGTGCACCACTTATCTTTGCCAAACAATTGTAAAAAAAATCTTACCTTTTTAGCCCCTCACTACAGCACACACCTACCCTAGGAGTGGCAATATGTGACACGACTCGTGAACCGAACATGAAGATGACACGAAATTAATGGATTTGAGTTTGATATTAACGAGTTCGAATCAAAAGAGGTTGACCCGTTAAGACACAATTTATAAACGGGTCAATAACGATTTATAATAATTGATTTTATTATATGTTAAAATTTGAAAATTATTGAGATATATATATATATATATATATATATATATATATAAAGATATTGTGGCTACTAATAAATATAGATTTTAACTTTTATATAAAATTATGTTAAGCAGGTCAAATGAATTATGCGTGTTAATTCAATTTATTTACATGAAATGAATTTAAATGAATCATGTCGTGTTAACTTAAAAAAAAAAAAGTTAAAATATTGCTAGCATTCAATTGGAGGTCTTTTGAAGGATCTTCCATTGGAGCTCCTGAAAGACCTCAAAGAAAAACAAGGTATTTAAAAAAAAAAGTAAAAATATTGCTAGCATCCAATTCAACCAATTGGAGCTCCTGAATTGTTTTTCTTTGAGGTCTTTGAGATCTTCCCACAACATTCCAAGGTATTTTTGTTAAAATATAATTTAAAAAAAAAAAATTTATCTCTTTCCATCGGTAACTGATAATTCAACATGGTATTATAGTAAAGATATTGATTTTGAGTCAAGACTCTACACTTATCCATTTGATAAGAATATCATGCTACTGGACACAACAATTGACAACATTCTGACAGAATTTGCTAACTTTATTTTATTTTTTCAAGCTTCAGAACTTTTTCCGAAAAAAGTTAGTTGGATATATATTTCTTTATTTAATAAAATCTACTAATTTGTTAAAAAAAATAAATAAAGAAAAAAATGGGTACTTAAAAATTACCTCATGCCAATTAACATTTTCCTTAATCAAATATTTCACGTTTGAACTTCTTGTTATTAAGAAAATTCTGACTTACATACAAGAGAGAGTTGTAAGATAAAATTTAAATAATTAAATTTTATTATTCCTATTAACTTAAACTTTTGACAAAAGTATAAATTGAACAGGTCTTAAAGTTGTTTATTTCTTCTTAATCAACAACAAAGGCAAACCTAGGGTTATAAATATAACTCTTTGGACCTCCGAGAACGGGACGTTACAGTTGGTATCAGAGACATGTTTGAATTCTGCATACTATAAACCTTAGAGGTTTAGATATCTGTGGGTTTAGGAAGAAATTTCAGATTTAAGGTGTTAGAATTTTGTAAGCACTGGATCATGACGTTGAGGAAATAATTTTCAGTGTTGTGGTGTGGACATTTGTGGACTGTTAAAGGTGATTTTATCGGTACTTTAGGTTTTAGAATCTTCAGTCGTTAGGAAAGATGTACTATAGAATTTGAGAGGTAGGATTTTATAGATCTTTTGAGATGCTTACGTTGATTGAGGTTCGTTACGTTTCTGTAGACCACATACAAGGCGTTCGTTAGAATTGAAGGTTTTGAGTTTGGAGATATATTGTTACTATTGTTGCGCATACGCATTTTATGTGTATTTATGTTTGTTTTACTATTATCACCATTTGTTTATTTTATACAAACCCTTTATTCTTGTAATATCTATATATATATATATATATATATATATATATATTTAATAATCCAAGTTGTCAGGATGCCATCTCGTCGTCGGGAAAGAAGTGTGTCAGGTATGAATCCGACAAATGATGAATAGGGATGCACCATAGAACAGTTTAATCGAATGCATCCTCCCACCTTCGATGGTCGGGGCGACGCAACCTTAGCAGAAGATTGGATCCAAGATATTGAGGAGATACTCTGCGTTATAAACTGCACGGACGAACAAAATGTTCTATACTCTGCTTTCAAACTAATGGGAGAAGCAAAAAGATGGTGGATTTCTGAAAGAACCATCAGAGAAGCGGAAGGGACGGAAATAATTCGTTGGGTGCACTTCAAGCAGATCTTTCTGGAACTCTTTTTCCCAACCTTAGTCCAAGATGACAAGGCTATGGAGTTCACTAATTTGGTATAAGGAGCTTTGACAGTACACCAGTACGCAGCTAGATTTATCGAGTTATCACGTTTTGCTGCATATTTGATCCCTGATGAGGAGAAGAAGGCTCATAAGTTTGAACAGGGGCTGAATGAAAAGATTTATGAACGAATTGTGGGCTTTCAAGTCCGGAACTTCTCAGAGTTGGTGAATAAGGCCACAGTTTTTGAGCGGAGTCTTCAAAGAGGTGCAACACTGCTGGAACAGAGGAAGAGGACTGCGCCACAGGGGTCTCAACCTGTGATGGATCAAGGGCCATGGAAGAAGAGAAGTGATGGGAGCAGACCGGGGCAAAAGCAAGTGCAGGGATATCAATCAAATAGCCCCTGCAAGTTTTGTAACCACGTACACACTGGAGAGTGTAGAAAGGAAAATGGGTCATGTTTTTGATGTGGAAAGACTGGCAATTTCATTAGAGAATGCCCATTACTGTCAGACGACAAGAATAAGTTCAATACACCCCTAGGTCCCCGACAAACGACACAGAGAAGCAATCAACGTCGAATGGGACCAGTTCGAGTGTTTGCATTGACAGCTGAAGATGCTGAGGGCGATAACAATGAGATCACAGGTACCTCATTCTATTTCTCCTTGAAATCTTTTTATTTGAGTCGAGGTTAATCACGCTTGCATGGAACTGTTTTAATCGTATAGCTTAGAATATTGAAGTTTGGTTGAGAGTAGATTTCCTAAGGATTTGAAATTTGTGACTCGAGGTTATTCAGAACTTAAGCTTGGAACTTTTGGTTATACTATATTATTTTAGGAGTTCTCTGTTAGTTAGTTTTAAAAAAAAAATGCGGACTGGTTAAATGTGGAGGTTAGTTCTTTTCCGATGTATGAGATTCAATGTTTTTAGGACTATAAGTTGTTAGAGTGAGCAGCGGAAGCGTTGTTTTGGTGAGTGATAATTTGAGAGTTTATTTCTTTATTTATTGAGGTTTTTATTAGGTGGAGATTTTGGAATTTATTATTTGGTCTTCAATTGCGTTAGGGAGGTTTATATTCTAGACTTGAAAAGGCAGTGTGTGCTAACATGTATGGCTACGGAAAATATGGAAGAAGACGATCGATAATATTGGAGGGTTAGAAATTGGAATATTAGGTTTGACAATTCCGAAATACTAATTAAGTTCGACAATATGATTGACTTTTGGGGTACAGGCATAAATCAAGCTAGCAGCAGACCTCTGGAGGGAATTTTTTTGTCTCAAACTTACATGAAGAGGAAATTCGAGGTCTTTGAATATGGATCCAATTTGAACCCTATTGACGATAACTCTTATTCTTCTTCCCATTTCTTGCAATTCTCTATTTCGGGTTCGGGTTCTGAACTGTCCTCAGTTTCATCAACCCACCCTTATCCCTCAAATTCAATGGATAGTGTAAGTAATGCGAGCCTCCCAATCAGAATCGAAGACGATTCGCACCCCTTTTTAGACCCGGATGAAATTCTGGATGCCATTTATCTGAGTGCCGGGGAAAGCATTCAAAAGCTTCTCGAAGAAAGGTCCATTCCAATTCCCTTAAACTGGACTAGTAGCGAACTGGCTGCGGGAAGGGGAGAGTGAGTGACTTCACTTTACATCTCCCGATAGGCCTTAAGGTGAATAAAGATCAATAAAGGTATCATGACTTTCAAACTACTCACCAGGCTCTGTATCTTTCACAATGGCTGCTTTAGCGGGCTAAAAAAGGGCCAGTTTACTCCTGCCGGGAGAACACACACGCAGAGGTTGGATTTCGAGCGAGACAAGTCACACACAGGTCTATCAATCCAATCCGAAGCCACCAACACGGTATCGGGGCCAACCACTCCCTCCCTGGAAGAAGGGAGTGTCAAACCACTCGATCTTAGGAAGAGGGCAAGATGACAGCTCTGCAAAAAGGGGCTTTCGCCAATTTCTAAATTTCGTGCTTGTAACTGCTATATCCTGGGTGTCAAATCCGTCCACTGGCAGTAGTGATCTATATCCTTCTATCTATCCCATTTTCATGGCGTAAAAGAAAAGAATATAGCCAGTTTCTTCTGTTTCAATACCTTATGAGCGGAGAATAAAACATATGGTGAGTCTGCAACAGGCACAGACTGTTCTGTAGCATCAGAAACTGCATGCTGCAACTCCACTGACCCTTTTGAGAAATTGGGTCTCGGCTAGCATTGAATACGAATAAGCTCTTCTTTCATTCCTCTTGTTCAAATGCTTTCCCTTGGCTTCGGTGCCAGCTAGGACTGGTAGCATGCTTAATGGTAGCATGGTCTTCTCTTAGGCTTTCTCTTGGATTCGGAATGGGAGCTGCACGTTAGCACTTGACTTTCTTACTTTTCCGGCATAAGAGGTCTTGTCTCTTTGCTTTTTTAGCGTAATAAGCAGTCTTGGTTCTTTGTTCGGGGAACTAGTCTGACTTTGCTTTCCTAGTCAAAGGCTCTTCTTGATCTGATTTTTCCAGGAAGAAGGTCCCCCAATAGTGAGATTGATCTTTCTTTGAGATCTTTCTAAATAGACTCTTTTGCTTCATCTTCGTATCAAACTCTCAAAATAGGTTCTTTTCTTGCCAAAAGTAGCTCTTCTTAGGTAGGGCAGCCAGTCTATCGCTCTATATAGGAAAATCCTTACTCTCCGAATGCTTAGTTATCCTTGAATGAGCACTCTTGTTTCCGGTCCTCTATGTAAGGTTAGCTCTAAAGGGAGTTCTTAGCCCTTCTTTAATCTGTCTCTGAGTCTGATTAGATTCATTAAGCTGGGAATCTCTTCTTCTAGCGGTCTGCTGACTGTGCTGTGAAGATGCTCTACCGAATCTATGAAGTCGGTGTAATCTATCCTGCTGACTGTAAGTGAAATCGAGAATGGACTCTTTGCTAAGTCGGCCCTTCCCCCTCTCTCCTTCCATTGCGTCTTCCGATTAGACTGAAGAGCTCTAAGGAACTGGGATGTGGATCTCTCTCTGTGAGCCTCCCGTAGGACGCTCGTCCTAGATGTTTGCTGTCCGAAGCCAGGTTGCGGAGGTTCAGAATTTCTCTTATCTAACCTTTCTTATCCCGGGGTGCAGTGCATTCTTGCTAAAAGAAATTGCTGACTTCCTTTCATTTAAGGCTTGGCCTGACCAGGAGCAGTATGTTTGTAAACACTCCTTAAGGGTTTCCGCTTCATCTTTGTTTGCCCTGCTAAAAAGAATGAAATCATCTGCATGGAGGCAGTAGGACTTTTGAGGGGAACCGACGTTTTCATGGGCTGAAGCAAGGATACTAAGGCTTGGACCGAGAAAGCCTTTAACAACAAGGACTGCTGGTTCTACAGTTCAACGAGGCCCTACTGCTTGCTGGCTCTCATTACCGGTTCGAATCCTGTGTCCCCTGATTTATAGTTGATTCAATTTAGTTTAGTTGATTGTGTCATTGCGTAATTTCGTAGTATAAGTAGTTCGAATGTACCCATTGTCATGCTTGTCAACGAGATTCCAAGGCGCTTCACCAGAATAAAGATTCCCAAAAATGCGATTACTATTAGTTTGTCACCAACCTCTTTTCATATAATCGTTTGTTATAGGAATCGGGTGTTCGATCCTTACTCTTATTAAGACTCATGGAATGGTTGTAGCGGATAAATATTTAGGCTTTGCTTATGGTACTAACAAATTTCGAGGACGAAATTATTTTTAAGGGAGGAGAATGTAATTCTCCGGACCTCCGGGAACGGAGCGTTACAATAAAGACCTGGGTTTCTCCCCTGTGGAGTTTGGAATTGAAGTGTGTGATGCATATTTTTCTCTATTATTTGGTTAAAAACTGTCCTGTATCAGGTGTAATCTGTGATACTAACCCCAGTTGTGTGCTTTCATGGGACAAAGCCTAAACCCATCCCACCTAGCCCTTTACATCGCTTCATCACCGTTGAATATATACTAATGTAGAAACCTTTCATATCAGCTAGCATAAAAATGTATCTCACTATAAGTGGTATGTTTACCCACCAAATCGTGAGTAGCTAAACTCAACTAAATCACTATAATCTAAAGGAAACTGAGAAACATGAGAAAGGTTCTAAGCATTTATTGGAACCTGCAGATCAGGATGTAACACACCTTAAATTGTTAAAAGAGAAATACATATAAATTGCTCATTTTGAGGGGAGCGCCTCCATTGAAGAAAGGGAGAAGATGATAAGATAAAGAGAAATAAAATTTGCATTAACTTTCTGAATGATTAAACCCTAGAGCCCCTGGCTCATACATAAAGAAGATGAACCCTACATTGGCCCAGACTAATACAACTAAAGGCATACAAGAAAATAAAACTAAGGCCCAAGGCCTACTAACTCTATTGTAGTCCAAATAATAGGTAGCATTAAAGCAAAGGAAGTTGTAAATGAAATTAAACTGGCTCATGGCCCATGTATTCTATTTATGGACTGTGACAAACCATCCCCCATAGAAGCACATTGTCCACAAGATGCGGTATCCTTGCCAACACTTGTCCCACCCCTCGGGTAAAAAACGAGTATTGTCCTTGTACTTCCCACAACCTTTGTTTTGACCTTGAAGAGTGGCCAAATATACACAACAACATCATCATCATTAGCAGGCTGTTCCGTAGAACTTTCATTGTTGCCCTCTACAGGCTCAGATTCAGCAAACTGTGATTTTGCATCATCAAAAGAAAAGGCCAAGAAAGCTTTATGAGCTTTCTCCGAGCATCATATTGTGAGTTCGCATGGGAATCATTAATTGAGTGACAATGTTGCCATCCCATCTTCAGCAACAATTTTACACCAATAGACTATGTGACTGGAAGAATTATTTCATCAAGAACGGGCCTAGGAATAGCTGATGGCCTTCGTTGTTGTTCCTTTTCAGCTTGTTTACGAGCAAGTTCTGTAGTTGTAAATCCAAATGTATTGAATTGTATAGATGTCCCGAGTGATTGACCTTCCAATTCAGATTTTTCATCTTCATCTAAAAGTTCACAATGCTCCGCTGCTTGACTTCAGCTCTATTCTTTCGGGATGATACAAATGATTGTGGAGCCCACCTCTTTTTGCACCCCACATTATTGTAATAACCACCAGAAAACCCTCCTGTAAATGCTCCATGAAATCTTTGTCGCCCTTCTTCATCTGTAAACTCTTGCTTCCAAACAGGGAGGCTTCGGGGCTTTTGGTCAAATTGTCTAGCAGCAATGTAATATTTAGGGCTGAGCACCGACCCTTTCGGAGTAGGAGGGCCCATCCTCTGACTCCGACTCCGACTGTGTCGGAGGTCGAATCCGACCTCCAACTCCGACTCCGAACTGTGCCGAATCCGCTCCGACTCCGACTCCGACTTGTCGGAGCGGAGTCGAATTTTTGGACTTTTTTTTTTGTCTTTTCTAACTTCATATTTGACCCACTTTTTAAAAAAAAAATAAAATTGTGGGCTTTCAAATTTCAATTTTCTCAAAATTACAATCTAAACTTATTAAACTTTTGATTATAACAAAAAATACAACTAAATAAAATAAGTAATATATATTAATACTATATATTATACTAATAGTGATATTAATACTGTATATAGTTATAGTGATTAGTATAACTATATTAGTATTAGTTCTAGTGATTTAGTATAACTATTTAGTATAAGTTATAGTGATTTAGTATAACTATATAAATTTAATATAATATATTAGTATAAATTATAGTGATTTAGTATAGGTATAATACTATAAGTTATAACTATAGTCTATATTAGTATTAGTATTAGTTATAGTGATTAGCATAACTATATATTAGTATTTGCTATAGTGATTTTAATTTAGTATAACTATATAATAGTATTAGTATAAATATTATACTAACTATATCACTGATAGTATTAGTATACTAGTAGTCTAATACTAGTATATCACTGATTCACTATAGTTAATAGTATCATATAGTAATATAGTATTAGTAATTAATACTATAGTGATTTATATAGTAATTTATATATAGACTTAAAGTGGATGACTAATAGTATTAGTATTAGGCCATAAATCTAATTATTATACTAATGTTTAGTGTGTATTAGTATTACTAATATAATATTACTAATATATTTATCAAAATGAATATATTGAGAATTTATTAGGTCAAAAAATATAATTAATACAAGATATTGTTATATAAAATTTAAATGAATAATACTTTAGTTATTATAGTTTATACATTAGTATTAAATGTTATTATAAATTTATAGATTAGTGTTTATCCATTAGTATTACATGTTGATGTTATTATGCATCTTAGTGTTTATAGTATATTATATATACATTAGTATTACATGCTATTATATTTATACATTAGTAATTTAGTGTTACATGGTAGTAAATTAGTAATATTGTAAATTTGTAATAGTATGATATTTATATATAGTCATATACTAAACTATTATTAGTCAATTTAGTCTATATATTATAGTATAAATATATTATTTAACTAGTATATTATTGAGTTTAACTAACTATATAAGATATAGTTGTATAAAATTTAAATGATTAATATATAGAAAAACACATTTTTTTTATAAAATATGTATAAAATTGGAGGCGGAGGCCGAGGCGGAGTCGGAGGGCCAAGTCGGAGGCAGAGGCGGAGGGTCAGAGTAGGATCGGAGCGGAGTCGGAGTCGGTTCATCATTGACTCCGACTCCGACTCCGACTTCCAAGAGGAAAAAAACTCCGACTCCGACTCCGACTCCGACTAATCGGAGTCGGAGCGGAGCCGGATTCAGAGTCGGATTGTCGGATTTTTACTCAGCCCCAGTAATATTGGCCAAGAGGCTAATTTGCTTTAACCAAAATGTCCATTGTTTGTCCCGAGGCAATCATCACAAAATCGATTTCAGTAGGTTTCAGGTATGAACCATCCAATCCTACCACCATGAGCCTGTGTTGAGCAATTGCAAAATAGAGCTCTGCATTCATGGCTGCATTCATCAAGCGAAGCAGATAAGTCTTATTGTAATCCACTCGCCATTTGTATGTACTTTCTCTTAGATTACAGAAGGATTCTATTTCTTCATGGAGGTGCAATGTAGCATTTGCTCTATTAATTGATCCAACATCCTTGACATGGAAGTAGTTAACACTATCATCAACATCAAACGGACCTCTGATATTAGATCCCTGCTCCCTTCCTCTATCCAAGGGCTTAAAAACAATATTAAGTGGCAAAAAATCAAGCAGTTGATGGGCAATTTTCGTATCTCCTAAAACTTTCAGTATATTTTCTACAACATCATCCCGATCCAGGTTAATATGGCCATTTATGTCTAGCAAATTGGCTCATTCCATACCAGGCCATATCAATGATTCGGACTCAAAAAGTGCAAAGCTAGGATTAGGTTTGCCCCTCCTTATGTATTCGATCCTTGTGCTTCTGTGTTTCAAAGAACTGAAATTGTCTAAAGCATACACAAACCGTGACAAGTGAGTCATTATAAAACAAGCTTCGTATAACTTCATCAGGACTGAAATTCAAAAAGCATATCCTCCTATTAGTCTCTCGGCTAAATGCTACACAAACACCAGATTAAGCAAGAGCAAACCCAGTGTCATAAGCTGCTACGATCTCAATTATCTTTGACCTTTTTCTCAAGAAAGGCAGTATCATGGAACAAAATCCTTTTGGATCATGGGTATCATATTCCTCATGCAAACGTATGTTACAGAGGCGTTCCTAGGCGTCGCTCATACCGAAAGCACGCTCACACCTCGAACTGATTTCCCACCCAATCCACACCACCACCAAACTTATTCCTTCTAATATTTCTATAAAGAGAAAATGATGACCCTGATACTTGTGCCCATTCTCGCTAGAAAATGATGCCATCATCATGGAAACTCCCTAAGAAATGTAGTCTAGATAAGGTGCCACATGGATCCTCTCAGGGTTGTGGTTGGCGAGATGGTCGTGGAGCACAAGGACAAGATACCTCGTGAACAGGGGCTTTCTAGTTAAGAGAACATGGGCTTGTGATTTTTGGGGATGGTAGGGACATTGATTTGCGACTGTGTTGAAGATGGAGAGCCTGACGAAGTAAGGGTTGATGTGGTGAAATCTAGGGTTTCAGAGTGAGGGCTGAGGGCTGCAAAGGGGTTTGCGTTCAAGGAAGATGAGTGATTGTGAGAAGCGGAGATGTGGGGAATGGAGATATTGAGGATCAGATCCACCAGTTGGTGGATCGAACTTCCATCTGGTATCGAGAACTATCCCAATGGATTTTCCTATACCGATCATTGTTTGGGCCTTGCTTTGAACATCTGACGGAAGGGAATGAAGGAGAATATAATTTCTGGAAAGTTATGGAAACGGAAGTTGGAGATGGAAATTTGAGTGTTGGAAAATTAATTTCAGATCTGTAAGAGGATTTCTGGGAAAAAGGGATATCGACGGGATGACCCATGGCTTGTTCTTCCTCTTTCTCTTCCTGCAATGCATGGAGCTCTTGTTCCAGATAAATGAACTCTTCATTGAAGTTTTTCTTGAATTTTTCAAAGTTATTTTTGACATCTCTGAATGTATGTAAAATAACTTCATAATGTTGTTGTGACTGCTTGACCATCTCTTTAATTTTGATTAATGATGAGATAATTTCTTCCATTTCCATGAATTGATGAAGTAGCTGCCAAGAAAATGCTAGCTCTAGATACCACTTGTAACACACCTCAAGTTGTTAAAAGAGAAATACATAGAAATTGCTCACTTCGAGAGGAGCACCTCCATTGAAGAAAGGAAGAAGATGATAAGAGAAAGAGAAATAAAATTTCATTAACTTTCTGAATGATTAAACACTAGAGCCATTGGCTCATACATAAAGAATATGACACTACAAGGAGAATCACCTTTACCGGCGATTCACTTTTGTTGGCAAAACCAACAAAATCGCCGCCTCTCACCTATCCCAGCGATTTATAAATCGTTGTAGGTTCGCCGGTATTAAAGCCCCACTTTTCATCTACTCCAACGGAAGCCAAAAATCGCCGGCTAATATTTTCTTTCCCAGCGATTTTTATTCGCCGCAATTGCACGATACGATTCAGTTGTTAATCGTTGGGAAATATCAATTCCAACGATTTAATGCTGTCGCTAAAAGAGGAAACATCGCCGGAAAAGGTCAATCCCAGCGATTTTTTGAAATCACCACAATTGACTAAATGGCTTTGAAATAACAATTGCGGCGATAAGAGTGCGCTGGCATAGATCAATACTAGCGATTTAAAAATCGCTGCAATTGAGTTATTGGTTTTGTGACCTCAGTTGTGGCAACACAAAATCGTTGGTATTGATATATGCCGGCGCACTTTTAATCACCGGAAAAGATATTTCACAAAAAAAAAAAAAAAAAAAAAAAATCCATAAAATTAATCCTGATGAACTATACCCAAGCTATACTTCATATTATAGACCCTTATATATAATATATGTATATATAACTATATGATATAAGTAACTATATGTTTTCAATCTTTGGATACAAACAAATACCTTTGGTTGACAATAAGATGACCCCTATATGGGCTCAGACTAATACAACTAAAGGCATACAAGAAAATAAAATTAAGGCCCAAGGTCCACTAACTCTATTGTAGTCCAAATAACAAGTAACATTAAAGTAAAGGAAGTTGTAAATGAAATTAAACTGACTCAAGGCCCATGGCCCATGGCCCATGATTCTATTCATGGACTATGACATAGGAGCCTTAGCACAATACAATCATGCACTATAAAGGAAGAAGATCAGTAACTAACCCTTCAGCAATATGTTGACAATAAGAGAGGCTCTTCACAAGATTGTTCCCACCAGTTAGAGATAAATTGGTTGAATTTGAGAAATTTTCGCATGCATCGGCCTTCTTGGCAGCATCGGATATCCCATATTTTGCAAACTTGTAGTACTCACCTTTGGTCAATGCATCTAGTGCTTGTGGGAGAGTATACACAATAAGCCAGTGCTTCTGTTGCAATTGGCAAAGCATGGTTAGGGCTATGCCTTTGACTTCAGCATTTGAGCTTTGAGGGTTTGACTGTAGAGATGAGAGGCAAAGGTCATAGTGGAGGTGTTTGCTTGCATACTTGGTCTATCGAATTGTCATTTTCTTCCAATGGAAGAGTGGAGCATTGGGTTAATGGTAGAATGATGGGAAGGGAGCCATTGAATTATGGTGTTAGAATCAGTTTATCGAATTATATAGAGATCTTTTTAATTCTCTGATAAAATTGGATGGTCTTATTTTGGAGATATAGAGACATATCATGTGCTCCATTCAGTAGTTAGTATTATCAAAAAATTAAAAGGAGGTAACCTAAATGTACATGTTATTACTCTTTCAATAATAATTAAATAAATTATTGATATATTGGAATGCATAATGTCTCATTTATAGGCTGTTCATTTGGCATGTTTAGCAAGTTTGATATATATATTTTTCTTTATTTATCTGTCATCGTTGCTTGAATGAGAATCGATCAATCACTTTACGGTAACCACTCAGCCACATGCTCAACACCATGCCATCCTCCAAGCTACTGATCTCCAAGTACTAGCGTGCGAGTCACACACGTAGCCTATTACAACATACTGCTTAATCAAAATTGCTTATATAAATAAATTTTAATTGACATTATATCTTATGATAACACAAAGAGTACCACATATTCTCACATCCAGAGCACCTAATAATTATTACTCTATTATAGGTCTAGCCCCTTAAATTTGTACTAGGCCATACATACTGACAAGGCTTAAGTTGGTTTAGATAGACAGTTCAGATGAGATGAGATGAGATGGGATGTTTTGAATAGTAATTGAATAAAATATTGTTAGAAATAATGTTTTAGTATTATTTTTATTTTTCAATTTGAAAAAGTTGAATTGTTTATTATATTTTTATATGAGAAATTGAGAAAATTGTAATAATTAGATAAGATGATATGAGATAAGGATGTTTGTGTATCCAAACCCACCAGACATTCTTTATACTTGGCCATACAAAAGAGTCGCCAGAGGCAGCTCAGTTGTGTTTATATAACTCTTACATGCCTCTAAGAGCATGATGACATATGATCCAATTTTTCAAATATAAAATCTAAGTTCGAAACCTCTCATTCCTTTTATTAAAACAAAAAAACTCTTACATGCCAATACCATGCATAATGAATCTCTCGCTATCTTGATTTTCATAGAAGGATAATGTTAGGTCCGCTTAGTGCATTTTCAATTTTTTTTCTTACAAATATTTTTTAAACATATTTAAATATTTTTTTAAAATATATTTAAACATTTTAAAAAATACATACATTCAATATTGGTCACTTTCTTAATTACTAAAAAAAAAAAAAAAATTAAAACACACGAGCGATCAAATTGAGAAGACAAAATTAGATGAATTCTTAGCATTTTCCCTCCACAAATAAAGCACTATCTTATTTCTCGAAATTTCACATGTAATGAAAAATCCCGTTCAAATAATAATAGATAACAATTAGCTGTACAAATTTCACAGTGTATGATTTCTATCATATGGAAGTAGATAATGCTCTCCATGCCTTGTGCAGTTGTTCTATTATATCTGGGTTGTGGGTTTGGAAAGTGATGCAGCTTGCTAATCAGTCTTTCCTTGAAAGATTCCTGACTGTAGCATTTAGTATGTGGAAGTATCGAAACTTGAGGTTGTTTAATGAATCTGTTGTTGAACGTTATGATCTTGTTGTTAACGATCTTGCTTATGTGGATAGTTTACAAGAAATTAAATCTTATCATATGGCTCGTAAACAATTCCCAGTGCTATGTTGGCAGTCTCCTTCACGTGGTAAATGCAAGCTTCACTTCGATGGTTCTATTTTTCATTTTTCACAAAAATCTAGTGCTATACTAAGGAATTAAAAGAGTAATGTTACTCATCATCTTATAATATGTCATTAGGTGATTGAAAATTATTTATTACATTTTACTTATAAACTTATCATTTAATGTCACATCATGAAATGATAGAACGATGATAAGAATTTAGATGATGAATAAATTTTTTCACATCTAAATAACAATATTCACAAGGAATTCAAACTTAATTCTTAAAGGTGATTCAAAGATTATTGTGAAGGCCTTATATTCTGAAAAACAGTCTTTCTCATCTAATGACCCTCTTTAGTAAAGGAGATCAGAATCTTGCTATCTTCTTTTTATTCTTTTGACATTGTTCATGTTGATCAATTGCTGCACATCTTTTGGAGCGTCATGCACACATGGTGTCTGATACTGTATAATGGTGGCAGGATACTCCAGATTTTCTTATTAGCTGCTTGTAACACAATCTAGTGTTTAACTTTTATTATTTGCTTGTAAAGTTTGTTTGTACTGATGTATTTGTATGGGATTCTATAACTCAATGACATGTTTTATTTTTTTTATTTTTAAAAGCATTTACTCGTTCCAAATTCTCTATCCTTGACCTTTTACCTTAAAATAAATAATAAACGTTCGAGTATTAAAGTTTAGCCGGCAAACACCTAATAATTTTGCAATATAGTCATCGAGGTTATCGAAGTTGATATTTTACGTCAGGCTATTTTTTTTTAAATAATTATATTCATACAATTATTTTACAACTTATTTTTATTTTTATAAATAACCAATTTAATAATATCGCTTCATTAAAAATATTAAAGTTTTTATTTGAGCCCTATTTTTAAAACAAAGTCATTTATTTTACTGGAAAATGTACGTTCTAGTCCAACTAAGGGCACGTTTGGACAATAAGATGAGATAAGATGATTTTAGATGAATTGAATCAAATATTATCAGAATATTATTTTTTTGAAATTTGAAAAAGTTAATTTGTTTATTATATTTTGTATGAAAATTTTAAAAAGTTATAATAATGAGTTGAAATGAGAAAAATTGAAAGTATTTCTGTATCTAAACCTTAATAGCCATTCAGTTGCATATAAGCCCTTGTTTGGATTGGAAACTTACCTTAACTCAATTCATTTCATCTCATCATTACAACTTTTTTAAATTCTCACATAAAATATAAGAAATAATTTAATTTTTTTAAATTTTAAAATAATAATAATATTAAAAATAATATTTTAATAATATTTTATTCAACTCATTTAAAATCATTTCAACTTATCTCTAAATTCAAACCGAGCATAAATGAAAACACAAAAAAATTCCGGTAGGAGGGAAATAAATGAAATGATTAAAAAAAAAAACAACCCTAGCCCTAGCTGCCTCAACCGCCTGACTGCACGTGAGAAGCATGTGACTAACGAAGGTGTATAGCCTATAGGACGCCGCAATGACCGTATCAACACAAAAACATAAAGATTGTCTAAGGAGGACCATCCGATCTTCAGCCACGTCACTAATCCGCGTGAATTCGTGTTTCAACGCCCGAGATGACGGTTGCACAGCTACTGCTAGAACGAGAACGAAGAAGCTAGCTCCACTATGTATCTCCGCTCTTCACGTCCCTGTTTCCTGATGGCTGATACCCGAATTTGATTTATTTACCGGGAAAATAAAATATTTCCCTCGTGAAAGATTTTTTTCTGCTAACGAAGATGAGGAGGCTGTGGAAGCTGATTATGTTGATGGAGCTGATGGATGATGATATAGAGTTTTTACTGGAAGAGGAATTAGTAATGGCTTTGTACAAAAAAGCCCGTGAAGATGAGGCCGAGGATGGTGTAGAAGAAGGTCATGAGGAGGAGGACGGTGACGAAGACGACGACGAGGAAGATAACGAAGAGGAAGACGACGGAGACAGTGGTGTGCAGAAGGTTGTACCTTCTTCTGGTGGTCCTCCAGTTCATTCGGTGGACGATGATGAGGACGATGATGAGGAAGACGACGAGGATGGCGATGGCGATGACGATGACGATGATGGAGAAGACGATGGTGATGATGACGATGACGAGGAGGAGGAGGACGATGATGAAGCTGAAGAGGAGGTACTCATAACTTCCTTTTCTAGTTTTCATCTTATTTTCATTGTTTATATGTTTCAGCTTCTTTTTGTTTGTCTGTGCGGAAAAATAGGTCTGATCTCTCTCCCTGCTTTTCATTTTTTTTTTAAATTTTGTATTTTGAACAAAAAAAAAAAAAAAATGAAATACTTTTTCCTGCCAGTTAAATTTGATTCTCTAGATCATTAGTTGAAGAACAAGCTTCACCCATTTTGCTTTTCCTATTTCTTGACTGTATGTTTTGTTACACGATTGTTAACTTTCACTTTTTCATATTAGATCCACTTATATTTCAATTTTGGCTGATAATTATTTTTTTCCTTTCTTTTTTTCCCGTTTTGGTGAGTATGTTCAAAATGATTTAACTTAATAATAAACGAAATCAGTGTGTGTGGGTGGGCGGGTTGTGTTTTTAGTCCAAACATTGAAGTTATTCAATGTTAGTGTCATCTCTTTGCTTGGTGGTCAGATTTTGTCGATCTGAACCGTTTATCATCTATATCCGAAGTTGTGAACTTATGAAATGTGAGTACTTCTGGGAAAAACAAACCAATATCTCTGAAACTTGTTTGTCAAAAGGATGGGTTCCTTCTGTGTTAAGTAGATATTCAAATTCTTATAGATCTGGCAAAAAAATAGCCGTATATTCAGTGGGATAGGTTTTAATTTTGATGTTCTTGGAGGATCTTCATAACATGCATGGAATAAAAGGTTCAGCTTTCCTAGATCTTTGGCGCTTAAGGTGGAGCAGATCCACATCTCGCATATTCTAGCATACTCTCTCGTTTTCCGTGAAGTTTTTCCACTCTGAACTTAATTTATCTTCTGGGGTTTCCGGAAAATCCTATAAGTGCGATGGTCATGAAGAAAATAACCCCAAAATTTCTCTTCAAAAGAAGAGATGGTAGAACTTTTTTTGTCTGCTTGGTATGTTGGGTCTAGTTGATATCCACCTCTGGTGCATGTATTCTCTCTGTTTTCTGATTATCCTCTTTTTTTTCCCCCTTCTTTCGTTGGTTAATCTATATTTTCATCGGTGCTGACTTGAGTTCTGTCTATACTTTGTATGAAACCCACGAATATATAGGAGTATCTGGGAACAGACTACCTTGTGAGGGCAGCCGGGCGAGCCGAGGATGAGGAAGATGCCAGTGATTTTGAACGGCAGTTGAATGGCCAGGAGGAGGAAGACATCGGCGAAGAGGAGGAAGACGATGATGGCGATGCCAGCGGGAAGGTTGATGTTCCAGCAAAGAGGAAAAGGTCCGACAAAGATGATTCAGGCGGCGAAGACGACAACGATGGTGGAGATGATGAGAGACCATCAAAGCGATAATAATATGGGCCAAGGACTGACATTGAAAACCGTAGGTCAGTCTTCTATATCTCACTCTTTTCTCTGTTCTTAGTTCCAGTAATCCATCCAAATTGTATCATCTGGTAATTTCAGGTTCCGAAGAAGAACTCTTTGAAAGTGCTGGTTTAGGATTTCTCTCTCTAAGTTAAGAATTTAGATAAAAGTTGTAGACTTTTGGAAGACTTTTTGGATTGAATTTGAAGGTTATATCCTCCTTATCTGTAGATCTGGTCCTCGTGCTCTAATTCTCTATTTTTATTTCTGCTTTGTAGAATTCTTGAATGGTTGTCGGATCTTTTATTTATTTAATGCTGTCTTTTATTTTTATTTTTTTGCCTTTTATATGTTCATAATACCATTTCTCCTTTACTTATAAAAAAAATCACAATTTTGATTCCGTTGTGACCATTATTATCATGATTATTAGACAAAAGAATTGGAGATGCTTCTATTTTTCTTGAGACAAATGCCTTCTAAGAATTTGTTTCATTGCTACATTAATTTTTAATTTTTATAAAGAAAGCGTGGCGATTTGCAAAGGATAGTGATTGACATTGTAACCTAAAAAAGGCAAATCGACAGACAACTGAAATAAATGAATTTTAGTTACGAAAATATTTACACAATAATTTTTATAATATTTTATATAATTATATTTTAAATGAGAGATATTTTTATAAAATATTTTATAAAAATAATATTATTTTATAAAAATATTTTTATCTTGTAATATTATTGTAAAATATGTTGTGTAAATGTATTGTATGTATATTTTTATTTTTTTAAAAATTATTATAATTAAATAAAATAAAATGATTTGAGATGATTTTGATAAAATTTTTCATTAACTGCTCCCTGTCGGTGGACGAATCTACGGGTTTCGTTTTACCGTATTGTCCTTATACGTAAAACAATCAAAAGACACATTTATAGAGGGTGATTTTAGGCTTCATTCGTCAATTAAAAGCCATCTTTATTTCTTTCGTTGGTTTGTATGTCGAAATTTATTGACTTTTGCGGTAGGATGGGTTAATACTGACGTGGATTTGGGATTTTTTGTAACAGATGAATTAGAATGGCATTGCCGAGCGAAATGATAGGGACGTAGATGAATGGACGATGATGTCATCGTCATCTCTCGGCCGGCATGGGATGTGCATTGCGATCCAGATAAACAAACATACATACATACAAAGGTGAGTGATGTCTTTTAAAAAAAAAAGAAAAAAGGAAGAGAACATATGAGATGATCGAGACAGCTGTTCCATGTAACACCACGTTATGAGAAGTTGGCCCCACGTTTGCCTATTCGTAGTTAAATCTCAGCTCATTGAGAAGAGGTTTAGCAGTTAGAGAAATGAAGAAGTTGAATAAAATATTAATATCGAGTAATTTTTTAAAAAGAGTAGAGTTTATTATTAAAAATTTAATTTTTTTTATGTAAGTTTCATATTTTATTTATTTATTTTTTTAAAGTAATTATACGGTAGTTACATAATTTATGATTGTAAATATCTTTTTTTTTATTAGAATATTATATTTTAATAATATTATTATTATTTTAAAATTTAAAAATTTTAAATTATTTATTATATTTTATGTGAGAATTTAAAAAATTATAATAGTTAAATTAAATGAATTAGACTTTTTCAATCCAAACAATCTCTTAAAAGCTCGATTAACTTTAAATGAGATTAAGTAATTTAAATCAGTAAGAGATGAAGCCCAAAAACAAAGCGGCCCTAGGAGAGTAAATTGGCGAAACGAAATCTTTGGGCTGTTAAAAAATGGCTCGAGTTCTTACCAATTAAAAAAAAAACAAAAAAGGAAGAAGGCCGAGCTTCCCAAAAGGCAACGAGCCGCCTTCAAGGCCAGGAATGTTTTTGTTCAATGTAACCAATGCTAGAAAAATTCACGACGGAAGTAATAAAATTTCTGGATCCATTGAATCTTATTGATGATTTATTTATTATTATTATTATTTTTCATGTGATTCAGATCGATAATCTCCTCTGGCGGCTGGCGCTCCTTTTCATTGCCTAAATGCGCAAATTTGCGCAGGAAGAACCAACAACGTAGAGATTTTGTGGATTCTGTGTATGTTTCTTCGGTGGAAAAATGATTGGTGTTCATCTAGATTTTGTTACTTTGAACAACGTATTCTGATGGTTGACATAAGTAATCAATTAAATCATGCATCAACTGGCATGATTAAGGTTGACATTGGGTTATGTCTAATTTAATTGATATCTCCGTCAATCTCTGTTAGGAAACTAAAAGGTAGTCGCCTGTCAATCCTATTTGGCTTACATGTCACATTAATATATCATGTCATCCAATTTAAAGTTGACATGTGGCATATTGATAACAGCTAACAATTCTCTCGTTGATTTTTTATTAGGAGTGTTTTGTTGGTACAAAGTTGGCTGTAAAAGAAGAAAATAGTGAGAGGAGTTTTCTTCGAGGTACAATATCATTTTTTTTTTTAAACTCAAATACAATGAAGCTTAGAATAAATTGATTTGTCTAATTATGTTATGCATAAATGAAATTAGATCTAAATACTCTCTGATTGTACTATCCTATCAAGAGATTAGAAATATGTTCTCTATAGAATAAATAAATCTTAATGACAAGTACCAAAAAAATGAAATCATTTTCACAAAGAATTTTGAAATGAGAAAATCTAAAAAACAGACGTGGTGCATATGGGATTAATAAGAGAAATTGTGAAGATAGATTAATATGGAATTATAGCAAAGATGAAAAGTATAATGTCAGAAGTGGTTATTATGTAGCAAAGCAACTACGCTTGAGGAGGGAAGGGGAATCATCAAATGGGGGGCAAGTGGAGTGGTTGTGGAAAACAATGTCGAAATTACAGGTACCTGCTGCAACAAAACATTTTCTTTGGAGGGCTGGTTCGAATGCTCTTCCTACTGAGGCTGCATTGAAGCAGAGAAAGGTGGTTGAAGATGAAGTTTGTCCACTATGCAAACAGGATAGGGAGATTGTCCTACATGCTTTATGACAATTTTCTGCTGTGAGTGATGTTTGGGCAGAAAAGGAAAGTGCTTTACAGAAGTGGACTGTTATGGCTGGAGATTTTATGGAGTTATGGGATACAACGCTCTCAAGGCTGACTCAAGAGAAGTTAGAAGAAGTAGCAGTTTTGTTAAGAGGGATATGGCATAGGAGAAATAGATTTGTTTTTTAGGATCACTTTAATGACCCAAAACAAGTTGTTCAATCTGCTCTATTGTCCTTAAAAGAGTTTAAAGATGCACAACATAAGATGGAAATGGGGAATACAACAGGTAATCCTATGCCAAAGATGATTTTTTGGAGAAAACTTGAGGAAGGATGGCTTAAGATCAACTTTGATGCTGCTACAGATTCAAAAAATCAGAAAGTAGGAGTTGGGGTTATAATCAGGGATCATAATGGAGAGCAGATGGCAGCCTGCAGTGAACCAAACTTGCTGTTGCCTCAACCTTTAATAGCAGAAGCAGCAGCCATGAGAAAAGCAATTGAGTTGTGTATAGAGTTGGGATTTAACAGGGTGATTATAGAAGGAGATGCAAAAGTAATCTTAGAGGCTGTGGTGAATCCAAATACATGTTGGACTGCTTATGGGCAGATTATTCAAGATGTCAAAGAGAGTTTGAAAGAGTTAAATGATTGGAAGATTATTTTTGTAAGAAGAAAACGTAATGAGGTAGCTCATATCTTAGCAAAAATGGCTGTCTCTAGAGGAAATGCAATGTTGGGTTGAGGAAGGGCCTGTTATGATCTCTAGTAAGCTAGAGTTTGATAAACATTGTATTAAGGAATTATTATGAATGAAAGTTGTTCTATTTAAAAAAAAAAAAAAAAAAAAAAAAAAAAAACCTCTGTTTGGATTACAAGATTCTCTTATTTTATCTTAACATTCAAATACTATAAATAAAAAATATTTTTCAATTTCAAATATTTAACATTTTCATTTATTCATTATTTAATCATTACAAATTTTCTAAATTTTTAAACAAAATATAAAAAATAATTTAATTTTTCAAATCCCAAAACAAAAAATATATTATAATAATATTTGAACTTTGTAATATTTGTATTCAATTTTTTTTTTCTATCTTTTCACAAAATCTTATAAAATATCTTAACTCAACAATTTTACTATTATTTACAGATTATCTTATCTCATCTTATCTCAGTATTCAAAAAGGTCTTAGTGACCAATAAGATTAAGGTGATGATTGGGGAATGATATGAGATAAAAAAATTTGTGAATCGTAGTAAGATGGTTTGTAAGTAGTTGTGAGATAGTTTGAGTTAAATATTTTTTAGATTTTGAGAAATAAGATAGAAAAGGTTGAATAAAAAATATTATAAGATTAAAAGATTGTTACAATATTAATTTTTATATTATTTTTGTTTAGTGATTTGAAAAAATTATTTTTTATTTGAAATTTTGGTAAAGTTGTAATGATTAAATTAAAAATGTTTGTCTTTTGAGTGATATTTAGGAAGAAAATGAGACGAGATTTTATGAAAATTATTACCAAATATCCCTGACCAACATGTTGACTAGATCAACAAACTGAAGAATGGTGTAAAGAAGGCAAAGAAAAGCAGAATACTAGTAGCACAAAAGACGAGTTCCAATATCCATAAATCACTAATGTTCCTGCAAATGCTTCAACCCGTGTAGGTGTATTGCTGATATTGCCTTGAATGAAAAAAAAGGGATGAAAACTTGACCATCCTTGCCAAGAATACTACTAAAAACCTCATTACTAGAGTCATTTAAACTTTCGGTAGCTTTTGTTTATGTTAAATTCGTTCAACATTTGGGTAGAAGTTAAGAGTTTGAAATAGACCGTACCGAAAGATGTCAAATGAGACTTTTGTGAAAACTGAAATCTTGGGTTGTTAGGATTTGCTAGAAATTTCAGGGGTTTGAAGGTAGATATTTGTTTGGATGGTCTGAAAAGATTAGCAGCAAGAAGCATTGAATTAATGAATAACAAACGTCACTAAAATAGATTATGAGAGAAAGAAATGGCAAAATGTGAAGTGAGAGAGATGGGGGAGAGGAGCATAACGGTGTGTTTGATTTTAAAATGACCAATACCCTGTGTTATCTTCTATCTATTGTGAGAAATTATAAGATGCTGATGTGTTAGTGTCTCATTGGTTGGTGTAAACCTCACATTTACACCAAGTCCAGTCTGAGAGGGACTCTTTCAAAATTTTCTTATGAGATTATAAATTTGCAGGCCAAGGATTCTATTTATAGATGATTAAAAGATGTCAACGAAAATTATAACTGTTTTTTCTTTTACTAAAATCGATTCTAAATAAATACATATACTACATCTGTTGCATGTTTGGAGTAGACTTCCTCGCACACCTCTTCCAGGTTTGTACCAAAGAAGATCCTCCCAGGTCTGACGGAGAAGAAAGAAGTGACCCTTTCGTTACACAAGTGGTCATGGTTTGTGGGATTAGTCATAGTAAGGCATGTAAGAGGAAGTTGTTCAAAAGTCAAGTTTTTCAAAGAGCCAAGCTGAAACACGGGATCAGAAAAAGGTATGTGTTAACGCCCAAAAATGGCACAGCTCGGAAGGTGAGAAAGATCCATTTTCGAACGCGCTAAGGTGGGTTGGGCCTTAATTGGTGAGGTGAAGAGCCCTTGTCGGTTATCCGATGTGGCTGTACGGTGTCAGTGTGTACATCCATGGAGGTGAACAATATTTAAATGCAGAGAAAATAAAGAAAGATTGATACACAGATTTACATGGTTCGACACAAGTCCTATGTCTACGAGGGTTTGGGGAAGGGAGATTCCACTATAATATGCTTATTTACAGTCTCTCATAACCTCATATTTCTCACTGTACAATGAGAGCTGGAGATTTACTTGTTGGAGAAAATGTTTTCTCTAGAACTCTCTGTCTAGAGGTTGAAGAAGTAGCCGAAGAAGAAACCTGGCCAAAAATCCCTCCAAGCATTCAAAAGAAAAAGTAAAATTCCCTGAAACCGTAGGCACCATGTTCATTTTATCTGACCCTCTTCTTACGTGCGCTTCGACAGTGGTGAAGGATGTCTGCTTTGAGTGTCTGACCGTCTGTCCCTTTCCTACTTTCTCCTGACACCTCCCTGTCTCCTGACACCTTCACCCCTTGTGTCTTCTTGTTCCCTTTCCCTCTCTCTTCTTTTATCTTCTAGTGATAGCTCCTTGATGGGTTAGGCCTTGAGAACCATTTTGGGCCAGGTGTACTTTACCCCCTCACAGTTGCCTGTGATTCTTAAGGGCAATTTGTTCTAAAGAAAACCTTGAGAATTTGCAGAGGTAAAATATGCAATCGACCTGATTCGCCTCTGTCCATAGAGAAATAAATTCTGGGAGCTGGCCCTAGTCATTCGTTCATCTCGCATTAAGCAATAAAGATTTCCAAGAGCAGGATTAAGTGGGAGATGGGCTTGACCTCGTAGAGATACGTAGAGCGTGAGCACGTCTTGGCGAGATAACCGGGAGGTAGGCTCGACCGCATGGAGTGTGAGCACAAAGCCTGGTTGTGGGGGGAGATGGGCTTGAACGCGTAAGATGCATAGGGCACGAGCACCTCTTGGCGAGATAAGTAGGAGGTAAGCACGACTGCATGGAGCGCGAGCTTGAAGCTCGTCTTGGTGAGGCAAGCGGGAGGAAGGCTCAACCGCATGGAGCGTGAGCACGAAGCCTATCCTAGCGAGGTAAGCAGGAGGTAGGTTCAACCGCATAAGATACGTATGAAACTTGGTCGGGCAGTCAAGCGACCTACCCACCTATTTGGACACTTGGGATGTCGGGTGGTCCCTGACTGTGATGCCCATAATCCCCACTTGGGATGAAACAGAAACTTAGAGCATTGGGACATGCAATACAAGGTTACATACCCCCGTTCATGATAGTTAATATGCAATGCATCCTAATACGCAACTAGCAGTATGCAATAATCGTAGCGAAAATAAAAGGTTAGGGGTGAAAAATATGGTAGAATAATTGAAACATCCTAACTTCATTAGATAATCATCATGTTCAAAATACTAAAATAGCATAGACTTATCTACAAAGTCATATGATTTTCTTCATGCGATTTAAAGCATAAAGGACTAGGGCTATGAACATCAAAATTACGTCTAGCTTCCCCTCTAGATCCAGCTCCTCAATCATGCAAATCCAGTACTCTATTAATCTCGTCCTGATTGATTCTTGACAAAACTTCTATCACTCAGAGTGGAATGATAGTGGTCCCATAAAAATGTGAGATTTACTCGAAATTTCAGTAAGTTAAACAACTAACTGACACTAAGATAAATCAATAATAAAAAATGATAAATATGCAATGCATGAGATGCAGAAAATAGTATGCATGTCTCCCATCTAGATTCCTCAACATATTTTAAAAATATGGAGACACTAGTTTTTACTCAGTAAGTAATTTCGTCATCATTTTTTAAAAGATATAACTTCTTCATAAAAATTTTATTATAAACTTTCATCATTATCTAATTAATAACATAACGCGTAATAATGTCACAGTTCTTCATATGCATTGTGAGTACTTGCCAGTGACTGTAGTATAACTTACGCTAAAACTATGTTCTCTATAGACTATTCTCAATGCATTGGTAAATAACATAACATCATAAAAATAATAACATGTACACCTACCAGCGTAGGTGTCATAACATGTATACTTCACTTTGGCGTTCTTTAGAAAGAACCCATTCGAAACCTATTGACTGTTCTTCATCAATCTGGGGGTTGCCACTCCATTATTAAACACTCCAGAGTGGACAAATGAGTTCCACCAGGATAATTTCTCATCCTAACATTTGGAGTTGTGATAAAATGATTTTCATGCAATGTTTTGGAAAATATATTTCATGACATGTGCATATGTAGCACGTTTCATGAAAAATGACATTTATATGCAATATACTAAAAATTGTGAAAATATCACATGTCCTGTAAGTATGCACACAATGTATCATATAACATGATATTTTATGCTCAAAATGATAATTGAAATATAAATGAACATTTATCAATAATTCATAAATAATTTATTAAGGTGTAAGTTAAAGGCAAACTTACAAACTTCTGGAAAAATTTGAAATTAGCATCGTAGCTGCGTAAATTATGTTTATACTAAGTTAAGGTTAATACTCTTATGGATAGGTTCAAAATTAAAGACTTCAAAAATTAGATATTTATAAAAATATCCCTATACTTTTAAAAATTATCATTTAAGCCCTAAATTTTCACTAATTGTAAACGAATTCTAAATTTAACCAAATTTTATGGACTTCATATTTTTGGCATTCTAAAACCATCTATGCCTTTAGATTTTCAAAATTTAAAGTGGAACTTGTCCAATTAGTCCCAACCGTGGCATGCATCCTAATTGATGCCTATGTGTATTTTCAACTATTAATCTTTATGAATGCATGCATATGAGATTTTCTTTAATCACTAATGATCACTAACATATTTAGGGACATTATGAAGTCTAATACTTGAGTAATCAAGTTCATCCTAACACTTAATCAAAACTAAGAAATCCTTAATCACCAATATGCTTATAACCGATTCATGCTTGATAATAAAAACAAGATAAATTTAAAACCTATCATGGCATGCTTCTAACCACAAATTTAACTTTCCATAATCATGTTAAGATAATGAAAGATCATATCAAATCATGTTTAAGACATTCCATAGCTAAATTTCTAATTAAAAACATTCAATCATTCAAATCTTCATTTAATAGACCCGGTTTTGCATTAAACATCATAACCTTCTCAAAACTCAACCAAATTTCGTACCAACAGTTGGAAACAAAGTTTGACATGCTAACTAAGAATAAAAGGAAGAAAATTTACAAATTTCTTGGCCTTCCAAGTACTCTAGACTGCCTTACACAAGAACACTCAAGAACTCACCAAAACTCACTCGGTTTGCACTCTTTTGATCTCTAAGAGGGGGAAATACTCTCAAGGCTCAAGAAGATGCTTGGAGCTGTGGTGTGGGTGAAATGAGAAGGGGAGGGAAGTATTTATAGGTGGCCAAGGGTGAGGGGCCTTGGCTTTGGTGCTTGGTGATTGGGTGAAGTGGGAGGTGCTCAAATCTGGAAAATTTCCAGATTTGCTTGCATGAGCTTAGGTCACTTGTGCAGAATGAAATAGTGCCCTAAACCACTATCATTTCCTCTTCACAGTAGCTGCAAAATTCCTGTAGATGACTCCAGGTCGTGGGGCATCATTTGGGAAGTAGAAGATCCCTCAAACCACCTTTGAAAACCAATGGATGGAGTTCGTTTTGTAGTGGCAGAAAATCAGTTCGGTTTTAGATGTTTTTGGGCAGCAAAAATGAATAAAAATCCTTCATGATGGTCATGGGATTTCTTGGTGATTGGGTGGAGAAGGAGGTGGGGTGGGGTGGTGGTGCAAATCATGGTAGGAGGCTGGTTCAAATTCAATCCAAAGGGTTCCTATACAAACTAGACCAAGGTGCACCCAGTTTGATTCTTTGAGTTGGTTGATGTATCCAATTTCGTCCAAGGCTTAAACTTAGTTTGGGAGGGTCTCATGAGGTGTTTAAGGACCATATTACCCTTTAGGACAAACCACAAAAATGTTGGGTCCAAAGGCAAAACAGTCCAAGCATTACAAAGGGCAATGCACAAAACCGATTAAAGCATGGTTTGGACTTGTTATGTCATTTGTCTTAATGACATGTGAGATGGTTTAGTTAGGATATTAACATGGTCTAAGCATGATTTAGGGGAGGATTAGTTTAAGAAAATTTAAAAAGTTTAAGAAAAGATTAAGCATGATTAAGTTTTAAAGCATGACTTAAAGTGCACTAACATCATGTAAAGAAGGCAAAGAAAAGTAGAATACTAGTAGCACAAAATAAAAGTTCCAATACCCATAGACCACTACTTTTCCTGCAAATGCTTCAACCCTTGTAGGTGTATTGCTGATATTACCTTGAATGATAAAAAAGGGACGAAAACTTGACCATCCTTGCCAAGAATACTACTAAAAACATCATTACTAGAGCCATTTAAACTTTCGGTAGGTTTTGTTTATGTTAAATTCGTTCAACTTTTGGGTAGAAGTTAAGAGTCTGGGTCAGACCGTACCGAAAGATGTCAAATGATACTTTTGTGAAAACTAAAATTTTGGATTGTTAGGATTTGCTAGAAATTTCTGGGGTTTGAAGGTAGATATTTGTTTGGATGGTCTGAAAAGATTAGCAATAAAAGGCATTGAATTAATGAATAACAAACGTCACTAACATAGATTATGAGAGAGATGGGGGAGAGGAGGATGATGGTGTGTTTGATTTTAAAATGACCCAACACCTAGGGGTGTAATCGGTCCGGTTCGGTCCGGTTTTGGACAAAATCTAGGACCGAACCGGTATATACTGGTTTTACATTTTTCAAAATCGATTACGCCCCGGTTACCCTCCAAACTGGTACCTCTAGCCGGTCCGGTCCCTTTTTTGATTTTTTTTAAAATGTAAAAAACATATAATAAAGTGTTGATTCTTATGATAAAATGTTATTAATAATTTAATATATATATTATGTTTAAAGCATATGATCAATTAAATTTTCATCTTTAAGATTAAACTTTTATTTTATAAATTATAATAACATTTATATAATTATATTAATAACATATGATCAAACAAATTACAAATGTTCATATTTAAGATTAACATTTTGTGTTATAATTTATAAATAATAATATGAAATTATTTCATATATGATGTATAATTATATATAAAAATTTAATATATAATTATATATTATATTTAAAACTTATATATATAAGTATTTTGTATAATATATACAATTAATTTATATATATTTTTTCCAACCGGTCTGATTCGGTCCAGGTCCGGTCGGTTTTCATAATATAGGAACCGGTTCTGGATCGGATTGGTTCAAAATTGGACCTACCGGTCTGGTTCGGACCGATTTTTCGGTTTAAATTTACACCCCTACCAACACCCTGTGTTATCTTTTATCTATTGTGAGAAATTATAAGATGCTGATGTGTTAGTGTCTCATTGGTTAGTGTAAACCTCACATTTACACCAAGTCCAATCTGAGAGGAACTCTTTTGAAATTGTCTTATGAGATTATAAATTTTCAGGCTAGGGTTCTATTTATAGATGATCAAAAGATGTCAACAAAAAATTATAACTGTTTTTTCTTTTACTAAAATCGATTCTAAATAAGTACGTATACTACATCTGTTGCACGTCTGGAGTAGGCTTCTTTGCACACCTCTTCCAGGTTTCTACCAAAGAAGATCCTCCCAGGTCTAACGGAGAAGAAAGAAGTGACTCTTTCGTTACATAGGTGGTCATGGTTTGTGGGATTAGTCATAGTGAGGCACGTAAGAGGAAGTTGTTCAGAAGTCAGGTTTTCAAAGAGCAAGCTAAAACACGTGATTAGAAAAGGTCAAAGGTATGTGTTAACGCCCAAAAATGGTGTAGCTCGAAAGGAGAGAAAGATTCATTTTTAGATGCACTAAGGTGGGTTGGGCCTTATTTGGTGAGGTGAAGAGCCCCTGGCAGTGTTCTGGTGCAGCTGTATGGTGTCGGTGTGTACATCCAGAGAGATGAACAATATTTAAATGCATAGAAAATAAGGAGAGATGGACACACAGATTTACGTAGTTTGACACTAGGCCTATGTCTACGGGGGTTGGGGGAGGGAAGATTCCACTATAATATGCTTGTTTACAGTCTTTCATAGCCTCACATTTCTCACTATACAATGAGAGCTGTAGATTTATTTGTTAGAGAAAATGTTCTCTTTGGAACTCTCTGTCTAGAGGTTGAAGAAGCAGTCGAAGAAAAAACCTGGCCAGAAATCCCTCCAAGCATTCAAAAGAAAAAGTAAAATTCCCCGAAACCATAGGCACCATGTCGATTTTATTTGTCCCTCTTCTTACGTGCACTTTGGCAATGGTGAGGGATGTCTGCTTTGCGTGTCTGACTGTCTCTCCCTTTCCTACTTTCTCCTCACACCTCCCTGTCTCCTGACACCCTCACTCCCTTCTGTCTTCTTGTTCCCATTCCCACTCTCTTCTTTTGTCTTCTAGTGATAGCTCCTTGATGTGCTGGGCCTTGAGAACCATTTTGGGCCAGGTATATTTTACCCTCTCATAGTTTCCTGTGATTCTTAAGGGCAAGTTGTTCCAAAGAAGACCTTGAGAATTTACAAAGGTAAAACATGCAATCGACCTGATCCGCCTCCGTCTATAGAGAAATAAATTTCGGGAGCTGGCCCTGGTCATCCGTTCATCTCACATTAAGCAGTAAAGATTTCCAAGTGTGGGATTAGGCGGGAGATAGGCTCGATCATGTAGAGATATGTAGGGCGCAAGCACGTCTTGGTGAGATAATCAGGAGATAGGGTCGACCGCATGGAGTGCGAGCGCGAAGCCTGGCTATGGCTGGTGATGGACTCGATTGCGTAAGATGCATAGGGCATGAGCACCTCTTGGCGAGATAAGTAGGAGGTAGGCTCAACTGCATGGAGCGCGAGTGTGAAGCCCTTCCTAGCAAGGAAAGCGGGAAGTGGGCTCGACTGCATAGAGTGTGAGTGTGAAGCTTGTCCTGGCAAGGTAAGCATGAGGTAGGTTTGACCGCGTAAGATACGTATGAAAGTTGGCCGGGCAGTCAAGTGACCTGCTCGTCTATTTAGACACCTAGGAGGTCGGGTAGTCCCTGACTGTGACGCCCTTAATCTTCTCTTGGGATGAAACAGAGACTTAGAGCTTTGAGACATGCAACACAAGATTACACACTCCCGTTCATGACAGTTAATATGCAATATATCCTAGTATGCAACTATTAGTATGCGATAATCGCAGCGGAAATAAAAAGTTAAGGTGAAAAATATGTCATAATAACTGAAACATCCCAACTTCATTAGATAATCATCATATTCGAAATACTAAAGTAGCATAGACTTATATACAAAGTCATATCATTCTCTTCATTTGATTTAAAGCATAAAGGACTTGGGCTATGAACATCAAAAGTAAGTCCAGCTTCCCCTCCAGATCCGGCTTCTCCTCAATAATGTGAATCCGGTGCTCCATCAATCTCATCTCGATTGATCACTGACACAACTTCTATCATTCTGAGTGGAATGATAGTGGTCCCATCAAAAGGTGAGATTTACTGAAAATCTCAGTAAGTTGAACAACTAATTGACACAAAGATAAATCAATCATAAAAAATGATAAATATGCAATGCATAAGATGCAGAAAATTAGTATGCATGTCTCCCATCTAGATTCCTCAACATCTTTTAAAAATATGGAGACACCAGTTTTTACTAAGTAATTTCGCCATCATTTTTGAAAAGACATAACTTCTTCATAAAACTTTCATCATAAACTTTTATCATCACAGACTTACATAATTATCTTAATTAATAACATAACATGTAATAATGTCATCATATGCACTGTGAGCATCTGCCGGTGACCCTAGTATAACTTATATTGAAACTATGTTGTCTATAGACTTGTTCTCAATGCATTGGTAAATAACATAATATCATAAAAATCATAACATGTTGACTTTGCTCTGACGTTCTTTAGAAAGAACCCATTTGGAGCCTATTGACTATTCTTTGTCAATCCGGGGGTTACCACTCTATTATTAAACACTTCATAGTAGAAAGATGAGTTCCATCAGGATAATTCCCCATCCTAGCCTTTGGAGTCATGATAAAATGATTTTCATGCAATGTTTTGGAAAATATATTTCATAACATGTGCATATGTGGCAAGTTTCATGAAAAATGACATTTATATACAATATACTAAAAATGGTAAAAATATCACATGTCCTATAAGTATGCACTCAATGTATCATAAAACATGATATTTTATGCTCCAAATGATAATTGAAATATGAATGAACATTTATCAATAGTTCATAAATAATTTATTAAGGTGTAAGTTAGAGGCCAACTTACATACTTCTGGGGAAATTTGAAATTAGCGTCATAGCTGTGTAAATCATGTGTATACTAAGTTAGGGTTAATACTCTTATGGATATGTTCTAAATCAAAGATTTCAAAAATTGGGTATTTACAAAAATATCCATATACTTTCAAAAATTGTCATTTAGGCCCTAAATTTTCATTAATTGCAAACGAACTCCAAATTTAACCAAATTTCATGAATATTATATTTTTGGCATTATAAAACCATCTATACCTTTAGATTTTCAAAATTCAAATGGAACTTGTCCAATTGGTCCCAACCCGTGGCATGCATCCTAGTTGATGCCTATGCGTATTTTTAACTATTAATCCTTATGAATGCAGCCAGATGAGTTTTTCTTTAATTACTAATGATCACTAACATAGTTACAGACATTATGAAGTCTAATCCTTGAGTAATCAAGTTCATCTCAACACTTAATCAAAGTTAAGAAATCCTTAATCATCAATATGGTTAAAACCAATTCATGCTTGATAATCAAAATAAGATAGATTTAAAACCTATCATGGCATGCTTCTAACCACAAATTTAACCTTCCATAATCATGTTAGAATAATGAAATATCATATCAAATCATGCTTAAGACATGCCATAGCTAAATTCCTAATTAAAAAATTCAATCATTCAAACATTCTTTTAATTGACCCGATTTTGAATTAAGCATCATAACCTTATCAAAACTCAACCAGATTTCGTACCAACATTTGGAAACAAAGCCTGACATGCTAACTAAGATTAAAATAAAGAAAACTTACAAATTTCGTGGCCTTCCAAGCTCTTTAGACTACCTTACACAAGAACACTCAAGAACTCACCAAAACTTACTTAGTTTGCACTCTTTTGATCTCTAAGAGGGGAAAATGCTCTCAAGGCTCAAAAGGATGCTTGGAGCTATGGTGTGGGTGAAATGAAAAGGGGAAGGACGTATTTATAGGTGGCCAAGGGGTGATGGGCGTTGGCTTGGGTGCTTGGTGATTGGGTGAAGTGGAAGGTGCTTAAATTTGGAAAATTTTCAGATTTGTTTGCATGAGCTTGGGTCACTTGTATCAAATGAAATAGTGCCCTAAACCACCATCATTTCCTGTCCACTATAGTTGCAAGGGTCCTATAGATGACTCAGTGGATGAAGGTCGTTTTGTGGTGGTAGAAAATCAATTTGGTTTTAGATTTTTTAGGTAGCAAAATTGAATCAAAGTCCTTCATGATGGTCATTTTCTTGGTGATTGGGTGGAGAAGGAGGTGGCTTGGGGTGGTGGTGCAAATCATGGCAAGAGGCTTGTTCAAATTCAATCCAAACAGTTCCTATACAAACTAGATCAAGATGCACCTGGTTTGGTTCTTTGAGTTGGTTGATGCAACCAATTTCGTCCAAGGCTCAAAATGAGTTTGGGTGGGTATGATGAGATGTTTAAGGACTATATTACCCTTGAGGACAAATAACAAAAATGTTAGGCCCAAGGTCAAAACTGTCCAAGCATTATAAAAGACAATGCACAAAACCGATTGAAACATGGTTTGGGTTTGTTATGTCATTTTTCTTAATGATATGTGAGATGGTTTAGTTAAGGTATTAACATGATTTAATCATGGTTTAGGAGAGTATTAATTCAAGAAAATTTAAAAAGTTTAAGAAAAGATTAAGCATGATTAAGCTTCAAAGTATGGCTTAAAGTGCACTAACATCAAATATGATGATTAATGTCCTTAGCCAATTTTCAAAACTTAATTTGGGTACCTTGAGTGTAATTTGGGCTTAAGGAAACTAATGGTATGGTGTATTGGGTCTTTGGTCTTTGAATGGTGGAATGAGTTCAAACATGGCTACGGGCCATATGGGCTTGAAAAGGGCCAATGATCCAATTTACACCAAAGGCCTTATGCCTCCCAATACTTAGGCCAAAACTAGCCTTGAGTTTCCTAAGGGCTTGGTTCAAGGTTTTCTTGGGCTAGGTCCATGAATGCATTTGGGTCCTAAAAAGCCTCACCAAAATTATTAATGGGCTTGCCTTTCTAATCCCTAACTCATTAACACTAAGTACCAACATTAATGCTAATCTCACTATCAATCTTAATGAAAGTGATTAACCCATAATTAAAAGCCTAATCTAGAGTACTTAAGTGTTAATCAAAGATTAATTAAGCGGGGTGTTACACTGACCTTTTCTGCCTTTTGACTTTTTATAAAAATGGTAAAGAAGGTTGAGCAGTTTATAAGATTGGACTCACCTTAAGTCTTGTCGAAAGGTGTATGCTCCTCCAACTTTTTTATTTTCGATGATGTTGGTGAATTTTTCTTTTCCGATGTGAATTGCGATTAATGTTAGAGTATGTTTTTTGTAACCCACGTGGAACTCGTCGACCCTCTGGGTCCACTTCATACGATTGTGGAGCTCAGAGGCTTGTTAACTCTGAAGGTAACCTGTTGGCAGCAATTATGGTATGAGTGCGAACATTCGATGTTCGCTAGTGGAGATGTCATCTTAGGTGTAATGTCGGGCAGCCAAATGACAGAACCCGCACTTTGCCGTGAGGCAAGCAGGGCCGCCTTAAGGCTGGCCCGCCTGTTGACTCTCAATGGGAAAGGTAAGTAGGAGATGTTCAATCGTGCTAAATTGTCGTCCTGAAGTGTGGCGAAGATCAAAGGCTCGACGTTTACTGGAGGTGATACTGTTTCAAAAGTAATGTCTGGCAGTCGAAAGACTGAACAAGTACCCTCCACGCTAGGGCTAGTGATATGTAGTGTTTATTGGGAGATTAGGGCCCCATTTGGATACATAAATGGTTTCATCTAATCTCACCCCATCTCATCTTTACAATTTTTTTAAATTATCATACAAAATATAATAAATAATTCTACTTTTTCAAATCTCAAAATAATAATAATATTAAAAAATAATATTCTAACAATATTTTATTCAACTTTTATCTAAAATCATCTTATCTCATCTCATTATCCAAATGGGGCCTAGGGCTTATTAGATGTTTTGTCCAAGTAATGCTCCTCATTATCTCAATTCTCATCATCCTCTCATCATTCTATGATGTGACATTAAATGATTGGAGACTATTTATTATATTTCATTTGTAAACCTATCATCTAATGTTATATTATGGGATAATGAGAAGATAATGAGAATTATAATGATAAATAGATTTTTTTCTTTGTCCAAACTCAGAGAGTCTAAGGTCAAAGTAAAGATAAAAACTCAAAGTGTGTTATTGCATGAAGTGTTCAATAAATATAATTAATTACTCAATCAATATTATAGAACTTATTTCATGCCTCTATTGCTTTTCCTTTCCAACACCTAAGAATTTTAGTGATATATTTTTTTTTTATCCCTTCAATTTATAATCACCATTTATTCTTAGAAGCTTTCTCCCAAACCAATTATGCATGATGTTGTGTAGTATAATCACTTTTTTATTTTTATTTTATTTTATTTTATTTTACATAAGAGTTCAAAAATAATTAGACACGGCATGCGATGATATTAGCGTCTTTGTAATTTCCCTTTCACTCCCCCTCCCTTATTTATTTATTTTTTCCCTCCTTCGCCTTGTTTCTTCTCTTTGGGAAAGCAAATCTCACTGTCTCTCTCAAATTGGTTACGGGTTACAATCATGGAGTACGAAATTTCCTAATATTACAAAATCCAAATTAATTCTTTTTTCTGTGTTTGCTTGAAAAAACCACTTCCAAATTTATACCCAAAGAGTAAAGAATTCAAACATAATTATTTCACAATAGTTTCTTTATCTTATCTTTTAAAATACATAATCAAGATCTACTTTTTTTATTTTACATATTGACTTTTACAATATATCATACATCAGCTTTTTTTTTCTATTATTTAAATAATTTTTTATTCTTTTTAAATTGTTCCTCTAACCACCAATAAATTAGCAATATCCATATTTTTTTTTATATTTGTAATAAATTTTATATACAATGTAATATAATTTAGTCATGTACATAAAAAATAAAAATATATATAAACCAAATAAAAATTAAAATCAAAATCAAAATATGAAAATATTGGATCAAAAATATTTCCAAGATATTTTTTTGAAGAAAATTAAATAGAGGTGTTATAAATGATGAAAAGTAAAAAGAATTTTCTTAGTTGGTGAAAATCAAACTAAAAGGAAATGATGGATTAAATGAAATATAAATAATAAAAAAATGTTTACCAAATGAATAGTATGCATTGCATGTAGCAGGTTTACTGTAAATAGATGTAAAATATAAGATTTTTACATAATCCATTGGGTCTAGTTTTTAGACAAAAATTTATATATTTGAATTCTAAATGTATTTTAAAGGATCCCTTGAGAATACTCTTAAGTTTCATTTCTAGAGTAATTATTTATACAAATTTTAAATATATAAATTCTAAAAAGTGTAAAAATATATACTAAAACAGAAATGCTTGGGGTTTGGAACTGGGTCCTGAGTGTGTCTATTGCCACCTTTTTTTTTTTTTTTTTTTTTTTAACTTAGTGATTAAGTAAGTGTTTTTTAATGATATTGTAAAATTTTTTTAAAATGTTTAAAGATATTTTTTTAATGATTTTTTTAATGATATTTTTTAATATAAAAAAGAGTAATACTACATATAGTCTAGGAGTATGCAAACGCCGTGCAATCGTTTTGAAAAAGAGTAGATCTACTATAAAAAGATTTTATATTTGTTCACTATTTTTAAAAAAATTGTGAAGTGCTTGCGTATTTCACGACTGTAAATATCATTTGTCTAAAAATAATGTACGAAAAAAATATATTTGGTCTTCTCAAAAGATTTTGGCCATCTTAGACCATTGTTAATGGCCTAGTCATTGTCAAGTCTAAATTTTGGCTAGAACTTCAAGTTTTGGCTATAGCATTAAATTTTAGTTAGATAATCTACGTTGGACTAGTCATCTTAAAATCAAAATAATAATATAATATTATATATTTTAATAATATTTTACAATTTTTTTTTGTAATATTTTACAAATACACTTCATATATTGATTAATAATTTGATTTTTATTTAAAATAGAATTATATATTAATTAATAATTTAATTTTTATTTCATAATTTAACTATTATTAAGGAAATAGAATAAGGTAGAAAATAACAAACTATTTATCAAAATTGAAATGGATAATATAGATTTTAAAATAATTAGACAATACAAACACTAAAATATAATGGTTGTTGGGATTGATTAAAATATTATTTTTGATGAGTGAATAGTGTCTAGCTAAAGATGACTATGGAGCTTAATTTACCATGACTTATATGTTAAGTTTTAGTAGTTTGCCTAATCTAATATAGAAGATTTTATTTATGCCAAAACATAAAAAATAATTCATTTTTTATAATTTTTTTAAAAAAAATAATATTTTAATAATATTTTAACTCAATTTTTTCTCTCATTTTCTAAAACCTTATTGTTGAGGGAAAAATGAGTTAATTGGCATATTCTTGTGAAAACCTATGTAAAGTTGAGTTGTAACAAGTGTTGATGCATTGGTACATGAAAAAGATTGAAGTGTGCTCAACATGGCTCGACTGGCGCTCGAGCGGAACCTTCCAGAGAGGTTCGCTCGATGGGCGCTCGACCTGGCGCTCGAGCGGAACCAGGCAGAGTGGTTCGCTCGAGGTGAGCTTGACTAAGCGCTCGAGCGGAACCCAGGCAGAGTGGTTCGCTCGAGGTGATCTTGACGTAACGCTCGACAGAACCCATCCAGAGTGGTTCGCTCGATGTGCGCTCGACTAAGCGCTCGAGCGGAACCCAAACAGAGTGGTTCGCTCGAGGTGAGCTTGACGTGGCGCTCGAGCAGAACCCATCCAGAGTGGTTCGCTCGATGTGCGCTCAACTCAGCGCTCGAGCGGAACCCATCCAGAGTGGTTCGCTCGATGTGCGCTCGATGTTGCGCGCGAGCTGAACTTCCAGAGACGTTCGCTCGACCTTCGCTCGACACCTCGCTCGAGCGATTTCAGAAGATAACGTGCGCTCGACCTTCGCTCACACCTCGCTCGAGCGGTTTCAGAAGATAACGTGCGCTCGACCTTCGCTCGACACCTCGCTCGAGCCAATGTTCAAGACAACCTAAAGATTCATGTTTTGAGCGCTGTGACTTGCTGGGACTATAAATAGAACAGATCATTTCTGTTCTGAGTGGTGGAAAAATAGAGAAAAATCCTAAGTGTTTCAAGAGCCAAAGAGAGAAACCTATTCCTCACCTTGTGAATCTCTCTTGGACACACACATATCCACCACACCACACTCAAGATAAAATCTCATTCAAAGTCCATTGAAATGGACGTGTTGTTGGCCGGAAGGTTTCCGGAGCTGCTGTGATGCAGAGATCGAGAGGTTCTCGTGGAAAGCTATAGAAGGTCGGAGTTCCGACATTACATGCGTGTAGAGATCGAGTGGGTCATTCGTGATGTTGCAAGCCAGGTTTAGGAACTACAAAGGTTTTGTGAGTGTCTCTAAATTGGTTGTAATAAACTTTTTCTATAGTGGATTTTAGGTGGTGCCTTACACCCGGAGTGGTTTTAGAATTTGAAGAAGTTCTTCAAATGAGTTTCCACTTCGTGACCAAAATCATTGTGTTAATTGTTTTTGTCCATTGATTAACTGTTTATTTGTTTCTAATATTGAAAAGACGATCAAAATTGGAATACACCTATTCACCCCCCTCTAGGTGTAGTGATTGGTAGAACCACTGCTTTTTCAATTGGTATCAGAGCGGGTTCACTCCGCTGGGATTAAATTCCTGAGTGTGATCCTGCTGTAGTGGTTAAAATGGATAAGTCTCAATCTTCACATCGCCACCTTATTTTGATGGAAACAACTATGCTTATTGGAAAGTTCGAATGAGAGCTTTTCTAAAATCTGTGGATGAACGAGTGTGGGTTTCTATAATAAAGGGATGGAGAGAACCAGTCACTATTATTGAAGGAGTTCAAACTCCCAAAGGTGTGGATAATTACTCTAGGGATGAAATTAGTTAGTGTGGTTGGAATAACAAAGGCCTGAATGCGATTTTCATGGCCGTGTCCCAGGAGGAGTTCAAGCGAATCTCCATGTGTGAGAATTGCAAAGAAGCTTGGGACATTCTTGAGGTCACCCATGAGGGTACCAAGGCTATAAAGAATTCTAAACTTCAAATGCTGACCACAAGTTTTGAAGAACTTAGAATGAAGGATGATGAAACCTTCGATGCCTTTTATGCCAAACTAAATGATGTTGTCAATTCTCGTTTTAATCTAGGGGACAGAATTCCTGAGAACAGAATTGTGAGAAAAGTTCTCAGATCACTCCCTGAGAGGTTTCGTCCTAAAGTTACTGCTATTGAAGAAAGCAAAGATCTAGACAGTATGAGAATTGAAGAATTGGTAGGCTCTCTACAAACATATGAACACACTGTTCCTGTGGATAAGAAACACAAGTCCATAGCCCTCAATACCATTAGAGAAGAGTCAGATGAGTCATCCGATGAGTCGGCTATGAGTGACAGAGAAATAGCATTTTATGCTAAGAACTTCAGGAAAATGTTTGTGGCTAGAAACAATAAGAACCAGAGGCCAGAGAAGAAAAAGTTTGAAAGATATAATAGAGGCTCAAGTTCAGGGAACAAGGAGAGAAGCACTGAGAAGTACACTAGAACAAATAAAGACAAGGTACAATCAAGGGTGCAGTGTCATGAATGTCATGGATTTGGACACATTCGTCTGGAATGTGCAAATTACAAAAAGGCAAAAGAAAGAGCTAAGATTGCATCTCTAAGTGAGAGTGAATCAGAGTCGAGTGAATCATCAGATAACTCTTCTCCAAAAAGAAATCTTAACTACATGGCATTCACTACCTCTGTCAGCAGCAAAAGTCAATGTAGTGAATCAGTGTCTGATGATGGGAGCATATCTGGAAATGAATCTGGGTATGAAGATCAGTTGCAAGAAGTCTACGAGAAGCTGTACAATGAATGTGTTAAATTGAGAAAGCGCAACAAAGCGCACATTGAGGAGATAGACTTCAGCAAACGAGAAAATAAAGAGCTTCAAAGCAAATTAAATGAAGCCATTGGTTTAACTGATCAGTTGAAAATAAGAAATGTTTCTCTAGAAGAGGAATTAAAAAATCAAGAAAGTGATATGATTCTGTTGAAGGATGAACTGAAATCCTTGTCCACTAGGAAAGAAAAGCTGGATGAAATCCTGGAGTCAGGAAAGCCTCCTGATGACAAGAGTGGACTAGGATATAATACAGAGAAATCTGATGCAGCTACTACCTCAAAAGTCTCCTAAGAATGAGAGGAAAACTGTGTTTGTTCGTGAGTCAATTGCAAAAGGGAATGCTAACCCATCTGACAAGGGTAAGAAATCCTCTCATGTAAATATGGGTGTTCAGTCTCATGATAAGTCAATAGTTCGAAATACAAGTCCTGTGTGTCACCACTGTGGTAAGACTGGTCATGTTGTAGGAGACTGTTTTAAATTGAAGAGATACACCATGTATGATCATACACGTTCTCAAAGTAGAAGTGTGTACTCACAAAAAATGGGTAAAAATCCCATAACTGCTCCTAAGTATGCCTCATCCTTCAGGGGACAAAGAGATCGCAAGGAGAATTATGTGTGCCATAATTGTGGTAAGTCTGGTCACATTCGACCAAACTGCTATGAGCTTAGGAGGAATCCTATGAGAGATGGAAATAGTAAATCAAGAAGAGGGCATTTGAATCTTTGGAGTCAAGTCAGGGCCCTAACTAGACAAAATGAGATGCTCAATGTCAAGATAGACCAACTGTCAACTAGCAAAAAGGACATCTCTCCAAAAGTTAGAAAAATGTGGGTCAGAACTGAAAAAATACACACTTGCCATGTGGCGCACATTGCTCTAAAGACCAGAGACACCTACATGTGGTACCTTGATAGCGGATGTTCTCGCCACATGTCAGGTGATAAAAGTCTATTTAAAACAGTTGAAGAGTACAAGTGTGGAACAGTAACATTTGGAGATGGCGGAAAAGCTGATATAATAGGAAGGGGTGAAATTGAAATACCTGGACTGCCCATCTTGAGAGAAGTCCTATTTGTTGATGGATTAAAAGCCAATCTCCTCAGTATAAGCCAAATGTGTGACAATGGTGCAGAAGTCCGTTTTTCAAAAGATATGTGTATTGTTTCAGATAATAATGGAAATTGTATGATGCAAGGAACAAGGACATCTGATAATTGTTATGGCATTGCCCCTAAACCTCAGCATAGTTGCAATAGTGCTAAGAATGAGGCTACTGACCTCTGGCATCAAAGACTTGGACATGTGAATCACAAAAATCTGTCTAAGATTGCCAAGAAAGAGATGGTGGTAGGATTGCCTGAGCTGGGTAAAGTAGAGACTCCTGTTTGTGGGTCATGTCAGTTGGGAAAACAAGTTAGAATAGCTCACAAGCACACAACGGCTATTCTGACCGAACGACCATTAGAGTTGCTGCACATTGATCTTATGGGACCCTCTAGAACTGAGAGCCTGGGGGAAAAGAAATACGTACTGGTAATGGTAGATGATTTCACCAGATACTCCTGGGTAGAATTTCTGAGAGAAAAAGGTGAAGCTCCTAATGTGATTAGAACTTTGTGCAAGAAACTTCAAAATGAGCAAGGGAAAGCAATAGTCAGAATTATGAGTGATCATGGGAGAGAGTTTGAAAACTCAAATCTTGAGAGTTTCTGTGATGAAGAAGGTATCAGTCAAGAATTTTCTGCCCCTATCACTCCACAACAAAATGGAGTGGTCGAAAGAAAGAACAGAATTATTCAAGAAATGGCACGGGTCATGATTCACAGTAAAAATGTACCTACTCACTTCTAGGGAGAAACTGTGAACACAGCATGTCATATTGTGAATAGAGTCTATCCACGACCAAACACTTCCAAAACACCATATGAGATGTGGAAATGAAAGAAACCAAATGTGAAATACTTCCAGGTGTTTGGTAGTAAATGCTACATTTTGAGAGATAGGGAAAACTTAGCTAAGTTTGACCCTAAGAGTGATGAGGGAATTTTTCTTGGATATTCCAGAAACAGTCGTGCGTATAGGAGCTACAATCTACGCACTCAAACCGTCATGGAATCCATAAATGTGGTGGTCAATGATGCTCCTGGAGAGGAGTTGAACAAGGAAGAGCAAACTCACACTCCGAGTGAGTTGAACAAGGAAGAGCAAACTCACACACCGAGTGAAACTGGACAAGAAGATTTTGGTACTCTAAATGAGAACTTAGAGACCTCATCAAATGAGAAAGTGAGTTACCAAAAGGAGCCATCGTCAAGAGTAAAGTTAAATCATCCTCAGGATAACATCATAGGACACATTGATGAAGGAATGAGGCTGAGGAGGAAAGTGATAAATCAATTGGCTTACTCAAGCTACATCTCACAAATTGAACCAAAAAGAATCGAAGAAGCCTTAAATGATGAGAATTGGTTGAATGCTATGCATGAAGAAATAAACCAATTTGTGAGGAATAATGTGTGGTACTTGGTGCCAAGACTAGAGAATCACAATGTCGTGGGTACTAAGTGGATATTTAAGAATAAGTCGGATGAGAATGGTACAATAGTGAGAAATAAAGCAAGATTGGTTGCTCAAGGGTATGCACAGATGGAAGGAATAGACTTTGACGAGACCTTTGCTCCAGTTGCCAGACTTGAATCTATCCGGATATTATTAAGCATTGCATGCCACATGTGTTTCAAGCTGTATCAAATGGATGTCAAGAGTGCATTTCTGAATGGGATCCTCCAAGAAGAAGTGTACGTCGAACAACCAAAAGGCTTTAATGATCCAAAATATCCTAATCATGTCTATAGGTTGAAGAAAGCCTTATATGGTTTGAAACAAGCTCCTAGAGCTTGGTATGAGAGACTTACTTCATATCTTGAAGATCACAATTTTCTGAGAGGAAGTGTTGACAGAACACTGTTTATCAGAAAAGTTGGAGAAGACATAACAGTTGCTCAAATCTATGTGGATGACATTGTATTTGGATCATCGGTTGACGCCCTGGCTCTTGAGTTTGCTGAAGAAATGAAAAATGAATTTGAAATGAGCATGGTAGGTGAACTAATATTTTTCTTAGGACTCCAGGTGAAACAGTTAGACAATGGGCTGTTTATATCTCAATCAAAATATGCAAAGGAATTAATCAAAAAATTTGGATTAGATGGGAAAAGTCATGCCAGAACCCCTATGAGCACGAGTGTTAAGCTTAGTACTGATGGGTCAGGCAAGAATGTTGAGCAATCGTTGTATAGGAGCATAATTGGGAGTCTACTGTATCTCACTGCAAGTAGACCAGACATTGCTTTTAGTGTTAGGGTCTGTGCTAGATTTCAAGCTAATCCTAAGGAATCACATTTAGTAGCTGTCAAACGCATACTTCGCTATGTAAATGAGACAGTCAATTATGGGATCTGGTATTCTAGAGACTCTAATACTGAGCTTGCAGGCTATTTCGATGCTGATTGAGCAGGTAATGCAGATGATAGAAAAAGTACTTCTGGTGGGTGTTTCTATGTCGGCACAAACCTTGTTGCCTGGATGAGCAAGAAGCAAAATTCCATATCGTTGTCCACGACTGAGGCTGAATATATTGCTGCAGGCAGCTGTTGCACGCAATTGTTGTGGATGAAGCAAATGTTGTGTGACTATGGTATTACTCAAGGTATGATGAGCATTTATTGTGACAATACTAGTGCCATAAACATTTCAAAAAATCCTGTCCAACACTCTAGGACCAAGCACATTGACATTAGACATCATCTTATTCGAGAGCTGGTAGAAACACGTGTGGTGACTCTTGAGCTTTTCACTAAACCTTTGGATGAGCTTCAGTTTGAATTACTTAGAAAGGCTATTGGTATTTGTGCATTGACCTGAGGGTTGAAACATGCATAACATGCATTGCATGCTTTACCTGCATTGTTTTTTGTTTTGTTTTTGTTTTTGTTATTTTGTGATTATTCATCCTCGTATTGTTTTTGGGTATTACTGCCTTTACATGCTCTCCTTGGTTGTGATATTAGTTATTGGTGTTGTTAATTCTAAAAATCTAGGTGCATGTGTCTTTTGAGAATTGTATCATATTTCTATGGCTTACAAAGGTTTGAAACATGAGTATCAGTTGTAATCTATGACTAGCTTCACACACTTCACTCCATGCTTAGTCAATCGACGTTTCACCACCGTGAGTTTTTGGGGAGGCAATCAAAAGTGTTAGGAAACTCTACGTACACACAGAATTGACCACGGGCTAGACAACCTCATTATTGTTCCCTTGTGCAAAGAAAAAGAAAAGAAGATGATATTGTATGTCATTGAAAAGAAAAAGGGCTGTTGTTGCATATATATATTTATAAAAAAAAAAAAGGGTAAACAAGTATCTTAACATTGATACAGATAATCAAACAGAAGCATCTAGGTTCTAGCAGCATTGTGTTTGACTTTCTGCATCTTGGAAGAGTTTCTCAAACACTTGTGGTTTCTTGTACAGCCCAATCCCGCTCACACTTTTTGGTTGAAATTTCTTGATTGAGCAAGGAATTTGTTAACACAGCTGTCTTTATTACTTGTGATACTTTGTGTTTATTACCTGCGTGTTTTATAAGGACATGATGCCTTTCTACATTTGATGTGTGTGAATGATTTAAAAATTAACTTCATTAATAGTTGGATCACACTAAATTTCTGTAAGAGAAAGGTGGAGGAAAATTTCTGGGCATCCGCTCGAGCGAACTTAAAAGCCGCTCGAGCAAACGTGTTTTAAAATCACCCCCTCCCTTTTCTTTTTCCCCAGCCCGTTATTTCCCCCCCTCACCGTTTCCTCTCCCCACCCCGTGCGATAACTTCTCCCCTTCTCTCCGTGTGGTTTCCTTCATTTTCTCCCAAAATCTTGCTTCAATCACGGTAAGTCTCTTATTTCTCCCTCTTCTCAACCATTTTTGGACATTTTTTTTTCATTTTGCATCATACATCTCCATGCATATACATTTCGGAAATTAGGGCTTTAGATTTGGGGATTCCGAAATGGAACACATTTGTTGGTTTGTTTGGTGTTTGAATGGACCTCTTGGTTGTCCATTCCTATTCTCTTTGTATTTAGGAGGTTCTTAGAACCCCCAAGGGGTTTTTCATTTTGTGTGTACTTGGATGCACTCCAAGTGCTCGGTGAATTGCTTCAATGAAGTTTGATTTCCTATTTTCATCATGCTTTGGTATTGCCTTGTCCCCATGGTCATTTTTGTCTATTCTAGTGTAGGGATAGTGTTTGGCATTGAGGCTTGGGACCTCCATTGGGTTTAAAACCCAACATTGGCTTAGTTGCACTTGAAGTGCTCAAAATGCCAAATGGGTTGTTCAATTGTGTTTTTGGGCATGTGCATTGTGCATTTTAAAATGGTTTTTGACAACATTCATCACTTGTTTTTAAAATTTTTTTTTAACCTAAGTTTGGCTTGGTTCAAAATTAGGCATGTGCATTCATCAAGCATTGGGCATTTCACATTACCTTTAGCCTTGTCTAACGGTCACTGATTTTGTCCAGCTTCTGTCATGTCTCGAAGAGTTCGTTCACGCCAAAATCCTCCAGCCCCTGCTCAAGTACATTTCCGCAATCCTCGTGCAAGAGAACTTTACACTCCAAATTTTTCTACCCGTTCTCCTATTGTCGAGCGGGAAGTTCTCCTTGGTGAGCTTTCTGAGACTGTTATTCCCCGCATTTTTGAGTCTCGCCAGTGGCTGGCCTTGACCATTGGTCATCCCACTCCTTCTGTGGAGTTGGTTAAGGAGTTTTACTCCAATATTGCTGCCATCTCTGATGATGGCTCTTTTGAAGTCAGTCTCCGGAACATTGTCTTCCGGGTGACTCCGGACATGGTTGCGGATTTGCTAAATGCCCCGCGAGTGGCAAACCCCACATATCCATATACACAGACTTCTCCTCCTAGTCCGACTGTCATTGTTGAATGTTTAATCGGTCCATTTTCGAGTTGGGAAGGTAAATCACCCATTCTCACCTCACGTTTTACACCCGAGTTCTCATTCTCAGTAGGATAGTCCTTACAAACCTATATCCTACTGGTCATCAAAGTGATGTCGGTCCTGACCGTGCCACTTTTTTGTATGCATTGATAAATGATGTCTCCATTGATCTGGGGAGTCATCTCTGTCGGGTTATGCTTGAGGCATTTAATTCCCCAAAATTACAGACTGGCTTGCCTCTCACCTGCCTAATCACTAGGATAGCCCTCTCTCAGGCTGTTATGCTTCTTCCTAATGAGCCTAGAGTTCCTCTTAAGGCTCCTTTTGGGCGTAGGACCATGCAGCTGAGTCGTGCTCACATTACCCCTCAACCACTGAATGTTGAGCATCCTCCTGCATCCTCCTCCCAGCCATCCACGTCTCAGCCATCGAGCTCTCAGCCTTCAAGCTCACAGCCTCATAGCTCGGCACCGGTTTGACCGAGCCCAGCCTTCAGCGGGTCATTGAGTATCTTGCCCGTCTTGAAGCCCGGTTTGATACACGGTTTGATAGCCTTGATGCTAAAGTTAACAACCTGCAGCAGCTTGTGACTCAACGCTTCAACGATATAGAGGAGCGCTTTGATGATGATGGCAGTCAGCCTCATGGTGATACTTGAGACCCTTGGCGTTTGTGACAAAAAGGGGGAGTATAGATTAAGGGGGAGTGGTATAGAGATTTAGGGGGAGTAGCAAGAAAGCTATTGGAGCAGCTTTTGTTTTTGTTTTGTGGGGGAGCAGCTATTTTTATTTGTATCACATGCTGCTCGTGCTAATATTGTTTGTCTAAATTGAAAACAATGTCTGATTTAATTCTTAATGAAAATTCTTTTCTGAAAACTGTGCTACAGATGTTTATGCTTATGATTATTTCTTGCATATTGTTATTGGTACGTTTAACCGTTTGCTAAGTGTTTGCAGAAATATCTCAATGTGCTCAAGACTTTTTGCCTGAAAAATGGGAATCCTGATTTGGGTGTGTTAGGATTAGGTCCTATGTATAGGTTAGAGGTTTTGTCACAGAAATGCCAAAGGGGGAGATTGTTGAGGGAAAAATGAGTTAATTGGCATATTCTTGTGAAAACCTATGTAAAGTTGAGTTGTAACAAGTGTTGATGCATTGGTACATAAAAAAGATTGAAGTGTGCTCAACATGGCTCGACTGGCGCTCGAGCGGAACCTTCCAGAAAGGTTCGCTCGATGGGCGCTCGACCTGGCGCTCGAGCGGAACCAGGCAGAGTGGTTCGCTCGACTAAGCGCTCGAGCGGAACCCAGGCAGAGTGGTTCGCTCGAGATGAGCTTGACGTAACGCTCGAGCAGAACCCATCCAGAGTGGTTCGCTCGATGTGCGCTCGACTAAGCGCTCGAGCGGAACCCAAACAGAGTGGTTCGCTCAAGATGAGCTTGACGTGGCGCTTGAGCAGAACCCATCCAGAGTGGTTCGCTGATGTGCGCTCGACTCAGCGCTCGAGCGGAACCCATCCATAGTGGTTCGCTCGATGTGCGCTCGATGTTGCGCGCGAGCTGAACTCATCCAGAGACGTTCGCTCGACCTTCGCTCGACACCTCGCTCGAGCGGTTTCAGAAGATAACGTGCGCTCGACATTCACTTGACACCTCGCTCGAGCCAATGTTCAAGACAACCTAAAGATTCATGTTTTGAGCGCCATGACTTGCTGGGACTATAAATAGAATAGATCATTTCTGTTCTGAGTGGTGGAAAAATAGAGAAAAACCCTAAGTGTTTCAAGAGCCAAAGAGAGAAACCTATTCCTCACCTTGTGAATCTCTCTTGGACAAACACATATCCACCACACCACACTCAAGATAAAATCTCATTCAAAGTCCATTGAAATGGACGTGTTGTTGGCCGGAAGGTTTCCGGAGCATTTCTTTCAAATTCATTAAAATCTCATGTACTGATTCTTGAATACCCACTATGGTCGAATATTCATGTGATATTTTCTCAGATTTTGCGCGTGTGATACATGTTCCTTCTATTTCTCCAAGCAAAGCTCTTCGCATTGCAATGCCTATTGTATCGGCTTGACCTTTCATAAGTGGAGACAGAATAAAGCGTCCATAATATAGACGCTTACTATCTGCTCTTGATTCAACACACTTCCATTGTAGTGTCCGAGTCGATACTATTACTTTCTCTCGAACCATAGTAATATTATTCTTTGTTCAAATCATTAAATTATTTCTTTCTCTTGAAATGTTTTGTTTATTTTTACACACGTCTTTTTTTGCTGTGATGCAGAGATCGAGAGGTTCTCGTGGAAAGCTATAGAAGGTCGGAGTTCCGACATTACATGCGTGTAGAGATCGAGTGGGTCATTCGTGATGTTGCAAGCTAGGTTTAGGAACTACAAAGGTTTTGTGAGTGTCTCTAAATTGGTTGTAATAAACTTTTTCTATAGTGGATTTTAGGTGGTGCCTTACACCCAGAGTGGTTTTAGAATTTGAAGAAGTTCTTCAAATGAGTTTCCACTTCGTGACCAAAATCATTGTGTTAATTGTTTTTGTCCATTGATTAACTGTTTATTTGTTTCTAATATTAAAAAGACGAGCAAAATTGGAATACACCTATTCACCCCCCCTCTAGGTGTAGTGATTGGTAGAACCACTGCTTTTTCACTTATAAAACATCATAACTACTCAAAAAATCATTTTACTATTATTCACAAACTTTTCACTACTATTTACATATTTTTCTTCTCATTTTATTTTCTAAATATTTTTAAGGGCTTGTTTGGAGAAAGTTTTTATCCTAAAATTTTCTTCTTATCTCCTTCCCAAACATTACTCAAGCACAAATACTTTCAAATTAATCATTTCAACTTTTTCAAATTAATCATTAAACTTTCCTAAACTTTCAAACAAAAAATAAAAAACAATTCAACTTTTTTAAATCTCAAAAGAAAATTAATATTAAAAAACTATATTATAATAATATTTTAACTTTGTAATATTTTTTATTCAATTTTTTTCTCTCATTTTCCAAATGTTAGTATAGTGAAAGGGTTTCATCTCATATTATCATTGCAACTTTTCCAAATTTACACACAAGATATAATAAATAATTTAACTTTCTCAAATCTTAAAAAAATAATAATATTATAATAATATTTATTCAACTTTCAACTTTCATATAAAACTATCTCATCTCATCTTACTATCTAAACTTCACCTAATTCAAACTATCTTACTACTATTTACAAGCTATCTTATTATTATTAATAGAATTTACATTTTATATCACTCCCAAATTTGTCGCATTTTATGTTTTTTAATATTAATAGAAAAAAACAAAAAATGCATAGTGTGAAGGAAGGCCCGCTCTCGTAGGGCCCATGCCTAAGAAAGTCAAGGCCCATTTCCGAAGGGCCCATGCCTAGGAAGGTTGAACCACGAAGCCCAAGCTCGAGTAGAGAAGCCAACGACTCGGAGTGAGAGGGTCGGGAAATCAAGTAAATGCGGGACCGGTCTATCCGGGCTTATCAAGTCAAGGTCCGGAAGGATCGGGGTCTACCAAATCAAGTTACCGGGCCAGGTGGGCAACACATCATCATGCCCCTAACCCCAGAGCCCCGAATCCCAGGTACGAGCCAACCCAAATCTATGTTAGGAAATCCGGCGCATAATGGAGCATCCCACGAGCCAAGGATGGCTCGCCCACAATCTGACATCTCCTAGCATGATAGAGAAGTAGCCGCGCAGACGTAAGACAACAGACACAGTGTAATTTCTCGTTAGGCCGCAGACTAGCCCCCACTAAGGCGACATAGAATTGGTGGTGGCAGGCCTGGCATTTGACACGCCACTATCTCCCTCAACTGAAGGGCCCGACTCAGGTATAAATAAGGGGTAACCTTCTTACGAGAGGACCTCGATTCAACTTACGTAATTCTTATTTTGCATTGTATTTGTCTTCTCCAAAGAGCAATCGACTGATATAGGCATCAGAGTGATTTCGGAGGCCACGTGCGAGGGAAGACCCAGTACCGTAGGGCCCATGCCTAAGAGAGCCAAGGCCCATTTCCGAAGGATCCAAGCCTAGGAAGGTTGAACCACGAAGCCCAGGCCCGAGCAGGAAAGCCAAGGACTCGGAGCGAGAGGGTCGGGAAATCAAGTAAGAGCGGGACCAGTCTATCTGGGCCTATCAATTCAGGGTTTAGGAGGATCGGGGTCTGCCAAATCAAGTTACCGGACCAGGTGGGCAACACATCATCATGCCCCCAACCCCAGAGCCCTGAATCCCAGGCACGAGCCAACCCAAATCGATGTCAAGAAATCCGGCGCACAATGGAGCATCCCACGAGCCAAGGACGGCTCGCCCGCAATCTGACATCTCCTGGCATGACAAAGAAGTAGCCGCGCAGACGTAGGACAACAGACGCAATGCAATCCCTCGTTAGGCCGCAGACTAGCCCCCACTAAGGTGAGATAGAATGGGTGGTGGCAAGCCTAGCATCTGACACGCCACGATCTTCCTCAACTGAAGGGCCCGACTTAGGTATAAATAGGGGGTAACCTTCTTACAAGATGACCTCGATTCAACTTACGTAACTCTTATTTTGTATTGTGTTTTCCTTCTCCAAAGAGCAATCAACTGACTTAGGCATTGGAGTGATCTCGGAGGCCACGTGTGAGGGAAGACCCAGTACCGTAGGGCCCATGCCTAAGAAAGCCAAGGCCCATTTCCGAAGGGCCCAAGCCTAGGAAGGTTGAACCACGACGCCCGAGCCCGAGCAGGGAAGCCAAGGACTCAGAGCAAGAGGGTCGGGAAGTCAAGTAAGCGCGAGACTGGTCTATCTGGGCCTGTCAATTCAGGGTTTGGGAGGATCGGGGTCTGCCAAATCAAGTCACCGGGCCAGGAGGGCAACACATAATCATGCCCCCAACTCCAGAGCCCCGAATCCCAGGCATGAGCCAACCCAAATCGATGTCAGGAAATCCTGCACACAGTGGAGCATCCCACGAGACAAGGACGGCTTGCCCACAATTTGACATCTCTTGGCATGACAGAGAAGTGGTAGCCGCGCAGACGTAGGACAACAGACGCGGCGCAATCCCTCGTTAGGCCGTAGACTAGCCCCCACTAAGGCAATATAGAATGGGTGGTGGCAGGCCTGGCATCTGACATGCCACGATCTCCCTTAACTGAAGGGCTCGACTCAGGTATAAATGAGGGGTAACCTTCTTACGAGAGGACCTTGATTCAACTTATGTAACTCTTATTTTGCATTGTGTTTTCCTTCTCCAAAGAGCAATCGATTGACTTAGGCATCGGAATGATCTCAGAGGTCACGTGTGAGGGAAGACCCAGTACCGTATGGCCCATGCCTAAGAAAGCCAAGGCCCATTTCTGAAGGGCCCAGGCCTAGAAAGGTTGAACCACGAAGCCCGGGCCCGAGCAGGGAAGCCAAGGACTCGGGGCGAGAGGGTCGGGAAGTCAAGTAAGCACAGGACCGGTCTATTAGAGCCTGTCCATCTGGTCTATCCGGGCCTATCCATTCAGGGTCCGGGAGGATCGGGGTCTGCCAAATTGAGTTATCAGGCCAGGTGGGCAACACATCGTCATACCCCCGACCCCAGAGTACTAAATCTCAAGCATGAGCCAACCCAGATCGATGTCAGGAAATCCGGTGCACAGTGGAGCGTCCCATGAGCCAATGACAGCTCACTCGCAATCTAACATCTCTTGGCATGACAAAGAAGTGGTGGCCGCGCAGACTTAGGACAGTAGATAGGGCGCGATCCCTTGTTAAGCCGCAGACTAGTCCTACAAAGGCAACAACGAATGAGTGGTGACAAGCCTGACATTTGACACACCACGATCTCCCTCGACTGGAGGGCCCGACTCAGGTATAAATAGGGTGTAACCTTCTTACAAGAGGACCTTGATTCAATTTGTGCAACTCTTATTTTGCATTATATTTTTCTTTCTCCAAAGAGCAATCAACTGACTTAAGCATCGGAGTGATCTCGAAGGCCATGAGAGAGCCTCATCTTTTTCTTAGTTGCAGGTACCTGGAAGCTTGGGCTCTGTGGAATTGTTCGGGCTGCGAAACAGGACATCAACACCACGAAAGCCTCATTTTCTTCTTAGTTGCAGGTACCTAGAAGCTTGAATTTTGTAAAACTGTTCAGACTACAAAACACGATATCAACACATAATATCAGTGCACATCATCAATCGCTGTAGAGGTACCCTTGAAATTTAAATGCCAGCGAGATGACACTCTCTTCCCAACCTCGCGCACATTAAATTCACTGTAGCTCTGTAATTGACGGTGGCATTGATTGACCTCGTAAAATTATTCGAGAATATTTTGTCTGTTTACTTGAGCGAATGCAAAACGCGTGGAGATCTCTTTGCAATTTTTGACCTTGTAATATTAATCGTAAATATTTTTGTCTGTTTCCTTGAGCGCATGCAAAACGCGTGGAAGATCATGTCTTTCAATGCATTACATCTGGAACGCATCGGGATAAGTAAAAGGATAATATAGGACTTTTTAATAATTTATATTACGTTAAAAAACAATAATAAAAAAATAATAATTCGTAGCATTTTGAGAATGAACAGTATTACAGTGACAACTCCTCTACCAATCATTTATAACTTATTAATAAAATAATATTTTTATATAATTTAAATAATATTACACAATTTATAATTGTATCTAGAATTATTCATTTAAATATCGCGTAATCGTTTTGAAAAATAATAGAGTCTACTATTAAAAAATTATTATTTTTTTATGTGAATCTCATACTTTATTCATTTTTTTCAAAGCGATTACGTAACAGTTACACAATTCATAATTACAAATATTTTTTCTCTTTAATTTATTTCTTAAATATTATTCAAATATAAATATTATTCAATTCAAATTTTCAACTTCTTTATATAATTATTCTCTAATCATTATAACTTTTTTAAACTATCTAACAAATTATAAAAATTAATTCAACTTTTGTAAATCTTAAAATAAAAAATAATATAAAAAATTATATTCTAATAATATTTTAATTTTATAATATTTTTATTTAACATTTTCTCTCTTTTTTCAAAATCTAATAAAATATCTTAACTGAAAATATTTTACTACTATTTACAGATCATTTCATTACTATTTATAGACAATTTCAAATAATAAAAAATAATATTTTAACTATATAAAGATGGTAATTAAAAAGATAATTAACATCACCTTTTATGCAATTTAGGCAATTAATTCACGAACTAAAAATATAAAGACTAAAATATTACGAGTAGCTGCTAATATTCACCAACTATTTTATTATTATTTATAAATAGTTTAAAATATTCTAAATGTCAAACTAGCATTAACCCTCTTGCCGTATTGAGATTAATCTTCGTGCTCCTAAGCTCAAGATTGAGTTTGGTTAGAGATAATGTCAAGTGCAAGTGGATTCAGGATTTTGAAAATCTTAGAGACTCATTTATCTTTTTATTTGTGTTTTTTTTAATCATAAGTATTGTTTCATACATGTTTCATTGCCAACCGAAACCCTCTATTTGCAATCAACAAAGATGGCGGTTCGGTGTGCCTGAGGTACCTCCGATATCTAAATTTGTTTGCTTCTTGTATATATAGGTGTAGGTAGTTATTGATAGGTACTAATGATAATCACCCCATTGGTCTTATCTTCATGTTCTTTTGATTTGATGCCATTCCGAAAATGTTAAGACTGATCCTAACTTCTTAGATCAATTATCCATTTCAACTCATTTGGTGGTTACAAGATAGAGTAGTATGGATTCTTGAGATCCCAACGACTTGATCCTCACCATTCGTTGGGTTAGACCTTCATATTGGGGTCACCCTATCAAGGGCAACGCGAGTCCCTCCAGGTGTAGTGGCTTAAAAGAAGATCTCTCCCAAATAGGCATTGGATTACTAGAATAGTATAATGGATTAAAAAGTGAATTTGTTTAATTGGAGAAATAAAATTGACACGCCTCATAAATTTTATATAGAAATCTTATCTATATAATTTCACCTAATCAACATATGATTTTTTATTTTTATTCTTTCTATTTTAATTTTTAAATGTGTTTAAATAGAATAATAAAAATAATAAATTATATATTGACTCTAACAATTAGATAGAAGTGTGTAATGTAAAGCTTTTTTGTAACAACTTTCCAAATAATAAACCAAAAGACCAATAGTCATATGCGCAAGCGTTGTTAGTTCTGGTAAAAGAAAAGTGAGACTTTAACATCTCTTTTATAATTGATTTCTATCGTTACTTTTAAGTATTTTTTATGTATTTTATTGATATAATTAGTTAAAATAATTATTTTTTATTAATAAAAGTGATACAACCAGTCATATTAGTAGAGTGCGTAAGAAGAATGTAAAAATGATTAGATAGAATTTTTTTAATAAAATTAAAGTTTTTTTTTTAAATTTAAAATGGTAGTATTTAGTTATTTAATTATAAAATAAAGTAATTAATTAACCTGAGTTAGGAGAAATGGCGCTTTCCCAACTAACTGCGCTGAAAGTTCGTATATATAAATTGTGTCTATGTATTTCAGTCTCGCTCTGCTAGCCCGACACATATATTCCCTCCCTTCCCCCCACCACCACCACCAAATCCTCCTCTCCATATCAACGACAGCTTTCTCTCTCTCTCTCTCTCTCACTCTCTCCCCTGGAGTTCAGTTTCAGTTCAAATCTGGTTCCGAAGTGCCAGAGTCCACGGTCTCAGTGAAATGCTCGACGATTTTCTGGTCGAATCTCTGTGAATTTCGCTTAACCAAGGCCCTCTTCGCTTTTCGTATTGGAAATGGTGATCGTTGGCCCGATAAGTCCTGGACAGGTATGACTTGCTTTTTAGCTTTTTTGTTTTTTTTTTCCAGATCTTGTTCTGGTTTTTGAGTGCTTGAGCGGTGGCTGCTGAACGATGCTTGCTTGATACTGTATACCATTACTCTCGACATTTTAGTTTTCATTTTGTTGTTTTTTCTTTCCCCTAGATGGCAATAGTTTTTTAATGCTCTTAGTGTTAGTAGTATCTTATGTTTGTGTCATTTTGTTGTCATTTCAGGTGTCGTTTCTTCTTGGAATCATACCTCTAATTGCAGCTTGGATATATTCCGAGTTTTTGAAGTACAAGAAAAATTCAGTCGCTGCCAAAGTGTGAGTTGGAGAATCTTTTCAATTGTAGGCAGGGACGAAACTAGGATTTGGTGTGTGTAAGGGGGCGATCGGAATGGCATGTCGTAGGTAGGGGTGAACGGTAATTGACGAAACTGATCATCACCAACATTTAACATTAATCATATAAGTAGCTATTTAGGGACAAACTAAATTTTTAAAGTTGCCCATCTGAACCTCTCATTTGAACCCTACTTCATTTTCCTCAACCATAGCTACCAGCAAGCCAACGATTGTATAATTTTCCAACTCCAAAGCACTCTCCATGCTGTGAAGAACAAAAAAGAGCAAGAAGGAAAAAAAAGAAAGAAGTGGAAGACAGATAAAAGAGAGTTGTTTTGTTATTTATTCAAAGGAAAAAGAAACTTAAATTTTGTCATTTTCTATCATAGGATAGTGGAGATGGTGTGTCAGTATGTGAACAAAAATAATAGTTAAGACTTTTAGAAATTAGCATGCTAGTTTCGGCTGGGTGTTTGAGTATTGGGGGCAATCACAAATATTTTAAAGATATTTGACAGCAGAATTATAATTCTATAGTTTTATGTTTTTATAACTTTCTGTTTTTTTTTTTTTTTGGGGGGTGGGGGGGGGGGGGGGGGGGGGGGGGGGGGGGGGGGGTGGGTGGTAGCCCACAAGCATCTACACAGCTCCGCCCCTGATTGTAGGAATCTAGCCATGCTTACAGGCAAATTTTTAACATTTATTTTCTATGCAGGAATTTTTAAGCTCTTTTATGAGCTTATTGTCGAGTTTTTGTCACTTTATACTATTGTTTAGTATGTTACTCTGAGAGTGGTGTACGTTGTTCAACCTATTTAGCTCTTGACTTATGCGCATATTTTCTGTAAATTTTGTTCTCTTTTAATGATACTTTAATGTATATTCACGAATGCACAAATTTGTATATACACATGCATTCCTGCCAAGTAATCTTGGACTTTTTATATCTTCCAATAAGAAAGAAAAATCAAATTCTCCAGAAAGGAGGTAAAGAGCTATTAGACGATGATTCTTTTCAGAGTACATTGCTTTCTTTCGGTAAAGAATGAAAAGGAAAAGAAATAACTTTTGGGAAGTAATGAAATTCAAATTTCTTTTCTACTAGAAGGCACTCCGACGTCAATTTGGCTGAATTGGGCAATGGCACAGTTAAGGAAGATGATAGAGCTGTTCTATTAGAGGGTGGAGGTCTACAATCAGGCTCTCCTAAATCTCGAAGTTCGTCCACTACATCTCCTATTTTCAGGTTTCTAAAGACAGTCTGGGATCCTTAAAGTTGTCAACTTTTTTTCAATCTATGATTACTCGTGCATATAAACTTACATGCATCGTTTTACATTACCCTTTTAGGTTCCTCTTGATGGACGAGCCTTTTTTGATTGAAAATCGATTGACGCTTAGAGCTATGTGAGCAAATTACTTCTTTAACTGATATGCAAAAAATATTTTCTTCATGCTGACTAAATTTTGACTTTTTTTTTTCTTTTCTCTGATTCTCTCTTACAGATCCGAATTTGGTCTTCTTATGGCTTACTTTTACTTGTGTGATCGCACGGATTTCTTTGGCTCAACAAAAAAGGTGCTGTTGATGGCTTTATCAGGTTACTCTATATATGTGTGTGTGTATATATATATATATATATATATATTTAATTCCATATAGGGTTTTCATTTGCATTTTGTGAAGCCGTGTGGCTCAACAAACATTTAATCATAGTAAGTGCCGCTGCAATTACGTTTCATTATGTGTCTTTACACTTTATGGAGGCACTGCCACCACATTCGTGGTGCCATTATTTATTAAATTTTTGTGTACATTATATTTTAAACTCAATTATTTATAAATTCTGGCTAATAAAGCTACCTGGGAAGTTTGATGTTCTTTTAAATTTCTAATAAAGATTTGCAAGCAAAAGCAAAAATTTGAATATTTTTGTTTTGCAAGTTCATTGAATTCTTGATTGTTTTAATTTAATGTACTGCATCTGTATTGAGTATTGGTATTTGAGTTTTCCTGTTGGCTGCTGATGGAGTTTTCCTGTTGACTGTTAACTGTCTATGCAGAACTACAATCGGGATCTCTTCTTATTTCTCTACTTCCTCCTTATCATAGTTTCGGCAATAACTTCTTTCAAGATACATCATGATAAGTCTCCATTCTCAGGGAAATCAATACTTTATTTAAATAGGCATCAAACTGAAGAGTGGAGAGGTTGGATGCAGGTTAGCTGGCTCTTTCAAGTGATGTACCTATTTGTTGAAATTTTCATTCTCAAAAATATGCTTGATTATATGAGGGTAAAAGCTTTGAGCATGGAAGAATTTTTTGCTTGTTGATTTGGGCGTACTCACCTAAAACCATTAAGCTACTAATGGAAAATGCAGTGAAGCACACTTCTACCACTATAACACTCCATTTTGGTGTTTTGTAACGTAAACAATATACATGGGCTGAAGTGCCTAAAACTTTCTATGTTGTGCTGTTTAGACTTCATGTGATTGTATGTTCTGCTTGCCACATCATTGTTGGTGATCTCTTATCTCTTCTATGTTGCAGGTGCTTTTTCTGATGTATCATTACTTTGCTGCAACAGAAATCTATAATGCTATCCGAGTTTTTATTGCTGCATATGTGTGGATGACTGGATTTGGGAACTTTTCATATTATTATGTTCGCAAAGATTTCAGTCTCTCAAGATTTGCACAGGTTTGCAGTCCCCAAAAAGTCAAAAGTTTTGGGAACTCTCATACAATATTATTTGCTTTCAGTTGTAATATTCTTATTTTTTTTGGAGCAGATGATGTGGAGGCTTAATTTCTTGGTATTATTTGCCTGCATTGTCCTTAACAACAGTTACATGCTATATTACATCTGCCCCATGCACACCCTTTTCACGCTCATGGTTTATGGGGCACTCGGTATTCTGAACAATTATAATGAGATTGGGTCAGTCATTGCTGTAAAAATCATTGCCTGTTTCTTGCTAGTTATCCTAGTATGGGAAGTACCTGGAGTGTTTGAAGTGGTTTGGAGCCCACTTACATTCCTTCTTGGTTAGTAACTTGTCAGAACTTCATATTTTCTGTCAGAACTTCATATTCTCTGCTAGAACATTTCAGGTCATGCTGACCAAGTTATTAAATCATTGCAGGATACACTGACCCAAATCCTTCAAAATCACAGCTGCCCCGCTTGCATGAGTGGCATTTCCGTTCAGGCCTTGATCGCTACATATGGATAATTGGGATGATATATGCTTATTATCATCCAACTGTAAGTTCTAATGCAATCTTGTCCAACTTTCTTATTTCTTTCCTCCCCCCCCCCCTCTGAAAAAGAAACATTTTATATTTCCCTTTAATTTTTGGTGAAATTGAGCTTTAAACATTGCTTTTATTTTGCCTGTCTTTTGAGCTAATGGATACTAATTTGGCATGAATTATTGTAGATTGAAAGGTGGATGGAGAAGCTTGAAGAAACAGAAGTGAAGCGCAGAATAACAATAAAAATAGCTGTTGCTCTCATATCTTCAATGGTATAATGATATTATAGTATACAAAACCCTAATCTCTAAATATTCAACTCTCATGCGACTGTTTCTCTGGATTTCTAGGTGGGATATCTGTGGTTCCAGCATATATACAAGCTAGACAAGATTTCTTACAACAAATACCATCCGTATACCTCATGGATTCCGATAACGTATGCATATGTTTACTGAAATATGTTGCCTTTTTGTAGATTTCCTAACGTTTTGCTAGTTGATGATGTATCATTCTTTATCAGGGTCTACATATGTTTACGGAATGTCACCCAGCATTTTCGTAGCTACAGTTTGACACTTTTTGCGTAAGTGGCTGTTATTTTAATCCATAAGTTGTTGATCTAATTTAGTATAGAAGTCGTATCCAAACTGCAGCCTCTCCATTTCTTTAAGTTTTTAAGAGTTCCTGTGAGCTTTTCCTCTCATTATGAATTCATTTCTCTTCAACTAATACATGTGAAATTTTTTTTCTTTGGTTTCCAGATGGCTTGGAAAGATAACTCTAGAGACCTACATCTCCCAAATCCACATCTGGTTAAGGTATTATGAAGCTCATAACTGTGAATGCCTGCTTGTTGTGCTGTCATTAATATTAAGGATAACTATTGCCGTTCATTGCAAAGAAAAATTCTACTACTTGAAAGCCGGTGTGGAGATCACATCCTCCACACTGCTGATGTGGCAGAACTTGATTTGCGAAAGAAGTTTAAAAATCAATTCTCTTACAACTCAAATTCTGCTATGTCAGCGTGTGGTAGGTGTGTTCTCCACACCGGATTGCGAGTAGAGTTCTCAATTGCAAATTATGGTTGATGCACACTGAAAAACTGCTTGGTACTAGCCTACAGCTGATATTTTGGCACCTCTAATTCCATGGATAGGCTTCTTTTCTTTGTTTTGTATTCTCGAGGGTCCTAGCTAAACCAGAAGCTAATGTTTCCCACTTCAACTTCTGTATTTTGAAAGAAAGCATATAATATATATTATCCCAGTGAAGCTTTGTTTGAGTTCTGGCACATGATCAAACTATGGTTTTCTATTTCAAGGGAAGGTTCACATGTTATACAAATGTGAAGAAGTATTTTTTTTTTTCCTTTTGTTTTTTAACAGGCATTCATCGATTCACATGCATATGCAATTCTTTCTTACAACGGTTTATATTGAAATTTCAGATCCGGTGTTCCAGATGGTCAGCCAAAATTTTTGCTTTCTCTGATCCCAAACTATCCATTGTTGAATTTTATGCTCACCACTTCCATATACATTGCAGTAAGTAAAAGATGTTGTGCTCTGAAATTATGAAAATATGTGGTGTAGCTGAAGGTAGAATTATTTGCATTCTTGCAGATATCTTACAGACTATTTCAACTGACAAATACCTTAAAAATAGCATTTGTTCCCAGTAAAGACAGCAAGCGCCTTCTAAACAACGTGATTACAGCAGTAGTAACCTCAATTGTTTTATACTCGTTGTCTTTTGTGTTCCTGAAAGTCCCTGAATTGTTGGTAAGGCTCGTTTATCCTTTGATTAAAGAATTAGTAGTTTTGTGTCAGCTTAAGATCCTTTTCAAGCCTTATCTGCTGTCCACCCCTCCATGTGTTAGGGGTGGACTCGGTTGTGTTTTCAAGCCTCTACTCGTTATGTTTCAATAGTGCCTCCAGCTGAATTAACTGGAGTAAAATCTAGGGTCATATATTCGGTTTGAACCCTGTAGGTAGTGTTTATCAGTTATTATTTCATTGATGGTTTGCGGTGTCCAAGTCTTTAACTGATACTCGTACAATGCACAGGTTTGATTCAAATATGTAAATATAGCTAATAGCATCGAGGGCCACCGGATTCTGTCGCAATTCTGTGAGCGCAGCGCAATGGTCTACTGCCAAACTTTCTCCACAGCAAAAGCCAGTTCGAAAATGGATTATTCTGCTGAATGTCACACGGCTAGTTAATTTGTAAGATTGTCCTATTGTCACATTAATTTGCCACCCTATAGTAAAATGATAAGAAAGTGCAATGTACCAGTTATATCAATCAAATGTGTTATTGCTCTGTTTTCTAAATTAATTTCTGTTGTTAAAAAGCCTGCATTGAATATGTAAGATTTTTTTTTTTTTTTTTTTTTTTGTAATGATGGATGAGGCATTTAACAGCAAGGACCGCAAAAACACCCACTTGCACTTGTATTCTTAGCAGAACCAGTAAAAATAAAATAAAAATATATGGAGCTGGCTCTGATTTAAAATCGATGAAGAATATTATCTACAAAGTGGCCACAGCAGTAGCAGCCTCAAGTGTTTCATACTCCTCCTTTGTCTTTGGTAATACTAAAAACCTCTGCCGGCATTGGCAAGACTCAAAGCTCCTCTTCTGAGTAAACTGGTCGTGCAATGTGAAAATTGTTAATTTTTATTTCTGTTTATAATCTAATTGTGTAATAAATTAGATATGAAGGAAAGTAAACGAGGCATTATAGGTGAAATTAATAATATACAATGTTCCGTACCTTTAAGATTCTAAATGTGTAATAATATTTTATTGACTTGACACTGCAAGTAATTATAAACTTACGGGTAGTGATATAGTTATTACCTTCTTCCTATCCATTTACTACTTATAGTGTATTTGAAGTTTTTTTTTTTTTTTTTTATCATTTTTTTAAGTATTTTTTTAACATCCTTAATCATTAAGAAAAAAATTAAAAATATATATAATTTTACTAATAGTTACTCTCTTAACCATTAAGTAAAATAAAAAATTAAAAAAAATTTAATACAAAAAGACTAATAAATAGGTAGTATAAGGGTAGTAACCCTATCATTATCCTAAACTTAAATAGCCAAATTCAAGGTTGTTTAATTTTGGATGGTCTGCCATGGCTCAACATGAGTAGCTAGCAAAAATTCTTCCTTGAAAATTATACATGAACCATGGACTCCTAAAAGACTCACAGACTCTGTACTGAGTTATAATTATTTTGATTACATAACTGTCTGGAGACGTTTTATATTCTTTCAGGTACCTGATATGAGCCATTCATGGTTCATCAATTTTGACACAAGATTCAAAGGAACTTTTCCCTACTGGTTTCTTCAATGGTGGGACCAATTTGGATTAATTTCACAGAATCTTCCTGAGTAGCTCGCCAGAGCTTTTACGTTTTATCAACAAGTTGCTGGTATAAAACTGAACCGGCATTCACAGATGTTTCCTTATGAGCTCCATTTTTGCAAGAACTACAAACTACCGTGGATCTTTAAATGGACTTATGAGAAAAATGCTGATATAATTGACCGATCTTATTTCACAAAATGGTGGGATAGGTTTGGATATACTGAAAAAGTGATCAACCAGATGATTAAATATTTCTCTCAAGTCGCTCCTGATTTGCAAGACAAGAAGGAATTCCCAACAATCAAATCTGGTTCACCAGTCCCCGAATACCCCCTGATAGTTGGGGCCCCTAATTCACCAACTGCTTCATCAAGAGGAAAAGCCGCCAGCTCATCCTCAAAGAAATCTTCTAAGTCTGCTAAAGATAATATCCTCAACAGACTTGGTAAAAAAGATTTAATAAAATTGTTGGAGCAACAACTGTCTAAGTCTACGAGTGATAATTCTGAAAACGATGAGAATTCAGAAGCATCCTCAGAGGCTTCATACAGTAATATATTTGGTCATGGTTCAGAAGGCATTCCAAAGCTGGAAGATGATTGACTACTACTTGAGTTCAAAGAAGACCGACCATAGTCCTCTTTGAGATATTCGTCATCCTGTGCCTAAAGCAGCTGCCATAGAGACAGCTGGAAGACACAGAGACGACCAAATGGTATTTTGTCATTTTGTGCCGAAAGTAGCCGCCCACTAGGACAGCTAGAGAGACACAATAATGATACCCTGAGCCCCGTGCCTAAATAGCTCCCACTGTTCACTCACGGATTGATTTACTGTTTTACTTTAATAATTGTAAACAGGAACTCCTTATGCTGTAAAAGGAGAGCCTTGTTCTGAACTAAGGCAGAACTCAAATCAGAACTCACTCAAAACTGAGTAAATTGCACAATAATTAAATTATGCAAGCACAAAATAAACAGACAGTTAAACCAGCCATATGCATGTATGAATATGCAAAATTAATTGTAATGAACATATAAGTTTTATTAAAATTAACAAGCTTAAAGTAATTACAGGCGCAAGGTAGTGCAGATTTGCACTTACAGAAATCATGGTAAATAAGGAGACTCAAGAATAGGGTAGAGAAGATCAGAAGTGTTCTCTCGAGTGAGTTCTGGTTTGAGTTCTTTTTCAGTATATCCAAACCTATCCGACCGTCGCATCTCAGGGGTCTGCGAACTTACCACTCTCGGCCATCGGGTTTGAACCTATAGTTGCCCTACACTTGCCTTCCTGGAGAAGCGGATACCTCTCTTTGTTAAAGGTTTGGCAGCAATTTGGACAGATCCAATATGAATATATCTAAAATCTTGCTGAAAGAATTTTGTCATCTGTTCTTTTGGGAAAAGATAACATTTTTCTTGAGTTTTGGAAATAGCATAAGTTTGTTCAACAGTACGCACGCAAAATTGTGTGTGTAAAGATCTTTCAAACCAATTGGTTCGATAGATCGTGCTAACATCAAGTTTTGGAATCTTCCATGATCCCAGTACAGGCGACTCTGTTGCTTCAAAAGCACAGTCTTCCTCATTAACTATGTCAGGCGGCATAGCCGACCTGGAACTAATTGTTGAAGGGAATGGAAGAAACTGAGTAAATTGTACAATAATTAAATTATACAAGCACAAAATAAACAGGCGGTTAAACTAGCCATATGCATCTATGAATATGCAAAATTAATTGTAATGAACATATAAGCTTTATTAAAATTAATAAGCTTAAAGTAATTATAGGCGCAAGGTAGTGCAGATTTGCACTTACAGAAATCAGGGTAAATAAGGAGACTCAAGAACAGGGTAGAGAGGATCAGAAGTGTTCTCTCGAGTGAGTTCTGGTTTGAGTTCTGCCTTAGCTCAGAAGAAGGTTCTACTTTATAGCATAAAAAGTTCCTGTTTACAATTATTAAAGTAAATCAATCCATGAGTGAACAGTGGGAACTGTTTAGGCACGGGGCTCAGGGTATCATTATTGTGTCTCTCTAGCTGTCCTCGTGGGCGGCTACTTTCGGCACAAAATGACAAAATATCATTCGGTCGTCTCTGTGTCTTCCAACTGTCTCTGTGGCGGCTGCTTTAGGCACAGGATGACGAATATCTCAAAGAGGACTATGATCGGTCTTCTTTGAACTCAAGTAGTAGTCAATCATCTTCCAGCTTTGGAATGCCTTCTGAATCATGACCAAATATATTACTGTATGAAGCCTCTGAGGATGCTTCTGAATTATCATCGTTTTCAGAATTATCACTCGTAGACTTAGACAATTGTTGCTCCAACAATTTTATTAAATCCTTTTTACCAAGTCTGTTGAGGATATTATCTTTAGTAGACTTAGAAGATTTCTTTGAGGATGAGTTGACGGCTTTTCCTCTTGATGAAGCAGTTGGTGAATTAGGGGTTCGAACTATCAGGGGGTATTCGGGGACTGGTGAACCAGATTTGATTGCTGGGAATTCCTTCTTGTCTTGAAAATCAGGAGCGACTTGAGGGAAATCTTTAATCATCTGGTTGATCACTTTTTCAGTATATCCAAACCTATCCCACCATTTTGTGAAATAAGCTCGGTCAATTATATCAGTATTTTTCTCATAAGTCCATTTAAAGATCCACGGTAGTTTATAGTTCTTGCAAAAATGGAGCTCATAAGGAAATATCTGTGAATGTCGGTTCAGTTTTGTACCAGCAACTTGTTGATAAAATGTAAAAGCTCTGGCGAGCTGCTCATGAAGATTCTGTGAAATTAATCCAAATTGGTCCCACCATTGGAGAAACCAGTAGGGGAAAGTTCCTTTGAATCTTGTGTCAAAATTGATGAACCATGAATGGCTCATATCAGGTACCTGAAAGAACATAAAACGTCTCCAGCCAGTTAGTAATCAAAATAATTATAACTCAGTGCAGAGTCTGAGAGTCTTTTGGGAGTCCATGGGTTTGTTCCCCATTGGTCTTCTGTCATGACTCGGAGGATATAAGTATTGTGGTAAATTAATTTGGTGGAATCATTCTTATCATAAATGGGTTTTATGACAAGAGAGTTGGTGAGAATCAAGATACTGGAATAGTACTGAAGATTTTTGGAGGAATCTTCAGGTATCCAGTGAAAATTAGGGAGAAAATAGGATGGGGCTATTTTGAACGGATCTGTTAAATTAGAATGGTTAGGTTCTATATGAAACAGATGAGTAATAAATGGCTTCTTCAAATATTCAGATTTTCCTTTTGGGAGGAAATACTGAGGAGTGATCAAAGTAGGACCTTTTGATGCAATTGCTTTTGCATATGGATCAAAAGGTGTAGAAACAGTAGACACGAAGGTCGCCGGTTGCACAATTTTACCAAGAGGTGTGAACCTATTGGCAATATCCAGTGCTGTTGAGGAGACACTGGGCACAATGGAGGATCCAGACTCATTCTTCATGAGTTTTATACTGGGTATTGAAAGTGGGGGGTTCACTCTCTATTTCTCTTTTCCTTTCTTCTTGCTTACGCTCATGGTTGGGTGTCTGCAAGAACTCTCTGGTAAGAAAATCAGGGATAGAATTATCAGTGTCTTTGATGTATTCAATGTCAAAATAAAAAACACTTAAAATACCTTGCCATCGTGCAAAAATATGTTTTGATGCAATGTTTTGAACATCTTGTTCTAAAACAAATTTAGCACTCATGCAATCAATATGAAGTAAAAACTTCTTGTTTAACAAATCAGATTGAAATTTAGAAATAGATAGTACTATAGATAAAATCTCTGTTTAATAGTACTATATTTCTCTTGTGCAGGATTCCAGGTTCCAGAATGGAAACGAACAATTTGTTCAGAAGAACCTGGTGAAACAGATTATTTCAAAATGCCACCATAATCAATGTTTGAGGCATCTGTTTCAACGATTTTAAATGAATCAGAAGTGGGGATACCAAGGCACGAAAGAGTCTTGACATGTGCTTTGATTTTCCTCACTATTTTAGTATGGATTTCTGTCTAAGGGAAAGGATTAGAAAGTAATCGTTTGAACAATGGACGACATTGTTTCCTCATATCCTTGTAGAAATCAGCAACATAGTTAAGAGATCCTAAGAACCTCTGTAATTATTTTTTGTCAAGGATGACATCAGGGAATTTGTCGGCAAAATCAATGTCTCTTTGGATAGGCCTGATTTTCCCTTCAGAAATATCATAACCAAGGAATCTGATCTTGGTTTGGAATAGTTTGATCTTCTTCACGGAAACGACAAGACCATTGGTTCTAATGATGTCTGGAAACGAATTCAAATGTTTCCAGTGTTCATCAATAGATTTAGAAAAAAACAAGAACATCATCTATATAGACGATGGTAAAAGCAGTGAACGAGTTGAAGACGTCGTTCATGATATGTTGAAACTCACTAAGGGCATTTTTGAGACCGAATGGCATCACATTCCATTCGAAATGACTGAAGGGGGTTACAAATACTGTCTTATACCGGTCTGACTCGGCTATATCTGGATTTGCCAAAAACCAGATTTGAGGTCAAATTTGGAAAAGACTACAGCATCACTCAACCTATGAATTAAGTCATTTTTGTTGGGAATAGGGTACCTAATCCACTGCAAGACTTTGTTCAAAGGTTTATAATTAATGACTAATCGAGTGGTACCTCTTTCTAGTTTAGCATTTTTTCGGACATAAAAAGCTGGACAAGACCAAGGGGACTTGCTATCCCTAATTATGCATTTTTTCATCAGATCTGCAATTTCCTTTTTGCAGAATTCTAAAGTCTGACTATTCATCTAAATTGGTCTGGCTTTAGTGGGGTAGTGCTTTCATCAAAATTTTTGATATAGGGAAGAGAAACGATATGTTTCTTCCTATGCCAAAAAGTAATTGGTAAATCAGAACAAACATAAAAAATAAGACGCTTGTTAAAATTATCAATTTTTGAAAGTGAAATTGGCGAAGATAATTGTTCAGAAATCTTTTTGTATCTTATTTCCTGTTGGAGGAAATTAAGATGCTTTTGTTTTGCAAAAAGTAAAGATTTCAAACCTTTATCTTCATCAATATCTTGACGAGTTGCAAATTTGAATTTGACCTTTTGACTAAAAGGGTCGGTAGTAATACCATCTTTTTCAGTCAAAAAAGGATATAAAGCAGAAATAAATGGAATGGCTAAAATCACTTTGTCAGACATGTTTTTGACTAAGACAGAAGGGATTTTAAAGCAAACATTGTTTTGACAAACATGAGCATTGTTAAGCTCATAAGTAATTTTCATTTGAGATCCATTTGCAGAAAATAATCTCTCAGAAAATTTTTTAAAATATTTACTAGGAATGAGTCATTCCTGAATGCAATTCAGGTCTGATCCGGAATCAATCATAGCAACAACGGAAAATTGAAAATCATGGGCGACCACAATGGTAACCCTTGAAAACCATTTTGGAGGAATGGTATGATGGATTAAACAAATCTGGTTATCAATAGCTAACTCTTGTTGGCTTGAACCAGAATCATTTGTTGCTCATTGTCAGAAGGAATATCCTGATCAAGTTGTTTATCGATTTTAAATACTAAAAATTCTTGTTTTAAAATCTCGTTTTCAGACTTAAGGTTATTTACCTCAGATCTGAGTTCAACGATTTCTTTTTTAACAAGATTTATTTCGTGTTGTAAATCATTTGTAGAAATTTCCTTGAGTTTTTTCTTTTGAAATCTCTCTAAGGTTTCTTGAAAACTAATCCTTTGCTTAGAGGGTTCAGGTTCTTGGCGAGTTATAACCTTTCTTAACTTAAGAAGATATTCTTCCTAAAACTCATGATTTGTTATTTGAGAACTCAAGGTTAGCAATAGGTTTTCTTGTTCTTCAGATTTGGACAAGACATGGATTGTCTTACCCTTTTGTCTGGCAACAAGTATCATTACAATTGCAACCTAACTTAGGACCAGTAGAATCTGGAGATTCAGTTTCCGAGTGATATTCTAAATCACTAGAACTGAACTCAAGGATATCAGATGATGAAGACGGAGCTATTTCTAGGAGTCGAAATAGTTATTCTTTATCATTGTTATCAATATTCAACTGATTAAGCTTTTTTTTTTAATTTTTTATCTTTTTTGGCTTTCTGAGGGCATTTATCAGCGAAATGTCCTGGATAGCTACAAATAAAACATTTTCTTTGAGAAAAATCCTTAGATTTCTTTTTCTTAGAAAATGGCTTAGAAAATGGTTTTTTGTAAGTTTTCTTATAAAATTCACCACGGAGTTTTCTCTTGATACCGCCATGAGGTTTAGAAAACTTGTGCTTCCTTTTTGTGGGAGCTATAGTAGGAAGTCTAAATTGTTCACAAAATGTTCTCATTTCATGTTTGACTTTCTTGATATTTCTCATCAGCTCTCGGAGCATCTTTTGATCATTACACATACTAATACCAAGTTTCTGGATTACTGCACAAATATCACCATAGGTGTATGCGTCGTAATTAAGAGACCCAGCAATAGTAAGTTCATTCTTCACTTTGTAAGTAAACAAACGAGGTAAACCATCAATAAATTTCTCCTTCCAGTAAGACTTCTGACTATCATTACGAAACATTACTTTGGAAATGAAAACATCTTGATACCATCTATAATCAGACATCTGATGACATATAAGATTATTTAACTGGTCGCTGATGCGGCTAATTATATCAGATGGTGTGCCAATAAAATGCTTTAAAATTGTGTAAATCAAAGTATTAACTCCATCAGATTGGGCAGATCCAATGGATTCATCAAAAATAGGTAACCCTTCATCATTACACTTGACAGCGTTCTGAATGGTTTTCTTGACATCTCTGGTTAGGTGTTTATCCCACCAGTTTCTTAAAACACCGGAAAATCCTTGTGTTAAAATCTTAACAATATCAGGTTGTCTGATATTATTGTTCACATAAGCATTTGCTACAAGAGACATTTTACTCATGGTATTCATGATCTCTTATTCAGAGAAACCATCAATATTCCATTCGTAAACCTTGTCAGCAGAGTAAGAAGATTGACTTTGAAAAACTTTTTCTTCAAACTGTAAATCAGGAGGAGTAGGCCTGGAATACCAGTTCTTCGTCAAACTCATTGGTTTGGGTCCTTTTGAAGAGAATCTGACAATTTTAGGTTTTAAAACAATGTCTCCAAAATTCTTTTCAAGTAAATCAAGATCCTTTTCTTCAGAAGAGTGATCGTTAGAAGACTCATCTGTAGTTTCAACAAGAACTTCTTCTTCTATTTCTTTGTTAGACAAAGCATTAGTAGAAGGCTGTTCTTTTTCAGATCATTAAGCATTTGATCAATCTTATCTAAAGTCTTTGTCTGTGGGTTTTTGAAATCAATTTTGGCTCGACTTTCAGGTAAGATAATCAAAAGTTTTTCAATTATTTTCTTTAGTTGATCTGTAGTCAAAACCAAAGGAATAGGATCAGGTTTTTCAACCTTTTCTTCAATCCGATCTAACTGTTGTCCGATCGTATGAAGAGCAAGATTCACAAAGTTATTTTGAGAAATAACATTTTTTGTTTATTTGAGAATCTTGTCCTTCTTAGGATCTCTGGAAACAGTTTCTGAGATTTTGAAAGGTGAAGCGGATATCTCAACCCCTTTGTAGGTGCTGAGAACAGTCTCCAAAGGCAAATGGCTAGACTGGACTACCATTTTGCTTTCTTCCTTGACAAAATCAGTTTTAACAACATTCAAAGTATTGTTAGAAACATAAATATTTTCAACAAAATCGAAGAAAAGAATATGCTTTTGCTGCTTATTCATTTCTTCTTTCCATTTCTGTTTAACACATTGTTTTTCTTTTTCAGAATACTTTGCATGGTAGGCTTTACGCCTAATACTGTTTTTTGAAAGTTTGTATTCTTCAAAAAGATAAACAAGATCAAACGCAAATGGTTTATACAACACAGTTAAACTGTGATGAACTTGTGGTGCAACAGGAGCTACCATATCTGAAGCTGTAGGTGATAAAGATGAGTCATCCTCTTTATCTACTTCATTATGAATAGGCTGGTCTTTGGAGGAACCAGTATCCTGTGCAGAGTAAAAAGCAGAAGTAACTTGAGAGAACGTAGAAAGTCCTTTCAGTTTTAAAACAGGATTAACAGGTTGGGCAGTTTTAACAGAATCTTCCAGAAATTGTTTGAGATTTTGGTCTCTTCTTACTGGAATTTCTGATCCTGCAAAAGAATAATTAGATCCAGCAAAAGAATTTCTTCTTAGCCCTGGAGATCTAGTTTGATCAAAACTAATTTTAATGGTTCCATCCAAATACTGTTGAATATTACTTGGGTAACTGTCAACAGGGTTTCGAGGAATATGAGGAGCCTCTTCTTCCAAAATCCATTCTTTGGGAAGAATTATATCTTTCCAGAAAATCATTTTTGGAGTTGAAACATCCGCATCTGGGGTTGAACTCTGGATCAAAAGAGTTTTTTCCTAAATGGGTTTTACAATAGTTTTTGGATTTAAACTCGTTTTTAAAAGACGATAATAAATCCTGTAAATCAAAGTAAGGGGTTTGCTACCCTTAAGCATATCATATCCACAAGTTAAAATGTTTAAAGTTAAACATTTTGAAATATGTTCATCATCAATAGCAAGTGTTAAATCTGGATAACAATTAAAATGGACTGGTCCATCCGTTAAAGAGGATTGGATCATTCTGAGAATACTTGTTTCAAAATTATTGAATCTGGCATCCCTTAAACAAAATAATACGGACGCATTGATACCTCTCCTTGTTAAAGGTTTGGCAGCAATTTGGACAGATCCAATATGAATATATCTAAAATCTTGCTGCAAGAATTTTGTCATCTGTTCTTTTGGGAAAAGATAACATTTTTCTTGAGTTTTGGACATAGCATAAGTTTGTTCAACAGTACGCACGCAAAATTGTGTGTGTAAAGATCTTTCAAACCAATTGGTTCGATAGATCGTGCTAACATCAAGTTTTGGAATCTTCCCTGATCCCAGTACAGGTGACTTTGTTGCTTCAAAAGCACAGTCTTCCTCATTAACTATGTCAGGCGGCATAGCCGACCTGGAACTAATTGTTGAATTGGATCTATTCATCCAACTCATTTTGTCCTAGGACAACACCGACCGTCACATCTCAAGGGTCTGCGAATTACCACTCTCGGCCTTCGGGTTTGAACCTATAGTTGCCCTACACTCGCCTCCCTGGCTTTAAAATGGGACATATACCTCCGAGTTCCTGACCTACTTGTCGAAAGATGATCATGAACCAATCAAAGTAGAAATTCCGGGTGGAGGTTGTCAGAAAACAAAATAAGTTCAACAAAGAAGAAACAATTCACAACAATCAGATACCAGATTGGCTCTGATACCAAAACAACGGAAAGAAGGAAAAGCTGAAACTGACTGAAGAAGAAGAGAATGAAGGGAATGGAAGAAACTGAGTAAATTGCACAATAATTAAATTATGCAAGCACAAAATAAACAGGCGGTTAAACCAGGCATATGCATGTATGAATATGCAAAATTAATTTTAATGAACATATAAGCTTTATTAAAATTAACAAGCTTAAAGTAATTACAGGCGCAAGGTAGTGCAGATTTGCACTTACAGAAATCAGGGTAAATAAGGAGACTCAAGAACAGGGTAGAGAGAATCAGAAGTGTTCTCTCGAGCGAGTTCTGGTTTGAGTTCTGCCTTAGCTCAGAACAAGGTTCTCCTTTTATAGCATAAGGAGTTCCTGTTTATAATTATTAAAGTAAAATAGTAAATCAATCCGTGAGTGAACAGTGGGAACTGTTTAGGCACGGGGCTCAGGTATCATTATTGTGTCTCTCTAGCTGTCCTCGTGGGCGGCTACTTTCGGCACAAAATGACAAAATATCATTCGGTCGTCTCTGTGTCTTCCAGCTGTCTCTGTGGCGGTTGCTTTAGGCACAGGATGACGAATATCTCAAAGAGGACTATGGTCGGTCTTCTTTGAATTCAAGTAGTAGTCAATCATCTTCCAGTTTTGAAATGCCTTCTGAATCATGACCAAATATATTACTGTATAAAGCCTTTGAGGATGCTTCTGAATTCTCATCGTTTTCAGAATTATCACTCGTAGACTTAGACAGTTTTTGCTCCAACAATTTTATTAAATCCTTTTTACCAAGTCTGTTGAGGATATTATCTTTAGCAGACTTAGAAGATTTCTTTGAGGATGAGCTGGCAGCTTTTCCTCTTGATGAAGCAGTTGGTGAATTAGGGCCCGAACCATCAGGAGGTATTCGGGGACTGGTGAACCAGATTTGATTGCTGGGAATTCCTTTTTGTCTTGCAAATCATGAGCAACTTGAGAGAAATATTTAATCATCTGGTTGATCACTTTTTCAGTATATCCAAACCTATCCCACCATTTTGTGAAATAAGCTCGGTCAATTATATCAGTATTTTTCTCATAAGTCCATTTAAAGATCTATGGTAGTTTGTAGTTCTTGCTAAAATGGAGCTCATAAGGAAACATCTGTGAATGCCGGTTCAGTTTTGTACCATCAACTTGTTGATAAAATGTAAAAGTTCTGGCGAGCTGCTCAGGAAGATTCTGTGAAATTAATCCAAATTGGTCCCACTATTAGAGAAACCAGTAGGGGAAAGTTCCTTTGAATCTTGTGTCAAAATTGATGAACCATGAATGGCTCATATCAGGTACCTGAAAGAACATAAAACGTCTCCAGGCAGTTATGTAATCAAAATAATTATAACTCAGTGCAGAGTCTGAGAGTCTTTTGGGAGTCCATGGGTTTGTCCCCATTGGTCTTCTGTCATGAATCGGAGGATATAAGTACTGTGGTAAATTAATTTGGTGGAATCATTCTTATCATAAATGATTTTTATGACAAGAGAGTTGGTGAGAATCAAGATACTGGAATAGTACTGAAGATTTTTAGAGGAATCTTCAGGTATCCAGTGAAAATTAAGGGGAAAATAGGAAGAGGCTATTTTGAACGGATCTGTTAAATTAGAACGGTTAGGTTCTATATGAAACAGATGAGTAATAAATGACTTCTTCAAATATTCAGATTTTCCTTTTGGGAGGAAAAACTGAGGAGTGATCAAAGTAGGACCTTTTGATGCAATTGCTTTTGCATATGGATCAAAAGGTGTAGAAACCGTAGACGCGAAGGTCACCAGTTGCACAATTTTACCAAGAGGTGTGAACCTATTGGCAATATCCAGTGCTGTTGAGGAGACACTGGGCACAATGGAGGATCCAGACTCATTCTTAATGAGTTTTATACTGGGTATTGGAGGTGGGGGGTTCACTCTCTGTTTCTCTTTTCCTTTCTTCTTGCTTACGCTCATAGTTGGGTGTCTGCAAGAACTCTCTGGTAAGAAAATCAGGGATAGAATTAGCAGTATCTTTGATGTATTCAATGTCAAAATAAAAAACACTTAAAATACCTTGCCATCGTGCAAAAATATGTTTTGATGCAATGTTTTGAACATCTTGTTCTAAAACAAATTTAGCACTCATGCAATCAATACGAAGTAAAAACTTCTTGTTTAACAAATCAGATTGAAATTTAGAAATACATAGTACTATAGATAAAATCTCTTGTTTAATAGTATTACATTTATCTTGTGCAGGATTCCAGGTTCCAGAATGGAAACGAACAATTTGTTCAGAAGAACCTAGTGAAACAGATTGTTTCAAAATGCCACTATAACCAATGTTTGAGGCATCTGTTTCAACGATTTTAAATGAATCAGAAGTGGAGATACCAAGGCACGGAAGAGTCTTGACATGTGCTTTATTTTCCTCACTATTTTAGTATGGATTTCTGTCCAAGGGGAAGGATTAGAAGTAATCGTTTGAACAATGGATGACATTGTTTCCTCATATCCTTGTAGAAATCAGCAACATAGTTAAGAGATCCTAAGAACCTCTGTAATTGTTTTTTGTCAAGGATGATATCAGGGAATTTGTCGGCAAAATCAATGGCTCTTTGGATAGGCCTGATTTTCCCTTCAGAAATATCATAACCAAGGAATCTAATCTTGGTTTGGAATAGTTTGATCTTCTTCGCGGAAACGACAAGACCATTGGTTCTAATGATGTCTAGAAACAAATTCAAATGTTTCCAGTGTTCATCAATAGATTTAGAAAAAATAAGGACATCATCTATATAGACGATGGTAAAAGCAGTGAACAAGTTGAAGACGTCATTCATGATATGTTGAAACTCACTAGGGGCATTTTTGAGACCGAATGGCATCACATTCCATTCGAAATGACCGAAGGGGTTACAAAGACTGTCTTATACCGGTCTGACTCGGCTATATCTGGATTTGCCAAAAACCAGATTTGAGGTCAAATTTGGAAAAGACTACAGCATCACTCAACCTATGAATTAAGTCATTTTTGTTGGGAATATGGTACCTAATCCACTGCAAGACTTTGTTCAAATGTTTGTAATTAATGACTAGTCGAGGGGTACCTCTTTCTAGTTCAGTTTTTTTTCGGACATAAAAACCTGGACAAGACCAAGTGTACTTGCTATCCCTAATTATGCTTTTTTTATCAGATCTGCAATTTCCTTTTTGCAGAATTCTAAAATCTGACTATTCATCTGAATTGGTCTGGCTTTAGTGGGGATAGTGCATTCATCAAAATTTTTGATATAGGGAAGAGAAACGATGTGTTTCTTCCTATGCCAAAAAGCATTTGGTAATTCAGAACAAACATAAAAAACAAGACGCTTGTTAAAATTATCAATTTTTGAAAGTAAAATTGGCGAAGATAATTATTCAGAAATCTTTTTGTATCTTATTTCCTGTTGGAGGAAATTCAGATGCTTTTGTTTTGTAAAAAACAAAGATTTCAAATCTTTATCTTGATCAATCTCTTGACGAGATACAAATTTGAATTTGACCTTTTGACCAAAAGGGTCGGTAGTAATACCATCTTTTTCAGTCAAAAAAGGATATAAAGCAGAAATAAATGGAATGCCTAAAATCACTTTGTCAGACATGTTTTTGACTAAGACAGAAGGGATTTTAAATCAAATATTGTTTTGACAAACTTGAGCGTTGTTAAGCTCATAAGTAATTTTCATTTGAGATCCATTTGCAGAAAATAATCTCTCAGAAGATTTTTCAAAATATTTACTAGGAATGAGTCCTTCCTGAATGCAATTCAGGTCTGATCCGGAATCAATCATAGCAACAACGGAAAATTGAAAATCATGGGCGACCACAATGGTAACCCTTGAAAACCATTTTGGAGGAATGGTATGATGGATCAAACAAATCTGGTTATCAGTATCTAACTCTTGTTGGCTTGAACCAGAATCATTTGTTTGCTCATTGTCAGAATGAATATCCTGATCAAGTTGTTTATCGATTTTAAACACTAAAAATTCTTGTTTTAAAATCTCGTTTTCAGAGTTAAGGTTATTTACCTCAGATCTGAGTTCAACGATTTCTTTTTTAACAAGATTTATTTCGTGTTGTAAATCATTTGTAGAAATTTCCTTGGGTTTTTTCTTTTGAAATCTCTCCAAGGTTTCTTGAAAACTAATCATTTGCTTAGAGGGTTCTGGTTCTTGGCGAGCCATAACCTTTCTTAACTTAAGAAGATATTCTTCCTTAAGCTCAGGATTTGTTATTTGAGAAATCAAGGTTAGCAATAGGTTTTCTTGTTCTTCAGATTTGGACAAGACATGGATTGTCTTACCCTTTGTCTGGCAACAAGTATCATTACAATTGCAACGTAGCTTAGGACCAGTAGAATCTGGAGATTCAGTTTCCGAGTGATATTCTGAATCACTAGAACTGAACTCAAGGATATCAGATGATGAAGACGGAGCTATTTCTAGGAGTCGAAATCGTTATTCTTTATCATTGTTATCAATATTCAACTGATTAAGCTTCTTTTTTAATTTTTTATCTTTTTTGGCTTTCTGAGGGCATTTATCAGTGAAATGTCCTGGATTGCCACAAATAAAACATTTTCCTTGAGAAAAATCCTTAGATTTTTTTTCTTAGAAAATGGCTTAAAAAATGGTTTTTTATAAGTTTTCTTATAAAATTCATCACAGGGTTTTCTCCTGATACCGCCATGAAGTTTAGAAAACTTGTGCTTCCTTTTTTAAGGAGTTATAGCAGGAAGTCCAAATTGTTCACAAAATGTTCCCATTTCATATTTGGCTTTCTTGCTATTTCTCATCTGCTCTCGGAGCATCCTTTGATCATTACACATACTAATACCAAGTTTCTTGATTACTGCACAAATATCACCATATATATATATATATATGTATGTATGTATGTGTGTGTATGACTTTTGAGTTTTTCATCACTGTTCACAATACATAAACACATGATTTGAGGCAGCACAAGTAGCAAAACTTTTCGTTGGTATGTCTTCTCCTCATCTGAATGGTCATGACATGAGGACTCTCACTTTTGAGGCTTTGAAGTTGAAAAGTGGATGTTCGGATGCATCTGACAGACCACGTCAAGAAAGGATACAGTAAGAAGAAACGAGTTCTCTAGGATTAGCTAAAATGAACAATACGGTTGGAAGGGATTGGAGATTTCAACAAATACCTCAAAACAAGATGTTACAGTACATAAATATAAGATGAAACCAAATTTGAAACCAAATGGTTCCAGGCCATTATTTCCTCTACTTATGATTGAGGTGAAGAAAAACCCAGCAACACTAGTACGTATAATGGCAAGTTGGCAACTATATGTGTTGGGATAAAATTGACCGGTCCAGCCCATCACTAAAAATAAGACAAGAGATAAAGTCAAGAATCTAGCCTAGAGATAAAGCTAAAAAGGGTTAAGACAAGTTGACTCAGACTTTTAAAATGAAAGGGTTTCATAAGGTAAGTAGGATTCAATCACTCTAAGGAAAGAAATAAACCTCTACGCATAGAATCCACCACGTACAAATAATCCGACTGTTCTTCTCTCAAGGGAGGCATCATCTTCAACCTCCAGAAATCTTAAATTTCTCTATTGTATTCAGAGATATGTGAGGTCATGAGAGATATGTAAAATCACCTACCATAGTGGAATTTGCCCCCAAACACCCCGTAGAGTAGGCTTTTATGTCGAACCACGTAAATCTTTGTATCTCTTTTGATTTATTTTTACTCATTTATTATTTATTTCATAGATGAACATGAAGAGCATCGTATCGAAATCCGAATCATCATTGTGGATCGGGGATGACTCTTTCCTCTGTTCTGGCCTATGTACGATTTTTAAAATTAGCAGTTGGCATTGTTTATGGGATCGACTTATTATATACACCGAAAATGAGAGAAGGACGATTCCTCGACTCGTGAGATCGTCTCCTAAAAAACAGATAAGATCTCTTAATTTTAATCTATTATTTTTCTTTTTATTCCGTTAACCCTGCTTTAAAAAAAAGTAAATTGGAGGAGTGCATGGCATGCACTATGCACAATGCACAACAGATGTAAGGGGTGCATGCTGACGTACACCCAGTTGTTTCATGTGTAGGCCATTGTCGCCACCACCGTTCGTGGCGCGACCCAAGTCCAACCACTTGGATGAACGGCTAGGCAAAGCCAACCGACGTCTTACTGTCGAATCATCACCGCTGAGAGCGTAGAAGCTTACAGGAGTGTAACCAACTTACACCACCAGCTACACAGCCCGGTAAGGCCACTAGCAGCCATAACTAGACCTGCCAAAGCTTTTTGTCGCCGGCAAGATGGTCCCTGACCATGGAGGCTTTGTTCGTTGTTGTTCCTCCCCACCACCGCCGACGTTCGACGCATGAGCTGCTTAATGCCTCTCCACTGTTGTGAGTACGCCTCCTACCGTGAAGCTCAGCCCAGTCGTACGCACCCCTAGGGTGTGGCAAGGTGGATGGAGGGCACAACATCTGACCACCAACAACGGTTTCTATCACTGACAAGGAAGTTCTTAGCCACTAAGGCTCCTCCAGACTATTTCTCACCGCAGGCGTGTTTATATATCCTCGTGACATCCGTGGGTTTGTGAAACAAACAATGGCTGTTGCCACAACTACCACCAGCATCTTCTATCGTTGTTGGCATCTTCTATCACCGTTGGAGGCTTCACTCGCCGTAAAGCTCCTCGACATGTCCACTGCTTGTGGCAAAACCTCTCCACCGCTACAAGTCTCCTATGGCTTTGAAGCTGGCCCAACCACCAAACCAGAGACAGAGATCACTGTCGATAGTTTCTACTTCCATTAGGCTTCCACAGAGACGACAAACATCAGGCAAGTTCACTGCCCATGCCCACCGTTCCTCGCCATACTTATGGTGGGCAACAATCTAACCAAGTAGTTAATTGCCCATGGTGGCTGATGACGCACGATGAATAACGATCCCTTGGCGAGCTACTAGACTAATACCTCTCGACGGGCTACCAGACCGTCTCCACCATGCAACCAAATTGACATCTCCAAGCCCAACATCTCACCAAGCCATTCACGACGGACAGTTTCACCGACCTCTCCCCATGCAACACCTAGCCAAGACGTGGCGGCCAACATGCAATGTCTCGCCACCCTGTGGCGAGCAATAACACAAGGACGGGCAACCACTCCATAGCAAGCAACGTGGGTAGCGTCTCCTAGAGTGCAACGAGGTGTCTCACAGGTGCCACACCAAGTCGTGTCTCCATGCTCACACCTACGACAGTCGAGAACATCACTTGCCCACGTCGAGCTCCATGCTTGCGCCTAACACGGTCGAGCACATCTCTCGCCTAACTCTACAAGTTGAATTCCACACTCACCACTAGAGCGGTCAACCACATCTCCCGCCTATCTCTCCAAGCTGAGCGTTTCACTGCTCAGCACAAAACTAACAAAAAACCAAGGACCAATTTTTGAAGTTTATTTTTTTCTAAAGATTATTGACTTGAAGATTCTCAATGCCTTCTTGTTGAGCAAATCGTCCTTAATAATAATGGGCAATTGTTGGGAAAAGATTGACCGGATCTAGCCCATCACTAAAAATAAGGGAAGAGATCAAGTCAATAATCTAGTCCAGAGATAAAGCCAATAAAGGATAAGGCAAGTTGACCCAGACTTTTAAAAGGAAAGAGTTTCACAAGGCATGTAAAACCCAATCACTCCAAGGAAGGAATTAAACCACTATGAAAGGAGGAGATCTCTACAAATGGAGGAGGGCTTCTGACAACCTATACATATAGAATCCACCACACAAATAATCCTAAGGATTTTTCTCTCTAGGGAGGCATCATCTTCAACCTCGAGAAACCCTAAATTTCTCTTTTGTATTCAGAGATATGCGAGGTCACGAGAGATATGTAAAATCACCTATTATAGTGGAATTCGCCCCCAAACACTTTGTGGACGTAGGTTTTTATGCCGAACCACGTAAATCTCTGTATCTTTTTATTTATTTATTTATTTTTATTCTCTTATTTATTATTTATTTCGTGGATGAACGTGAAGAGCATCTTATTGAAACCCGAATCATCATCGTGGGCTGAGGATGGCTCTTTCCTCGGTTCTGACCTGTTGTGCGATTTTTTATATTAACAATATATGTACTTAGGTGAGCAATGAAGATCTCTCCGGCCAAGCAAAAAAAGCATCTAGTCTCACTGAAAAAGGTGAAGCACGTGTGGTCATGGTGTGATGGAGATGTGGATGGACCACTAGAAGTGGCGGCCACGCGCCCATATGGAGGCACGTGTGGCAAAAAATGGTAGGGTGCTTTTTTCTTTCTTGAGAGAGAGGTCGGGAACTAGGGTAGACAGAGATGATCAACTGCCATAGACATTTGAAGTTTGCAATTTGGCTAATACTGTTATGATGCACAAGCTTGAGCATTTCAAACGTGTAAAAGTTCAACGAGTGCATTGGAAGAGTAATGTTCCATTGCAACAGTCATGTCATGTTTTAACAATAATATCTGACCACCGTAGTGAAATAACAAGTGCACAACCTACTTTTATAATATGAGTAGTGCTACATGTACTTACAGTTTTACTTACAGAACTCATTTTGTTAATTTTTTTTTTTAAGTTCAAATTTTGAATTTCAAATTTTATCATTTTCAATGTATTAATAATTGACATGTGGAGAAATAAGTTTTTTGTAAGTTTTTCTTAAGTACATGTAGCATTTTTCTTATAATTTTATTGGTTTGATGAACCGGAACTTCCAATTGGCTATGATATCTTAAACCAATGTTGATAATGTCAAATCTCAAATTGCTCTTGATATTCTATATTTTCTTTTCCCTCCAAGTATTATGAGAAAATAGTTATCTCAAAAAAAGAAAAGAAAAGAATAATGTATTATGAGAAAATACTACTAGTGGAACTTAGAGAAATGATACTTGCAGTCGTGAGTGCGCAAACGTCACGCAATCGCTTTGAAAAAAAAATGAATAAATACGGGACTCACATGAAAAGAATTAATTTTTTAATAGTGAACCCCACCCTTTTTCAAAATGATTGCACGGTACTTATGCACTCCACGACTGTATATAACATTACTCAATCATAGGATGCATATTGTATTAAATATATAGTTTTGAAGTTTCTTTAAAATTCATTTTTCTAGTTTTTGAGATGCAAAAAGGTTGTAATAGAAATAAAAATCTGCTAAAGAATGAAAAAGAAAATGAGATAAATTAATTGTATAAAGTGGGGGACGAGAATAGAGATATATGAGAAACAAAAAATAAAAAAGAGGCTACTATAACTAAAAGGTAAAAAGGTTATATGAAAGCTAAAGGCCTGTGGCCTGATTAGCATAAACCCTCAGCCTCCAAAATGGAGGTCTTAGGTTCGAAACCCCTCTCCCAAAATGTATAAAAAAAAGGTTATAAGAAATGAAAAAGAAAGAAAGAAAGAGAATGAAAGAAACAAATAAAATGGTTGAGCCAATAACGAAATAAGTTGGAAAATGCTCGAGTTGTTGGTAGTGAGAGAGACAAAATGACTTGTGATATTTTTGTTATCGTTTTCACAGTTCTTTCTTTTTTATTTTGTGGCTTCAATTGTCTATATCTTTTCTCAAAAAAAAAAAAAAAAAACAGTTTGTGTCATTTACTTTTTTTTTTTTTCTTTTTACATACAATCTGCATACTTTTCTTTAGTGTGAGATGTATGTGTTTTTGTTTTATTGTTATGCTGCCATTTTTTTTCTAAAACAAAAACTGTATAAGAAAATCAATTTTGGGGCCTTGATTAGGGGTGGGACTTGGGCAATTGCCTAAGTCGCCTACCCTTTGAGTTAGCCTTGCATATTCATAGAAACTTTCATACAAAATTTCCTAGCCATTGGATTTCATCCTACAGTCAAGCTGTAACATACCCGATGGAAGGTGTTTGGATGAGCAAAAAATACAAGAAAATGTAATAAAATAGGGTCAAATTCGAGGGTGAATTTGCCTCCAGAGAAGAGAGAAACTGAAAATCTCTTGTATCAAGCTTTTGGATGATGAACACTAGAGTTCTTGGCTTGTACATAAGCATGATGACGCCTACACGGGCCCAGGCTAACAAAAATAAAAGCATAAAAAGAAAATAAAACTAAGAGTCCAGGCCGGCCCACTTGCTATCCTATAACCCAAATAACATACTGAATCAAAATAAAGGAAATTTCTAATAGAATTAAACCGGCCCATGGCCTAGGTACTTTGTTCTTGAACTATGACAAACCATCTCCCATCGAAGCACCTTGCCCACAAGTTGCGGGTGTGCTTCTTGGATATGAGCAGTTTGAGGCAAAATATTGAGTTTTACTTGCTAAATTTCCAACCATCCTCCACTGTTCAAGAGCTTCAGTTGTTGATATTGCCCCATAATTGTTGTACTGCATCACTGAACCAACAACCTAACTAGGCCTTTTCTTATTCAATTTGATGTAGTCTAAATTTCTATGATCAGAATTCTCATCTCCGAGATGAGTGTCTTCATTAGTGGCAAGAGCATAAAAAACACCATTATCAATTGTCAAGGTACTAACATCAATTGTCCCACCACCAAGTTAAAAAAACAAGGATTTTCTTTTTACCATCAGCCACACCATGATTCACAACAACAACACCATAAAGGAGTGTTGCTCCCATACCAACAAGGGCCTCATCTTCAATGGTACAACCATGGATAACAACACTATGACCTATGGTAACATATCCTCAATAATAGCAGGTAAGACCTTTCCACTCAGGTTAGACTCTACCACATGCACAAGGGAGTTATCTTGTATGTTAGTTCCAAAACCCACATTGATGTTGTTAACATCACCTCTCAAGACGCATCCATACCAAATAGATGATCCTCTTCCAACTTGAACATCCCTAAAGATAGAGGCAATAATAGACACTACAAGAGAATTGATAAATTTGCGAAAATGCTCCAGTTTAGTCATGTTTCTCCTCATCTGAAGCTTCTCTAAAGTTCTTGCTAATGATGAAAAATCCATAGAATAGAGTAGGAATCTGGGAAAGCAATAGGCAGGATCAAAAATAACTTTGTTTTTCCATAAAAATCATTAATGTTCCATAACTGTTCAACTAGTTCAAGTACTTATGTACCAAGAATAAGTACTTTAGAGGTTATACCACCAAGTGTCGGCTTCACAGCAAATCCTTTAGGTATGTTGAGCCAGTAATTGAAACACCAACATCAAAGCCAAAATGAGCACAATTTCCACTCTTACACCACCTCATTGTACTACAAACCACAACAACCACAATAGTAGAATTAAAATAGGCACGACACATAAGTTGACTCCTCCACCAAGATGTAACCTCTTCTAATGCAAGTAATACAACACCAAGTAATAAAGGTCTCCTCCCAAGTCTATCAACTATAAGAACAGTTGATCTAGTCATTATCAACTTCAATAACCCAAGTAAGATTGAGAACGTGACATTATTGGGTTTTAACCATCTCTCAAGCATTTTACCAAACAATTTCTCTACGCTAACCAATTCCCTATACTTTCTAATTTTTTCATCGAGAATCATCTCTCTATTTGGGTTCACATTCACAACATGTTCCGAAATTCTATCTCCTAAAGTCCCCAGCATTTCAGCAACATCTTCCTCGTTTAGATTACACAAATTCAATGGGAGAATCACTTTCTCAAGAGAAGCATACCTTAACATCAGATAGTTGCATGTAACATCATAAAGAGAAGGATATGGCTGCCCAATGCCAGTGTCACATAAAATCTTTAGCACCATAAGGTGTTCAGTCTCGCCTAAGTGGTCCAAATACCTACCATTAATGCCAACACTGACGATGAGCAGGTCATGGTCAACTGTCTTGGTTGGGCTTTGTAACAAACCCTAGCTCAGCTTAGGGTTTCACATGGGACGGCATAGAAGGAACCACCGAGACTGAAGAGGAGACTTGTGTACTTAGATATGATCTAAGTCCACTGGAACTGAAGCCAATTCTATCTCAGTTGGGCTGAGTACATGGGCTCGTGAATGGGCCTTCTTATCTTAGTGTTTTTTAAGTAGATGGCCAAGAGTCTGTCCGTGGGCCTTAGTTTATTTTAGTTGGTTTGTATTTTGAATTTAGATAGACATTTGGCCTTTGTGTGGTCGGCCCGTGGCCTTTCTTTTATCGTGTTGTTAATTTATATATTTCCCTATAGTATATGTACTGAAAGTCTTGTCTTGTAGTAGTATTCTGGAATATTCAAGAACTTTATCTCTCTCTCACTTTTCTTGGAGGAGCTCCCCTCGAAGAGAGCAACATGTGTTACTTTATTATTTCCTAGAGGTTTGTGACAAAGTGGTATCAGAGAGACATCAGTCCCTGTCATTATCTAATACATCAATGGCGAAAGTTACAAGACTGACGTAGCTACAAGATGGGCTCAATGGCCTAAAGAAATCAATAGACACACAACACTAGAACCTACAAGCTCAATACAACAGCCTGGAAATTGAAATGTTTGCCCTAAAAAGGTAAAATGACTATTGTTTAGCAGCTTTCTGTATCACATTAGAATTGCATAAAAGAAATCTGAACACTAGCCCTGGTGGGTTAATATCAGAGGGACACCTTCTAGAGATTGAAGCAAGCTCGAGGTAGGGAGGAAATGTGCAGGCAAGGACTATCAGGCTCAATTTTCCAATCTTCCATGGAGAAGACTCAACTGGCTAGATCTACAAGGCACGGCAATTTTTCGCTTTTCACAATAACCTACCACATCACATATTAAAGTTAGCATCCTTTCACATGCAAGGAAGGGCCTTAACTTGGTTCCAGGACCTTGAGGGTCAGGAAAAATGATTGACTGGGATGCTTTTATCAAGGCACTTTTGGTCAGGTTTAGACCAAATGACTACGATGACCCCATGGAGTCCATTACTCGGTTAAAACATGGAGGAACAGTTGAAGAATATAAGGATATGTTTGAAACTTTTTCCAACAGGTTAAGAGGTCTATCTGACTGATATAATTAAGTTATTTTCTCAGTGGGCTGCGTGATGAGATTAGACTTACTGTTAGGATGTTTAATCCACCAAACTTAAATTCTGCCTATAGCCTAGTCAAAATATAAGAGGAGAACCTGAACCTAGCCAAAAAATACAACATATATGGGCTGGTCTATTCCCCTGACCATGGTATCCTGAAAAAGTCGAACCTACCCTTGGGAGAAAGCAACAAAAAAGTTCTCAAACCAAACCTCTAGACCCAAGAAATAAACCAACAGCAAATGAAAGATAGGAGAGATAATGGTCTATACTATTACTGTGATGTTAAATAGAACCTGGGACATAAATGTCTAAATCCTAAACTCGACCTATTAGAAGAGGTGCTCTTTGAAAATGAGGGTGAAGGTGGAATGGAGGAAGGTGTAGACAATCACTGGTAATGAAAACCCAGAGATCTCTCTCCATGCGTTAACGGGGTCACAAAACCCCAAGACCATGAGGGTGATGGAAAAGATTGGGGCTTAATTGTAACTATCTTAATTGAAACTAGATCCACTCACAATTTATTAGATCCAACAGTGTTAGAGAAGGTAAAACTTCCCTTTAACCTGGCTAAGAAGGTTCAAGTAAAAGTGGCAAGTGGGGAAGTAATCCTTAGTCAAGAGAAGTGCTTGGGGTCAAGGTTAAAATTCAAGGGATAACTTTAAAGGTGGAGGTTCATGTGTTTGTCTTGGCAGGATGTAACATGGTTCTTGGAATGCAATGGCTCCAAAATTTGGGGGCAGTGTTATGGGACTTCCAAAAACTAACAATAATTTTTTCTATTGAGGAGAATACAGTGAAATTGCAAGGGTTGACAGACCTTATGTTGATTGAAGAGGACTCCCTCAACAAACAAGTTGGAAAAAAGAGGAGTACTCTTACAAGTGTTGGGAGGTGAAGATGGGGAATATGAAGAGAAAAATAGTGAAATACCAACAGGCATACAAGAAGTTTTGAAGTAGTTCACAATGGTATTTGAAGAACCTAAAGGCCTTTCACCCACAAGAACCCATGACCATGCCATGAATTTAATTCCAAATAGCAAACACATTTCCATGAGACCTTATAGGTAACCGTATTTTCAAAAAGACGAGATTGAAAGGATAGATCAGGAATTACTAGCTTCAGGGGTTATACAACCCAACCAAAGCCCTTACTCCTCTCAGTGTTGTTGGTAAAGAACGCGGATGGAACATGGAGTTATGTGTAGACTATATGGGGTTAAATAAAGTCAACATCAAGGATTAGTTCCTTATCCCGATGGTGGAGGAGTTGCATGAAGCGATGATTTTTTCTAACTGGACATAAGGTCCGGATATCATCAAATTCGAGTTAAGCCCAAGGATGTGCATAAAACAACCTTTAGGACCCATGAAGGTCACTATGGATTTTTAGTTATGCCTTTTGGGCAAACTAATACCCCATCGACCTTCCAAAGTCTGAAGAACAAGGTGTTCCAACCCTATTTGAGGAAGTTTATTCTTATATTTTTTGTCGACATACTAGTATACAGCAAAACTGAAGCTGATTATGCTAAGCACCTACGAGTGACCCTGAAATCCTGAAACATCGTTAAGTATATGCCAAACAATCTAAATGTAGGTTCGGGTGCAAGGAAATTTCCTAGTTAGGGCATGTAATTTTTGCCTAGGGGGTTCAGGTTGATCCGAGAAAATTACAAGCTATGAGGAACTGGCCACTACCTAGTTCTATTAAGGAGTTAAAGGGTTTATTGGGTTTGATGAACTATTATTGAAGGTTCATCAAAGGTTATGGTGAAATTTCTGGTCCCTTAACAAGGATGCTAAGGAATGACAGTTTTATGTGGAGTGAGGAAGCCAAAGTGGGCCTTTCACAAGTTAAAAGAAGTTATTACATGTCCTCCAGTTCTTGCACTACCCAACTTCACATTGCCCTTCACTATTAAGTGCGATGCATCGGGTACAGCCATAGGGGCAGTATTAATGTAGTGGAGGAAGACCCTTAGCCTTTTTCAACAGGGCTTTAAAAGGAAGATCCCTACTACTGTCTACCTATGAAAAATAGCTTTATGCCCTTGTTTCAACTATGGTAAAGTGGAGACCCTATCTTTTAGGAAATACCTTTGTGATCAAAACGAATCAACAAAGCCTTGAGCATCTAATTGATTAAAGAGTGGGAACTCCTATGCAGCAAAAATGAGTTCTAAAGTAATGGGTATGATTTTTTGGTGGAGTATAAGGTGTCAGAAAATCGAGCTGTGAATGCGTTGTCCAAAAAGGGCCAAGAATGAGAGGTGACTTCGATGTCGATCACATTTTCTACAATGGAGTGGCTATATGACCTCAAGGTTGCATGTGCTACTGAGCCTCAGGTACAATCTCTCATCTCACTATTTTTGGAGACTAAATTGGGAACTAAATATTCTATGAGTGATGATCTGTCGTTGTACAATAATAAATTGTATATTCTTTAAAATGAGGAATTTAAAAAGAAGGTATTGGAGTTGTACCATTACAGTCCATGGGGTGGACATTTGGGTTATGACAAGACTATACAAAAGGGCAAGGAAATTTTTTTTTTGCTGGCCTCAAGAAAGAAGTTAAGCAATTTATTAGAGGTCTAGAGAGTTAAGGTTCTTAACACCCTTCCTGGGGGTTACTCCAACCCCTGCCCATACCTACCCAGTTGTAGTCTCAAGTCACCATGGACTTTGGGTTGTAGTGGACAGATTTACCAAGTACAACCATATAATCCCTCTTAAACAATCCTATACAACCAAAGATAAAGCCAATTTGTTCTTTAAACACATCTTCAAATTACATGCCCTTCCAAACTCCATAGTCTTAGATCGAGATAAGACTTTTACCAGCTACTCTTGGCAAGAAATTCTCGAGCTACATGGGGTTCAAATGTCACGAGCTACATGGGGTTCAAATGTCACTTAGTATCGTTTATCATCCACAAATAGATAGGCAGACAGAGGCGGTAAATAAAACCCTCGAAAATCACTTGAGATGCTTTTCAAGAGATTGGCCTAAGGACTAGTCACTTTGGATACCATGGCAGGGTGGTGGTATAATTCCACTCCACACTTGTCCACAAAACTAACCCCCTTCGAGGCCCTATATTGTTACTCCCCCCCACCCCTTCCCTCCCAAATGGATGGATTATATACTTGGCACAACCCATGTAGAGACTTTGGAAGCAACCCTTGGAACTTGTAATCAGATTTCAAGCTTGCGCCGTCATAACCTACACAAGGCCTAGAATCAAATGAAGAAATACTTAGATCTAAGGAGAAGGGATCAAGAATTTTCGGAAGGTGAATAGGTATATTTAAGACTACAGCCGTATTGGCAAACCACCATGACTCAACGCAAGAACCTCAAACATGCACCAAAATATTTTGGGCCATTCCAAATCATACAAAGGGTAGGAAAGGTGGCATATTGTTTAGATCTGCTGCATACCTCCAAGATCCATCCTATGTTTCATGTGTCTCTGCTTAAGAAAAAATTGGGTTCTTCAATCTCTATTGTGCCTTCTTATCTTAGTGTGTCTTTTTTTTTTCTTTTTTTTTTCTTTTTTTTTTATAGTAGATGGCCAGGAGTCTGTCTGTGGGCCTTAATTTATTTTAGTTAGTTTGTATTTTGAATTCAGATTGGCCTTTGGCCTTTGTGTGGTTGGCCCGTGGCCTTTCTTTTATCATGTTTTCATTTTTGTATTTCCCTACAGTATATGTACTGAAAGTCTTGTCCTATAGCAATATTCTGGAATGTTCAAGAACTTTATCTTTCTCTCATTTTCCCTCTCACTTTTCTTGGAAGAGCTCCCCTCGAAGAGAGCAACCTGTGTTACTTTATTATTTCATAGAGGTTTGTTACAGGCTTCCATAGTCGGTGAGCGAGGTAGAGAACTTATCCGCGTGGTGTATGTGCACGACGGAAGTTAGCCAGAATTAGAGTGAAGAAGTTTCGTTGGAGGGAGGCGGACCCGAGGTCCTTGAGTTTGAGAGAAAGGGGAAGATGAAGAGGTTGTATCTGCAGGTTCTTAGGGTGCCTAGTGTGGACTCGAACTCCCTTTTGATCCTGGAGCTGATAGGCCTCACGTTGCCTGAGAGGGAGAGGAAGAGAATGAAGAGGTAGAGGGCAACAATCTTGAAGGGGATTGGAGCAAAACTCGATGCCATTGAAGAAGAAAGAAGAAGAGATTGGGTCTTGTAAAGAAGCATGTATAATCTGGAACAAGGTTTTAGGTTGAGGTTAGGATGATTCAGCTTGAAAATGAACATAAAGTTTTTGAGAAAGGGATTACTGCATTTTTTCGAGGATTTTGTCTTTTGTGAGACACAGAGAAATGGGAGTGAGAGAGATTTGCAAGTTGAAATAAGTTTGGATGAGCTTTTATGGTGAGGACAGAAAGTTGCAAAGACAATGGAAATTGACATTGCCAGGGTTGAACTCCCATTTGGTGCCCAGGAAATCAAGGACGCTGCATTCCTTGCTATTGATGCCAAGTATGCTCCGAACGCTAGGTCTCCTTTTTTGGTGATAGCATGATTTTTTTTAAGTACGATCATTGAAGGAAAAATGAGATCTGAAAGTGGAGAAAGTAATTTCGAACTTTTGAGAACAAAGGGAAGATGAATCTCGTCAGGATCACCCTCCTTGGCTTGTTCTTTCTCTCCTTGCAACGCACAAGGTTGTTGCTCTAGATGGTTAAATTTTTCTTCAAAATCCTTCATGTAATCAATTACATGTTGTTGGAGAATTTAAGATTTTCTTGTATTTGTGTTTGGCTGACTCTGATTTTATCGAGGGATATAAGAATTTCTTCCATAATAACATAGAGACCGGTGTTTATTTGATACCAATTTGTAACACACCCGATGGAAGGTGTTTGGATGTGTAGAAAATACGAGAAAATGAAAGAAAATTGGATCAAATTCTAGGATGACCTTGCCTCCATAGAAGAAGATCAACTGAAAATATGTTGTATTAAGCTTCTGGATGATGAACACTAGAGTCATTAGCTTGTACATAAGCATGATATCTCCCTACATAGGCCCAAGCTAACAGAACTAAAAGCATATAGAGAAAATAAAATAAAGGGTCCAAGCCCACTTGCTATCCTATAGTCCAAATAACATGTTGAACCAGAATAAAGGGAATTGCTAATGGATTTAAACCGGCCCATGGCCCAGGTACTTCATTTTTGAACTGTGACACAAACACCACCAATACATCTCCCTCCAGCAGTTGCAGGCCCGCAGCAGCATCACAGCTTTACTTCCGTTCCAAAAGTAGCAAAAACCCATCAGAATATGTGCACGATGTCGTAGGCAAAACTTCGCATGTCAAGGAAAGCACGGTGATATGAAAGTGACATTCTACCAAATGATTCAATAACTAGAATAAATGAGTTGAAATAATATTATTGTATCTAAGGGCGTTTCTAAGGGACAAGTTTTGGTAAGATATCAGTCATCTTACCACGGTCCTGCCAATTATGCTCGTCATGTGGAACAAATCAAAACAAAAAACATATTTTGAGACAATTTATATCAAATGTTAATCGGCATGAGCTAGGTTCTAGCAAGAGAACTTGCTCATAACCCTTTGGCACCATCAACTGAAGCCAAACATTATAGTCTCAACATTATCATCACGTTATTACTATGATGTGTCTCAACATAATAGTGAAAAGGATACGTCCAGAATAGCACGAACGACTGCAAAAGAAAAGGAAGGTAGAAAATGTTAATAAAAAGCAAGAATAACATTGCATTGTTGGCAAGTTAAACATGAATATTTCACAGAACATAAATAAAATGGTGAATGTGTAAATATGTTTTGAGTGACATCCCCAAAAAGCTATTCAATAAGATAACAAGCATTTTTTGTTGATCCTTGGCCAAAACAAAAGCATTTTAGTTCAATCCGAAAAATCAGCTTTCTATTATTCAAGATGGATCAGGCAGTTACCAACATGGCCGTGCGATGAAAACAAAAGGGCTCTCTCTAACAAACTAAAGACTCAAAAGCATAATCCAGGCCAGACCTTTGCACTAATGGATTAGTTTATAACTGACATCAGTAACTTCCATAAAGCTAACATCACTCACTTGAAGTGGCAAAAGGAAAAAAAAAAAAAAAAAGAAAGAAGCAATATAGGCACCATTTGAATAGGAGAAATCCTTCAATATTACCTTCTGGCTAGAAGGATTCAACACATTCAAAACATTCACAAGTTGTTACGTGTGGATACCCTATACTAAGTGATAAGGATAGGTGGTGTATGAGATCTCACATTGCTTGGGAATGAGAAGTTATTGCTCTTTATAATGGTTCTGATGAGGCTCCAATTGTATCATTGACTAGTCCTTTTGGAGTATAGGCGAGCAGATTGTGATACCCCCATATACTGAGTGATAATGATAGGTGGTGTATGAGATCTCACATTTTTTGGGAAAGATAAGTTCTTGCTCTTTATAATGGTTCCAATGCGACTCCAATTGTATTATTGACTAGTCCTTTTAAAGTATAGGCCCATATGTGACTTGGGCCTCCCTTGTGGTGTTACATTATGACTATCTAGGTTTCAAACACTCAACAACGAGAAAGATGCTGAAAACTATGTTTTCTAGGTGTAACAATCATAAATAATACAAAAAATCCTTTGGCAAAGGTGAACCCTATGCGAACAGGTCAGGAAATTTATAGCAACAAGGAAACAGAGAGAGAGAGCCATACCATGAGCCCACTAAAAAATCCATCAAGTACTACCCGGTTCCAGCTATCAAAGTAAGAATGAATTGAAAACCCAGACTTTGCTATAAGCCCAGCTGAAGTGATGGCCATGATGAGGAAATACAAGATAAACCCAGTCAAGCCTGTGAATCCAAGAATTCCAGCAATAACCCCTCCAACGATAGACAGAAAAGTCCGGCTGCAAGGAAGTTAAATAGCTTAGATTCTACATACAAGGACAATACAAAATGATTATTCCCACATATTTTGTTATATTCAACTATATTGAAAAGAGCTATCTTCAACGTTGTATGCAATTATAAGCGCCCCCCCCCCCAAAAAAAAAAAAACACACACACACACAAGACACCCATCCAAACACACAGCTCCTTGTAATATATGTCCAGGAGGAGTGAAGCCTTGTGTCCTCTTTACAGTTATCTAATCTATAAAGCAGGTGTCAATTAGACAGGCTCCATGTGGTAATAGGTTGTCAAAACAAACCTGTAATATATAGTTTTCATGTTACTCTGCAGATTCTCAGCGTTGAAGGTTGGAATGTCATTCGAAAGATCACTTGATTTCTTCTCTACTGCACTAGAATCATTATGTCCGGCCATACCTTCTACTCTGAAATATGATAATAGGTTTCTGAAAAAAAAAAAAAAAAAAAGAGCTATTCGTGATCATAAACCAACCTTCAATCAACTTTTAAGGCTTCTAAATATAGCACCGGAGTAACTAATAAACGGTGCAATCAACCCTATAACTAAAAACCTTAGGGTCAAGAACTCTCAACTGTTCACAAAACAGATATTAACGCATCCTAGGCTGTATCGTGTTTTAACGATGATCTGAGAAACGAGAAAACCAGTGGTTATAATGATAATTTTGGGGGAATTGAGGATCTAAGTCCTTTCTGTATAAATTCATGAACGGAACTTAACCAGCTCAAAACTAAGTTATTATGCTTGCTATCCATCACATAATGGTGTCGGGATTTCAACATCCATTGATAAATAGTAAATGAGGTTTCTCCAGAGGGAGATGAAGAAAGAACACATCTTCCAATCAGCCCAGTTGTCTACTACCCATGTATTTGGGCAATTCACCACTTTCACAATTTCTTTTTGTCAGTCATAATATTTAACACCCCAAAACATTAAGAACAAAAAAATTGCCGCATGAGGGATGTGTAAGAGCGAATAGCATCAGATCTGTGAATCAAGTAACTATTCAAAACACAAAAGTTAATCAAAAACAATGATAATAAAAACTTGAGCTGCAAATATGGAAGAAAGGAGAAAATATCTAATACGTAAATTATTCAAAGGAAAAAACCTTTATGGTGAAGGGTGACAGGTGATCAGAGACGAAGGACTTCCTCGGTTTTTGAGTGGCAGAACTTGCCGTCGCTACCCAGATACAATCATACAAGGTATGTTTTTTCTTCAGTTTGCACTTCCATGCCCCCCGAATGTTTTAAAAGTTATGTTTAACCCCCCTAAAATTCTTATAATTGAACTGCTAAACCCTCTTGCGTTTATCGGGTTTAATCTTGGAGCGCAAAAGCTGATTGGAGAACTGTGTTGTCGTCAAACCCAAGGACAAGGGCCAAGATCTCCCCTGACCCGGTAAGGCCCAATTACGCGGTCAATGTGCCTCCTGGCCCTGAAAAGTGGGCCTTAGCAGAACATCCCAAACGGCTTGCGGACACTGCTAACTATTCACACCGCACACAGGTAAAGGTCTTATCAAACTCCTATAGATAGCACTGGCAATGGACTAGCCATTGTCAAATTCAAGTCTAATTTACATCTACTTTTAAGATAAAATTCCTAGCATTGGAATCGGCAAAGCCATAGTTTTCTAATTTTAGCTACAGTAAAATCCTCTCGCTAGTCATACTTGGCGAGTACCTGTAGAAGAAGCAAACACATATTTTATTGTTTCCACTCACTCTTTCCCTCGTTTTCCATTTCCTTCATATTTGCCCTCGTCTCTCGTCTTGAACCTTTCCGTCGCCATTTTTTTTTACAGCTCCATCGCGACTTCTCTCTCTCGCTCGTCTCCCCCTCTTCTCTCCATTTGCCATTTTTGTTTTCTAAAACTCCTCTCCCTCTTCTCTCCCTCGCTCGTCTTTCTCTCTTCTCTCCGTTTGCCATTTTCTTTTTCTGAAACTCATCTCCCTCTTCTCTCTTCCTTAATCGATTTTCTCTCCGTTCCTGAGTCGATCTTCAACGGTTGTGCAATTTCTCCTCTCTCTCTCTCTCTGTCGGCTTGGCTCAAGAACGCGACACTCTCTCTCAGTTTGGGTTGGTAAGACTACCAAAACTTTATTTGGGTAAGCTTTTCATTGTCGATTGTGAGTATGAATTTGTGAATTTGTGAAATGGGTATTCCTTTGTTTGGGTAAGATGATTATTATCGTTGCTGATTTTTCTACAGTTGGTATTGTTGATTTGTATTGAGTATTTTGAGTATGAATTCGTATCCAGCCAAACCTCCTCTCAGATTCTTAGAGCTGAGAGCCCATATTTTTTTTTTGGGATTTTCGGTAACTACAATCCGCTGTAGTTATTAGAGTTGGTGTTATTGTTTTCTGGAATTGGTTGCTTGGTTCTGTATTGCGGTTGCTGTTTTGCTATTTTCTATCGATGGCTGGGGGAAGGGGCAGCAACACCTAAATTCCTCAAAAAGCACCTAAAATAGGATGTCATGCAAATTACACATGCCATAATACAATGGACATGCATAAGCATACCTTAACCGTGAAACTCAAAGCAAGTTATGGCCTCATGATACTGACCACGTTAACAGAATAAAGGGAAACCAGTAAAAGAAAAGCTTTGGCAGCAGAAGTACTTACCTGAGACCTAGAACCTGATTTTCATTAATTCCTCTCATGAGAGTTAAACCCTAAAACAACCCTCCAGACCATATGTTAGCATGCATGCTTACATCACACCATTGGATCAAATTTTAGAGCTTTTACCTGCTGTGCAACCAAGAACAGACTAGTGAATGGACAGAATAGTATTAAACCATAGAACAGACACTTTGACACACCATTGAGCATATTATAGCACACTATGTGTTTCTTTTACATGCCAAGGGCATGATCTGTCTTCTAGTTTAAAGGATCAACGTTTAGATAGAAATTGACATTATGATATTTATATATATATATATATATATGTGTGTGTGTGTGTGTGTGTGTGTGTGTGTGTGATTTATATAGGTGCTTGTTGACTTGCTTGTTGGTGTGATTGTTCATTGTTTGCACAAAACTAAGTGGTAAGCAATTATGATCATACCCTTCTAGCTATTTTTGTAAACAAAAATGCTCTTTTAGCTAAGCTATATGATATGTACATGTTTTGAAAGATATACTATGCATAGACTGTTCATTGGAAGCCCTTGTTACATGTACCCTATCATTCTTATTATTATTATTATTATTTTGATAAGTAAGAAGTAAATGTACCCTATCATTATTATATAACATGATGAATGCAATGGAATGAATTGTATGCTTTTACTTGCCATCATATACGTAATGTATCATTATATATTAAAGGAATGAAAGACAGAAAAATGAAAGGAAAAGGAAAGGGTACATTATATTAGGAATGAATGAATGCATGAGATAAATGTTTTTCAAAAAGGAGTCATAACAATGATTATTTACAGTACTAGATATAAAGTGGAGAATCATAGAGGCAACAAGCTTTGTGCATCTCATCAACAGATTTTTCCTAATTTAAGCTCTCCTTTATTGTAAGCATGCTTTAGAGTGTATTTATGTGTGTATTTAGTAGTATATGTATGTGGGTAATGGCTTGGATGCTACATTAATGTTGTGGCTATCTTGATCGATGGTTGCTTTCAATACCATTTGATCCCGGAAACACCACATATATTATTTGTTACAATCGTTAAGACACTTATAAAAGAAAAAAACAAGTATATGTATGTGGATATGTATGCATTTCTTTATGTGCAGAAGCTAAATCCTAATATTTTTAGCATGTATAACATAATTTGCTACTGATCAAAAAGAGATTAGTAGATAATATTGATTTGTGAGCATGCCTATTATTGTTTAGATAATATTGATTTAGATTGAGTAGAACATTAACATCAACACATATAAGGGTGTGCAAAATTATGAAAATTTCGACTCCGTCCGACTTCCGCTCCGACTCTGACTCCGACTTCGTCGGAGTCATCGGAATTCGGAGTAGCTCCGAATATCTATTCGGAGTCGGAGTCGGAGTCGGAGCTCCAAGAAGCTCCGCTTCTGACTCTGAATTTTTTTTTATTGTACACTTGCGCTCAAGCGAGGTGTCGAGCGCAAGTCAAGCACACGTTGTATTAAACATTGGCTCGAGCGACATGTCGAGCGGAAGTCGAGCGAACCTCTCTGGAAGAGTTATGCTCGAGCGACATGTCGAGCGGAAGTCGAGCAAACCTCTTCCAGAGAGGTTCGCTCGAGCGGAAGTCGAGCGAACCTCTCTGAAAGAGTTCCGCTCGAGCGCCACGTCGAGCGCACGTCGAGCTCCGATCTTATGTCGGAGCTCCTATAGGAGGTCGGAGCTCCGACCTCCGATTGGAGTCGGAGTCGGAGCTCCAATTTGGCTCCGACTCTTGTCGGAGTCGGAGGTCGAAAATGAGCACTCCGACTCCGTCGGAGTCGGAGCCCATCCCTAAACACATCCAACCAAAAACAAAGATGAGTTTGTTGTTCTTTGCAAAACAGATGAGGAATAAAATGTGTTTGATGTTCTTCTTTGCAAAACAGAACACAGAGTTTATTTATTTGCTGTTTTTCTTTGCAAAACAGAACAAGAAGTTTATTTCTTTGTTGTTTTTCTTTGTTATTTTTCTGCATATTCCTTTGCTTTATTTGCATACCAGATCAGCATCAATTTGGAGCATATTTGTGGACTGAATTGCATGTCAGTTTGTTTAATTTGTGACAACATCAATTTGCTGTTTTGTGGGACTTGAAAATTTTAAAACTTTTATAACTCCTTGAAAATGTAATATTTTTCAATGATGGACACACAAATTGATGATGATCCATTCTTCACCACTCTATTACAAAGTGGAGGAGAGTGTTGTAATAGCACCCCAATGCAACATTCTAATGTTGTGCTCCAAGTAACATTCAATGACGGTGAAAAGAGGCATCCTCTAAAAAAAGTTCAAAGGGGTGCATCTTTCACTGCAGAGGAGGATAACCTCCTCGTCTCAGCTTGACTCAACATTAGTATCGATGCAATAAACGGTACTGATCAAAAGTCCACGCAAATGTGGGAAAGAATTTTAGAATTTTATCAGGAATATAAAAAACAGAATAATGTGAACCGTTCTGTAGTTTCTTTGATGAATCGGTGGTCCTCGATTCAGAAATGTACAAATAAGTTTTTGTGCATTTTTAGCACAAGTAAAGTCATTGCATCCAAGTGGTGCAACGAAGCAAGACAATGTATGTAACATTTTCCTTTAATTATCACAATTATATAGGACTCATTTATGAACTAACAATATTCCTATGGATTTGTAGATTGAGAATGCAAAGATTTTGTATAAAGAGATGGAGAAGAGTAACTTCACAATGGAGCATTGTTGGTGTCTTCTGAGACACCAACCAAAATGGCAGCAACACATCTCCACTCTTGGGATGAGGAGAAGGCCATAAGGTGAAGTTGCTATTGACACAGTAGAGGAGAACATGGAGGTTTTTGCTGAGAGACCTCTAGGCAAAAAAGTTGAGAAAGAAAGGGAGAGGAAGCGGAAGTCGATGGAAGGCAAAGAGTCTGAGATCAGCATTTCCTTAGCTAAAATGACCGACGATAGAGCCACAACCATGGAAGAGCGGAGAAATGCTGCGTTGAAAGCAGACCAAAAGAACGAGAAAGTATTTGAATTAAAGAAGAAGAAGTTTGAACTAGAGAAAAATAAATTTGAAGGCAAGATGATGATGCTAGATCTACGTGGCATGAATGCCATGCAACAAGAATATTTTCGTAATATTCAACACGCAATTTTTGAGGAATCGAAATCCCATTCCGGAGGTAGATCTAACTCTCCTTCAATACCTTATTATGTAGATATTTAACTTCTAATATTTATAGAACATATTTTTTTGAGAATTTAGTGGCTGCCCAGCCACATGTAGGCTGGATAAATATGTGGCTGGATAGCAACTAATTTGTGGACTGTTTTGTGGATAAATATTTGACTGGGTATTTATTTGTGGGACTCTTGTATGGGACTCTTTTGTATTTGCACTAAGTTTGGGACTGTGTTGCTGGACTTGAATGAGACTGTGTTGCTAGATTTGAATGGGATTGTGTTGGTATTTATTTGTGTGACTATTTTGTATGGGACTCTTTTGTATGGGACTGTGTTGCTGGTTTGTGTATGGTTTGTGTATATAATGTGTATGGCTTGTGTATGGTTACGTGTATGGCTTACTAGTTTCAGGTTCTTCTATTTTTTTCTCGGTTCTGATTCATTATTTTTTATAACTTCTATATTTTTACTTGACATTTGGAACTTCTATATTTTTACTTCACATTTGGAATTTCTATATTTTTTGTAGATGAAAAATAAAAGGTTGAGGAAAAAAATTAGTTGGGAAACAATAATTGAAGTATCAAATTAAATTATTAATTAACATATGGTTAGTGTAATTGCAAAATATTAAAAAAAATAATATTATTAAAAAAATAATATTATATTAATATTTTGACTAATCTAATGGCTAGTTTAATGTGGATTCATCTAAGTAAAGATTAAAGCTATAGTCAAAACTTGAGATTGTAGCTAAAATTTGGACTTGGCCATTGCCAATGCTAGACATTCAACAACCTCCCGAGGATCAGATAAGATCAAGGTGACGAGAGAAATTCAAATAATAATGTACGAACTTTGTTTCAAGTAAAAGATCACGTTGTTACGAGGCTCAAAGAGTTCCCCTCCTTCCTCTAAATATGCCCATAAATGATCATCCATCATGTACGTAAACATTACCCGTCTCTCATTGAAAAGATTGGGCACTTCTGATTTAGGCATTGGAGGCGTTTTTATACCCTTCAAACCTTCTCATTTCTTTGGTTGCATGTCTAGGTGAACGGGAGTGCCAAAGATGTCCAAAACAGGAACTTTCTAAAACAGTGAAATAAGAAATTGTGAGTAAAACATGTTGATTTTTCTCAAAGTAAAAAGGATTACTTCGCTTAGAATGTTGCCTATGGTGAAATTTGTAATACAATTGATTTATGGAAGAGACTATGCAATAACCAGAAATGTTAGGCATACAAAACATGTTAAAATTTATTTATTTATTTATTTTTTACAATTGACGTTTTGGAATGAGATGAAAAATCTTCTTTTTTTTTTTAATAAAAATAATTTTACAAACGGATAAATCACTCAATTTGTGAAGTATTTTTCTTAATTCTCCTTCTAAGCTTGACATTATTCATCTAAATATTTTTTGTTATTTCCTTTACCAAATAATTTTCTCCCTTCTTTTTTTTTTTATGTTTTTTTTTTTTCCCTTGTCAGTTGTCATCTTCTCTCATAATTGCTCAAATTATTTATCCCTTTTCTCACCAATTATCTACCTTCCCAAAACCAAGAAACGGAAGATACCCACTTCTATTTTTTCAATTCAATCATTCACCATGCTCTTACCAAGATCCTCAAATTTCAGCAATAACACGGTAAAATTACCAAGGAATTAATAAAAAAAAATAACAATTTCATTCACAAAATTCATCAAAACCGCCAAAAGATCAACAATTCCATGGACATGGACTTCTATTGCAGACATAAAAACATCCCCTTCCATATCTTCGGATACAACCCATAAAAAGGCTTGTCCATTCTTTGTACATAAATCCATGTGACAGCGGTTCTTCCCCTTCTCGGATAAATACACCAGTTTGTGCCAACATAAAAAGAGCTATCCAGTTGATTGATGGATCGTTGCCTTGATTATATAACCTAAAAAATGGTTCTTATATCTACAAAATAAATCTAAATGAATAAATGAGATAAAAGAACAGTAAATAAAACGAAAACCTAGATAGAATTAAACAACCGTACATGGTAAGAACGGTAAGAGAAAATAAAATAAAATAAAAAATGGAAATAATCACACACCATACAAAGTTTATGTGATTCGACAACATATCTACGTGCATGGAATTCCAGATGATTTTATTCAAATGATAATAAAAAATACAGCATGACAATCGTACAAAGGTCTAAAATAATATACAGTAATCTCTAATTAGTGTGTCAGGTCGGTCGGATTAAAAGCCTAAACGGGTCAAAACTTTTTTATCAACCCAAGTCTCATTGAAAATTTTTACCAAAAAACGCAACGGATCCTTGTATGATCAGCTCATCAAACCGAGCTGCACACAAACAGAACTAGACTCTACACAAAGAAGCCCAACAATACAGCCATCTTTATCTTTTGCTCATTTTCCATCCAAACGAAGAAATAGAAATCATACAAGACCGAGATCCGTAAATATTCCAGGAAGTAGAAGTCCCTTAAAACAAAGTAGGTATGAAAGATTCTCATCCCACCGTGAAAAATGAGATACATGTTTTGTAGGATTCATACTTTCTTAGCTCTAAAGAATGACAAAACTAATCATTCAACTGCCATAAGGGGTGGAAAGGACAACTAAGAAAACGACAACGAAGAGGAAATTCAAACAATATACAAATTTTGCAGAAGAGGCTCAAGAATACTATAACTCATGCTAGCAGGTATTAACGGGGGCCAAACTTTTCTCAGGCCTTCATTTTCTTAAAAAGAAGAAAAGTAAAGAAAGACTATAAGCCACTCAAGTCAATAAACCTTCTGTAACGAACTCACAAATGCTTTACAATGATTGTGCATCGAAAATGACTAGCAATCACCATTGCTTTTTGCCCTTTTTCTTTCTCTTGTAGGCACTGCCACTACTGTTGCTGCCACTACTCTTGGTGCCATTTCCAGTTCTGCCAAATGGGCTCTCGGTGGAGGTACTGCCACTGAAATTGTCAAACATGCCTGCTTGCACCGCATTTTGTAACCACTCCAAGAATTCTTCCTCTGTCATGCTCTCTTCCATATTAGATGCAGGCATTCGACCACCTTTTTGTCCTGAACTTGTTCCCTTTCCACTGTTATGCTTGGAGGTTACACTCGTGTTGACGTGAAAACTTGGCTTGTGGGTGTTGGCCGGAGAACTCATTCCCTGGATACAAAAATACTCTCAACCTATCTCATCTCATCATTACAATTTTTCTAAATTCTCATACAAAATATAATAAACAATTCAACATTTTCAAATCTCAAAATAATAATAATATTAAAAAATAATATTTTAACAATATTTTATTCAACTAATCTAAAACCATCTCATCTCATCTCAAAACGAAACTTCTACTTTTATGTGCAGGTGTACTATGGGTGCAAGTTTCATGATGTGGGTGGTTCTTGCGAAGAGACTGGCAACTCTTTTACTTCAAAACCAAATAACCCCTTATTTATAATTATAATCTATTGGGCTCGTCGGAGAAGCCACACTATATGTTAAATCTACGGTTATTAGTTTTCGACAGAGACATGAGAGTTGTTTTTCTTTTTTTCTTTCTTTTTTTGCTGAGAAGGGATATCTGCATTTAGATACCAAAGTAATACCATCCAATTGTTGTCTTTCATATAGAATTGCATAATGAAGCAGGTATTCTAATGCAGAAAATGCCACCAAATTACAGTGTGATATGAACAACCAGCAAAAGCAAATCAACTCAATCACATCAAATCTACAATGCAGACAGGGATGAGGGCAAGGGGGAGCCCTGGCCCCCCAAACATTTCAAAGAAAATACGAATAACCCTGAAGATTGGACGAGTTTCTAAGAATGTTTTGTTTTAGCATTGGTCTGGCCCCAACTCAAATAGTGTGGACATAAAAAAATTTCGTTTTCCATGGGCAGGTTGGTCCGTAACCTGCACCTTTATTTGCTTTTTCTTCTTCGTACTTATTTTTCTTTCTTTTTTTTTAACTTGATGAAATTCAAATTTTAATGTTATCCTCTTTTTTACTCTTTTTAAGATACAATTTTTTGGTAGATAAAAGTCTAGATTTCTAAGGACAACTTTTAGAGAAAAAATATGCAAATTTTTATGCTTCTCAACACATTTAAAACATAAAAATACATATCATGTACTTTTAGTTTTACAAACTCATTTTATCCAAATTTTGTGAATAGGTTTTCAGTATTTATCATTGTTTTTGGAATGTGAGAATTTAACACTTTTTTTTTAATAACTAAGCGATAATGTTATTAATAAAGATAGGCAAAGCCCAAGTACACAACATGGTATACAAGAGATAAGACCTATCTAGGTCACAGTATTGGAATGTGAGCATTTAACACTTACCTGAGTTTTTTTGTATTTGTACTTATGAATCATGAAAAAAGGAATTTTTTTCTTAGGCTACGTTTGGGTAGTGAGAATACCTGAGAAGTGTTGAGAATGTTTGTGAATAGTAGTGAAAAAGTAATGAAAAAGTAATAATAAAATATTAAAAAGTAGGTGAACAGTAATGAATAGTAGAAAAATAGGTAAAAAGTAATAATAAAGTAAAGAATAGTAGTGAGAGTACCTCAAGTACTCTCACTTGCCAAACACACCCTTAGTCTTGAATTTTGTTTTTTGTACTGTACCATTTTCAAAACAAACTGGTATTTGTTAATGGTGGCTATTACAAAAAACTCAAGCCAAAGACACATTAGCCCCCAAAAATTTGCCCCCACAATATTTCAATTCTGGCTTCGTCCCTGGATGCAGAAGCATTTGACCCTGAGTCACACATTTTTGTGGCCTTAAAAATGAATGAAACTAATTTTTAATGTCTGGAAGCCCGGAATACATGGGAGTTATGAGTTCGATTCCAGAAGGCCTCCAAATGCCTACCAGGAATTGATTTTTTCAAAGCGAGAGCTGCATTTTTCCTTGTCACTAGTCACCGGGTATCTTTCAGCATCTGGTTGTGTAATTAAAATATTTACGGTTTCCTCATTAAATAATCTTTAGCGGGCCCATTTGGATACAGAGGTGAGATGATTTCATCTCATCTCATCTAATTTCAACTAATAATCTTACTACTATTCACAAAGTATCTCAACTCATCTCATCTTATCTCACTATCCAAACGAGCCATCAGTATATTCATGATGAAATACACATACGTTCAAAGAAATCAGTTCAGATAAACAGAATATACCTGACAGATATACCATTCAGTAGCATCATAAATCCTGCTATCAGCGCAAACATATGCAACAGGAGCATCTACCTGCTTATGTAGCATTACGTTAGAAAGAAGACTCATACCCCAATTCCATATTATTCAAGAAATGATCACTATTATATGGATATATAGCACCACTCCTAGAGTATAATCATAGTTCTCCTTTCTTTTTCTTTTTTGGGGGGGACGAATAATGAACTAATTAATGACATCAAAATGAATTGTTGGTAAGTACCTTCTGCAGAAGTCCGTAAAAGAAGGGCTGGGAAGACTGTTCCACCCATCCATCACCATCTTTTGCCTGATGAAAATCTTTGCAATCCTTCAAAAGGGAAATTCCCAGAGGAAAATCATAAGCACCAGGGACAAACTCCTTCCCTTATAGGGAAAAGAAGCATTATTTTTTATAAAAGCTGGACCATGTCATGCAATGTGGTAGCATACTTAGTGCCAGCTTACAAGCATGCATGCTAATTGAAGACCATGCATCATAGATAAGGAAATACCTGACACCATCGTGCTCGAGATTTTGATTTCTTGGCGTGTAACCAGACGTGATAGTTGCCACACTTTTTGCAGGCTATTTGCCTTGAATCTCCAGAAGGATCCTCACCACCAGCCTCTGAGCGTGCAAATCCCGAGGCAAAGAAACCATGCCCACCATTCTAGGAATTAATTACATCAAAAGCTTAAGGGAGCTGAAAGGATTAACATATAACTAGAGCAAGAGACTACTCAAAAGCTTTGATGAAAGAAACAAAGCAAGCCCAAATCACTTCTTAATGACAAATATAGGACCTAATAAAAAAAAAAAAAAAAAAAAAGCACAACCTAGTTCTCCACGTTATCTGATAAAAAAACAACCTCATTGCAAAATCCAAAGAGAATTCAACTATACGCATTTGTGCCAAATGAATGAAAAAAAAAAAAGATTTGCGTATGTTGTAGCATGGTCAATATGTTTATTGCAGCATCAGATCTCCCTTTGTCAAAAGTGTCTGCAGCAATGCAACAAACAGAAGGAATATTCGGGGGTAATTTGAAATAAATTACAAGTGAGATACTTGGCGGGTTAAAATGGCTGTGACAGAAATGGCCAATCAATTCCAGTGAAACAAGGGATGGACATCACGTCTAAGGAATTCCCATTCCAAATATTTGGTCCAAATATTTTATTCAAATGTATTATTAATAATAAAAAAACTTAAAATGTCTTGATCTTACCAATGAGAAAAACCCACCATTTAATCATTTCCCTCAAACTGCATCTGTCAAGTCACTTTGAACAATTAAAATGGTTAAAACAGCCTTTTATTCATTAACAGTTAATGGGGATGCGAGTTATCACAGATCATGAGAATCAAAACTCACCACCTCCTGCTCAAGATTCACATGTTCATACAGTCATTAGTTCCAGAACCAAATTCCCATGAAAGTTGCATTCCAAATATGACTATGGAGCAGAGAGGAGATAGAGTACTGGTTTCCCACACCCAAACACATGAAACAAACATCTGAAAAGCATGGGGGAACATATTACATATGTATACATACCTTTTGAGTAGTAGTTTGTAACCTACGGAATAAGTTCAGCAGCTCCTCCTTTCTTAATTCATCATCATATGCTTTTCGCTTCAGACTATCTAGAAGAACCTAGAAAATCAGAATAATAAATCCAGCATTAAAAAAAAAAAAAAAAAAAAAAAAAAAAAAAAAAAAAAAAAAGAGCACAAAATATCTCATTGCAGTTGAAACCAAAAGATTTACCTCATATGCATTTTGAAGTTTCTTAAAAGCTTCTGCGGCCTTTTCATTACCCATGTTCTTATCAGGATGGACCAACATGGCCTAGAGCCAATTAAAAAACTGAGTCAATAAAAATGCATACTCTCTTCACCTTCTTTACAGATAATGGGAAGTTGTTCAGAAACAACACAAAAGTAAACCAATCTCTTTAAAGTTACAAGATACATATATGAAAATCATTGAAGCAAACAGCAAAAAAAACCAATAAACATCACAGCATATGAGGTTGATAATGCTAATGAAACTTTTTTTTTTTTTTTATCAGTAAATGCTAATGAAACTTCCCAGCAAATAACATAAAAAACCATTATGGCCAAGGATAACAAACAGAGAATACTAGTTACCTTTTTCCTATATTCTCGTTTGAGTAGAGAAACATCTATGTCCTCATACCGGGATAAGCCCAACACTGAGTAGTGATCAATGCAGTTTAACAAGCGAACCACTTCTTCTTCAGAAGTTACCTCAGAATCAGCCCCACTGGTCGAGGGAACTCCTGGACTACGGTCAGTTGATAACCCTGGGTCAGTTTCTGAGGTTGAGGCATGCTCTGTGCTACCATTAAAGAAGCCTGGTTGACCTGCCATCCCAGCTGCTTGTTCTGGGGACCTGCTTGGTCTTCTATGTCGATCCATATTATTCTTTAGGAAGTATATCAAAACATCACTCGAAATAAAAGAGAAATTCAAACCGATAAGCAAACCAAGCCATCCAACATATGCCCAAGCACAATATACGGAATACACAGTGGTGATTAATAGTGCAGCACGTTCATGGCTCGACATGAATGCCAACCCTGAATTTTAAGCAATGTCAACCCCAGAAAACTAATGAAGTAATATAAAAGATCGACAGGCATGGTAAGGTAAGAGAATCACCTCCAAGAAAGATGACAAGTGCTGTTGTCCAAAAGCTTCCATAAAACCACAAGAAAACAGTTCCAGAAACGGCAACAGTCAAAATTGCAAGAGTGAACCCAACAAAAACTCCAATAAGAGCAGCTACAGCCTGATTGGTCATTACAGCATGATGAGAAGATAAAATATGAAAGGTACACTAGCTAAGCTAAGAAACTGAAAAATACAACCAGTAAAGCACTGAATGTAAAGCAGGTACCCATGCCAACGTGAAAAAGTACGTAGAAATAAGTACTACATCACTTTCTCACTATTTTGTTCTCGGAGCATGTGAACATGTTATACATTATGTTTACATTGGGCTATCACCTTAGTGACAAGACTAGAACCCAACCAAACTCTTAAGAGCACACAGTTATGTTTAAATCCTCGCTCTTGCATGTTATGAATGTGCAACATGATAGCTAAGGTGCAAAACCTGGATATATGAAGTATTGGTGGAAAAACTAATCTCGAAGCTGCAAAATGCGTTTGTCAAAGGTAGACAAATCCTTGACTCGGTTCTTATAGCAAATGAAGTATTGGATGGTCGACTTAAGTCTAGAGAGCCTGGGCTACTTTGCAAGTTAGACATGGAGAAAGCTTATGATCAAGTCAATTGGAAGTTCCTTCTTTATTTACTTGAAAGATGTGGTTTTGGGAGGAAATGACAGAAATGGGTAGAATTTTGTATCTCTTCAGCTCGTTTCTCCATCTTGGTAAACAGCTCTCCAGTGGGTTTCTTCAATTCCTCTCGTGGCCTGAGACAGGGAGATCTGCTCTCTCCTTTACTTTTTTTATTTGTCATGGAAGCTCTCAACAAGATGATTGAGGGGATGGTGAATGGTGGGTTACTCCATGGTGTTTTGGTAGGGAATGGTGATCTTAACATTTCTCACTTGTTATTTGCTAATAACACGCTTATTTTTTGTGGTGCACACCTCGGTCAAGTCCAAGACTTGAGGGCGCTACTCCTTTGTTTTGCGGTTGTGTCAGGATTGAACATTAACCTCGCTAAGTCGGAAATAGTGCCAGTGGGGGATGCCCCCGATGTGGAGATTTTTGCTACTACCTTGGGATACAAGATATCTTCGCTTCCTATGAAGTATTTTGGTTTACCGTTGGGTGTCTCTTTTAAATCTAAAATGATTTGGAATGATGTAGTCGAAAGGGTGGAGCGCAGATTGGCTACTTGGAAGAGGCTTTACTTGTCGAAAGGTGGTAGGTTGACTTTGATTAAAAGCACTCTTTCTAACTTACCCACCTATTTCTTATCTTTGTTCCTGCTTCCCACAAAGGTGGCTAACCGAATTGAGAAGTTACAAAGAGATTTCTTATGGAGTGGATTGGGGGAAGAGTTCAAATTCCACCGAGTTAATTGGTCTACAGTTTGTACCCCAATTTCTGGGTGAGGTTTGGGGATTCGCCACTTGCTGAAATTCAATCAAGCTATCTTGAGTAAGTGGTTGTGGACGTACCAAAATGAAAGGGAGGCCTTTTGGAGGGCGGTTATAGATCCTTAGTTTGGGGAAACTTGGGGAGGATGGTGCTTGAATGAGGTACAAAGCACTTATGGAGTGGGTTTATGGAAAAACATTAGAAGTCTTTGGGGGACCTTCCGAGAACATGAACATTTTGTTGTAGGCGATGGTTCGCGTGTCCCTTTTTGGTTTGATATATGGTGTGGTAACCATTGTCTACAAGATACCTTCCCTGCCATCTTTGCGCTTGCAAGAGTAAAGGAGGCATCGATTGCCTTTCTTCATTCATCAGTAAATGGCACCCCTCAATAGAATATTGATTTAATTAGGGCAGCCCATGACTGGGAACTGGTGGAGTCTTTTACGGAGTTCTTTGTGGCTCTATATTTCGTAAGTATTCCAGGGGGCTCTGGAGACAAGTTGCATTGGAATCATTCTAAGAAATGTATCTTCTCGGCCAGTTCTTTTTATCAAAAGCTCACGAACTCCGGTTTGTCTATATTCCCGTGGAAGACTATATGGAAGACAAAAGCTCCTTCAAAAGCAGTTTTCTTTGTCTGGACAGCGTCTTTGGACAAGATTCTCACTATAGATAATTTGAGGAAACGACGGGTCATTGTTCTAGATTGGTATTGTATGTATAAGAAGCATGGGGAGTCTGTCGATCACCTGCTTTTACACTGCGAGGTGGCTAAGGTTGTATGGAGTGATGTCTTCTCAAGAGTCGGATTGTCTTGGGTTATGCCTTGGAGATTGGTGGATTTCCTTGCAAGCTGGACAGGACTACACGGAGATTCTCAGGTAGCGGCAATTTGGAGATTGGTACCAATATGCTTGTGTTGGTGCATTTGGAGGGAGAGAAATGCTAGATGTTTCGATGATCAAGAGAGAACAAGGGACGAGTTTAAAGTTTTCTTTTTTAAGACATTGTTCCTATGGGCGGGGGCTATAGTTTGTAACGGACATAGTGTCCATGATCATCTTCTATCTATATTGTATCCTCTAGCTAGGCGTGTTTTCATGTATACTTCTTGTGTACCTGGACTATGCCTATTTCTATGAATATATTATTTTTTATTACCGATCAAAAAAAAAAAAACCTGGATATATTGCTTTATGTTTTGCCAGACTTCACATCCCCAAGACGTAGACCAAATTATGAAAAGCTACATGAGGGTATATTCATGTTTGAGGCCATAACAGATGAAGATTTACATGCGACATCCACAATGTTCACCTACCGGTAACCAAAAGAGAATGAACATAAGCCAAGAGGCACAAAATGGCTGTATCACCACAAATTGCAACTCCATATCATCTGAATATACACAAATAGCATCCTACTTAACAACACAATGGGCAACCAACTCTGATCAGTAGTTCTTAAAGCTTCTAGCCAAAGAAATATTTCCCATAATTTCAAATCTCATAATGCCCATCTCATCTCACTCATAATTAAGAATCATTTGAAATCAGAGGTCCCAGAAAACTTATCAGTTACATGAAACCAATCAGAGCTTAAATCTCTTTGATTCTGCATCATTTGATATGGTAAGGCTTTAATGCCTCATGGAAATTAAACAGGCTTATTGTCTTTCAGATAGGACAGATAACCATCATCCAGAATTCTAAAATCCAACCATAAAGCATAAATGAGAGCCACAAAACATCTGATCGTACAGGACGGATTTCAGGAATCTCCAAAAGTAGACATATATACAGTAAGTAAACTGAAAAGAAAAATGATTACCAAGAATATCCAAAGGGTCCCTAATTATTAATAAGGAAAATCAGGTTTCAAGGAAAACATTAATCCTTCATATTTTCTTTCCTTTTTTTTTTTTTTGTTTGTTTAGGCTGACCTTTATCGAATCTTAAACCAAAAAAGAAAAAGTAGAGGGGAAAAAGGAGGATCGAAATATAAAAGTATATTATCTTCAATTATCATATGAACTGATACCAACCAGAACAAGCAACAAATGGAGTACCGACCTTTGGTGCTGACTCAAAGATAAACAAAGCTTACCAAGACAATAAGGAATTTGAACAGCCCAACCATAGCAATTACTGAGAAAATGCTGAACCATAAAACTGAGAAGAAGGCTGTTGTCCCCATGCGTAAGAAGGAATCAATGCCTCTAAGAAAACAGTTTAACCAAACCATTGATATAAGAAGCATTATGCTCCAAAACTGCAGGAGCCATTTCAAAACAATGGGATACACTTGCTCAATCTTCATTCTAGTGTAGTCACGAGCATTCAATATTTTGGTTTTGAGAGTCATAAGCAATGGTCTTTGCCTATCTAGCCATTCACTAGCTGCCTTTAAGACTGATAATGCAGATGCCCTCAAGCTTCTAAGCACCAAATTATCTGAAAGCTTAACTTTTTCCATCACATTTTTAATATTCAACCCATTAAACAAGAACGCCAGGCTACTTATTGTACGCTTTTGACATTGGTTAGCATGTAATATCCCATTTTCTTGTTCAGTTGAAGCTCCAATGTTTTGAATACAACCTGCTAAATCCCTTTCAGAGGATATTGGTTGCTCTGCACCTTGCATTGCATCCATTCCTTGCTTCTCTTCCCTCAAAAGATTCTCTGATTCTTGTATACTCTTCTTCTCATCTCCAGGATAATAGGTTTTACTTGCACACTCCACAAAGTTGCTTGATTGGTTACCATTTGGGAGTTCTTCTCCAGGAAAAACCTTCACCTCACATGCTTTTCCCCGCCCACTCATCATTTTCGGATTAAGCCCCGAACTTGAACCTCTTCTTTTGTGGTCTAATGTATTGTGGTCCACGCCATTCTTCGGTTGATTACCTTTTCGCACCATGATGTAATAAGTCTTGGGGTATTGTTTTTAAGAAGTCAAGTCAAGTACTTTCTGATTCCACTAATGGAGCCAAGGGCTAGCTAGGGTGAGAAGCATAACCTATCAACAAAGGACGTAGATTACTAAATATCCAAAATAGACACTGCATTACCAAAAATAAAGAACATATATGCAAAAAAAAAAATCAGCTCTTAACTACAGAAAAAAAAAACATAGAGAGTGACCCAAGTAACATTAGCACAAATATTTTTTAACATATCAATTCTGAATGCTCATTAAATCTAGAATCCAGCCAAACATTAACCACAATCACATAGTTTCAGGCTCATCTAACTCCATGAATCCACATAAATAGAATGTCCCACATAACAAAGGAATTCGTTTTCATATCACAAAAAAAATCCTATTTATTTATTTTTTGTTTCCTGTAAGAAAGATAAACTAAAAGTGGAAATTGGACGTTACCCATTACAAGGGAAGCATAAGGAGAAGCACCATGTACCGCCAAAACCCCATTTGCACGCCTGAGAAGGTGTTTACTAATCTCCACTCAAATAAGTGGCAACCATCATCCACACTACATGTCCTCTCCCATCATAAATCCTTCCTCACCCAAAGGTAAAAGTCTTAAGGATAAGGAGTTACCTACATATGGTAAAGACGATATGAAACCCTGAAGATATCAGGGCCACCATTTAGTTTGTTAGTACCCGCCCATGGTGAAAGGCAGCCCCCTACCAAAGAAGGGCTAAGTTCTATAAATGTCCATTGAAGGTCATAATGAGCCGAGAATAAGTCAACATTGGATGGTAATACAATCCTGAAGAATAAAAAGAAACTGCATAGTTAATAAATACTAACCAAACCTGATGATTTCAAGCCGGCAAAAATGGGAAATCGAGGGCTAACGAAATGGTGGTATATCATTAAATAGAGGCTTACTCCTTTCTCCATAAAACTCGACACGAATTTTACATAATTATTCATGTATGTCCAATCTTCTAGCTTGAGCTTTATACAGTCCTTTCCACACAAAATCTCAGACACAAAAATCATATAATTACTTATAACATCTACGAAAAATTGTGAGAATGTATGTAATGGAAAACAATTGAGAACCAAACCACAAATTTCTTTCGAGGAAAAAACAATAATAAAACCCACTTCCAATTCATTAATAAAAAGCAAAAAAGACAGACCTTGAGCCACGGCCAAGCTCGGGTTGCTTCCCAAAGTGAAAATAAGCCCTAAAGAACCAGATGCTTTTTCTGAGTTCTTAGACTAAATCTGTGTATCGATACTGCTTATTACACAAAATCTTTGTTCTAGCATTGGGCACGTTGGCAGGAGGGAATGAATAAATATAAATATATATTTATATGGAAATTTCTTCTCCCACAGAAGTGGTCACCGATGGTGGCCACCGAATGCATTTTTTTATTTTTTATTTTTTTACTTAATTGTTAAGTAATTATTTTAAAATGAATATATATTTTTTATTTTCAAAAAAGAATATTTAATAAATTTAAAAATGTTTGGAAAAAAAAAAAGAAAAAAGACAAAAAATATTTTACCTATTCGGTGGTGGCTTCGGTGGACTCTCTCTGTGGGAGTAGCACTATCCTATATATATATTTGTCAGAAGAAATTTGGAACTCTCAGAACTATAGACTAGGGAGTTCCTCTCATGACTCATCCGCGATGTTCGAATATGAATCTATTTGGGTAACTGCCAAGCCATATTCTAGTGATGGATTAGGAATATCCTCTACCTCTGAATGATATATCCTATGTAGCATGAAGTAGAGCATTTTTCTTTCTCATTTATTTTCTTTTTCCTTTAAACACTACTTATGAATACCTCTAATATTTTTAGAATTTATAATTATATGCTTACGAATTTTAACTATTTTGATCGATGAATTTTAAGAAAAGCATTCAAAATTTTGTTCCATGAGAATAATGTGATGCATCCAAATGGACTTTAATTTTTTTTTTTCCTTTCTAAAGAATTTGTGGTGAGAATTGGGTACCAACAAAATTTGGTAAAATATTAAGTTATTTCTTACTAATTATGTGAGCAAAAAAAATTTTGATTGAGCTTATATCCACCAATTTCTCATTTAGATCTCTCATTAAAATATAAAAGAATAACGTTTTTTTTAGTAATACAAGTATTCTTAGGTATTCTCAGATGGATAATGATAGGCTTATTATCCTCCTACCACTCTTTTACTACTCTATAGTATATTTGAAATTTTTATTTTCTTTTAAATATTTTTTTAACATCCTTAATCATTAAAAAAAATTTAAAAAAATACAACTTCACTAATAGTCACTTCCTTAACCAGTAAGTAAAAAATAAAATGAGTAGTAAATGTGTGGTAGGAAGTAGTAAACTTATGATTATCCTTCTTAGATATTGTCAAATATTTCATTTCCAAACATTACTAAAATACAAATACTTTTTAATTTCAAATATTTAATATTTTTATCTAATTTTTACCTAATCACTACAATTTTTTCAAACTCACAAACAACACACAAAAAATAATATAATTTTTTAAAATTTTTTTAAAAAATTATTCAAATAATTTTTTAACTTTATAATATTTTTAATCAACTTTTTCTCTCCCATTTTTTAAAACCTAATAAAATATTTTAACTCAAATTATTTTACTATTATTTATAAATTATTTCACTTCTATTAACAAATATTTTGATATATTCTAAATATCTAAACAGCTCTAAGACTGACTTATTTATTCGCTTAGTTAACTTTATATACATTTACATAAGAGAAAAATATAATGATTTTTTTGTTGAAGGTAAACCAAGTATTTTATATCTAGTCATAATCGGATTAGTTGTAAAATTGGTACCTGGATTTTCAGGTTTTCATAATTCGAGACCTCATTTTTCAAGCTTTTTGTAAAATTAATATATAAATTTCAAGAAACTACAATTCAATACTTATGCTAATTTCACCATAATAAAATTAATTGTGTAATTGACACGTGTCATCCATGCACCATGTATAAGTTTTTTTATTAGCTGGCGTGGATATTGATGCTACATGTCAATCAATCAAACACTGACGCATGCCATATCGTTTAGTTATGTAACAGTGAAATTAACGAAGGTGCTACCTTACAAATTTAGATCTTGAGTCTGATTTTAAATTAAATTTAATATTTAAATACTTATAATAAATTATTAAATTCATTTTAATTTAAAATTTTTTTACACGTGAGACGTATAATTTTTTTTAATTTAATATATTTTTATACATGAGACTTAATTTTTTTTTAATTTTTCATAAATACATCTAAACATATCTAATTAAACTTATTTTAAGTAGACTCTATAAAACCCATTCCATCATTTCAACTCACAATTATTCATAAAGAACTCAACTCATCTCAACATCCTTATAAAACTTAAAGTTTTAAGTCTCAATTTTACGAAAATTAAAAATTAAGGACTCGAATTATAAAAATGTGAAAATTTAGATACTAATTTTACTATTAACTCTAATTTGTTTTTAACATTTGTTATCTCTAACATCAATTTAGTCCGAGAATACTCTCACTAATCTTCTTTTTACGTGTAACAAGATTTCGGTATCATTTAAATCAGTTTTGAGTACAACAATTTTAAATCACAAAAAATAGACTTGTAGCAAAAGTCGAGTGCCTGTCGTATCATGGTCATATACACCACGTGTAATGAATATTGTCTTAAACTTTTACTAATTAAAATTTTTTTATTAAATAGTCTAATTCAAAGATATAAAATATTGTTATATATACTTATAATTTTACTTAAAATTTTATTTAAATAATCTTCGCATCATTATTGCATGCTATAATTATCTCTTTTTTATTAGTTTTGTTTTAAAATAGAAAAAGAAAAAAAAAATTGTAAGAGCTTTTATCCGGACTTAGGGCCTAGAGTTCCTACGGCGGAAAGAACGAAAAATAAATGAATAAATAAAATTAATCTTAAAATATTTATAAATGTTTCAATAAATTTTATAGATTTTTATATAAATGTAGGTCCCACATTATATTAAATTTAATTAATAAATTTATAATAAATTATTTTTAAAAACAATTTGGGATGGACACCATTGGTCCGTCAGCCATTCGTGGGTGACGGATATTCTACCCAAACAAGGATAGATATTCATAAGCGATGCTTGATAGAGATTCAGGGTTAGTTTAGACATTTAAAATATTTTAAAATTATATAAATTGTAGTAAAATAGTTTGTAAATAATAGTAAAATTATTTGAGTTAAGATGTTGTATTAAATTTTTGAAAATGAGAGAGAAGAAGTTGAATAAAAATATTATAAAGTTAAAAACTTGTTTGAATATAAATTTTTAATATTGTTTTTATTTCGAAATTTGAAAAAATTGTATTAATTTTTTGTGTTTTATTTAGAAGTTTGAGAAAATTATATTGTATTTTGTATTTGAATAATAATTAAGTAACTATTAGATAAAAAAGTTGAGTATTTAAAATTAAAAAATATTTTATGTTTGAGTAATATTTGAAAAAAAAATTATAAGAAGTTTTGAAGATATTCGAAAATAACGCGTTAGCCAAACAAGGTAGACCATAAAAGAATGGTATTGATTGAAGGCATGCTCTATAGGTTCAAATGGGAACATTCAAAGTATTAATTCTTTTATATTTTTGGTTACAAACTAACAAAACCGTTAACATATATTCTAACGTACCAATCAATTTTGACAAGTTAAATCCTTATTTAGATCCGATGGTCACGATCGAGAATATAATTTTTTAAAAAATTTATTAGAAAAATTTATAAATATATATAATCTTAAAAATATAACTTCAGTATTTTGTGTAGTTTCATTTGCATCTTTTATTTCTCGTCGAGCCAAGCAGACTGTTGAAGTCCCTCCCCCAAGCAAGCAGTCAACAATGACTGCTTGCTTCTCAACCTCCAGTGTGCAGCACCCAGCGCCTAGCGCCCAACTGTCTATTGAATGCATATTAAATGTATTCACACGGTAATGCGATATACATTAGCTTATAAATTGAAGCTCCATGCGAGAGCTTCTGATATACCCAAGGAAGAGAAGAGAAAAGAGAGAGAGCCTGAAGAGCTCTGAGAGAAAAGAAGAGAGTTGAGTTGAGTTGAGTGAAATGTGATCCTCCTCCTCTGTAATATTTTCTTGTGTACCACTATTTAATAGTGAAGCTCTTTTCTGTGGATGTAAGCAGTTGCCGAACCACGTTAAATTCTTGGTGCCACTGAGTGCGTAGAGTGTACTCTTTTATTACCTCTTTTATCCCTTCCGCTGTGTTGATTTCCACAGCACAGACAAGCAACTATCTGATTCCAACAAATAAATCATATACCCAAAATCCATCTCTCAATTTGTCCGACAGTTGCATTTCCTTGTGTTAGTAATTTGTAAAGACAATTAAATACAAGTTGTTTGACACAATGTCTCACAAAGCGTGAGAGCATATTGGAGAGTCTTTCACTATATATATATATTTACCATATAGATGCGTGAATAGAAAATAGAAATTATAGTCTAACATTACAATTGAGGAAGAATTGGAAGGTAGATGAGATTCAGCCCTCTGTTTCCATACTTGTATCTTAGCCGTTGGGTATTTTTGTTTCCATATATGGCTTTGTAGCCGTTGGGTGACTTGGGTCTGTGTATGGCTGGGTTTCCATGAAGGCTTAGTAGCCATTGGGGTGATTTCCTGAGTATCTTCAATAGTCCCCCACAAACTGTGCCGAGATAGAAGGCCAAGTTTGGTTCATAAAGAATAAAGCGCAGGACGTCCAAGAGGCTTGGTGAAAATATCGACAAGTAGAGAAGAGGTCGGAATGTGCCGGGTATGGAGAAGACTACAAGCAACACGTTCTCTCACATAGTGATAATCAATCTCGATATGCTTGTTTCATGCATGAAAAACAGGATTGACAGTCTTCTGTAGGGCACTGAGATTATCATAGAACAAAATTGGTGCCGATGGAAGAGTAACACCAAGATCATGTAGTATAAGTGAAACCCAAGTAGTTTCTGCAGTGGTGCTCGCCATGGCTCGATATTCTGCTTGAGAGCTGGATTGCGATACGGTATTTTGTTTCTTTGCAAACCAAGAAATACAATTACTGCCTAGGAAAATGCAGTAGCATGTGGTTGAGTGACGAGTATGAGGACAACCTGCCCAATCTGCGTAAAAAAATGCATAGAGATTAAGTGTAGAATATAAACTAAAATGAATACCAATATCAAAAGTATCGTGCAAATAGCAAAGAATACGTTTTACCATTTTGTAATCATACGTTTTAGCAAAAGAATTTCAATATGCCCCCTATGTAAAATATTGACACAAACATACTGCACTAAAAATTCAAAACACGAAAAAAATAGTATTTTTCTCTTTTAGATCAGATCTTCTTCTTTTATTATTTTTAATCTAGTAGGATTATATTGTATTTTTTTTAAAATTTGTTGGGGGTAATTTGAAGTCTTCAAAGACATATTAGGATACATTATTTTTATTTGTTATTTGAGAGGTAGTTCATGTTTGGGATTGTAGTGAGAATTATAGCTTATAATTTTAAGGTTTATAACTTATAACTTAAGTAATAAGTTTTACTATTAAAAAATTAGTTACTGTTTAGTAATTATATGTTTAAAACACTTTCAAACATATTAAGTTTGTTTGAAAATAAATTAAAAAAATGATTTCTGAGGTAGAATTGACGATTATTTAAATTTTTAAAGATTATAGTCATATTTTTAACAATTTTAAAGTTGTAATTATCTAAAATTTGTATAGGTATTTTCGTCCATTGACACTTTTTTTAAAATTCGAATTGAGTTCTGTATTATTTGTAAAAACACGTTTGAGAAAAATCATCATTTTGATACTTTTCTGAAAATGTACATTTTAATTTATTAGAGATTAAAAATACTTTAATAGGTAAAACTCAAACATCCTAATTTTTCTATTAAAATTTTTTTAAGATTATTTAAACACTTTTTTAAAACTCTTAAAACAACCTCAAACAGGCCCGTAATAGCCAAGACTGATAGTTTGGAGTTGATCGCAAACGATGCGGTAATTTGAGAGGATAATATATTTTTCGAAAAAATATTCGAAGACTTTTCTCAATTCAAACATATTTTAAGAAATACCACCAGTTTTACAATTTCCATAAAATATATTTTGAAAACTTTTCTAAGTTTTCACGATCGCTCTCAAAAAAGACAACTTATATCAAGCATCTCTGAGTTACCCAAATACACGGACTACAAATTACAAAATACCAAGTTCAAATCCAAACGAAATGATTTAGATTTAGAGATGAGTTGAGATGGATTGAGATAGTTTATGAATAGTATAATAAAAGTTGAATTATTTATTATATTTTGTGTAAAAATTTGATAAAGTTATTTTGAAATTTGAAAAAGTTAAATTGTTTATTCTATTTTATGTAAGAATTTAAAAAAATTGTAATTATTAGATGAGATGAGTTAAGATGAGTTGATGTGAGTTTTAAATACAAACGAGACATATTCAACTAGTTTTGTACATGAGAAATATTTTAACAATAAGAGATTTTATAAAAATAAAATTATAAATTAATATAATTTCGTATGTTACGTCAAATTATAAAATTATTTTTATTATAAAATAAATCTAACATATCAAATAAAATTAATTTAATTTATAAATTTACTTTTATTAGCGTTAACCACTTTTCTCTTACTATAGCCCCACGTAAACCTGTCAAAATTTTGGGGACACAAAAGAGCATGTCCATTTCCACCAGCAGATCAAAAGCTGCCACCTGGACAATCAAAGGGTTATCAAATATCAAGTGACATGGCTCAATTTGGGAACCAAGGGTAAATAATATCATTTGGGGCAGACACCATTCATCTAACTGGCCTGTCACTCTTATTCACTCTTGCCTGGGTCAATGCTTGCGACTCCACCATTGTACTAAGAGTAATACTATTTATTATCTTAATTTTTATCATTTTTTTATCATCTTATGATATGATATTAGGTGATTGTAAATTATTTATTATATTTCACTTGTGAACCTATCATTTAATGATACATCATGAGATAATGAGAGGATGATAAGAATTGAGATGATAAATAGATTTTTCCTTATACTAATAGTGTAAATGTATTTTTATTTTATTTTTTCAAACATTTATTAAATTCTAATTTAAAAAAAAAACAATAAAAATTATAAACTCATTAAAAAATACTTTATTAACCATTAAATAAAAAAGGCCCAAAATCTGTAGCTTCTCTCGGTGGCTTCCCTTGGTGGGAGAAACATTTTTTCTTTTGAGTAATACTACATATAGTCGTGGAATGCGCAAACAACATGCAGTCGCTTTGAAAAAGAATGAGATCTATTATTAAAAAATTAATTTCTTTTCATATGGATCTCATATTTATTCACCTTTTTCAAAGCGATTATACGGCACTTGTATACTCACGACTGCAAGTATCATTTCTCTTTTCTTTTATTTGAGAGAATCGACCAGATAGTAGCACGGTCAATCCTACTGATTTGACGTCATTTTTTTTTTCTTTATATAGTTATTTATTTAGAAAAATGCTACGTATATGAATGGTGTACTGATAGAATTGTGCATTTTTTTAATATTAAAAATAGGAAAAATGTATATTTTCGACACATTTCATCACCATTTGGTGTACATAGAAGGGCTATTTATTTATGGGTAATATTACAGTCACCGACAATAACCATAAAAAACTTCTATTTATAGTATAAATTTTTTTCAAACATTTTTTTTAAACCCCTTAAAATTTAAAAAAAATCACAAACTCGACTCATTAAAAAGAACTTTCTTAATGTGTAATAAAAAAAAAAAAAATGCTTTTGATGGGGATATCATTTCCCTTTATTTATTATTGGTTAGACATTATTTATGGGCCTTGAAGCTGTCGCTGAAACTTTCAGGTCCATCAGGGGCAGCCCACTACTTGGTATAATAAGCCTGCAGCTTCACACACATTTTTCTCACAGTTGCACTTTCTTCTTCCTCCTCCTCGTCTCTCTTTCTTCTCTTTTTGTGTTTGCTTGTGTGGAAAAGAAAAAAGATGAAAGCAAGACACAAGTTTCTCCAAGGTATGACTTGTGCGTATGTGTTTCTGTGTTTCTACTTCATACATGTGATTGAAGTGATTTTTGCCATAGTTCTATTTTTATGTTTTTTCTATGAAATCTACTGTTTGGAAGATGAGAAAATGTTATGCTCACTTTTATAATCGTTGATGCAGGTCTCCTTGAGGCCTTTATCATGCATGAGTACTCAATGAAAAGTACCATCGCCATACTGAACTTCTCAAAGATTGGAATCCATGGATTGAAAGAAATCCTTACAGCAGCAATCTTTGCCAGCATTCATGAGTTTGAAAATCCAAGTTCCAATATTGTAACGTTGGCTTGCTCATGATGCTTGGGTCCTATCCTCTCTGAGCTTTTACACTTATCATTTTCTTTACCCAAGATCTTACAAGGTTGATCTTCTTGACCTTGTAAGACCTTTCCATAATTTAGTAAGATCTAGTGCCATATCTATTGTTTTTGTTTTTTAATTTCTCACGAATTCTATATCATAATCTGTTGACATAGAGTTTAGTGGTTATATTTTTCCATAACTACCCAACTCATCTTCTCCTTCCTTGTCTATCCCTCCTGAGCTATTTGAAACTAGCCCGACATGCATCTCTTGTCTCTGAGATCAAGACTTGAGAAGAATATCCTTGAGTTTATGCAAGCAATGGAGATCTCGATTGCAACATGGACTACAATAATTTTTATTTTCACATGTAAATTAAATGTAGAAGGATTGAAGAAAATGCTAAGAGTGATGATCCTTGAGGTAGTAGCTAGAATGTATTAATTATTTTTAAAAATTCCGTACGTGTTGATTTATTGAGAATTAATGCTAGCTAGTTTATCTTCTGTAAAGGCCATCAATTTCAATTGCATTATTGTGTGCAGAAATATGCTTCTGCAGACATCAGTTTCGTTGTTTTATATGTTGTTGGCTGATGAGAGAGTCACGAAGAGAATAAATATTGTTCTCTCAGATCTGTGGAAAGAGTTCACCCTCGTGAGTACTGCTGTTATGTACAAAACATCAACTGTATTATTGGAGCTCTCTCTCTCTCTCTCTCCCTCTCCGAAAGGCTTTTTTGTACTATGAAAGTTGTTCATGTAAAAGCTGACTACCCTTGATGTGAGAAAGTGTTTTCTTCCCACGCCTCACGCACACATGCAATGAGCTCTCAGAGATAAGAAAAATAAAAAAAAAAAAAAGCCCAAAAAAGGAAGAGACAAGCAGAGATCCGGAAAATCATTTCCTTATCTCTTTCACATGGTTGATTTGTTTCTTCTCTTAAACAAGACAAGTAGAAAAAATTGGAGGTCCTCGTTTGTTTTCACTAAGATGAAATAAGTTGAAATAAAAATTAAAAGTTAGATAAAATATTATTAAAATATATTTTTTTAATATTATTTTTATTTTGAGATTTGAAAAAGTTGAATTATTTATTTTATTTTGTGTGAGAATTTAAAAAAGTTGTAATGATTAGATGAAATGAGATGAGATAACATGAGATGAAAAGTTTTGTGAAAGTGAACGAGACCTAAATGAACAATAGTGGGTTGTACAATATTTATTGCTATAAATATGAATTTTTTAGCAGTATTAAATGTTGTAAGATCTATTTTATATATCTATTTATCTTTCACTTGAAATGGTCATCAAACACATTACTTAAAAAGTTGAAGGGATCTTGATCCACAAATGTCAGTGTTCTTCTACTGCCTTTTGCAAATTAATTAACCCTCATTTCTTTTGAGTAATGCATTCCCTTTCTCAATTTGTTCAAGACAAACTATGGGCAGAGTCGGTGGGCAATAAATAGTAGTGTGCATAGGGTGCATTATTTACAAGTAGGGTCAGGTTTAAGAAGCCATAACATGATTGAGTTTCACATTTCATTTAGCAAATGTGTGGCTCGTACAAATGTTAGTAGCTCTGCCTACATTTTGATGACATGTTTGAGGCCTCCAACATGAGACATGTAATATCTTAATATCTTACGTACGTACACTCCTAGTGGGGTAGAAACTTAAGCCATTCATTGAATCTAAAATGAGTTACGCTTAATAGTAGTGTTATATGCACTTATAATTTAATTTACGTATAAGATCTATTTTATCAGTTTTTTTTTTCAAAAAATTCATATTTCATAATTTTCAGTATATCAATAGCTGACATGTTAGCCGGTATTTTTATGTAAGTAAAAATTATAAGTATAAATAGTATTTGAAGGAGTAATTTTGGATTGTTTTAGAGTGATTATGCAGAATCTGATGCACTAGGAGATCCTGGTGAATGTGAATAGATGATGGTGATGTGAAATATAAGGTGTCCGTCCATCACAGTCACGCAATTATGGTGAACATCAAAAGTAATTCAAACATGAAAATCAAAATCAATCGGTTGATACTTATAATCAAAGACCCGATTTGCATTTTTGAGTACCAAAAGCAGCAGAGTGGTGACTTCTTGCCCAAAATGATGATGTCCCACAAGTGGGCATTGAAAAGCTAAATGCCTTTACCTTCTCTCTCTCTCTCTCTAAAATGGTAGGGAAGAGATGGAGGGAAGGAGTGCCATAATTACCCTCAATTCGAGTTGAGCTATAGTTATGCAAATTGCTAGGCAACAGGAGTAGAGGAGTGCCATAATTACCCTCAATTCGAGTTGAGCTATAGTTATGCAAATTGCTAGGCAACAGGAGTAGAGGGCCCATTTTTGTCAAAATCGTTTCCATCTTTAGGCAACATGCTAACATGGCTGTTTCATTAGGTTTTTTTACTTTTGCACTAATCATTCCTTTCAAGACCCTTGAAAAAGGATGGCGAATGACCTCTCAATAATGCCTCGATAGAAAAATTCAGCAATGCGACCTTACTTTATTGGTAAATTGCGAATTTCACATGCTGTAATTCAATGATTTATATAATAATAGAGTGTATAAATTTCGTATATTCTTTTTAAAAAATAGATAGATTTGAGATTTACATTAAAAAAAAATTTACTTTTCAAAGGTGGGTTTTATTTTTATTTTTAAAAAGAGTGCACAAATCTTACAGACTGTATTTAGCACGACTCTTAATTTATTTACTCATTCTCTGTTATTTTTTAAATTTCTTATACATAATGCAGTCCTTAGACTCTTTTTTATTTCTCATAGTTAGCTTAGAAGAGTGTGTATATATATATAATATAAAAGCCAATTGTCATTTTATAGATTTTCGCAAAACTTGGGCATATATAGAAGCAAATAAGAGACAAAACTAGCAGATTTGTCCAAAGATTGACATAGTGAACAGGACCACTTTTGATCGAACTGGACCTGAATTTGTCTTTCCAATCGGCACAAAGCTCAATAAGATCGAATTGTCAATTTGTAACAATGATGAGCTCTGACCTATTGTTTTTTACGTCAATTCGACCGAAAAATCTGTGCTTGAGCTTACGAGTAATATATATATATATATATATATATACACATATAAGATTATTTTTTCTCTTCTGTCTTAGCAGCTTGAGAATGACAATTAAGGAAACAAGAACTAAAGATCTAATCTAGAACAAGTAAAGTCTTCAATCCGGCCCATAGGTTAGCTCATCTGGACACAATTTACATGAGGGAACATGTTATAGGGGATAAGACTCACCGATCTGGAGATCATTCAAATAGTATCCAACTCTTAAGTACTTGTTTGTGTAGTAGGCATAATGTACGTGAGACCTTCAATCTTTTAACAAGAGGAGTATTAACGAACCACTAAGAACGCTAGCGGGGTGGAGAAATATGAAAATCATGTCACATTAATGATACCACTTCCTGAGTTACATGTCACATTAATGATGTTGTCGCATAATCACGCTACAGTAAATGGCTCTGACAAAAGGAATGGTATGAAGGACATGAATTCTATGGGGGTAGACATGATTTATCTCCCAAACTTATGATATAAATAGCAAGTCATAGGTACGAGAAAACTCTCTCTGATACTTAGAGTTTCTCACATATTTATAAACTTTCAAGAGAATTTATTAATTTTGGCATCGAAGACTACTCGATCTCAAGATCATCTTCTTCCAGTTTCCTTCATTCCTATCTTTTGCAGGCCAATGATCTGAAGATCCGAGTTGTTAAAACCAAGCCCAAAAATATGCAAAACAACACTGTTAACAATATATATATATAAAATAATATTTGCGCGAGCTTACTAGTCATAAGTTTCCAAAAAAATAAATAACTTCAAAAGAAAAACTTACTTCTTCACCGATTTTATTTATTTATTTATTTTTTAAATGCTTGCACACGCTAAACTTATATATAACATTGTTTATAAACATATTCAAAAGTGCATTTTTGTTTATACTTATGGTGTAATTAATTTATACATATAAAGTGATTGACGTAATTAAAATTATTGTCATTTAAAAGGACAAGTTTTTCATGGTCACTGAAAAAGTGGTACACAAAGATGCAAAAAAGGGTTTGGTCTTTTATTTTGAGCACAAGTTAAAGACTAAATCAATATGCCCCTTTTAACACCTCTTAAAGGGTCTGGTCTCTTCTGCACTTGTTTTGTGTCAAAACAAACCAAACCAAACCTAAGGTCCTAAGGTATGCACAAGAAAATGCCTCTTATGTGTGCTTGTAAGAACATTATTCCTTTTGCTAATTAATTCAATACAGGTATTTTTAAAACAAATGAGATAAATATTTACAAACACTGATATTTGGTTAATCCAATGTCAATACTCTAAAGTAACAACTGGCATTCACATTTAGGCCCCAGTTAAAAATGGTCATTGATTTTTAAAAGTTGTTTTTTACCGCTTAGGTTTTTGGATCCGGAAATGAAATGATCCCTCCATTACCATTGTCTTGAATCACTAATAACCAGAAAAATTGCCAAGCAATGCTGAAAGGTGATATTAAAAGGAAAAAAAATAAACCAACATCAATACACTTTAGTACTTTACAAATAAAAATAATTAAAAATCCAACAACTTTTTAAAACCCCAAAACAGGAAAATTACTAGGTTGCGTTTGAATGTTAAAGTGGGTTGATTTGAGTTGAGTTGAGTTGAGAAAATAAAATATTGTTAGAGTATTATTTTTTAATATTATTATTATTTTAAGATTTGAAAAAGTTGAATTGTTTATTATATTTTGTGTTAGAATTTTGAAAAAATTGTAATAATGAGTTGATATAGTTGAGATGAGTTAAAGCATCCAAACGAAACCTAAATTAGGAACAAAAAAGAAGAAGAAGATAGAGACAAATAAACAAACAAGCGTAAATTTAAAATAAATACAACATATTAAAAGCAAAAACATAAATAAAATCTTTAAGAAAATCTATAAATAACATAAAGAAAACATAAAATATAGAAATCCAAGAAATAGAAATCAAAAAATTAAAACCTGAAAATAGAAAGTCACAAAATCAAAAAATCAAAAAGCCAAAACGCCAAAATATAAAAAATGAAAATATTAAAAAACAAAAATTAAAAAAAGGTGGGCAGAGCCGCAAAGAGAAGGCGTTCCACCACAATTCCTTCCACGGCCAGCACGTTGGATGCAAGGAGATTTTGTTTCTATCGCTCCACAAGGCTCTCCCAACCATTACAGGTGGGAGGGGACAGTCGCCACCCAATACATGTCGCTGTTGCTGCCGGCGCCGCCCTCCTTATAAAAAAATTGCCAGTTCAAAAATTTGAAAATTAATGAAAAAAGCAAAATTTAAAGGTGTTTTATAAGATAGATTCTGTAAAAAAATCCAATTAGGCCCCCTTTCCTAAATTTTTATTTTATAGCTTTGCCCCTCAACATGAGATTTCTGATTCTGCCCTTCGTGCAAACCCACCACCAGAGATGGTGTCTTTCCCATACAAATTAGTAACGTTTTGCAAATTCCGTAAGGTACGTAAGAGATTTTATCATTTAGAAGTAATCATCCGACCAAGAAAAAAAATTATAATATTCAAATAATTAGTTTTAATTTTATTTTACAACCAATCAATATAATAGTGTCATTTCATAAAAATGGCTAATTTTTTTTTTCCTGATTTTTAAATTTTCATAACTGCCCTTCATTTAAATTTGTTATAAAAAAAAATGCATGTATAAATACAGAATAATACTAAATATAACCTTAAGGTTTGAAAGCCCTCTACACTCCCTTTTAAAAAAATTAAAATAGGTCTAGTATTAAAAAATGAGTTTTTTTTTTTTTTTTTAATATATGGGTCACGAATGCATCTATTTTTTTTAAAAGGAGTGTATGAAACTTCATTTTTCAAATAAACAAAAAGATGTGTTAGTATTATCTTGTCTTCCGAATGATTAGGATATTATTTAAAAAAAGAAAAAGAAAAAAGAAGAAGAAGAAGATGAAGATGAGCCCCTCTTCCTCTCATGTTCGGTGCAAGAACAATATCCCATTCCATTATTTCAAATTTCCACCCTTTGTTTATTGGGTCTAAATTAATAAGGAAGGCCACACAGCTAAGCTGCTGTAAGCTTAAGCCACTTGATCAACAGACCCATGAAGTTATGAACCATAAGTCCAGCAAGATAGGGTTAGGTCTTCGGCATTAACCCATTACCTTTAATTACTATGTTTGGTTTGGGCCAGCTTTCTCAACCTTGTGTTTTTTTTTCAACCCCAAGAAATTACTCTCTTATTTTACAGGACTTATTGTGACAAGACTTGCAAACTCAATCAAAGTACCAACCCCAGGTCTGTACTCTCTTAGTTGCTCATGAATTGATTTTGCTAAATGTGTTTTTTTTTTTTTTTCTAGTGTACATGTAGCTAATACAAATACAATGGGACATAAACCTTGTACTTAATTCATCACGTCCAATGATATATTGACACCCAAATCATCAAAAAGGTTTTGTCTTTGTTTTTTAAGAGAACAAGGAAGAAGCTGGAAGAGTCTTGGTCATGACCATATATATATTCATATACTTAGATTTCATTAATTATAAGGAAACGGACATGGCCTTGCAATAATCAAGGAAAGAATGCTGATCCCTATGACCCATGACATTGCACTTTGCTTGATCCAAAGCTACCAAAACTAACACATTAATTACACCCCCAGCTATCAGAAACCTATACTTTGCATCCCTCATTAAGATCGACTGTCAAAATGTGCTACGTACATTAATATATATGGTGTTTTAGTTATTTTACTCGTTAATCTTATAATTTTTATTGATGGAATATTACTTTGATATCGATTGTTGGTATATTTCCGATCACTAGTGAATGTTAACAGTATGCCTAGATAACCATCTCCTCTCACGTGGTGGTCCTTGGTGGCGATATGCTTGAAATGCTCATTCATGGTTTGCTTAATGATAAATGACTAAAACGAATGAGACAACGATTTATATGGTTTGACACTGAAGCCTACATCAGGTCTAGTGTCTAAAATTTACTATAATCAAGGTTGATACATGCTCTCCATCCTCACTAAACTTTCTACTATTATTCTTATAGAGTTTTCTCTAGCCAAGATAGTCTTGGAGCTCTCTGGTTCTTTTCTCCTCCAGAAGTACTCGATCGTCACTCTTAAAGGAAGAGATTATCCGGAAGCATGTCCTACTTCAAGTTCGCTCCCCTTGCTTTATCATGTTTTGTCCTCCGGCTTTATGTCTATATTCGATTAACTCCTTGTCTTTGTCAAATCTTTTCTTCCTCCCTTCCCTCCTAGCATAGTGGATTTTAATCTTCTATAGGCTTTCAATGGCTCCCTTCCCTCCTAGTATAGTGAACTTACTCTTCCTATTTGTCCGATGTATTAAAATAAAATTATTGTGTAGTGCTAGTTGTTAAAGCTGATGAGATAGACTTGAATTTGGCTTCGCCAAGACAATGTTTGATGCGGTAAAACAAGATACTTAAGGACAAACACGATTACAAGAATAAGGCCTCGTTTGGGGCCTTAGATGAAACACAAACCATCTCTGTTACGACCAAAGTGGCTTGTGCATCCAAACAAAATGAGAGTCATCTCAACTCATCTCACCTCAAATCATCTGGCCCGTATCTTCCCTTGGTTGAGTACTATATCTTGATGAGTCATAAAGACTGGTATCTGAACACTGGCCAAGCTGACAGCCCCGGTACATTTATATCCCTTCCCTATACGAGCCATCTTTCCTTAATCTTCTCAGAACTTCTCACCAATGGCAAAACATTTGCAAATTTTATAGGTATTCCAAAATGTCTCACTACAAGAAACAGGTCCTTTTTTGGCGCCAAAAATCGCCTCAAATAACCTTTCGCAGTGATTTATGTTACACCGGACATTCGTCGCAATTGTTGACTCACTTAAAAGTTCAGCCAACAAAACCCAAAAATTGTTGCGAAAAATGTTTATTTGCAACGATTTTTTTCATTGCTAATATTGTAAATTACGCCGCAAATAACGTCACAGATCTGTGACTTTAGAGAAAAGAAAGAATGAAATGTTCGTTCTTGTAATATATATAATCACAGCTCAGAGCGTTTACAAACTCTTTTTTGTTTCTTGCCTTTTAGCTGAATTTCTAGGGCTACCTTAGGGCTGATGTTGTGCTTGGGTTGGCTACTGTTAGTGACTGGTACTTCGCGGCAATTTCTTGGTCTCGCGATAGAGAGAGAAGTCGGGAGAGAGCTTAATAAAAAAAATAGAGAAAAATCGAGAGAGAGACCTGCAAATAGACAAAAGTCGAGAGAGAGAAACCGAGAAAAAGATAAATTTTTCATTAATAAAAAATATATTAATCTATTAAAAACACTTATCAATAGGGATCATGATATCACTTTCTCAAACTTCTATAAAGTTAAAACATCTCCTCTCACTTTTACATCCAAATATATTTTACTGCGAGATTTACATGCTTTTACAAAACCAACTCAAACATTTTAACTCAAATCATCTCTCACTTCTATTCACATAAATCTCATAGTTTCTCGACTGATATCACTATTCATGCATCCCCTAAAATAGTAACAGAAAACATGCCGCTCATATTAGGGGTGTTTGGAAGATGGGTTCATCTCATCATGGGCGGCTCAATACAAATTAAGGCTTAAGGTGAAACTTAAGTGAGTCATTTGTATTATATGGAATATTTTCAAAATTTTCAATAAAATGAAATTTTATTTAAAATCTACAAATAAATTTTTTTGAATTTGTATTTAATACAACTTAAAATGAGGCCTCAATTTAGTAAGATTTTAAAAAATTTATTTAAAAATATAAATCATTCATTATATTAAACATTAAATTTAGTAATATGGAGCCTTGCCACATTGAAAAGTACAAAAATATAAACACCTCACTTTTATTTTTGAGAGCTTTGCATATATAGGGTGGGGGCCTTAGGCAATGACCTACCCCATTTATATAAGATGATTAAAGTTATTAGATTTTAAGGGAATCTCAATCCTCGCTAAAAACCAACATCCTATTATTATTATTATTTTTTGAAATAAGAACATCCATTATATTACTTATGAATTAACAATGTACATCTTATCCTGTATAACAAAACTAAGTATCTCTACTGGACCACTCTCTATCCAGACCTTTTCCTCTTTTATAGTAATAGAAATTTTTGCAAATCACTATAAGAAAATTGATCTATCCCGGCGATTTTTAGTCACTGCAAATAATATCGCTAAGAAATGTATTCTTTTATGGCGATTTACAAATCGCCGGTTGTTTTAAAATCAAATACAACCAATCGTACGCTGAGTCCACTAATCAGGGCTATTGCAACGCTTTGATGGTCTTTAGCGATGATTAAAATTGCTGGGAACAAAAATAGCTTTGCGACGCTTTAAACTATGTCGCAATACATAGTGTGGGCGCCAAATCGATCTTTTGTTTGTCAAAGAGTAATTTTATTTCCCCCCACACCCACCTTCTGCACTTCGACAAACCCTCGACTACAGTGCACCTGCATTGCGACCCTACCCAGTGTTTGCACACGGTGTCACCTCCTCCGTCTTTAGCGAAACCTCGTTTTCACTGTCCCATTTTCCCACACCCTTCTCCCTTCCGTTGTTGGTTCTCCATTTTCGGCGATCTTGCAAAATGGAAAAATCGAGTTCCCTTCATTTCGGCTAGTAACGACCTTGTGACCCTACGTTTCCTTCCCTTACAATAGAGGTTCTGTGCCTCCATTTCATTTCCCAAGTTGAACTTTTGCTGCAGTTCAGTATAATCGTCATCTGCTCCAGGGAAGGGAACCATCGTACAGGTATCTCTCGTTGTTAATTTATTTGTTTTCCCCCCTTCATGTGTAGGTTGCGTTGCAAAATTTGTGTTTTTTTTTTGTCAATAATTTTGGTTTAACTTGCGAAACTGATGTGCATGTTCCTCTGTAACTTATCAAAAAAATGTTCCTCTATTTGCTTCAAAATGTTGTGTGTCTGCCTTTTGCGGTTTAAGTACCGATTTTGAACTCAATGCCTAGTTTTCTTTGTGTAATACTGTTGTGTTTAGTGTTTATATATAGATTTAGATCAGGAGGAAGCTTAAGATCAAACTGTTGCAAGGCAACAGTTCACAGTTAAAATCCTATAGGAAAATGAACCAGACTTTAAGAACAAATATTAATTTGGTAAAGGGGAGAAACTAACTCAAGTATATTATGCCATAATGAATTTCATACATTAAACCCCTAAAAGGAAAAAATAGGCTAACTTCAGGTAGGCCTAGCTCATATAAGTGACAAATTGATGGAGTTTAAAAACTGTTTGAGATTTATTAGACTACTAACTTCATATTTTTCTAATTTTATAAGATCATAAAAGTTAATTTCTAGTTTTTTTAGTTAGGAGCAATATTAAATATATCGCTGCTATATTAAAATATATAAGTTTTGCATAGTCTCATTGACTTGGATATATAATTAGAGTGTATAATTAACTGGTTGTGGAAAGCGAATTGGAGAGTGGATATAAACTTTGGCTTTGATAATTTGCTATATGTATCTTCATAATTGAAGATGTTGTTAGTTCCGACAATAATGAGGAACAAAGACTTAGAAAGCATACTAGCTGTTTTCGTTGGACCCAATATCTCAGTGTTGTTACGCCTAACCAAAATAAATTGTTGGATCTGCTCTTTCATTGACACCACCTCTTCCTACAAGATTTCCATATTGTAAAATCATTTACTGACCAGTTAGCTTATATATATATATATATATATATATTCATGCACTGCTATTTTTGTCTCTAATTACTTGCATATTCTTTGTTATAACTTGTTTCTGATCACTCATTTTTCCGAGTTAATGATTAATGATGGGGGTTGTTTGAATATCATACACAGACTGTTGTTTTGGATAAAGAAAATAGTCAGTGTGTGGAATCTCCTCTATGACAGTCACCTTGTTCTGTTTTGATCACCTGGCAACCATACATTAATTGAGGTTTTAGGATATGCGAGGATGCATAAGTTATGTACATATTGCTCCCAATGTCATATGCATAGTTGTGGTTTGAGAAATCTGTTTCAGCATAATCATTATATAATTAATGCAAAGAACTCAAAAAACACCTAACAACTTGAACTGTTAACCTACTTTCTTAACGCTAATTTACTAGAATCTGACCTGGAATGATTATAATTACCCTTGCTTGATAGGTTAACAAACTCTTACTTTTGTGTATTATTGCTATAATCTGAATTAATTGCATTGCCAAGTACTGTGGATAAACGAGTGGGGGTGATCTCCAAGTTCAATATCACCTCTTAACCTCTCATGTTATCATTATTTTTTGACTATATACGGTATACTCATTACACTCATATACATCCTACGATGTTGATGGGTACTTTTAAAACCGTTTAGTATTATTCTAAGCAAAATGTGGTGAGAATGATAACTCATATAATTGAAATCTAGTAATTGGTGCAGTAGTTCAGTAGATCTTAGGAAGCAAATTGCATACGCTAAAAAAATAAGAGAGTTATGATATATATATATATATGACCGACTGAATTTATATATAATATTAACACATGAACTTGTATGTATGGTGATACTTAATTTGTAAGGACAGGGATCCTCATTTGGGGCTATGCATTCTTTTTTTTTGGGATAATAATTAATTTGAAAAGTATAATTAATAATGATGGGAGATTCAAATCCCATAACTTGAAATATGAGTAGTATATAATTATGGTGATGAGTCACTTACTATTGCAAAAATATCATGCTAGCTAGATAGAAAGGGACGACTCCTATACATATGGACGAGTTGATGATGACATAATATTATTAATGAAGACATGAAAACGATATATATATATATATATATGTGTGTGTCATGTGTAGCTAGGAGAAGTAAAATCGTAGCTAGCTAGTGTCACAAATAGTGCTAGCTGTAGAAGAAAACGTGAAATGATATTGGCAGATTTTTAGCAATTAAACGTACGTACGTACGTACATGTGATTAACAATGTTGGAGCTCGATCAATTGGTTGTAAGTCATATGTATGTATGTATGTATGTATGTGTGCATGGCATGGTAGACATTGATGAGTAGGGTCCATGCAGTACGTACATTGCATGCATATCCATGCATGCTGCATGGGCCATGGACTTAGCTAGCTAGCTAATTAGTTTGCTTCATCTGCACCTCTTGATCGCATTACAACAAACAGAGCCTTTTCCCCACGCCACAAATCGCCGCAAATATTATTTGTAACATGGTTGTTTTAACATTTTTCTCTTTATCTTCATTCCTACAGAATATTTTTCCAACGGTCAACACGCATGATCACGATAATATTATATATTAAATTCTGGGCTGACATAATCACTTGATCTTTGCAGCAGAACTCTATAGAAGATATCAAGCATTACTGACCAGGTAGCAAAAATCGAGGCGCAATAAAGGTTTGTCTGGTTCCTGCCTTTTACAATCTGTTCATGTGACTTTTCACAGCTTTGTAGCAAAGCATTAGCCTTATTTTTATACTATTTTCTGGTCAGCAACATGATATTATCCAGTAGCCTCTTTAGAAATTGATGGTATTCCTCTGCAGCACTCTTATAATGAGTCTGATTATCAAGATTGTAAAGGTAGACGATTGGAATGATATATAGCACCATTTCCACAACTAGCTACTATATGCAGCATAATAATTTAATGGTTACTTCAAAGTGTTTGTGTGCTCCTGTAGGGTGATAGAAGCTGGAGTATTCAAGCATAAACCTTGCAAACTGCTTGAAATTTTGGGTTTAAAAAAACACAGTACATATATATATATATATATATCTGACATTAATTGGTTGTTTCAGATTTAACTTTTTTACTTTTCAACAAACGATGATTACCTGCAATGGTTGGACAGTGATCACTTGATGAACATATAAATGCATCTCCTTTCACTTGACACGTGAAGAATGATCCTAATTCAGTGATCACTTGAATTTTTCCAATAAAAATTTAGTTTCACTTCATGTAGCATTCTTTATGTTATTACATCATTTTAAAAATTATTGATAGAAATGTTGTGATGCTTGATTATATTTTAAATCCTTAAGCAAGCTAATTGTTTTAATCTATGATTAAGCCTTTCTTACTAACAGGTGTTGATATTGTTGGTGGGGTGAGAATACCTGCTGCATTTTGTGGCATTCTAGGATTCCGACCCTCACATGGGATTGTTTCTCACGTGGGTATTATACCTATTTCAACAAACCTTAATACAATTGGTATGTATGGCTGCAATTCTATTTGCTACCTTAATGCAAAAGCATGTCGTAATGTCTTTATGATTGCCTGGGCAAGCTTAAGGAGATTTGTGTATCGTGTTTTTATTTTCTGGTTTATAGGTTGTCAGAAAAAGGGTTGATAAGAGTCTTAAGTGCCGTAATGATTATTTACCCTTTTATTTTTCCATTTTTAATTTGCCACCGTGTTTATATTTTCTATAAGTTCATAATTGCTATCTTCTAGTGGGTGGGGTCGTGAATCTAGGGCTTATAACCTAGGGATGGTCCGAATGGCCCTACCTTGGGGTGTTTCCACATTATCAAAAAAATTTGATACGTTATTATTTTAAGTTTTCATGAAATGCCACGAGTGAATAATTGTGCGACATTGCAGGTCGGAGTTGTAAATGGTATTCTGCCAACATGTGACTATTCCTTTGCCAAGTGCAACAATATATATTTCATATTTGCTTTCATCTTTGTGCATTGGTTTTAAAGGACATTTACTCTACTTATCTTTCTACTACAGTTTTTTTTTTTAGGTTACTAGATTTTTCTTCTAAACATGCTCTGTTAAACCTATGACATATAACTGAATTTTTTACTTTTCCTGAATGTTGTGCAGTCTGTTGGTGCAACAATATATATTTCACATCTGCTTTCATCTTTGTGCATTGGTTTTAAAGGACATTTACTCTACTTATCTTTCTACTATAGTTTTTATTTTTTATTTTTTTTGGGTTACCAAATTTTTCTTCTAAACATGCTCCGTTAAACCTATTCTATTCATATAACTGAATTTTGTACTTTTTCTTAATGTTGTGCAGTTTGTTAATTTTGTCAAATACACGGATGAGGAGTATGAGAAGTCATTTGATAGTGCTATATCTATGAAATCGCCATCTTTCTCAATCAAAGCCGATATGTAGAACTGTTGGGTGCCAATGCAGATGGACAGTCCCACTTAAATAGAGTTGTGGAACTTGGTAGTAGTTATTTCAGTGGATAGTAGAGTTAAACAATCTGTTATAACTGTGACGTTTATCTAGTATTTAATATGTAGTTAGCTCAGTTTGTACTTGATATGAGAATATAATGCACCATCCCAGTGTATATATATATATATATATATATATATATATATATTTGTTGATGGATTAGTTTTATGATGTGTTTTCAGTGTTCAATTTGAATGAATGGATGCCAAGTTGGTTGAATGTTGAATGTTGCCTCTAGGAATAACCAAAAACGACGCCTAGTAAAAGAACACAGGGTCCCTAATATGATTAATTAGTTTTTCTGGCGATTTTCAACACTTTATTGGTGAAATATTATCGTTGTGAAACCTCATTATAATATTCTGTTAAATCAACTACCAACGATTCATTTTCGCTGGAAGTTTATCAATTGCGGCGATTTATAAGTCGCCGCATTTGAACAATGAAAACCAAAGGGTCAGTTACAACGATCATAAAATCGCTGTATTATCACATTTACCAGCGATTTTATAATCGTTGCAACCAAGTTTTGGCAACCAAAATTGCAATTGCGGTGATTATAAAATCGCTCCTAATTTAATAGAAGCGGCGATTTAATAGTCACTGCGTCTGGGTATTCTAAACAAAATACTTAATCCCAAAGATTCAAAAAGCGTTGGCAAATATAAGTACTGGCGATTTAAAATCGCTTTTCGCAACTGTTTAGTCAGTTGTAGTGTTATTTTGAAAATGCTGGGAAGGGGTATTTGCAGAGATTTTGGAACTTTTAGTGACGATATGTAAGTGTTGGAATTAATCTTCCCAACGATTAGAACTGAATCGTAGATAACATTTGCTGCGATATTTGATACTATTTGCGGCAAAAAATATCATCGGTAAAGAATAATTTTTAGCGGCGATTTTTTATTTCCGTTGGAATAGCTCAAAAGGGGAGGTTTAATACTGGCAAACATTCGGCCATGTGGATATCGCTGGGAAAGGTGTATCGCAACGATTTCATGTCCTTTTCCTGGCAAAAGTGATCGCCGGGAAAGGCTCTGTTTCTTGTAGTGAGTGTAGGAGCTACTTTATTACAATCCCTATACGTATGTTGTACTAACCATATATCTTTTACCATTTGTCTAATGCATCACCCTAAAAAATCATTTTCTCAAAGTTAAGCTCTACACATAACTTCATAGTCCTCTATAAAGCATGGAGCTCGGCTATGACAGGGTTGCTGACCTTCCTCTTTGAACTACATAAAGAAACCAGAATCTCACCATGAGCATCCCCTGATAACTACTCTAGTCCCCATCCTTCTTTCCTTTGAGTTTAAAGTTGCATCCCAGTTCACTTTAACCTTGGCTTTCCATAAAAAGACTTTCATTGCACCCAGCACATTCAACTTCCATAGCATCTTCCATGCATTTGTGGACCCTACAAAGAGCTCCCATTTATCCCTTCTCTTCCTCCACATGTCAAGGTGGTAAGCACTTTTAACACTAAACAAACCATCTTTTGTTGGGGCCCAAATTTGTTTATCTAGCATACCAGTTTGACTAATGGGGAGACTGCAGACAATCTCAGCTTCTTCTTCACTCAAAAATTTCCCAATCAGGTCTTCATTCCAGGCACCACAGTTTGAATCAATTAGTTCACTCACCTTGGCATCAGCACTTGGCAGTGTAATTGGGGATTGAATATAATGAGATAAGGGTCATGTTGGGATCCATTTATCTCCCCATATCTTTATATTATTCCCATTCCCTACTCTCCACACAAGTCCTTCTCTGAAAAACTTCAATCCCTTTAAGAAATAAGCTTTTTATGATATCCAATTTCTTATATCATAAAAAAAAAAAAAAAAACCTAGTGTTTTAAATTTCCTTTCCGTTAATAGTTTTTCCAGTAGCTGTATACTTCACGGCAAAAGAATATATTGTTAAAATATATTGTTAAAATATTGTTAAGGGATGGGTGAATAGGGGGTACGTAGTCTAGAAGAAGCTTACTTGCAGAAGAAAAATGGAACGGAAAAGAGAACAGCTAGAAGCAATTCATGAAAAAAGGTCGTGAAAGTATATAAGAAAAAAAAAAAAGGTGTAATAAAGATATATATATATATATATATATATATATATATATATATATATATAGCAAAAGAATATTAATCTTTAAATGGACAAAAGGATTATAAGCGTAATACTGTCGATGAACGCACAAACTAGTTGCTGAATTTGGACCCAAAAAATGCGAGAAGACAGAAGTACTTATTCCTACTCATGTAAGAGGATTATTTAGTAGGAAAACGAGAGTACTGGCTACCGACAAGTTTTTTTAAAATATTTAAGAGATTTAAAGAGAGGTTTGTATTCGCAATTCATCTTATTATTATTTATCAATTTTAACTCACAAATCTTATTACTATTCATAATATATCTCATTACTATTTACAATCCATCTCAACTCATCTTCGAATCCAAACGACATCTTAAATAATTGAAAAAAAAAGAAAAAGAAAAAATAATTACCCAATCGGTGAGGGAGAGAAATCATCTGTGGCTGTAGCAGTCCCTTATTTAGTATTCAGTTTTACATGAAAAAAAAATGCTAAGTTGACGGAAAAAACGTACCGACAAAATGTATAGATAAAAATTACATTTTTCAACAAAAATTATAGGTTCAATTAGCATTTTTCAACAAAAATTATAGGTTCAATTAGCATTTTTCAACAAAAATTACATACATGCATTGTGTACGAGTCTTTCTATATATCCTAATGTTCGTGCGTGGAGCTAGCTAATTGATCTACATGAATATGGTTTGAACCATGATCTAACCACAAACATTAAATTATAGCTCAATATATAAGGACGACGACTTTATCTATCTTGTTTTTCTAATTGTCCCACTTACCCAATAAGAGATCATCAGAGTCCATCTGTTTTTTGCTTTTTTTTTTTGAATTAAACTTTATGATATAATGTTCTGACAATTTATTTAATGTAATACAATTGATATTTTGGCTATATATATATATATATCACATTATATTTGTAAGTAAAATAGTTAAAAATATTTTATATTTTACGTTAAATAGATACGTACCATCCATGATTTGTTTTGAAATGGAGATGATCCATGCAGTGATCTATATTGAAATTACCCGTAAGTGCAATCTCATGGGGACCCAACTCTACTTTATAGTTTATAGCTAGCTAAGCTAGATAGTTCCAATTCTCGTAGTCTCTTTAATTTCACTCTCCTTCTACCTTAAATATCCCATTTAATTAAGACGTCCTACATGGAAGTGGACAAGTGGACTTAAAAGCTCTTTTTCTCTGCATTCTCCGTGCCCTCCTTCCCAACAAAAGTAGTAACAAGTTTTTGTTGTTATGAAAAACGATGATAAAAAATTAGAAGTAAACAAAAAAATAATAATCAAACAATCACACGATATAAGATTTAGGTAGTTCGATAACTTGTTTATGTCTGCGAAGCTGTAAAAAATTTTATTTTTTGAGGAATCACAATCTACAGTGTATGGGGCGATTACTGTACTCAATTGTACGGCCATAGTATTAGAAAAAAATACATATAAATAGGGTACATGACAGAAACCCTAATTACTCAAAATCTGGATCATTCGCTCAAGCGACATGTCAAGCGCGCGTTGAGCGAGCCTGTTTACTGACTGTTTGCTCAATCCATCTGATGAGCGCCTCACGAGTGAACTCTCTGTCTAAACTCCGCTCGAGCAGCCTATTAATCGAGTAACGAGCAACTCTCTATATCGCATTCACTCAAGCTGTCTGTCAAGCGGATCACGCACGAACTCTCTTTGTAGCGTCTCTGCTCGAGCGATCTGAATGCTTCGCTTGAGCGGACTGAGCCAAGCTTCACAATACTAAACAATTCTCTCACTTTGAGACTGGTACAACCATTGTATCACCCTTTGTCTCAAAACATGATATCCTGCACCTCTGGCAATTCATTGCCCCTGTCTTCATGCTAGAAAATCAACTGAAGCTACGTACAACTTCAGTTTCTTAAGTGTAATACCCTTTGTCAACATGTCAGTAGGATTCTTGCTTCTACAAATTTTCTCAAGTATCAACTAGCCATCGTCTAGTAATGATCGAATGAAATGATACCTGATCTGAATGTGCTTGCTCCTGAAATGAAATGCTGGATTCTTGGCAAGGAATATGACACTCTGACTATTGTTGTAGAGAGTGTCCTTCTGATTCTTCTAACCCAACTCCTCCAAGAAGCCTTGTAACCAAATCATCTCTTTTGATACTTTTGACACAGCAACATACTTAGCTTCTGTAGTAGACAAAGAAATTGTTTTCTGCAAATTAGAACCCCAAGACACGGTAGTACCACCCAGAGTGTAAACAAAACTTGTGGTACTCTTTATACTATCAGTGTCTCCAGCAAATTAGCATCAACATAGCCCAAAATCTATTTCACAACCTCCCAATGTTGTTTTCCTGGGTTACTCATGTATCTACTCACAACTCCTACTGCATGGACAATATTTGATCTTATGCAAACCATAGCATACATAAATGAACTAATAGTTAAGGCATAAGGAACCTTACTTATGTAGTCGTGTTCCTCTTCTGACTTGAGTGATTGATCCTTGTTAGTGACTTCCCAAAGGTGTGCAAATTGGTTTGGACTTCTCCATGTTGAACCTGCTAACTACATTTTTCACATACTCAGCCTGTGAGAGTCTCAACGTGCCATTGACTCTGTATCTGACAATTCTCATGCCAAGGATTTGTTTCGTAGCTCTCAAATCCTTCATTGCAAAGTGCTTTGACATTTGCCTTTTCAGATTATTGATCTCATCAATGTTGGACCCTGCAATGAGCATATCATCCATGTACAATAATAAAATAATGTAAGAATTGTCAAAGTGTTTGACATAGCAACAATGGTCTGCCTGACATCTGATGTACTCTGAACTGCACATGAAACTTTAAAACTTCTTGTACCACTGTTTAGGAGCTTGCTTCAGGCCATACAAACTCTTTTTCAGTTTACAAACTGAACTCTTTTTTCCTTGTACTAGAAACCCTTCAGGTTGATGCATGTAGATATCTTCTTCGAGGTCTTTATGAAGGAAAATTGTCTTTACATCTAACTGTTCAAGATAAAAATCTTCAGTAGCAACCGTTGCCAGCACTAACCTGATGGTTGTGATCTTCACCATAGGAGTAAATATCTCAGAGTAGTCAATACCATTTTTTTGTTGAAAGCCTTTTACAACAAGTCTGATCTTGTACCTTTTACTGCCATAATGCTCAGTCTTCACCTGGTACATCTACTTGTTGTGCAATGCCTTCTTCCCTGATGAAAATTCTGTCAACTCCCATATTTGATTCCCTAACAAGAAATCCATCTCATCCTTCATAGCTAACTCCTACTTGCTTGAATTCTCATCTTGTAAAGTTTCCTTATAGCTCTACGGTTCCCCACCATCTGTCAACATAATATAATTCGAAGTGGGTGAGAAATGCTGTGGGGGTCGAATAGTCCTGACAGACCTGCGAACTATAACTGCAGGTGTGGATGACTCTGGATCTGGTTGCGGAATAATAGGAATGGGTGCATTGGGCCCACTCTCTCCGTCACTCAAGTCCCTACACTACACTGTGACCTCTGATAGGTCATCCAAACTCACAAACTCAGACTCCTGAAGAATTATATCAGCGACTGTACTAGACTTGTCCTTGTACATTACTTTCTCATTGAATATCACATTCCTGCTTCTTATGATCTTCCGACCCTTATCATCCTAGAAACGATAGTCAAATACCTTGTCTCCATAGCCAATAAAATAAATTTTTTTGACTTTGCCTAAAGTTTGCTACAAGCATCAGAATCAACATGAATATAAGAAAACTAACCAAACATTTTGAGATAAGAAAATTTGACTTCTTTTTAGCTCCAAACCTCCTCAGGCATTTCACAATCTAATGGAACTTATGGCCCTCAATTTATTAGGTAAACAACAATGTTGACTACATCTTCCCAGAATGTAGGTAGTAGTCCAGCATATAGTTTCATGCTTCTAACATGCTTATTAATGGTTCTGTTCATACGTTCAGAAACACCATTTTGCTGTGGTATCTCAGGAATGGTCCTCTCCATTCTGATACTGTGAGCTGCACTGTACTCATTGAACCCTCCATCAATGTACTCACCACCATTGTCGGACCTCAAGCATTTCAGTTTCAAGTCTGTCTCTGTCTCAACTAAGACTTTCCACTTTGTGAACACATCAAATACATCGGATTTATGTTTCAAAAAATAAACACATACCTTTATATTGTGGTCATCAATGAACGTGACATAGTATCGAAAACCTCCAAGAGATGACACTGGAGAATGTCCCCACACGTCTGTGTGCACAAGCTTTAACTTTCTTGTTTTCAGTGTTCTTTCACTCTTAAAGAAACTAACTTTTTTCTGCTTCCCCAGTATACAACTCTCACACATGCTGAGGAGATCAACTGACTTCAGTTCTGGTAGCTTACCTTTAGACAGTACTTCTTTCATGCCCTTCTGACTCATATGGCCAAGCTTATAGTGCCGCAACTCTATGGTGCTCTTTGCAATGGTAGTAACAATAGTGTCACTCAAACCACTCGTCATATATAGAATACCAGTTTTCTTACCCCAAGCTAGTACCATTGCCCCTATAGTAACCTTCCAAGTGCCATCTGAGAACACTACTGAATGACCACAATCATCGAGCTGTCCTACAGAGATGAGACTTTTCTTCAACTCAGGAATGTGTCTAACCTTTTGCAAGGTTCACTTGTTCTTGTTAGGGAGTGCAATGTTAATGTCTCTCATTCTCATCACGTTTAGTGTCTCTCCATCAGCCAGGTACACCTTCCCAAAGTCACTAGCAACATTGTTTTGCATTATCTCTCGATGGGAAGATGTATGAAATGAAGCCTCTGAATCCAGTATCCAGTCATCAACTAGACTGTGAACTGCAAGAAGTAGTGCATCATGTACTTCTTCAGTTACAACATTAACACTATCATTCTCCGTCTTCTTCAGAATTTAGAATTTTACAGTTCTTCTTTATATGACCAACCTTGCCACAGCAAGTTGCCTACTGCCCAGGCCTTGGCTTGCTCTTGCCCCTAATTTTTTATTTTGATTTGCCTCTATTTGAGTTCTTGTCTTGTTCTCCCCCGAGAATCAACATTTAGTGCTGAATTCAAACCCGAGGTCTCGCCTGAATTTCTCATGCGCACCTCTTTAGCCAAATCAAATCACGAATATCATCGTATTTCAGTTTTGTTTTCCCAGCAAAATTATTGGCAGCCATTTTCATGGCTTCCCAACTATTTGGCAGTGAAACCAACAATATCAATGCACGTATCTCATCATCAAACTCAATTCAATAGATGATAATTGGTTAGTGATAGTATTGAACTCATTCAAGTATTGTGCAACAGACGTACCTTCTGCCATCTTCAGATTAAACAACTTCTTCATTAAGTGTACCTTATTGTTCGCAGACAACTTTTCATACATACCTGACAAAGCCGCCATGAGATCTGCAGTAGTCTTCTCCTTGATGACATTGTGTGCAACGGATCTCTATAGGGTTAGCCGAATAACCCCAGAACTTGTCAATCTAACATGTTCCAATTAGCATCTTCCATGCTGTCCGACTACTTCCCCAACAATGGAAGATAAAGTCTCTTCCAATAGAGATAGTCCTCTATCTACATCCTCCTGTATCCAAAATCTGTGTCATCGAATTTCTCAATCCCAGATACATTCACTTCTTCTTCAGCCATTGTTTTTCTCAGATCCGAATCTTGGCTCTTGATACCAATTGTTGTGAAAAACAGTGACAAAAAATTAAAAGTAAATGAGAAAAGAACAATCAGATAATCACACGACACAAGATTTACATGGTTTGGCAACTTGCCTACATCCACGGAGCTACAGATGATTTTATTTCTTAAGGAATAGCAATGTACAATGTATGGGACTATTACTGTACTCAATTGTACAGCCACAGTATTAGAAAAAATACATATAAATAGGGTACATAGCGGAAACCCTAATTACTCAAAATCTGTGTTATTCGCTTGAGCGGCATGTCAAGCAAGCATCAAGCGAACCTATTTACTGACCGTTTGCTCGAGCCATCTGAGCAGCGGCTCACAAGCGAACTCTTTGTCTAAACTCCGCTCGAGCAGCCTGTCGAGCGAGTAACGAGTGAACTCTCTGTGTCACATCCGCTCAAGCTACCTGTCGAGCGGATCATGAGCGAACTCTCTATGTAGCGTCTCCACTCGAGCGACCTGAATGCTTCACTCGAGCGGACTGAGCCCAGCTCCACAATACTCAACACAAGTGCCTCATTGATTTTTATAGCCATGCAGGAATTAGAAGAAACAGGGTGGTATTGAAAGAAAGAGAGAACAATTGTTTAGTAAAACAGAGTATTGGGCATGCACTCATGCTATGAGAGCATGTTCTTAGTGAATGCAAGGTTGAAGGACAAAATTGAACTAACAAATGGATGGTGGATGAGTTAATACATGCAGAAGTAGAGCAGGTTGGTGATGAGAGTTACAGATTCTCTAAGCCAAGTAAGTTCAAGAAATTGAAATCGGAAGATACTTAAGAAACTGTGAAACAGAAATTTTTTGGAAGGACTCTTAAACCCTAGCTCAAAAGGAACAGCTAATCTCTCATAATTCTAAAGCTTTAAAAGCCCTTGCACATGGAATTCTCATGTGTCTAATGGTGATCAATTTTGATCTACCCCCGCCTATAAAGCTGATCTCCATATATATTACAAATCTTCAACTTTTTTCAATGAACTTTCTGATGAACACTTGAAAGTAAAACTCGATGAACACAAAACAGAGGCAGAGTAGATGAAAAGAAAGACTTTCATGCAATTGACTTGATGAATTAATACAAGTACAAAATGTATTTATAGAGATAAAATAAAATAACAGAAAATTAACTAACTTTCTACATCTTTTCCTACTTTGACACGTGCTTCTTTAGACTTTAATTCCATTTTCTCAATTTGTGAGGCTATACTCGAACACCCCCATCAAAATGAACATGTATATTAATTAAGGATGTTCATCTTGCGAAGAGTGTGATGAAAAGGGAGGGAGCCTAAAGGCTTTGTGAATATATCTGCCAGCTGCAATCTTGAAGGAATGTGGAAAAGTTTAATAATGTTTTGCTGCAGCTTCTCTCGAACAAGATGGCAGTCAATTTGGATGTGCTTTGTCCTCTCATGCTGAACTAGATTGGTAGCAATAGATAATGCTGATTTGCTGTCTGTATAGAGTAGTGTTGGCTATTGGTGGCTAATGTTTAAGTCTTGCAAGGCATAGAGGAGCCACTGGATCTCACATGTTGTTGAAGCAAGGGCTCTGTATTCTGCTTCTGCAGAAGACCTGCTAATAGTAGCTTGCTTTTTACTTTTCCATAAGATTAATGAATTGCCTAGGAAAATAGCAAAACCTGTTACACTTCTTCTAGTATCAACATACCCTGCCCAGTCACTGTCTGAAAAGGCCTTTAGCTGCATTTCTGATGAAGAAGAGAAGAATAGACATTGTCTTGATGTAGCTTTTAGATATCTGAGTACTTTAATAGTTGCTTGGTAATGACTAACAGCTGGTTTGTCAATGAATTGACTTAGAACTTGAACTGAATATGCAAGGTCAGGTCTAGTGATTGTAAGGCACAATAATCTTCCAACCATCCTTTTATAAGCTGAAGGATCTTCATAGAAATCAGAATCTGTTGTAGTAAGTTTAAGATTCGACTCCATTGGCAAGACAACAGGTTTAGCACCAAGAATTCCAGTGTCTTGAAGTATGTCTAAGGCATACTTTCTTTGACAGATTGATATGCCATTTTTAGACCTCACCACTTCCAAGCCAAGGAAGTATTTGAGTTCCCCCAAATCTTTAATTGTGAACTTGTCATGTAAGAAATTTTTTAGCAATTCAATCTCTAGTAAACTATCACTAGCCAGTAGAACATCATCTACATAAACTAGGAGTGCTATAAAAGATGATTCAGATTTCTTAATGAACAAAGAACAATCTGAATTTCCTTGAGTGAAGCCATAATCAAGTAGAGCAGTAGACAGTTTTGTAAACCATTGTCTAGAGGCCTATTTTAAACCATTAAGGCTCTTGAGAAGTTTACAAACTTTGTTTTCTCCTTTGACAGCCAATCCAGGGGCAATTCCATATAAACCTCTTCATGTAAGTCACCATGTAAAAAAGTATTATTCACATCTAGTTGGTGAATATGCCAATTTTTAATTGCTGCTATAGGAAGAATCAACCTTATAGATGTGATCTTGGCTATTGGAGAAAATGTGTCAAAGAAGTCTAAGCCTTCTTGTTGAGTATAGCCTTTAGCTACTAATCTAGTTTTGTGCCTTTCTATAGTGCCATTTGCCTTGTGCTTAATTCGAAATACCCATTTGCAACCTATGGTTTGTAAGTTTTTAGGAAGAGTAACAAGTTCCCAAGTTTTGTTTAACTCTAAGGCATTTATTTCATTTTGCATAGCAACTTGCTATTCAAGTCTTTTGGCAGCTTGTTTGTAGGTTTTTGGTTCTTGGAAGGCTGAAATGGATGCTAGAAAGGCTTTATGGGATGTGGATAGTCGATTGACAGAAAGAAAATCAGAAATAGGATAGAGATTACCTGAATTAACAGAACAACCAATAGAAGCAGATGATTGATTTGCACTTGAAACAGTAGAAACATTACCACAATAATAATCCTGCAAGAAAACTAGTGGTTGTTTAATTCTTGAAGATTGTCTTAGTTGCTGTGTGTTTGAGGCAGATTGGTAGGGTTGATTATTATTGGAAAAATCCTGAGCATTAGGAAAGGAAGATGAACCAATATGTAAAATTGGTTCATTAGAAGGTAGATTCTGATCTGTCTGAATGAGAGAATGAGAATTTTGATCTTTTCTGATCTGATCATAAAGGAAATCTGAAGTAGAGTTGGTTGGAGGAAATAGAAAAGAGTGTGTCTCAGAATATGAAATGGGTGGAAGAGCTTAAAAAGGAAAACTGTTTTCACAGAAAACTACATTTCTCGAGATGAATATCTTGTTTGTATTGAGGTCCATCAACTTATAGCCTTTTATATTAGAGGGGTAACCTAAGAAAAGGCAATTTGTGGCTCTTGGTTCAAATTTATGTCTATGATTTGTAAGTGTTGAGGCAAAGCAAAGACAACAAAAAACTCTCAAATGGGAGAGATTAGGTGCTTTGTTGAAAAGCATTTCAAATGGTGTTTTATTTTTGAGAAAGGGGTGGGAATTCTGTTTATGATATGTGCAGCAGTCAACACACAATCACTCCAAAAGGTTAAAGGTATATTTGCTTGAAACATTAAGGCTCTGGCAGTGTTTAACAAGTGTTGATGCTTCCCCTCCACAACTCCATTTTATTGTGGCGTTTCCACACAATTTCTTTGATGTATAATGCCATGATCATTATAGAATTGGGTTAGAAGGAATTTTGGTTCATTGTCTGACCTTAATGTTTTGATAGGAATACTAAATTGTGTTTCTACCATTTTGTAGAAACTTTTAAGTATATAAGGGAATTCAGACTTTGCTTTGAGCATATAAACTCAAGTGCATCGTGTGAAGTCATCAACTATAGTGAGAAAGAATCTGTATCCAGAATATAAAATAATACCAAAGGGACCCCATACGTCACAATAGATCAAATCAAACATTTTATTAGAAGCGGTGTGGCGCCCTCGAACCCCACGTGTTATTTTTTTTTGTGGAGTTCGTGACACCGGGATGATGACCACACGGATCACGCACCCCAACGACCAGTGCTCAAAGTGTGTACATACAAAAAATGAACAGTATAATATTCACAACGGAGAAAATAAAATGGTCTTTCTTTATTAAGTACCAGAATTGTACAAAAAGCAGTAAAATAACTTTACAAAAATTTTACAATCTTCTGACAGATAATTTAAAGAAAACAAATAATATAAGGGAAACAAGTCCCAAAACGCTGAACAACATAACATCAACTTAAGCTTCTGGCGGAGTCGGTCATTCAGTTTCATACTCGGGCTCTGCGTCAAACTCTACGATACCATAAAACGGAACCGTAGGGTAAAACACCACTATGAGATTATGACATTTCTGCAAGTAATTAACCAAAACAACATCCAAGAGATTTAAAACACAATTATATAAACAAGAGTTCCCATACGAACAGAAAAACAACCCACATTCATTTTTTCCAAAAATACCATTTTTTACACTTACACCAAAAATCTCATTTTTGTCCCAATCATATTTATTATGAAATTTACGCATGCACCACGGTCTCCCCTATGGACCGTCCGCACACCCTGGCTCTCTTCGTCACATCACGGGTAACGTCCGTGCATGAGACTTCGTAACAAGCGATGCCCAGTTCCGTGCCCAGCGCATACATGGCCAAGCATCCTCTAACCTTGCAAGCCAAAAGGTCATGGAATCGGTACGAGAGTATTACCGTCTCGTCCATTCCCGTTGTCACCCTGCGACAACTCAAATGACGTCACGTCAGTCTGTTACGCTCCCGAGTGACCAGAAGAGCTCCACCGAGATAATGCCCCATCTCGGCTTGGGGTCGTGATACACATGCACCCACACCATTAATAACAATAGTCTCAATTTCAACAGACAACGTGACATCACAGCACAATTTATTATAAACGATAAATATGCATTGCAACAGTTTATTGGAATTTAAATATCTCAATAAAATAAACCTCCATTTTACAATTATACAGTATCACAAATACACGCGAAATCCCGTCCTCCAATCCGGCCCAAGGCCCAAATCCAACAACTCCAATTTAACAAACCCAACACTTCAACAGCTCAAGGCCCAATTTCCAACAAAAAAAAACAGTTCAATAATTTACAAATGAACAACAGTTATGATGTTAATTTAAATTACTTGATTTACGATGAAAAATTACATACACACGATGATGGGTAATTCTGAAAGATCACTCAAGGGCGTTGCTCAAGGCGGCGGCTCAACGGAACAGTGCCCAAAATTGGGTTTTATCACACAGCAACAACAACCCAACTGATCAATCAATTTCTCCCAATTAAAACAAAACCAAGTACAACAAAAATCAAAGCTCTCGGATTCAACCACCCAAAATTCACAATTCTTAAGCTCTCGGATTCAATCACCCAAAAATTTTACAGATCAACACACAAAATACCAAGAGGTGAAATGGCTTGAAAGAGAGAAAGAGGATGAGGATCTCCGAAAATTAATCTGAGGAACCCGTGGACTATAAATAGACCAACAATGGCGGTTTGAGGAGCTGTGTGTCGCACGGGTAGAGAAGATGAAAACGACATCAAGCCGTGGAGGAGTGAGATGCCTTCGCGCGGACGTGTGGTGTGGCGGCAAGGACAGCACATTTGGAGCCCATGCCCAACACCACCAAGATGCTTACGGAAGAATGAGGTGGTGGCGTGGGGAACGGCAGCTCGACAACAAGCTTCGGAGTCACTACCGAAAGACACGGAGAGGAAGAAGCAAAGTGGAGGTGGCGGCTTGCGGCTGACTTGCGGAACGAAATCCTGAAATGGAGTCGGCAGCAGCTGCGTGGAGGAAGGGAGAAGAATTTTGCAGAAGAAAGGAGAAGGAGAAGTCGCGCGGCGCAAGGGAGAAAGGGATGAAACCCTAAGCCATCCCTCCAAAACGACGCCGTTTCAGAAAGTAAGGGCTGAGTCTCACGGGCCTCACGACTGGGCCACGCTTTGCACACGGTCTGGGCCCTTGCTAGGCTGGGCTTGAACCGGCTCACCAAACTCACACACCCATGGCCCACAGTGAAAAATACACATACACACACAGCCCAAAATGAATAATACTACAATAAAATTACACAAAAATTACTAACACATATATAAAATAATTAATAAAGAAATTAAAATCCCAACATACCAAAAATAATTAAAAATAATAAAATAACCCAATAATATAATTTAAATAATTTAAAACCCATAAAATGGGGATCTCACAAGCAGTTTGAGATACAGGGAAAGAAAGCTTTCTTTGCTTTGCTAAATGATATATATCACAAACATTTGTGGAATCAAGAGATATGGATGATTCTAATTGTCTAAGAGAAGGTAATCTTGAGTTAGAAACATGTCCTAATCTGTAGTGCTAAAAATCTAATTGAGTTTGAGTAATGGCTGAAACAAAAGATGAAGAATTAAACTGGGTTTGATTGCAGGTAGCCTCTTTTGAGATAATTTGAGATAAGTGGTAGAGTCCATGTTTCTCAAATGCAATCTCAATCATCTTCTTTGTTGATTGGTCCTGTAAAAGACAGTAAGAATCAAAGAAAGATACAGAGAGATTAGATTCTTTTGTTAGTTTGGAAACAGATAACAAATTGAATGAAAAGCTTGGAACACACAACACATTATGCAGAAATATGGTGTTCGAGAGGCAGACAATACCAATATGAGTAGCTGAGAAAGAGTTACCATTAGGCAGGTTAATGGAAGTATTAATTTGCTTAGGTGCAGAAGAATATAAGAGGGGTGAACAGATCATGTGATCTGTTGCACCAGTGTCCAAAATCTAAGAAAAATTATGCTGTGAAGTTGAAGAAACTGAATAACAAAAATGTGGTAGTTTACTAGAGAATTGAGAAGTAACAAGATTCACAGCTGGTGTAGGGGATGGATTTGAATTTGCAAGTGCTAGTAGTTTAGTAAATTCCTCAGAAGTTAAAGAAAACTTTTGATTCTCATTACTGTTTTAAATGTAGACCTCTCCAGTTGAAATGGCAGCATGGGCAGTAGGAAGATTTCGCTTTTCTTTAGGTCCAGTCCAACCAGAAGGATAACCATGAAGTTGGAAGCATTTTTCCACTATATGTCCATTATATCCACAGTGAGTGCAATACAAAAAAGACTTCTTCTGCTTGTCTTTGGAGAACTTTGACTGAACAAATTGTTGAATATTTTGTTTGACTAACAAGGCATAGGTTTCATGGCATACAGAATTGGTTAATTGTCTTTGGCTTTCCTCTTGAAGCAGTAAAGAAAAGACTTTAGCCATGCTTGGCAATGGGAAAACAAGAAGTAATTAACTCCTGACTGAAGCATATGAATCATTTAACCCAACCAAGAACTTTAACACATAATCAGATTGTTGTCGAAGTAGTAAGAAATCAAAAAGATTGTATGTGCATGATGCCATCTTTCCACAAGTGCAAGTTGGGAATGGCCTATAGTTAACATACTCATCCTATAAGGGTTTGAAAGTACTGAAGTATTAAGTGATTGATGAAGAACCCCGAGTCATAGAACTTAGAGATTTTTCAAGGTGAAAAACCCTTGGGCATCACTTCTCAAATATCTTGTTTTTAACTCATTCCAGAGATCTACAGCAGATGCTGCATAAAACAAACTATTTCTAATATCTTTGGAAATATAATTCATGAGCCAAGAAAGTACTAAATTATTGGCACAGAGCCAAGCAGTATGATGAACATGCTGATTGGTAGGAGGAGCAGTAATCGAACCATCAATGAAAGCTACCTTTTCTTGACAGTTAGAGCCATAGTGATCGATCGACTCCAGACAATGTAGTTGTCTCCTACAAATACTTCTGAGACCAAGAGAGAACCTGGATTATCACTAGGATTAAGATACTATGGGCTAGAAGAATCATCTGAAGGATTAGAGGGACGAGAAGATTCTAAAGAATTGTGAGGGTTTACTTCTATCATTTTACCAAGAAAATGCAAGAAATGTAGAAAATATGCAAGAGAATATCTCAAGAGAATTCCTTGCAGAATTTGCAATGTAGATTGCAAGATTTAGGAAAGAAAATATGCGGAAGCTAGTATGGTTTTCAATCTGATACCATGTCAACTTTTTGATAAACAGTTGAAAGTAAAACTCGATGAACACAAAACAGAGGTAGAGTAGATGAAAAGAAAGACTTTCATGTAATTGACTTGATAAATTAATACAAGTACAGAATGTATTTATAGAGATAAAATACAATAACAGAAAATTAACTAACTTTTAACATCTTTTCCTACTTTTGACACTTCTTTCTTTAGACTTTAATTCTATTTTTTCAATTTGTGAGGCTATACTCCAACAGTTAAAAAAAATAATGAAAATCGGGCGCGAGTCCCCAACATACTGAGAGAACACCTATTGCCAATATTTTTAAAGCTTTTTCCATGTGATTCAGATAAATTTACAAAACGATGAAAAACAAAGAAAAAAGCTTCAATCTATACATATTGTGATACATTGACATTTTTTGGTAGTAAAGAAGACCCAAAACTGACAAGTACGTTGTGGAGAAGTTGAAATGCGCAAAGAGGTAAGGGATCGATCACTTCTTATATTACAAGAAAATTGTTTATTTGTTACCAGTTAATTCTAGCAAAATGACTATTTACAATTAAAATGAGTCGGTTTTAATCACAAATAATCTTTTCGTTGTAATTAAATGATCACAAAAATCTATTTTTCTTGTAGTGTTAGGAGTTTCCCTCGAGCTGCATGCTTTTCTTTCTAGAACGGTTTCCGTCGATCACGTTTTAGCTCCCTCCCGCATGCATGCGTACGTTCTGCCAAAAGGAAAGAGAACGACGGAGCAGGAAAGCCAATAACTCAGTAAGGACAATATGGATATTTCAATATTTATGACATGGAGGGTATGTGTTTCGTGCCCTCCTCCCGGCGTGCGTTATAGCTTGCCTTCATCTGTTTTCACCCCTCTAAAAAGCTTGCCTTCTTAGCTTCTAGTCTTTCTCCTCCTTCGTATCGTACATAATCTCTCTCTCTCTCTCTCTCTCTCTCTCTCCTGCGAGAACCCTTTACTAGCTCATCACCGACACGAACTGTGTTTCGTTATTCTTCATCTTCTTCCCCATCTTTTACTTGTACGACGTTGTCCGCTACACAGCAAATAATCAAAATGGTGGTAGTACCCTCGCCAACCCAACTTAGCACCGAGAAACTTCGAGTCGTAGACCTTCCTATAGTAGACTTGTCAGCCGACAGAGCAGAGGTCTCAAAGCTCATCGTTAAGGCCTGCGAAGAGTACGGTTTCTTTAAGGTTATCAACCATGGTGTCCCCGAGGACATCATTGTAAAACTGGAACAAGAAGGGCGCGACTTTTTTGCCCTACCAGTGTCCGAAAAACAACGTGCTGGGCCGGCAAATCCCCTGGGCTATGGCTGCAAGAGCATAGGCTTCAATGGAGACAAGGGAGAAGTTGAGTATCTTACGCTTAATACTAATCCTCTCTCCATCGCCCAGAGATCCAAAGCCATCTCCATTAATGACCCTTCGAAATTCAGGTACTTAGGATTAATTAACTAATAATCTTATTATCTTTTAGCAGTTCATATATTTGCATCGTTTTACGCATCGCAATGGTTGCATGCATGGCTAGCTAGCTTGCGTCTCTTTCTTAGAAAAAAAGATTTTCACAAGTCCAGTCCAAACGTGTATATATATCTCTCTCTCGCTTGATGCTTTTAAATTCATATAAAACCTTATAAGATTGATTATTAATTCTGGATTGCTAGGTAGCTTTACGATGTCGTTGTTCATGACCTTGCAATTGTGTATATAGATATGGGCATGCAGCAAGTATTTATGAGAAGTAGTGACAAAAGATGGGCATGAGCTATATTAATGCATGTGAACGTAGGATATTTGTTTGGTTGGATGATCTGGACCATGCATGAAATCACAAACTTTGCTGGCAGAGCAGGTGCCTTGTTAATTTCAGTGAACTATATGCAAAAACGTGGTCGGTCTATCTATGGAGCTATCTTGAAATGAGTTGTGTGTGCCCTGTAAAGAAATATCTATGCAACGCTTGATTTGCTTTCAAGACTAAAACTTAAAATTTTAAAAATTTTGAAAATTACTTATCTCATCATTACAATTTTTCTAAATTTCTACACAAAATAAAATAAACAATTTAATTTTTTCAAATCCTAAAATAAAAATAATATTAAAAAATATTCTAATAATATTTTATTTATTTTCTTAAATTTTTTTTAACTTTTTTCAGCCGACAGCTAGCCATAGCTAGCTAGCTGGCTTAATTATGTGAAAACATATGCAATTTTTTGTGTGAATTATAAACTGAATTGATCAACAATGTCATCCTTCACATGCACGGCACATTTCATGGTGGTAGGAAACTCCTATAAATTCTTAATTTATAGCTGTACGTATATGGTGGGAAAGATTTTTTTAGTTAGGTGGCAATATGTTTAGATCATTTGAATATCTGTTTTGAAATTTTTATATAAATCTTTTGAGGTTTTAATTGTAAACACGAGTACTGTACTATCTATGAAAAACATGTTTGAATTTATGATTTTTAAGATATATATATATATATATATATATATATGTATATCAAGTTTATTTAGATGTATAAAATCAATACATTTCGCTTGAAATATGTTTAGAAAAAAATTCTTGACGCTTTTCTTATTTTTGTGAAAAATGTTTTAATTTTTTACTGGAATCAAGATAAATAATTATTTATAATATTATCGGGGATAATTTTCCTTTTCATGTTTAAATTAGATTGTATCTATGTGTGTGAAAATTGTCAAATATATATAATTGTCACATGGTGGCCGGCTAAATGGCATTTTCCTAATATCTATATGCAAACGAGTATGGACAGACATAACTAATATATAATTATTTTACAAATCTATACTATAATAATAATAATATTTTCTTGAATTCATGTACACTAAATTTAAAATAAGAAAAAAAATTAAAAACTTAATATTTCATTATATATGGGATTGTAGCACAATTGTGTACTGTTAATTAATGTATATCTAACTCTATAAAAAAAGTCCAAAGAAAGAAGGTTAAACCATCAATAATATTATTATAGTACACTCAGTTTTTAAAGAATAAAATACAGTCCAATTAGGAGTCACATGGGAGAGTGGGGGGTATAGTTCTCCTTTAAGGCTAAGGTAACATGACAGGGACACCTTACTCCATTTAGCATATCCCAGCTGGGGTTGGGGACACCTTTATTGTGAAATTGATCAGTTGAAAAAATTGAAAAGATAAGGTCATCATACATATATATAGTACAATCAGAGTGACAAGTTCTCAGAGAAAGACACATCATCAATAGGGTCCAATCAATTCATAATCTGGACATGAGTCCAGTTTGATTGAAATGGCTCTGCTGACCATTTGGTGGTGCACTTAAAAAAGACATGGAAACTACCCAAAAATAGATAAGAAAAGTATACCAAAACTGTTTAGTTTCACTGTAATGGCCAACATACCACACCATTCATCATACACAGCAAGCAGTACAGTCAGTTTGAGTTTCTGCAAAAACATTGTTTGTTTATCATCAATTATTTCAGTAAAAATGATATTTTTTGTCAAAATAAATTTATTTATTTTTTAAATAGTCATTATTATTATAAATAATTCGTTATAAATATTTATTTTTTTATAATATTTTAACACCCTACACTTCTCGTGCATGTGTGAAAGTGACTATATATATTTTTAAATACTACTAGCTATATTTTCTTCTATATGGAAAATGATGAATATTGGTTTAAGTTCTGCAAATTTTGTGTAATATTTTTGAAAAATGAAAAAATTTACATATATATATATATGTATACTTTTTTTGAAAAAATATTATAATTTTCTAAATTCAACTCTATCTTATAGCTATGCCGCGAGCGGGTATATTGAAGCAGTTGAAGGGCTAGCTTGTGAGCTTTTGGAACTAATGGCAGAGGGCATGCTGGTCCCAGATACCTCAGTGTTTAGCAGGCTGATTAGGGACGTTGATAATGACTCCATCCTCAGGCTCAATCACTATCCATCTCTGCAAGTAGTGGAGTGCAAAAACTGGGACACCTCACCCACCTATGCAGATAGCCTTAAGGTTGGATTTGGAGAGCATTCTGACCCACAGATCTTGACCCTTCTGAGATCCAACGATGTGGGTGGCCTTCAAATTTCTGTAGAGAATGGGGTGTGGATCCCAGTCCCTCCTGATCCCACTGCTTTTTGGGTCAATGTGGGTGACATGTTACAGGTTGGTTTTCTTTATCTTTTTCTCATGGTAATTATGGTAAGAATAAATTCTTAGAACCGACTCAAAATTCATTTGGTGGGGGAATCGCTGCAAATTAAGCTTTGGTAATTTGTAAGCTGTAGGGGGGGCCTCGCAGTTCATTGATCAGTTTCCACCAACGTGGAGTTGGTGAATTGAGTAATAGCTAATTACTTACCCATGTTAAATTTTACTTCAATAAGTATAGAATATTTAATTATTACATGTTTAATTAACTATCGATTAAAAAATTATAAATTTATTGCTACTAATTTGGTTAAACTTTTAATTTTAAAAGTCATAACAATAATTACTACTAATGATATTACAAGTTTTCCAGCTTGTAGAATAATTCCTTTACTATGTACCCATATAAAGTCATTAGCTAAAATTAAAATGAAAATGAAAATTTAATTAATATTCTTACACTAGTGATGATGCGTAAGTACCAACAAAGATTGCAATAGTTTTGTAATATAAGATTTCAATAAATGTAGCCATTTTTCTTTGTTGTCAAATGGTTCCTTGTTTCCTACCCATTAGGAAGGTAAAAGAGATTTTTCCCAAGCATTTAACCTTAATTGAAATCAACAAGAAATGAACTCTTGTTTTTAATTAAATTGACTATATATATTGTTTCATAGTTTTAATTTCTTGGCATAGGAAAAAGAAAGAATCTGTAAAAGTCCCTTTTTTTCTCTTTAGCGTTTCGCTCTCAACCAAAACCCACTCAAAGATCCTATCTTCTCCACCCAGAGAGAGAGTGGAGCTTTGACTCCTTTATCCCGCCTCCCATCTGGCTAGTCCAAAACTTTGCAACCTTTTTTTTTTCTGGTCTTTATTTTATTTTCCATCCATAGCAAGGAGAAGCGTCGATCTACTGCTTTCTAGAGTCTAGCGACCACTATGTGCCCCACTGCAGGATTCCCCAGCCGCTGATCTTTCAGATGGCTAAAGAATATTGTCGAACGGGGCGGCACATGAGTCATACGCGCATGGGGTCCATGCGCCACTGCACAGAGAAGTTCCCGTTGTCGCCACGTGCGGTATTTCTGGGGCCAACGACCTTGGATTCTACAGATCATCTGACCGACCTCTATACTTCTAGTGTGGTAGTGTGTTCCCCATGTGCCGCCACAATCCTAACTGTCGTCCTTCGGCGATTCAACGGTTCTCATGTTTGCTATCTATCTATGTTTTCGCTTCTCCTAACCAAGTATCGTGGGAAAGAAGTAGTGTAAGTCTTCTGCAACAAGTCCGGACGAGCAAAATACAACACAAATCTCTTCACTGTGATTTTCAGTCGTAATATCACAGTCCGTTTATTCTACTGTATCAAAATTGCTTTAAGCAACTTCTCATTGGGGAAAATGGATGGGGGTCAAGTCATTGACCCTAGATCCCTCTTTTTTTTTTTTTTTTGCTTTTTTTTTTCTTGTGTTGTATTTGCTAATTTGTGTTGAATGCTGAGGCCTTTTACCCTATTAACTATTGTATCATGTAAATGTTAAATATATCTATAATATGTTTGCTTAAAAAAAAATTCTTAGTATATATAAGAGTACTTTATTTTGGGTGTCATATATATTGTTTGTTTTGAATTAGGCGATGACAAATGGAAGATTTATAAGCGTACGACACAGAGCATTAACAAACGTAAGCAAGTCTAGAATGTCAATGGCATACTTGGGGGCTCCACCCCTCCATGCATGGATAAGTGCACCTCCAGAAATGGTCACTCCCAACAGCCTGTCTCTCTACAGGCCCTTCACTTGGGCTGAATACAAGAAAACAACCTACTCTCTTAGCCTCGGGGATACACGTCTTCACCTTTTCAGGGCATCCTGCACAGACCATGCCGGCGCCGGAGTTGCCTAGCTAGCTAGCTTCCTGAGTTCAGTGCTACTGTGCGGCATGTGGAACAATGACAGTTCTTTCAATTGGTTTTCCTTTTTTCTTTTTCTTTTTTCGCATGACCAAAAGGGAAGATTGATATAATGGGGTTTGAGGGTATACAAATCTTCCCCATGCGTATCTTTATCTTGCTTCGAGATCAATGATATACTTGTATTAATGGTATAGTATTAATGGTACAACTTCAAAAACAAAAAATGTTTTTGCTTCCAGTTATCAAATTTGATACAAATAGCGAGGTTTAGAGGTTTGGAAACAAAAATAGTAACACTCTTCTTTATCTTAAGACTCATTCGGATAGAGAAATTATCTCATCTCATCTCATCTCATGATTATAATTTTTTTAAATTTTCACACAAAATATAATAAATAATTCAATTTTTTTAAATTTTAAAATAATAATAATAATATTAAAAAATAATATTTTAATAATATTATATTTAATTTTTAGCTTTTATCTAAAAATATTTCATCTTATCTTATCACACTATCCAAACCATACCTAAGAGTCGTGTATTGAGATGCACGTCAAAATCATGGAGCTTAATTTAATTTTTTTAGCTTTCGCAAATGGAACAAATGCTTAATTAATATTAATTAATAAGGGTAGCAATAACTTAGAACCTTCCACAACTTGCAGCTTGAGATAACTTAGTTTGTAGCCAAATCCACTTTGCTTTGTTTAAATCAAGTAGCCCAATCCCTAAGCCTACCTTCCAAAATAAATAAGATTAAAATAAAACAACTTAATTCCAACAGTTTTAAAGTATTTTGTAGTCACCATCGATCCTCGATGGCGTAAGCCGTGATTCAATCTAATTAATTTGCACTCGTCAGATGCCACTAAATCATTCGCATAATATTATATATATTAAAACTAATCATGATCAGCATTGCTTGACCCGTACGTACGTGTTTTGTATCTGATTAAGCATAATGTCAAATTAGCTGAGTTCATTTCATTAATTAAGCTTGTAATTTTAGTATTCTCCTTTGTTGTAAAAGTGAAATGAAGCAACTCATTTTCTTTTTTTTTTTTTTTTTTTACTCTTAACACTGCAAAAAGTTCACACATTTTTTTTTTATTTTTATAATAGAGTTTTTTTCTATGAGCAAGATAAACATTATATTAAATTAAAAAACAATCCTTTCCTTTTAGAAGGGTAAGGTGTTTGTCCTTTCTTTCTTTGAGAAGGGTGAGGAGGTAGTCTAGGTTTTGATACTTATTCTCAGTTCGAAGAGTACTAAATCAAGGCAATGTAACATGGCAGAGGAACTAGAACTCGTGTGAAGGTCTTAAGTTAATAGAGGAAGAACTAGAAGAAGTTAACTTCACAGAGGAATAGACTAAAAGAGCAGACTTGCATGGACAAAATTGTCTGATTATGTTAGTTTTGATGGAAAAAAAACATTAACAAGGAAGCTTTCAAAGCAATCTGCATGATCAAAATATGGAACCCAGAGGGATGGATAAGCTTTAAAGAGGTAGGGCATAACAAATTTCTAGTTGAATTTCAGAAAGGCATGGATATAGAAAGGGTGCTTAATGGAAGACCTTGGTCTTTTGATAAAAACCTTATATGTATTCAAGAGTTCGACAGCAATACTCCACCTAATGAAATGGATTTTAGTCATGAACATTTCTGGATATAACTACATGGTATGCCTTTAGCTGCTATGACTTTTGAGGGGGAGCGAATTGGAACCATAGTAAGGGAGGTTATGATAGTGAATGTGGATGGGGAAGGAGTTGGCTGGGGTAAATATCTCAGGCTTAGATTCAGTTTGGATATCACGAAACCTCTTCCAAGAGGCAAGATGATTAGAATTGAAGGGAAACAAAGGCGGATAGAGTTTAAATATGAAAGACTACCTTTGTTTTGTTTTTAGTGTGGGGCTATCAAACATGTTGACATAATCTGTGCATTGGAAAAAAAAACTAGAAGATATACAACAGGAATGGGTACAACTCAATATGACAATGGTTGAGGCCCTCTATTATAACAACCAATGGCTCAGGTGAAAAAAGATTTAGAGCTCATGGTAGACAACGAGCTAATTTATTGCCACGACTTGGGAATGGAAAAGAGAGTAGGACAATTGGGCTTAATACTAATGGAAGTTCAATTCAAAGTGGCAAGATTATAACTGGGAAAGATACCATTCATTTGGAATATCATCACAAATCTGATAAAGATGAAGCAAACCAAAACATCAACATACCAGTTTCAAACAGATGTTAGTAATAAGAGAGGACTGGAAGAGGAAACTAGTAACCCTTTGAGGAGGTGTGCTACCAACCATCTGAACAATTTTGATAAAGCAAACAGGTTTGCAAACTCTTTGATGAAATCAGTAGGTGCAAAAGAATGTGTTAAGAAGAAACCATTTTGGAAAAAAAAGAGCAAGACAAGTTATTATCGAAAGGGCAGTCGAAATGGCACCTATGGAAATTTCTAAGAATGACATAGAGAACGGGAAAAGAGAGACACCAGATTTAAGCTGCAATGAACAAGGTCTTTCCAAAAAACCAAAAGGTATGCTCAATCCTGTAAGGAGTTTAAATCAAGAACAAATAATGGTGGATGCCAAGCAGCCCCATCAGTAAAAATAGATGCATAAGCTGGAACTGCCGAAGGCTTGGAAACTCTCGAACAATTCAAGAGCTTCATCATTTTGTGAAGCAAAAGCGCCCAAACATAGTCTTCCTCATTCAAACAAAAAGCAAGAGGGAGAAGATGGAAAGAACAAGGAACCAATTGGGATATGATAGAAGCTTTATAGTAGATAGTAGAGGATTCAATGGAAGGCTAGCTATGATGTGGAATTCAAATGAACACATAGAAATGGAATCATACACTAGATATCACATCTCATATAACTCAACCATAAAATGGGAAGTCATGGATCCTCACAGGGTTTTATGACAACCCTTGTACAACACTTAGAGAAGGGAGTTGGCAGTTGCTAAAGCTTTTAAACCTTGTAGATAACAAGCATTGGCTTTGTATAGGTGACTTTAATGAAATTTTGCATCAACATGAGAAGTTTGGGGGAGCCTCTAGACCTTATACTCAGATGAAGTCTTTCAATCAAGCTCTACAAGACTGTGAACTCAATGATATGGGATACAAAGGTCCTAAATATACTTGGTTTAATAATAGAGAAGTCACTAATTTTACAAAAGAAAGATTAGATAGAGTGGTGGCAAACTCACATTACATCAGCTTGTTTCAATACATCAATGTTTATACCATAGCTATATGCACATCAGATCACAACCCTCTCATTATAACTCTAAATACTCAGTTTCAAGAGGAAAGAAGGAAGAGAAGAGTATTTAGATATGAATTCAGTTGGGGAGAAAGGGAATTTGATTGTCAAAGTTTAATTTCTAATGTATGGAATGATGGCATCAATAATGGGAATACATTAGCAGCAGTGCCAGACAAGCTTAACAAATGCAAGAATACACTACTCACCTAGTGCAAATCCCAGCAGCAGGAAATAAAGGGAATCGTGGAGGCAAAAAAGGCAAAACTGTAACAATTTCAGCAAAGGAATAATGCAAGAGATTTGCAAGAAATAAATCAGATCAAAATAGAAGTGACAATGATACTAGATGATGAGAACTTAAAAAGGGAAACAAAGAGCAAAAGAAAGCTAGCTTTAGTATGGTGACAAGAACACCAGATACTTCCACAATTGTGCATCCCAGAGAAGAAAAACAAACCATATCAGTAGCATTGAAGATGAAGATGGCTATACTCACAACTCTGCTCAAGGTATAAATCAAGTCTTTCAGAATTATTTTAACACCTTATTCACAACTTCAAATCCAACTGGTCATACTGAATGTATGGAACCTATGCAAGCAAAGGTTACTGAGCAGATGAATAATAAGCTACTTGAATGTAACGCCCCAATGGAAGGCCCAAACCACATGGCCTATACTCCAAAAGGACTAGTCAATGATACAATTGGAGCTCCACTAGAACCTTATAAAGAGCAAGAACTTCTCCTTCCCAAGCAATGTGGGATCCCATACACCACCTACCCTTATCCATATCATATGGGGTATCACAATCTACCCCCCTTAAATTCCCGACGTCCTCGTCGGGCCTGTCCATTGTAGGTGGCACGGCTCAAGTCCCACATTTCTGGTTGGGATAGGCTCTGATACCATTTGTAACGCTCCAATGGAAGGCCCAAACCACATGGCCTATACTCCAAAAGGACTAGTCAATGATACAATTGGAGCTCCACTAGAACCTTATAAAGAGCAAGAACTTCTCCTTCCCAAGCAATGTGGGATCCCATACACCACCTACCCTTATCCATATCATATGGGGTATCACATTGAAGATTTCAAGTACACAGAGGTTCAAGAAGCTGTCTTCAGCATGAATCCAATGAGCTCTCCAGGACCAGATGGGTTCTCAACAAGGTTGTACTAACAGCACTAGAATACATTAGGTAAGGAACTATGTGAAGTTGTGACATTGGCCTTAAATACAGACATAAGTAACGCAATTTAAAGGTCATGGCAAAGGTTATAGCCAATAGATTAAAAATTTTCCTGCCAGAAATCATCTCTACAACTCAAAGTGCTTTTGTGCATGGGAGACAAATTGTAGACAATGTGATAGTTGCTTTTGAAGTATCACATTCTATGCATTGTAGATTGAAAGAGCCAACTGGATATATGGCATTAAAATTGTATATGAGCAAAGCATATGACAAATTAGAATGAAGCTTTATAGCAATTGTGATGGAAAGAATGGGTTTTGCCAACAGGTGGATAAATCTTATTCTCAATTGCATCAAAACAGTTTCTTACTCTCTTTTAATTAATGGCAATCCACAGGCTGCTTTTAAACCCTCGAGGGGCATAAGACAAGATGATCCCTTATCACCTTATCTCTTCATCATGTATTCAGAAGCACTTAGTTAGTTACTCAATAAGGCAAAGAGGGATAAGAAATATATTTGGTTTTCCAATGGCAAGGGGACAAATAGCAGTAAATCATCTATTTTTTGCAGATAATAGTTTATTATTTTGTCAAGCTTCCTCTATTGAATGGAATAGGTTACTACACTTGATAGGACAATATGAACTAGCTTCAGGTTAGAGGTTGAACAAAGAAAAATCCTCTATTTTCTTCAGCAAGAATACCAGGAATAAAACAAGAGAAAGCATTCTAAGCATAACAGGTATTAGAACAACAACTTCCTATGAAAACTATCTTGGATTACCTGTTTTCTTTGGAAAATCCAGAACTAAGGCTTTCAACAATATTCTTGACAAAGTGATAGGCAAATTGAACAACTGGAAACTGAAATTCCAATTGAGAGCAGGTAAAGAAATACTTCTTAAAGCAGTCATTCAAGCTTTACCAGAACTAAGGCTTTCAACAATATTCTTGACAAAGTGAGAGGCAAATTGAACAACTGGAAACTGAAATTCCAATTGAGAGCAGGTAAAGAAATACTTCTTAAAGCAGTCATTCAAGCTTTACCAACTTATTCAATGGGAGTATTTAAACTGCCCAAAGGTTTACTGCATGGCCTCAACAAGCTGATGAAAGGATATTGGTGGGGACAAATAAATTAAGAGAGGAAAATTAGTTGGATTAATTGGAGTCAAATGGGAAAGTCTAAAGCTGAAGAGGGCTTAGGGTTAAGAGATTTTGAAAACTTCAATCTTGGTTTGTTAACAAAACAAGGCTGGAGGATGATACAACACCCTAACTCTTTACTTGCACGGATATTACATTTCAAATACTTTCCTAATTATGATATTTTCAATGCAAAGTTGGATAGTAATCCATCTTATCTTTAGAGGAGCTTTCTGTCTGTTAGACCTTTGCTTAAAGAAGGAATCATATGGAGAATAGGAAATGGAAATTCAGTCAGAATATGGTCAGATAAGTGGCTACCCAAACTCACCATATTCAAACCTCAAAGTGGTCTAAATACACAGGCACCAAAACTCAAAGTAGAGGTTATTATTAATCAATACACAAGGAATTGGAACCTAAACCTGATCAAAGCAGTCTTCTCAAAGGATGATGCTGAAACCATAAGCCAAATACCTCTCACTAATTGTAACAGGCCAGATAAATTGATATGGAGATGCACAGCAATTGGAATTTTCAATGTCAGAAGAGCTTACTATTTGCAGGGGAAATTCAAGAAATGAAGAAGGGGCAAAGTTCACAAACTCTCAAAAAACATGAAGAGTGGACCAGAATATGGAATCTAGACATTCCTCCAGCCACAGAGAACTTTTTGTGGAGAGCTTGTCTTAATATTCTTCCTACTATATTCAATCTTTGCAAAAAGGAGATATTGACTGATAAAAACTGCCCGATGTGCCTAAGGGAACCAGAAACCATTGAACACATACTATGGGAATGCATTTATGCAGTAGACATTATGCGGAGAAGTTCAAAGAATATCCAAAAGACTAAGGCTTCTTCCCATAGTGTGAAGGTACTAATGGCAGACATGTTCAACAAGCTACAAAAGAGTGAAATGGAAGAACTGGCATTAATTTTCTGGAACCTGTGGTGGAGAAGAAATCAACATGTTTTCAACAACATCCTTATTGATCCTAACACAGTTCTACATAGAGTTAATCAAATGCAACATGATACTACAGGGTTACAATTCAGAACAATCAACCAGGCTCAAAGCAACATAGCTAGAACTGGCACTTCGGAAAATCCTCCACCACGTTGTTGCAAAATAAATTGGGATGTGGCAGTTGATAGAAATCATTACAAGATTGGTATTGGGATTGCAATCAGAGATGAGGAAGGAAATCACTTGGCTATCATGAGGAAGAATTCAATCCTATGTCCTGATCCTTTAATAGTAAAAGCAACAGGAGCACTAATAACAACAAATTTTGGAATTGATCTGGGAATGAGAAATGTCATATTAAAGGGTGATTACAAAAAGGTAGTTATGGATATCCAAAAACAAGTAGCAAATGACAGGTACTTTGGGATGATCATCTCAGAAATTAGATCAAGGATCAAGTGTTTTGATATTTGTGTTACTAAACATGTTATAGAGAAGGCAATGTAATAGCTCACACATTGGGTAAAAGTGCTCTAATTCTATCAGAGTGCATAGTGGACTTGGAGGAAACTCCACACTATTTTCTTTGTTTGTAATAGTTTCAAGTAAATGAAATGAGTTCTTTTCAAAAAATAAAAAATAAATAAAAAACAGTATAGGCAGTGGAGGCAAGAAGTTGTAACAAATACTCCAAACAAGTTTATAATGTTGAGCTTCTTTTTATGAAGAGTAGTACTGGTTCTGTGAATTGTGTGCAGCTCGGTTTGATGATCCTTGTGGTTTTTTGGTGAATTTTTAATGAGTCTTTTATGGAGTACAGGATTGGACCGATAGGCTTAAACCACTACAACATAATTGGTTTTTTGGGATGATAATTTTTGTCTCAAAAAATTGGGATTTCATCCCAAAACATTTCATCGGACGAAAAAAAAAAAGCATCACATGGTCGTTCTAATAACAGTGCCCCAAAAGGTATTTTGGTACAAAAAATATCAATTTCATCCCAATCACTATTGGGACACTTGAATTTCATCCCAGAATCACTTTTGGGACGTGATTAAGCCCAAAGAATAATGCGGTAGTTGTAACACAACTTTGGGGTGTCGATTTTACAGAGAGACAAATTAAAAAAATTGTAGAATGAACAAAGAAACCAAAGAAAGAGATTAAACTTAAATGCAAATTAAAGTGAAGCAAAGTGACTAACGGAAAAAGTACTCAAGTTTGACAAATAATAAAATGTCAGAAATCTCTTGCACAAATATGGTATTTTAATTATTCTTAATTCATTGAATAACTCAACTGGGAACTCAATTCTAAATATTCTCAATCGGAAGATATAGATTTATAAACTAAGATTAAACCAAATGTAACCCTTTAAAAAATCATTCACTACTTTAAAAATATGTAAATTATTATCGCTATTGAAAAAATCCAACGACGACAATATACTCAAGAAGCGATATTGCAGCAAAAAATTAAATCAATATAGATAAATAATTGAATCAAATATAATCAAAGAGCTAATGCATTCAATAGAAAAAGCATGACTGAATCCATAAACAGAATAAATTCTATGATTATTCAGAAAAGAAATCATCAACAATGAATTGAGAATAATAAAACAAAAGAGTTTAGTAATTGAAAATCAAATACATAAATAAAAAAGAAATTAAAAATATCATATAATGTGCAAGTTCATCCCTAACCCTACTTGAGAATTTAGTTACCTATAAATATAATAGACAACAAAAATCTCAAGAGAAAAATAGAGCAAACGGCGGCCATGGAAATTAATTTCAGATCTTCCTCCTTCTAACTGAGCCGTCTCTCCTCTTCTGAACTCTCCAATTTCATGCTAATGATATGCTTAAATAGGGTAGGAAAGAAACCTTAATATCTTCATATTCCCGCACACAAAATCGACAAAATTTTAGGACTCAACTTGGTAGCCACATACATGCTTCAGAAGTTTGAATTTGGAAATTCTTATTAGAGACAACTTTGTAGCCCTTTAAGATATATTTTCAACGCATTAAAAATCACATCAATCCAATATTGAGAAAAAAGTTATGATTGCAATAATAAAGTGTATCCATTCTGTCTCCTAGCGCATTTTGGACTCTGATCCGAATTACTCTCAAACCTCATCATTATCCTTATTTGAAGAGTCCTACACTCGTTGAAAGTTCTTAGATTGTTCCAACGTCTTGCCCACTTGAAAGTCATTTGAATTTGAATGGGTTTGGACTTGCTCTTTTATAGACTCTAAAATTAAACATAAAAATCTACTAAGGAGTATACTAAAGTAAATAGAAACTTAATTCAAAAATACACATTAATTCTAATGATTTCTATTAACATTTTAGCATTTTACTCAAATAATAGAGTATTTAGAGTGCACTTTCGTACACTCATAAGGACGCTTGAATTTCGTCCCAGAATCACTTTTGAACGGTACAAAATTGACATTCAAACTTATTGTGTGTTCGAACGCGTCCTTCGTGAGTGGTCGAAGAATACCAGTCCATTCGATCAAATAGGCATGAGGAAACGTTTGAACAAATAATTTGATGGTCGAATAGTAAGACGTTCAAAAGGACAATGATAGGATTAGACGATTTCATATTAGTAGACATTCAAACGTTTAGTTCTCGTTCGATGATTCGTTCGAACGGTTTCACGTATTGTTCAAACGTTTAATTTCGATTACATTCGAATGTTCTGTATCAATATTTGAATGGTTTTACTCATCTTGTTCGAACGATTTTTTTGCATTCGAGCAGTAACTATTTTATTTTTTTCAATAATTAAAAACCAAATAGACATATATAATATTTAAAAAAATACATTACAATTTGTTCAATACCCATAAAATTAGTCTAATAAGTGTGAACTAAATAAATAAAACAGTAGTAGTACTAGCGTTCTTCATATAGAAATAAATCCCAAAATCTATACATATGATGTAAATCAGTTGCTTGGAGGCCAGAATTGTTGCATAAGTATCTGCATTTGGAGTTGCACATCTCTCATAAACTCTTCTTGTTGTTGTTCTTGATATTTCATGCACATCTCCATGTCTGCTTGTTTTACCAACATCATTGTCCTCTTCTCAAGTCAGATCAAATGACAAAACTCATGAATTAGAAGAAGCAAGGATTAAGATAGAACATTTGAGGTCCAAGAAAAAAGAGTTACTGACCTGATTAGATCAAGCATTGGATTTAGAGGCGAGATTAGAAGAAAACATGTAGAAGAAGCTGGAGATTCAATCCTAAAAAATGTTTGATTAGTGTCAATCAATGATGTCACAAAACTCAATGCCACCACCACAATCCTAGAACTTATTTTTCTTTAATTGTCCTTTTATTATTCTGTCCCAGAACATTTGAACAAATGTGATGTTTAAATTATATTATTTAATATTTGTATCGTATTTTTAATTAAAAATATCCAGTTCAAACGGTAAATTGCAATTTATAAACCTGTGAGAGCTTTTTACCTTGCGTTTGAACCAAAAAACAAAACCATTCAAACAACCGAAGAAAAATTCAATTCGTTTGAACCGCAAGCCTTGCATTCGAATGGACTCTCATTCGAACAGTCGTTTTATATTCGAACTGGTAGCAATTGTTCATATTAATTGTGTTCGAACAACAATTTTTCTGTTCGAACAAACCCAGTAATACTGTGTCCGTTCAAACAGGATCAAATCTATTTGATTGTTCGAATCAAGTTTCTATATCGTTCGAACCGTTTTAGGTTTGTTTGAACGGAAGGATTTCCATTCGGACGGATTTTTGGGATGAAAATTGTTCGTCTAAAACAAAATTTCCGTTCGAACGCCTACAATGGTTCCTCCCAATTTCATCTCTAAAAGTATTTTTTGGGACGAAAATCAAATTTCGTCTCAAAAACCTTTTAAGACGGGCTTTTTTAGACAACTTAGGGATGATTTTTTTTTTCTCAAAAAATGTTTTGAGACAAAAATGGGGTTGTTTAGGATGAAATGAGTCGTCCTAAAATACCATTTCTCTTGTAGTGCGTGTCAACTTCGTGAAAGTATTTGGAACAGAAGGTATGATACTAATCGTCAATATATATTTTTGCAATTAATCTTTCTGGGTGGGCATTATTACCCACTGTGCATTTCAATTTATCAAGGAATCATTCAATGGAATACATATATCTATATTAAACTGGTCTTGCAAGTCGAGCCTCACGTAACAAATGAATGGCTAGATGAACCATGACATCGAAAAATAATATTATTATTCACAGCGCATTGTATTCTTTTTTTTATTTAAAAAAATTCTCTGCAATTTTATAGACTTAAACATATTGTCAAATTACATAAATCTTGTGCTGTATGTGATTGATTCTATTTCTTGTTTACATTTTCTCTTATCGTACGTAACAGTTAATACAAAAGGTATACAAAATTTAAATAAATAAAAATGACTATAAGAAGTCGGTTTATATTTTCTAACATGACACGAAGAAGTTGCCCGTACCCGGATGATGATTTCTCCTATTATTGATGATCAAAACCCTAATTTGAGTTTCAAAACATAAACACGAAAAGACATCGATCGTGTTCTAAGCCGACGCCATGCTTGCAATTAATGCATATCGTTGACATATATATCGATTGTACGATGGATATTCATATATAATAACGTAATATTCAAGCTAAAAAGTCCACTATTAGGTACAAGAGTACTTCATTTTAGGCATCATTCCATTTAATAATCAAAGTTCACAACCATATTGATCAACAATTATATTCCTTTTCATTCAAAATCTTGACTTTTTTTTACAAATATAAAGTCAGAATTAGTTTTGAAGTTATTATTCAAGAAAGTTGAAGAATATATTGTAAAAATAAAAATCAAATATAACCAATTAAGATTCATATATCTTGGCCTTATCCAAAACGTATATATATATATATATATATATATATATATATATTAATCAACTTGGAGCATCTCAGTTTGCTTATATTTTGATATTGGACCATTATAAATGTCTTCCAATGATCGATCACTTAATTATAAGCATCCATGCATGCATCATCTTATCCGGATTTTGATTCAAATTGCAATCTAGTCAGCCATGATTGCTCATGACATGATGAGAAGTATCTTTTGAGACCTTCTTCAATCAAATTGCAATCAACTACATATAATAAAAGATCGAAGTGATCTAACAACACAAAGTACAATATATATATATATATCCAATGATCTGTGTCCTACATTAGTCACTTGAGTAAAATCTTAATTCATTAGTCATTTAAGACGTATGGTTCACCGAAGCTTCTACAAAAAAGGATAAGCATGATTAAATCAGAGCTCATGATCGATATTCTTGCATGCTTATAGTGGAACGCTAACATGACTACTTTCTTTATCTGTTGCGAGTAAACCAACCAGATATTCTATTAATTTTCAGTTCGTAACCTATAAATTGTTGAAATTTTAAAGACCAAAATTATGTATTTATTGTTGTTCAACCCCTCGAATAGCTGATCTCAAAACCCACACGCCATTGTGTTATAAGCTAGCTCTCATGCCAAACATACCGCTAGCTAGATAGGCCCACTTAAAGGCATAACAAATCGATAGGGCCAATCCACGTGGCTGGCTAGCCCAATATAAAGATCTAGAAAATTCAAGTAGCATTATAATTATAGAGTAATGTTAGATAAAGTTTGTAAGTTTCGTGCATTTCATTTAAAAAATAGTAAGATCCATAATTTAAAAAAATAATTTTTTAAGATGGATCCCAGATTTATCCACTCGTGACAATTCCATATGTAAGAACTATAAATATCATTTCTCGTAATTATAATACTCCTTGAACTTGAAGGCAATAGGTAGATCTCTCCATTCTTTGAAATGCATAATTTCGTAAAGAGAAATGATCTTATTCGAGATTTCCTACAAATCCATCTACTGAAATCCTATATTTCATATATATCCCTTTTAAGTTCAGATTGAGCTTTATTGAGATGCTAAATCCCAACAATATCAAAGTTTTTTTTTCTATTTATTTTAATGCAAGCGTACTTTGTTCAGTAGAAATAAGGAATCTCAATCTTAATAATTTTTTTTTTTTAGACAAATATACTTCCTTTATTGATGTATGAAAGACAAATTAGTCATTACAATATCTTTCCTTTTGTATATCATTAATTATCTCTATTGGACCATCCTCTATCCACACCCTCTCTTTTGAAAAAGTAAGTGCTAATTTTGCTAACTTATGAGCTATGTTATAAGCTTCTCTATACACAAATCTTGCTTTCCAATTTAATCTTCTTGCGATCAATGATATTCCCATATTCTGTCCATATCTCTTCTTCACTATTAGTCACTTTCACTACCAACTGGGAGTCTCCCTCCAACAATACATTCAAGAGGCCTAGCTCTGCACATAAAATCCCTTCTCTTCTTAAAGCCAAAGCTTCAGCAACTTCTGGTTTCTTTATATGATCCACACTCGAGCTCAAACATGCTAACATCTCACCTTCAGAATCTCTAATGACTACCCCAATGCCCACCCTTTTGAGATGGACATCCACTGTAGCATCCCAACTCATTTTCATTGTCAATTCAGCTGGCTTTTCCCACTTAACCAAACTTCTGTCTGTGCACCCAGTCATCTGTGTCTTCTGTCGATAGTTTTGTGTTGTGATGAACTAACTCTTCATCCAAATTTAGAAGTTTTTAGAACATTTCCCAGTTTTCAAACTTTTTATCAAACAACCATGAATTTCTTCTTAACCAGATCTTTCTCTTAATACAAGCTACTATCTCCACCTCCTCCACTTCTAGCTTCAAGTTTAGTCTTTTTATCACTCCACAAAGTCTTGTTCTGAGTTGCTCCACTTATGCACAAGACTTCCATTTTTTTGCCCAGACATCCATGGCTGTTGGGCAACTCCACAAAGCATGCATGATTGTTTCAGTTTCCATCTAACATATTGGACACAAGCTAGAGCCTGTGATCTGTCTCTTAATCAGATTTTGCTTTGTATGGAGTAAATTATGACTAGCCTTCCACATGAAGTGCTTGACAACCCCTTGTAAATTTATCCCCCAAATCAAGTTCCATTCATCCTCTGTACTAGCCCTTGTTGAAGGTTCCCCTAACATTCTTTTCATTCTTTTATGCTCAAGATGATAAGCCCTCTTAACTGAGAATTTACCATCATTTGGGCATCCCATACTATTCTGTCCACTGCTCTCCATCTGCTTATAGGAATACTACAAATCAGTTATGCTTCCTCTTCAAAGAAAGTGTCATTACTTATACCTCTCTTCCATGTACCATCTTCACTATTGATGAGCTGATTTACCTTAGAATCACTGAGCATACTTTTAACAGGAGATTGCACCCGAGGGGAAATATGATTAGGCAGCCATTTATCCAACCATATATATGTACCCTACTACCATCCCCCACCCTCCATGTCATGCCTTCTTTGGCTAATTCTAGAGAGGACCATAGACTCCTCCATATATAGGAAGGACCACCACCCAGATTGGCCTTTAACAGTCCTTCATTTTTCAAATACTTTTCTCTCATTACGTTAGCCACTAATGAAGAGGGGTTATTTAACATTCTCTAGCATTGCTTTGTTAAAACAATCTAGGTCTCGGAAGCCCAACCCTCTATTCCTCTTTGGTTCACTCATTTTAAACCAGCTCCTCCATTGAATCTTCCTGTCATCTTGCTTATGTCCCCACCAGAATCTTGCTATAAGAGAAGTAATTTCTTTACAAAGCCTTCTTGGTAGTCTAAAGACACTCATGACAAAGGTAGGAATGGCCTGTACAACAATTTTCAGTAAAATTTCCTTGCTTGCCTACAATAGGAGCTGCATATCTTAGACCATACCCTCTCTTTCATATTTCTGAATGTATTGTATCTTGACCTACCCACCATGGTTGGCAGACTAAGGTACCTTTCATAATTTCCACTAATAGACACCCCTGCTACACTTTTGATCTGTAATCTGGTTGACATCTCAATATTTGAGCTAAAGAATATAGTGGTCTTTTTCAAGTTCAGACATTGACCCGATGCTTCTTCATATGTCTTCAACAATCCTTGTATTTGCAGCCACTCAGTCATCTTTGCCCTTCCAAAAATTATACAATCATCAGTAAAAAGTAAGTGACTTACCCTAGTACCCCCTCTTGATACTGCTACTCCTTTTATCAAGATCTCTCGATACTTTCAAATGCATGATTTAGCAAAGACAAATGATCTTATTCGAAATTTCCTACAAATCCATCTACTAAAATCCTATAGTTCGTATATATCCATTTTAAGTTCAGATTGAGCTTTACTGAGATGCTAAATCCCAACAATATCAATTTTTTTTCTATTTATTCTAATGCAAGTGTACTTTGTTGAGTAGAAATAAGGAATCTCAATCTTAATAGTTTATTTTTTAGACAAATATACTTCCTTTATTGATGTATGAAAGACAAATCAGTCATTACAATATCTTTCATGTTATATATCACTAATTATCTCTATTGGACTATCCTCTTTCCACACCCTTTCTTTCGAAAAAGTAAGTGCTAATTTTGCTAACTTATGAGCTATGTTATTAGCTTCTCTATAGATAAATCTTGCTTTCCAGTTTAATCTTCTTGCGATCAACAACCTTACATCTTCAATGATGTTCCCATATTCTACCCATATCTCTTCTTCATTGTTAGTCGTTTCACTACCAACTGGGAGTCTCCCTCCAACAATACATTTGAGAGGCCAAGTTCTTCACATAAAATCCTTGCTTTTCTTAAAGCCAAAGCTTCAGCAACTACTGGTTTCTTTATATGATCCACACTTGAGCTCAGATAGGCCAAATTTAGAAGTTTTTAGAACATTTCCTCGGTCTTCAAACTTTTTATCAAACAACCGTAAATTTTTTCTTAGCCATATCTTTCTCATAATACAAGCTACCATCTCCACCTCCTCCACTTCTAGTTTCAAGTTCAGTCTTTTTCATAACTCCACAAAGTCTTGTTCTGAGTTGCTCCACTTATGCATAAGACTTCTATTTTTTGCCCAAACATCTGAGGTTGTTGGACAACTCCAAAAAACATGCATGATTGTTTCAGTTTCCATCTAACATATTGGACACAAGCTAGAGTCTATGATCTGTCTCTTAACCATATTTTGCTTTGTAAGGAGTAAATTAAGACTAGCCTTCCACATGAAGTATTTGACAACTGCTTGTAAATTTATCCCCCAAATCAAGTTCCATTCACCCTCTATACCAGCCCCTGTTGAAGGTTCCCCTAACATTATTTTCATTGTTTTATGCTCAAGATGATAAGCACTCTTAACTAAGAATTTGCCATCATTTGAGCATCCCCATACTATTTTGTCCACTGCTCCCCATCTGGTTATAGGAATACTAAAAATCAGTTCTGCTTCCTCTTCAGTGAAAGTATCATTACTCATACCTCTCTTCCATGTACCATCCTCACTATTGATGAGCTAATTTACCATAGAATCACTAGTCATATTTTTGACAGGAGATTGCACCCGAGGGGAAATATGATTAGGTAGCCATTTATCCAACCATATATATGTACCCTACTACCATCCCTCACTCTCCATGCCATGCTTTCTTTTGCTAATTCTAGAGAGGACCACAGACTCCTCCATATATAGGAAAGACCACCACCGGCCATCTTGGCCTCTTAACAGTCTTTCATTTTTTAAATACTTTTCTCGCATTATGTTAGCCACCACTGAAGAGGGGTTATTTAACATTCGCTAGCATTGCTTAGCAATCATTGTTTTGTTAAAACAATCTAGGTCTCAGAAACCCAACCCTCAATTCTTCTTTTGTTCACTCATTCAAAACCAGCTCTTCCATTGAATTTTCCTGTTATCTTGCTTATGTCCCCACCTGAATTTTGCCATAAGGGAAGTAATTTCTTTATAAAGCCTTTTTTTTAGTCTAAAGACACTCATGACAAAGGTAAGAATTGTCTGTCAACAGTTTTAAGTAAAATTTCCTTGTCTGCCTGCTATAGGACGGTGTTTTTCCAGCTGCATATCTTAGACCATACCCTCTCTTTCAGATTTCTGAATGTATTGTATCTTGACCTACCCACCATGGCTGGTAGACCAAGTTACCTTTCATAATTTCCCCAAACAAACACCCCTGCTACACTTTTGATCTATAATCTGGTTGACATCTCAATATTTGAGCCAAAGAATATAGTGGTCTTTTGTAGGTTCAGACATTGACCCGTGGCTTTTTCATATGTCTTCAACAATCCTTGTATTTGCAGCCATTCAGTCATCTTTGCCCTTCCAAAAATTAAACAATCATCAACAAAGAGTAACTGACTTACCCTAGTACCCCCTTTTGTTACTGCTACTCCCTTTATAACCCTCTCCTCTCGGCTCTCGACTGAATTAATCAAAGAGGTAAGACCTTCTGCACATAGGATAAATAAATAAAAGGAGATAAGATCCCCTTGTCTAATCCCTTGTGTAGGTTTGATAACCTTACCTGGCTCTCCATTAACTAGAACTGAGTATGTCACTGTGGACACACACTTCACTACCAGAGAAATCCATTATTCCCAAACTCCAATCTCCTCATCACAACCTCTAAATAGTTCCACTCTATCCTATCATAGGCCTTTGACATGTCCTGCTTGAGGACCATGCTCCCAATCCTTCCGTTTTGTCTTCTTTTCATCATGTGCAGTGTTTCATATGCTATCATGACATTGTTTGTTATGAGTCTTCCAGTTATGAGTGCACTTTGGTTGTTAGAGATAATGGCAGGGAGCACTTTCTTCAACCTGTTAGCAAGTACTTTTGAAACTAGTTTATATAAGATGTTACATAAACTGATAGGCCTAAATTCACTAACAGCAGTTGGATTAGAAACTTTAGGAATTAAGGCTATATAAGTGTAGTTTACACAACATTCCAAACTCCTATCCCCATTTAAGAAACTTAAAATGGCTTTACATACCTACTCCCCCACAATACTCTAATAAGTTTGATAAAAACAAACTCCATTCCCATCGGGCCTTGAGGATTTTAAGGGTGTCATCTGCTTTAAAGCTTCCTCCACCTTAACTCTAGTAAACTCCTTTTGTAGTTCTTCATTCATTTGGCTGGAAACTCTCGGGTCGATATCTTTAATACATACTTCTATAGCATTTATTGTGGGGTGTGATGAGCTGAATAGACTAATAAAGTAATCATGGAATGCTCACTCTATCACTTCTTGCTCTGTCACCAATTTGCCTTGAGAACCTTTTATTTCCTTAATTGGATTCTTCCTTCTTCTTTGACTTTCATTTAATGTTTTCTTACTCTAAAAGCATGCCTAACTCTCCTTGCAACTGCTTAATCAGATCATCATTATGGAGACCCTCATTCTCTTGCTCTAGTTTTAGTCTATAAATTTTCTGCTTCAGAGCTTCCTCAGCCTCCATATCTTTTAGAAAACTCCAACTAATCAAATCACCCTTACAAATGTTCAGCTTTTCCTACACCATCTTTAAAGGGTTTATGTCCACAATACTTCTATCCATGCCCCTTCTAAACCTGGTCTTCCTTTCTCATCCAAAATCCACTTTGCTTCAAATCTGAATACTCTTTTTCTCTTCCTTTTCCATGGGATCTCTTGTCTCAAATCAAGTAGGAGGGCCTTATGGTCAGATTGGCTCGTTGTCACAACTTCAACTACTTTGTCTCGAAACAATTCAGCCCATTTTGCATTAGCAACTGCTCTGTGCAACCTTTCATTTATAAAAGTATTACCTAAATGCTTGTTACTCCAGGTATACCTATTTCCTTTCCATCCCCAATCAAAGACACTGTTTGCATCTAGTGCCTGCCTGAATTCTTCAATTTGTGCTTTTGGTTTGGGTCTCCCTCCCACATTTTCATCTTGACAAACAATCTCATTAAAATCTCCAATTATACACCAGGGTGTCTCTATAGATGGATTTAGCAACGACAATAGATTCCATGTGGCTCTACTTTTGCTTGCTTCAGGATGGCTATAGAAGCTAGTAAATAACTATGACAGGTTTTTCTCCTCACATCTCATTGTTGCATTATTATGGTGTTGGGAAAAATTGACAATCTCCACCACTACCTCTATACTCCACAATAATGCCAAACCTCCTTTTCTATCCCATGGATCCACAATAAAGCAGCCCTCCCACTCCATTTTCTCCTTTATACTTTCAAAGTTGCACGCTGCTAGTTTAGTCTCCATTAGGAAGACCATCTTGGGTTTATTATCCTTTACCAATAAGTGAAGGTTTTAAACTGTCCAAAGGTGTCGGGGCTGACTAGCAGCCTTCGACATTTGCTTGTTACATTCAATCCTCACATCCATACCCTTGATTTTCCCCTTCTTTACTAGACCCTCCCCATTATCTTTATCATCCTCATCAATTAATTTTCTTTTACACTCAAATGATAACATAGACATACTTTGAGTACTTGCGTTACGTGCCCTTCTCTTCCATCATCCCCTTACTGTCTTCCCCTTTTTGTCATCAAGGCTTAGCTCAGCACTAGCCAATTGCTTTAGACTAGATTCATATTCAGCTACAAAAGGCCCCTACTCTAGCGGTTCAGAACTTTTGTCATTCTCCACTCCATTCCCTTGTGCATCCTACTTTTTACTAGAGTCATTTAGTTCCCCGTCACCTTTCTCACTTCTTTCACCATTTTCATCAAAATGCTTTGTTTATCGATTCAACCACCATAGCTTGAAACACCCTCAGTTCCATCTCAGTTTGTTTAGTCGTAAGGACCCCCAGAACCATCAACCCATCCCCCTCCATCCTTCTACCAACCTGTGTAGTAGTAACATTACTATTTGAGGCCCCATCCCTTCGCACACTCTCTGTGTTATACTCCTCTTCATTTTCTCCCATTTGTTCACTTCCATGACTACTATGTTTCTCCATACTTCTCCCCTATGAATTATTCTGAGCAAGAAGCCAACTTTCATATTGCAATTTGTCACGCTTCCCTACCAATCCATCACAACCCCCCACTCCATGTTTAAATCTTCCACATTTCAAACATAGTTTTGGAAGCTCCCCGTAGGACAATGGCACCTAGATTTTGTTTCCTAGAAGATTAGCAGTACTACCTCTGGATGTCATCTTCCTTAAATCCAATTCAATTTTCACCCTTAAGCAACTACCCCATATGATTACATCTTCACGGACATCCACCTCTTTGACACACCCAATAGATGCTCCAATTTGATTCCCTATTTCACGAGTTATTCATATGTACCCAGAAAATCTCAAAATCAAAATTCATTTGAGGGGTAAATCTATCAAACGATTTTCGAACCAGAATTTGGTTATCAAGTAGCGAAGGCTTCCCCTCCAACACTTTCCATTTATCCATCTGGTTCTCGAACGTTACCACAAACAAGTTCGGGATTATTTCATGGAAGGCAAAAGTTCCTCCCAGCCTGCAGATCTTAGCCATTTTTGTTCTAATAGCTACATTATTCATTTTTTGGTCAGAGAGTAATTTCCTCACTAAACTTCTTTCTCCCTCAGCCGAAACCTTCCCCATATGCTATATACCGATTTCAATTACAACATTCTCTTCTTCGATAAGTTTTAGTTGGTCTCACATTTCCTCCAGATCTTCCATCTCTCCTTACTTCAATCCTATGGATAGACTCTCCCTCCCTCACTCTACGAGCAAGTGGAGACTATCCCTCCACCCAAGCTTCCTCTACAGAGCAAGCTTAAAGGAGACTAGGAATCTTCATTGGACTTTAGGTTAATCTTAATAGTTTTGTCATCATCGAATTTTCTTTAATTGGGTCTATTACACGATATAAAATATTATAATATTATTGTGAAATTATCGTTTATCTCAAAAGTTTAAATTACTTAAAAAATATAGATTTAATTATTTATATTTTGTTCTAAGAATTCTCTCGTGTATGAGCCAAACTCCCTCTCAATAAGTGGGTCCAACAAATGATAAAATATTTAATTAATGAGATGAAGTGTATAGTCAGGCTTCAAACTTAGGACCTCATTATATGAAATCACTGCTTGTCCCAAGAATTTAAGTTAGTAAAAAGAAATCGATATAATTATTTATATTTTATCTTAATAATTATATGTGCAAAAAGGGAAAAATAATATTTTATTATTTAATTTTCGCTTTTAATCATTCTGTCGAAAATTGAGTCAATTTTGAGTTTTAAACTAAAATTATGTGTTAGATTATATGACAATGCTAGAGTGCACACCCCCAAACATGCACGCTGGTGCAAATGCCTTTTTTTTTTTTTTTTCCTTGTTTTTAAGCATTTCTTAATCATTTTTAATCATTAAGAAAAATAAAATATAAATATAAATTCAATAATATTTCTTCCTTAACTATTAGAAAAAAATAATATATATATATATATATATATATATATATATATATATGAGTATACACGTTTGATGAATATATTTAAAAGTCATACTTTTATTTTCCAATATTATATACTATATTTCCTTGTTACTTTTATCCTATTATGTTGATGGACCTACATCGACCTTTAGTTCACTTTTTAAAAAACTAATAATAAATCCAAAATTGACTATTAAAATTACCGTAATTACGTCATCATATAAGATGAGAATAAAGAAAAGATTAGCAATGTACTAAATAATATTTTCTTAAAATTATGAATAATGTTACATGCAATTATAGAGTGTACAAGTATTGTACAGTCGCTTTGAAAAAGAGTAAGGTCTACTATTAAAAAATTAATTTTTTTCATGTGTATCTCATATTTATTCATTTTTTTTAAAGTGATTGTACAACGTTTATACATTTACGACTACAAGTATCATTTCTCTAAAATTATAAACGACGTGTATGTATCAATATTTTGAATTTCGTACCATAACGGTCGATATTGTCGAAATATATCCTTTTTGTGGTGTAGCCAGTATAGGGAAGCCTATTATTTCGTACCGATCAGAATTTTTGCCGTTTCGATTAGTACCAGCCGATATTTTAACTTTTACTTTTTTTCATTTTTTGATCTCTTAATTCATACAAGACTATTTATAATATATATATTTATATATAATTTATTTATATATAGACTATTATGATAGGTATTAACATTGGTATGTATAACTATTGGGTTGTACACGTGAAATTAAATAAACTAGAATTCGAACGTGCGACTATGTGGGACCCACGTTTTGACTGGGAAGTCATTTGCATCTATGGTCCTTTGAAAGAGGGCGCCACCCCGGCAGATTTACTTTGAAATTTGAGTTGTCCGAAGAAAACGTGAGCAACTCAACGTGGCGTAAAGACTGGTCTTCTGGCGCCATTATGGAAGCCAGCTCTACACTCTTTTAAATAAACTCGTATTTAATTACTTAATATATTTTGTTTAAAATATCCTCATATTTTTTTATTTTATTTGCCACTTCTTTTACTTAGGATTAAATAATTTTTAATTATTTTAACTATAATTAAAGATAAAGATTTGAAAAGGCATTATAAATCATAAATATTATATATAATAACTGAATTAATTTTATTAAATATAATAGAAAATTAATAAAATAGAAGGATTTATAGTTTTTTTATCTAAATAATATTTATCTTAAATGCTCTCTTTTAGGGGAGGGGGGCTGTTTCAAGTGTTGCGGCCGCCACTATTTCTGCCGGGAAGTCTAACGAATAAGTCCAACGAAAAAAGAAAAAGAAATAACGACCAAATTCAATACATGACACGTGGTGTATTCTCAACCCCCCTCACTGGCCCACTTTGGTGGCTCCTCTTAAAACTAAACTAAATGCACGCACGCTGCATACAAAGATTCCCCGCCGCCATGCCTCTCTCTTTCATAATCTCAGATCTCTACTATATATTCTACGTGATCACTTGTTTGTACTTCCTATTTTAATCAACTTCCCACGTGCGAACTTTCTTGTTTTTTAATCAAGATTAATTTGATGTATAAGTTTTGAGATATACTATACCTCAATTACTATTCACCCTACACCTCATACCTGATGTAACAATTTTCTTTTATGTCAGACCCATCACCCCGATTTCAATCTCTCTCTCCTCAAACTCTTTCTGTCTCATTGAACCCTCTCTCTCTCATCAAGCTCTCTCTTCTCAAGTTCTCTCTCACCGAACCCCACTCCCTTCTCTCTCTCATCGAGTTCTCTCTCTCACTCTCTCATTCAAACTAGCTTAGGAGAAGATTTTCTTATAAATTTTAAATAGATAAATTTTGCAATCTTTTAAAAAAAAAAATAATCTTAATAAATAAATAAATAAAGTTTTTTACACCTTTTTAAAATTGAGTCTATATTTTTACAAATTTTTGTACAAAATTTATCTATTTAAAATTTATTGAAATCATTTTTCTTTAGTACGTAAATAATAAACTTCCTTAATTATAACAATGTTTCTAATTTTTAGGTCATGCTAATTAAGTTGCCGGTGAGCGAGCAGTTTGTCCGTACGTCGGCAGGCAAAAGAACAAGTCACTAGTGGAATCGTACTTTTGGGTGGCCTAGCTTCGATCATGCAACATGATAACATCGTTTTATTTTTTTCATCTTTACATAGCTGTCCTTATTGGGCTAACTTAAGTTCTACACGTCCGCCAATCATGGAATGACACGAGTAGAAATTAATATTATTTTTTTTTTTTGGCAATCTAGAACATGAGAACTTTAATCCATCCTCCATTCATTCATTCACGCCCCATAGACAAGGTTTCAAATTTGACACGACATAATCTTAGTATATTTTATTGGCTTCACAAGGACTTGGTATTGAAAGTGGTGGAAACAATTATGGATCTCTTTCTTTAATACTGCATGATTATCTAAACGTGTAATTCTTCATATTATTTATATGATATAATTTAATTTAAAAAATAAATTTTAAAATTTAATTCTTATAAATTAAATCTTATCATTTAAGTAATGTAGATAATATGTTATATATACCGACTTAAAAATATAATAACTCAGATTAAAAAAAAAAAAAACTTATATTAAAAATTTTTCAACCCAGAAAGGAAAAAAAAAACTGCAACAAAGAAAAAAAATTCTTTCTACGTACGAAAATAGCTAGCTAGGATCTTCGATCTACTCCAGCTGTGCTCATTTCACGACATTTTGTACATTTAAATACAAAATCTATATGTATCCTACATTAAAATCATTAAAATTCTTCATTTTTTTGTCCATTAATTTCTGGACTCTCCCTAGATTGCAGATCGCACCCTGTTCCCCATTTTTCACATTTCAAATGCCGGTGTTGTGGAGCTGCTGCTGAAAAAACCACGTGTCCTCAACATTCCATAAATTGTCCGATGTGTCCCCACCTTCCAGCCACTGGTTGTTCTGTTCCATGGCTTGGAGATCCAATCCAGTACTGAAATAATTACCAGCTGGGCTAGTTAGGCTCTGGCCCTGGAACCCAGCAATCGGGAAATAATCCTGACTAGGGTTGTTATTGACCGGGATGTTAACGTAGTAGTCCGTGAACTCCGATACCTGCGATATCTGATCGGTGCCGTAAGAGTCCGACGAGGCGGTGGTGCTAGAATTCTCCGGGGTGCAACTCGGAGTAGTCTTTGCAACCCCAAAGTCAGGTGGCAAAGCCATTTGGCCCTTGTGGACGTCAAGGTTGTGATCATGATGATGAGTGTTGGTAGTGATGGTTGAGGTGGTCGAGCCGGCTGAAGATGTTCCGTTCATGGTGGTGGCCGGAGCAGTGGTTGCGGTAGCAGCCGCAGCGGCTTGAATTCGCTCGACCAACCTCGGCATCCAAAGGTAACGCATGGCATCCTTGAATTGTTTGCTGTTCACGTCGCATTTGAGCTGCTTGGCGTGCTTTTGAACCCGGGTTCTCCAATAGTTCTTGATCTCGTTGTCGGTTCGTCCCGGCAAGTATTGTGCAATTTTAGACCATCTGAATGAAGTTACGGATACAAAACCAGTACTTTTGGTTATTTAGGATTAGGGTTAAATCGAAAGAATCCCGGCCAACATGGAGAAACGATATTAAACAGTTCGGATTGACTATGTACTAAAGTACCTGTTTCCCCAACGAGAATGAAGCTCAAGAATCATTAGCTGTTCTTCTAGGGTGATGTTTCCACGTCGAACATCGGGTCGAAGATAGTTGAGCCACCTTAATCTGCAGCTCTTTCCAGTTCGTTTCAGACCTGTTTGCAGAAACCCAAATATTTGGTAAAGTTTCTAGAAAACGAACATGGAGAGGGGGAGAATAGGAGCATTTTTATTACTTCTTGTACTCTTTCTGCCTGTGATCACTTTCTGGGTGAGAGCTGTAACGATTATATATGTTTTATAAATATCAGGTGTACGTACGGTTGAACGAAAAATAATCTAGCATATCTCATCATCATGATATATAGATATACATGCATATAATATATATATATATATAAACTTCTGAATCTATTACCAGTCTGTGCGTCTTCTTTATATCATCCTCTTATCTTTGGGTCCTTGTGCCAGATAGATTAGATTTGAGAAAAAAGAAAGCAGAAATCCAAATTCCATACCAGAATTTCAAGAGAAGAGAAAAATAAACGAAATCAGAGACAGATCAATCGAAGGGCGAATGAAGCAAGAGACATGAGGACTGGAGGACAAGTTGAAGACACGTTGTCAACATGTTTTTTGGCTTATCCATGTAATTAAAGTCAGGAAACACAGTTCCATACATGGTATGCATAGAAAAATCATGAAAAAGTTAAAAGCGAATGGAAGATTATCTGTATATTTACCGGCAGCTCGAGCAAGGGAGTTCCAGCGACCCTCGCCGTGATTGGTAATGTAATTGATGAGCGTGAAGTCCTCATCAACAGTCCAGGGACCTCTCCTAAGGTCCATGGTCTCATCCTCGGTTTGAACGTTGGAGCTGCGACCTCTTGCTGCTTTAACATCCATTAAATTCCCTTAAACGGGGGAGCTGATTGATTTAAAGCAAAAGACCTTTTGGATTTTGAGAGTTTTTGAGAGAGAGAGAGAGAGAGCGAGAGTTGGATTAATACAAGAAGGATTGGGGATGGTGGGTTTTTATAGATAGATGGAAGAGTTTGAAAAAAGTGGCAGCCTGATACAGGGAGAGAGAGAGAGAGAGAGAGAGAGAGAGCCGCAATAGGGTGATGAGGTTTAATCAACGCGTAAGCTTTGGCAGTAATTATGGTTAAAAAAAATTTCTCCTCCTCTCCCATGGCAGTAGCAATTATAGTCAGCAACAGGGCATTTGAAGTTTGACGCTTTGACTTTCCTCCCCCAACTCTGCTTGTGCGTGATTTTATCGTCGCTTCCGTGGAAATGCTTTCCTCCTAATGGAAAAATTTGCACTCCATTTTAGTTTTTTAGGCAAACCACCAAAATAGAAAAGAAAAAACTCTTGAAATTGTGTCTAAAATAACATCGTTTCTCTCTAATATTGAACATATATATATATATATAAATGATTTGTACAATCTCTAATAAACAAATCTCGCATAAGCCTATCGTAAACAAATAACCCCATCATAAAAAAATATAAAAAAAAAAAAACTTTTAACTTACTTGCAAAACCCACATTTTTTACAAAATATCGGTATGAATTTATCTATTTAAAACTTTTATTTAGCGTTATATATATATATATATATATATATATATATATATATATATAGATCATGGCCTTGCGTATCGAACGTAGGAATTATTATTTGTGGAAGTATTATAATATTTAAGTTGCGTTTAGATGTTGAAGTGAGTTAAGTTGAGTTAAATTAAAATGATAAAATATTATTAGAATATTATTTTTTAATATTATTATTATTTTAAAATTTGAAAAAGTTGAATTGTTTATTATATTTTGTATTAGAATTTAAAAAAATTATAATAATAAATTGAGATGGATTGAGAAGTGTTTAGCAACTAATCGTACCTTAGTGAGATAAGCATAGGGCATAGAGACGCCATTCCCATAAAAAAGGAACAAAGAATCCCACAGACCTATAAAGACTCATTCATTGCCTATAAAGAAAAGAAGCACCTAACATGAATCGTTTTAACATCACCGATCACCGTACAAACAACACATGGGGCTAGCAGCTTGTTAATTAATTCTGTCAAGAATAATTATATATATATAATTATACACACACATACAAGGGCATTAATCTTAATACATATATTGGTGAAGGATTAAATTAGAGCTCTAATTGAGTTCGAGCTTTATCATCATCAAATCGTATCTTATATTTATAATTAATTCATCTTCACTATTTTATTATATTTTAGGTTTGTAATATATTTGGAATAGAGATTGAATAATTCTACTTATATATCATCCTCACACACTATAAATCACACCATTTTTTTTTCATTTTTCCTATAACAAGTATGTGGTGTATGGATGATAAATAGAACAACTCAATTAGTTTAACAAAAATAAAATAAAATAAAATAAAATAAGAAATAATAATAATAATTTTAAAATATTAAAGTATGTGGCTTGAGATGATGAGTAACATCCTTCATAGAGATTAATTACAATATTTAGGTCGTGTTCGAAACAAATAGTCGTGGTAGATTTTCTCAAAATTTTCTTATAACTTTCAAATCCAAATATATTTATGTTAAAAAAATATGATCAATGATTCAATTATCACATCTTAATGTACCTCAATTAATTTCACAACACGCAAGTATTTTTAACATGACTTTCACATAACTCAAAAGAATTTGTCACAAATTTTGTACTCAAACATGATATATATTTTCATTGACAACATCATGACCACATTTCACTAAAAATTTTCAATCGAAAAGCGCATCTATTTGCTTTCACAAAACTACTTCATGAATAAAGTCCATCTTTAGAAATTTCAAAAATTATCAAGAAAACTTTACATATGACTTTATTAATTGTCAAGAAATTCCAAATATCTCATAATTAATCTCCAATTAAAATATCTTTTTTTTTTCTTCAATATAATTAATCTCTAATTTTCAAGTCACAAAATGATGATTTTTTTTTTTTCTTCGGGAGGGAAATTTGGTCATTTCAAAGATTAGAAAACCACGTTCATATAGATACATATATTACAATTCAAGTTTTGAATTATGAATATTGTCAACTACCAACCAAAATTGATAGGTGGAAATCACGTTGCAAAATGCATGATGCAGGTGTGGGTGGTGTTTCTAATGACAAGGGCATGCAACACGAAAACTTCCATTTTTCAGCATTAATGCGCGCGATTAATGCAAGATAATTAAGAAGGTACTTTTTGATCACTTTCAAGCCAACTAATTAAGGTTTTTTCTGATCAACTATTAAAACCTTAGAGCATTGGTATTGGATTAGCTAGTCGTGCATCCCAATCTTCAAAATTTGAATAATATGAAGCTTTTTTTACTTTTAGCCAATCACTCAAAATTTGAAGTCTATATTAGATTAGTCATCACATTCTCTATAAAAATAAAATATTATTATATTTTTTATTATTAATATTTCTTTAATTAAATTATATAGATTAACATTACTTATATTATAATTTGTTATAAGATAAGATTATTGGTTATTTTGTACTTTATAAATATTTAATAAAAAGTTTATTCATATTTTCTCATATTGTTATATAAATTTTTGCATGATTATAGATAGATGCAAAAAATAATTTCTTTATATTTTAAAAAATATCAAAAGAAAGACTATTAATATTATTTTATAAAAATATAATTAATAATAAAAAATGCATCGTAATTCTAGGGATGAAGTTACACCAGAGGGAAGGAAAATGGAAACACAAGAAATAATAAAATATTAGAATGAAGATGCTCCAGTTCCCTACATATTTGATTTTAAGAATAAAGTTACTGTAATTCATCTTCCAAATGAATTGCGTTTAGCTAGTTCAATATAGCAGAAATTTAATAGAAATTATTTAAAATATGACTTTTACTGACATTTGACTAAGCTAATGCTAGTGCTCTTAAACATTATTATATGTGGGAGGGTTATTATATATATAGTCCTCACCTTTAATTCTTTTATTTTTTTTCTTATATATATATATATATATATATATATATATATAGGGATTACGTGTGAGGCACGTTTGCCATGAATTATTATAAAATAAATTACTCTAAAATATAAACATCCAGTGTATAAGAAGAAAATTTAATGATAAGGTCTACGAGTATATTAATATAGCTCATTCCAGATAGAAACTACTAATTCAAACAGCAATAAGTTTAACGAACCTGTGACTCAAACCCAATACCTTCAATCTCATGAAATATTGATTGAGCTAAATCATTGCATATTTTATACATTTAGAACCGATATATTTCAATTATTTCATGACATTATTATTGGTTTTAGATAGAAAAAATGGTTAAGAGGCGTAAATCCGAGTTGTGAATTAAATTGGTTAATAGTATGATTTATGCTTAATTTTATAACTTGTAATTTAATTGGACAATGTTTCTTCACATGCACAACACATTTTTGATATTCTATTCTTCAATTTTTTTTTGGTTTCTATTTTTTTAGGCCAATAAATGCACAATATTAGCATACCAAAAATGAGAAAACAACATCTTTACAAACAAATGAAGGATTCCTTCAATCTCATTGTGCACGTTTTATCCATTCGGCATTTTTAGATGCCTACCAATAAAATATTCTACAGTATAATTTAAGAGAGGTTCAAATAGATATATAAATCACATGGGTTGCAAAATATAAAAGTAAAAGGAAGAGTGGGGTGCTGTCGAGAGAAGGAAAAAAAAAAAGAGGAAGCAGCTTTACTTGAAAAAAAGCAGAGTTTTGCGCAGGGCATTGACGGAAAACGAGAGTGTCAAACACAAAATACTGTTCATTACTGTTCATAGATATATATATATATATATATTAAAATTTGAGTATTTCCCTTTTGGAAGAAATTTCATTTTGCACCACCAAGCAAATTACTATGATCACCCTTCTTTTTTCTTTTCAGTTTGCGCCTCACATGTAAAACCCTAGATTTTTTAACAAATAATATAACGAAAACATGATAAAAATGATAATTAATAAAAATACTTATTAATTAATTGTGTATCACCCTATAACGTGGTAATATTTAAGTTGGTAACCAATTTCCCCTACATAGGATATAGCATTGGCCGAGAAATTAAGGTTATATATATTCCCAAAAAAAAAAAAAAGAGAGAGAGAGATTTCCGAATTATAATTATCAAGTTAATTAATTAATTAATTACGCCTTGATTTTATTTTTAATGTCTGCTCTTGATCGATGCTATATAGACTCCAATATGAGCCGACATTAACGTGTCGCTCGGATGCTCGATATGATCGAACTGAATAAATAACAAAAAACAAAAACAAACAAACAAACTACAATTTTCGGACGGAAAGAGCCGTGGCCGCTGGCTAGACAGGAATTAATTAATTAGCATTATTTTATATGCCACGATGTTCACGTGTGTGTACTGATTGTGGCCAAAAACGATTACTAGGCTAGCTAGCTAGTAGCCCAGTACTTACTACGTATGCTATGTTAGTATAAGTACATGCAAACAAGTTCCGCGTAGATTTTTATAAAAATGTACGTCTCATTAAAAAATAATGGATTTTTTTAATATTTTTTTAATGTATAATCTATTTTTTTATAAAAATTTATGTAAAATTTATCTATTTAAAATTTTTATAAATTATTTCATATATATAAATATATATATATATATGTGCGCGGGCGCGCATGCACTTCGTTACCACTACAAGAGAATGAGTTTCTTGGGATGAAACATTTCATCTCAAAAAATTTAATTTTCGTCTCAAAAAGTTTTTTGAGATAAAAAAATTTCGTCTCTAAGTTGTCTCGAAAAACTTGTCTCAAAAATTTTTTTGAGATGAAAATTGATTTTGATCCTAAAAAAATATTTTTAACGATGAAATTGGACGGAACTAATCGAAAGCGTTCAAACGGGACTTTTTTTGTAGACAAACAATTTTCGTCCTAAAAAACCGTTCAAACGAAAATAATTACGTTCAAATAAATATGTAATGTTCAAACAATATAGAAACTTGAGTCGAACGACCGAATATATTTGATCATGTTTTAATGGACAGAGTGTACGAACATATTATGTCTGTTTGAACAGATAAATTTTTCATATTACTTTTGTTCAAACAAAAATTTAACGTTTCAAACAAACCTTATCTGTTCAAAAACTCTGTCCGTTCAAAAGAGCTGGATTTCTTACAAGTTGTTCGAATGGTTCTTTTTTTGTTCGAATGTAAGGTCAAGAGCTATCGTAGATTTACAAATTGTAATTTATCGTTCGAACTAGATATTTTCCTTTTAAATGGTACTCATCATAGAAAACTGAATTTAATTAAAAATACCATACTAATATTATACCAATGTAATTTAAACATCACAATTGTTCAAATGTTCTGGGACAAAATAATAAAAAGACAATTAAAGAAAAATAAGTTCTAAAATTGTGGTGGTGGCTGCATAGAGCTTTGGGACATCATTGACTGCCATTGTTCAAACATTTTTTGGAATTAAATCTCTAGCTTCTTCTGCATGTTTTCTTCTAATCTAGCATATAAATCCCTGCTTGATCTAACTAGGTTAGCAACTCTTTTTTCTTGAACCTCAATTATTTTATCACAAGCAAATAAAATTCTCAATCAAATACATATACATTTCAAATAAAATTTCCTAATATTAGTAACACATAATATATACATATTCACAAAAATACGCATTCTCAATCAAACACATATATATTTCAAATAAAATTTCCTAATATTAGTAACACATAATATATACCAGTGTTTTAAATTTCGTACCGTACCGGCCGGTACGGTCGAAATTTTTCGTTTCGACCGTCCGACCGGTACAGGTACTATATATGTTCTGTACCGGCCATACCGGCCTGAATTTCGGCCTGTGTTTTTTTTTTTCATTTTTTCAAACTACAAGCTTATTTTTTAACCCCCAATTCAGATTAGACTATTTATAATTTTTATATATATGTATTTATATATAATTTATTTATATATAGACTATTATTTTAGAATATAATTTTTATATATATTTATATATATAATTTATTCATATATCGACTATCCCGAAATGTTATCCCGAAACGCTATCCCGAAACGGTACCGGTATCGAAATATTTCGTTCCAGTACCTTGACCGGTACGGCGTCCGGTACAGTATTCAAAACATTGATATATACACATTGACAAAAATAAAAATTCTCAATCAAATACATATACATTTCAAATAAAATTTCCTAATATTAGTAACACATGATAATATATACATATTCATAAAAATACAAATACAAATTCTCAATCAATCAAACCCAAACCTGCCAAAAAAGTATATTATATTACCTCAAGGATCTGCAGTCCACTACCACCAAATTTGTAAAACCTATACATGAACAATTAGAAGGGTTAGAAAGCATCTAATAAATCAATTCTTGAAATTCGAAATCTAATATTTGCATTAAAAAAAATACATACCTTGAGGGTTTTGCACACTATCAACACACAAACCTTTCAAAAAAAATATACAATATAAAAAATCACTCTCACTTTTGCTATTCCTCTCTCTCTCTCTCTCTCTCAAATCAATTCTTGAAATTCGAAATCTAATATTTGCATTAAAAAAATACCCACCTTGAGGGATTTACACATTATCAACACACAAACCTTTCAAAAAAATACACAATATAAAAAATACTCTCACTTTTGCTATTCCTCTCTCTCTAGAACCTTTTCTCTCTCTCTCTAGAACCTCTCCTCTCCCTCTCAAGCTCATTGCCCCTCTCTCTCTTTGTGCAATCGACGGACTGAATGAAAAGAAATATAGTGATCTGCGTGAAAAATGACTGCATGTATAAATTTTCAATTCTATAAAGTACCTTTCGAACACGAAAATTTCACAATGGTGCCCAAATTCAGCGCGTTTTAATTCAAGCTTTAACCATTTGAACGAACAAGCTACCCATTCGAACGTGGATTCCATATGCCAAAAACCCATTCGGATGGATTAATATTCCATTTGAATGGATATATATTATATGGATTTGGCGCCAAGTTTCATTCCAAACACATTCTACGAGTAAATTTCGTTCGAACAAAATCTGATGCACTACTCTAATAGTTTGAACACTATACTTATCCGTTCGAATAGGGACAATATTCGTGCTATATATTATATATGCTAATACATATACAATTATATAATATATGCTATTATTTATAAACTATATACTATATATATACGTATATACTATCTATATACAATATATACATATATATATATATACTATATATCCACTACATACTATATATATACACGACTATATGATATATAATAGTATATATATTATTATATACTATTATATAATATATGATACTACATACTACATACTACATACTATTATATAATAGTATATAATAGATATAGAAATAGAAGTGTTATAAAAGAAGTATTAAATAAGTATATATAAGTATTATTAGTATAATATAACATAAGTATAATAATAAAGTATTATATAAGTATATATGTTATAATATTATACTATATACTAATATAAGTATAATATATAGTATAATATATATTATAATATATAGTATAATGTGCTAATATAATCATATACTAATATAATACTATATACTAATATAATGGAGTTCGAACAGGACATATGTCGTTCGAACAGAATTAAATCACATTATACACGTTTGAACAAATACTTATCATGTTCGAACGCACATGCTCAATACAAATACCCACCTGAAGATAGTGTTCGAATGGTCCCATACGTGTTTGAACGGTTAATATTCAGTTCCGTTCGAACATGCTTGTTACTTTCTAAATTTAGACTTTTGCTATAGTAACTCACCAAATACATAGGTATCTTTCATAATTAACTAATTTGGTTCTAATTATTATTAGTAAATATAAAATGTGATAAAAATAAATGAATTAGTTAATATTAATTAGAATATATATTTTTGTGTTTGCTAGCTTGTTTATTGTTAATTATATTTTTTTTTTCATTTTACTTACCGTTCACGATAATATAAAAAATGACACTATCTTTAAAGTAATATTTATTTAACCAAAAATCTTATTTAACATAAAAGAAATCATTAAAATATTTTAAAATTAATTACATAATATTAATTTATGAATTCGTAAATATTTTAATTTACCGTAAATCATAATATATAATATATACATATTTTTTATATTTTGAAAATGATAACAAATTAGTGGAAAAAAATATTTATTACTTTAATATTTTGGACCTCTTTAACAATAGATTATTATAATTAAACAAGCTCGTTCGAACGCTTCTTTATTCATTCGAACAAGATACTCACCATTCAAACATTTATGTTCTGTTCGAACAGGTTTAAAAAAATTTCCTCCAATTTTAATTTAATTTCCCACCAAACTATTCATTCGAATGCATAAATGTGGTGTTCAAACATGTTTGAATGAAATATGTGTTGTTCAAACGATCTTGCAACCTTCCCGCCAGATTTTCCCACTAAGTCTCTCTCGTTTGAACAAACAAATTGCAGTTAGAACGGTTTTGAACTTTTTTCAGCAAAATAAATTACTTTCTCGTCAAGATTATTATTCGAACAGATTATACACCATTCAAACATACATTAATCCCTTTTGCAATAGATTTTTTGCCGTTCGAATGATTTTGATTTCTTGAGACAATCTAATTCGTCACAGAAGATCTAGTTCGAACGGATACTTAGCCATTCGAATGGGTTTATCAAGTTATCCATATTTTGAGAAATCTGCAATAATTACTTTTAGGGACGAAATTTAGCTTAAAAAAGTCCGTCCCTAAAACTAAAATTTGTTGTAGTGTACGATTTAGGAACTGAAATTTGCTTCTCTTATACAAGGTTCGAGACATCATTTTCTACTTTTTCAAATATTCTAGTAGTATTGTTGCTTTTGGTTGGAAATTATGTACCTGTTTCTGGATGACGTTGATGATGGCGTGCACTGCGCTAAGAGCATTGGTATTGGATTCATCAAATCATGAGTGTCATCTTCAAAATTTGATGAATTTGTATTAAAATCACTGAATTAGATTCAACATACACTAAAATCTTTAACTTTGATCTACAATACATTTAAGTTCATCTCCAAATTTAAAAACTAACTGTTCACACTCTATAATTATTATTTTATTTACTTAAATTATTGTTTTCCAATTTTAAGCCACAATATATATATATTTAAGTTGGGAAACAATAATTTAAGAATCAAATTAAATTATTAATTAACATATAGTTAGTGTAATTGTAAAATATGAAAAAAGTAAATTAAAGATATTATTATTAAAAAAATAATGTTATATTATTATTTTGACTAATCTAATGTAGGGTTATGGCCAGGAAGGTTTTGGATTTATGATACACATATACTTTTCATCAAATTTTAGAGATAATTTTGACTAAACCAATGCCAAATTATTTCATCAAATAATATCCAATTATTTGTGTCATGAACTACGTATATACGTACAAACTCCACTTGTGGGTCCGTACGTATGTTGGATTAATATTACGTTGCTTCGATAATCTAATTATATATGCCAGAATCGGTAATTTGTATTTTCGCAGCTTAATTACATGCTAGTTTAAGTGAATTAAGAGGCTCTACGATGCATATATATAAACAGTACTTCTTAGTTATTAATTTTTATAAGATGAATGGCTGAGTAATTTTTATTAGGATAATGCTAGGGCGCCGCGGCCTGTATGTACTATCGTTAGGGCGTGTCCACTACTAGTGTATTTGAGTTTTCTTTTTCTTTCTTTAAACATTTTTTTAACATTTCTAACCATTAAAAAAAAATACATAATTTTACTAATAGTCATTTCTTTAATCATTAAAAAAAAATTAAAATACCAAAACGATAACTTTAAAGGGACTAAGTATTATTTTTCAGGCCTCATTTGCATTCAAAACCGACCTTAACTTATCTTATTTTATCATTACAATTTTTTCAAATTTTCACACAAAATATGATAAATAATTTAATTTGTATTCTACTATTCACCAACTATCTTAACCTATCTTAACTCATCTCTAAATTCAAACCACTCTTTAATTAAGCCAAGTGAAAGCCGCGAACTCCCATTAGAGTATGTGGGACAAGAATCTTGAAAAAGATTATCTCAAACTCTTGAGAGAAACAAACACATAAAATGAATATTACAATACTGCAAATTTTCAGATAGCATAAGATGTTCGATCATTGTTGTAAAGTCTATTTCATATAGTGATTTCATAAAATGATGACACCCTTCAACCTCGAATAAAAACTAAAAAAAAAAATCTTGAACCGAGGAATCTTAAATTAAACAAGTTTTCACTCACAAATGTCCAACTTGTGTAAGAATTATATATAATTAATGTAGCACAAGAAGGCAGAAGATGATGTTCACATAATCCAACTAACATCGTAAACTGAACTTCCTAGAAGTAGAATTTACCTTTTTACTATTTCAAGACATAAAGACGCGCGACGCTGGTTTTGAAAGTCCACTGTAAATGGCCGTCTTAATTTATTGACCATAAAATGATTAGAAAATTACAGAAATATATATGGTACAACAAAATAAAAGAAAAAACGACCATTTTACAGATTTCTTGCTAGCTAGAACCCACTTAGATCAGAAAGGGGATGTTTTCAATTGTGTGAGTACCTTTCCTGCATGTCTATATAGTTATAATTGGATCATTATTAATTTCCAATCGACCGACGCACCATTAAGTACCTTTCCTGCTTCTAGCTAGCTATAAGATGCATCATCTGTCGCCCTTCAATGTTCATATACATCAATTTGAGTGCAGTGGTAGTAGTACTTGATATGCATGAAGATCTTATAACCAATACATAAAAGCATGGCTTGATGATCATCGATCCTAAGCTTAATTTATAAGCTAGCTAGCTAGGGGAATACTCAAAGAAATCAAGTTAACTCAAAGGGATCGAGTGTTTTTTTTTTTTTTCCTAAAAAAAACGAAAATGGAGGCTTCAGAATCTGGACTTAAACACACGTACAATCATTAATGCTGCATGCAGAAAAGGGAAAACGACACCATCCATAGTTTCGTGGTCTTTTTGTCAAAAGCTAGGCGGGTTTTCGGGGTTTGTGGTCTTGAAATTCCCACTAGCTAGCCGGTGTTCATTTCCATGGATGTACAGCAAAAACACGCACATTCTCTCTCTCTCTGTCTCTCTCAATTGATGGATAGATAATATATTAATTTAAATGCTGCAAATTTCTCCTCCTCCTCTTCTTCTTCCTCCTCTATCTGAAGCGTCTTTGACCCAAACATATCATGTTTGTAACCCTTTTTTCTTCTCATCCTATTTTTGACCTCTTTCACCGGCACGCCATCATGCGTACGTATATATTTTTCTTCCAAAGAGGTATAGTACTACACATGTTAGGTGCAAAATTTTTATGATTTGTTTGACCAGCTAGCTTGCTTAGCTAGATTAATGGATAATCGAGTTGTAAAATACATCAAGCGGCATCGGACTACTTCAAATAATCCAATATTGTATCTCGCATGCATATATAAAGCTTCTTCATCCAATACGGTTGCATACCTTAAAATACATAGAAAACTGACTTGTTGTAGAAAACTATATATTACGATTGAACGACAAATCCCAATACCTAAAATGTCAGATCTCACTCAATTAAGTGTCTACTCATGAGTTTGAGTGATCAAATGATGTTCAAACGTAGCAGAAGTAAGCCACCAACTTTTGTTTGCAGTATCTTGCTCGACGACATTGGCTTAGAAAATTTCACTTCGTTTGTCATATAATGATCGAGTTTCATGATGATCTTAAGCTAGCAGAAGTAAGGTTCTATAAAAGTGATCATGATGCATTTGATATTTAACATAAGCTTTCAAATATTATCAGTGTTTTTAACTTTTCACATGATAGGATAAAGGTTAATTTTAAAGGTGGTAGGGAAAAAATAGAAAGTCGATCGTGTAAATTTTAAATTAATATTTTCATATATATGGGTTGCACGTTACATGTATATAGGACAAACAGTAGTGTTAATGGAAAAGAAAAATCGTAAAACATTAACCTTTTAAATAAATGTTTAAAAAACTTATCGTGTGACAAAAAGAATATGATATAATCCAAATGATCATACAAGCATCATGTTCAAGTGCATGCTGTAATGATCCGACAAATTGAGAGAGAGAGAGAGAGAGGAGGCCTGAGGAAATGATCGTTCTTTCCCATGACATGCTACCTCGAAGTTGACATATATGTAAAGATTCGCTTTCTTTCTCCTTTTTATCATAAATCAGAAAGCAACGACTAGGGACGAGCTCAAAGAGCTACCTAGCAAGAAACGGCCGGCCATATGGGAATTATGCTTCGACTGTTCTTTTGAAGAACGACCACAATAAGATATGGTTCATGCAGTACTAGCGCCTAAGGATGTACGTACAGATCAAGAAGCTGCCAAAGCAAGAAGAAAAAGAGGACCGCGCACCAATGTCTCATCACTTAGAAGCACGCCTTGGTGCAAAGCATGATATTTTAAGGTAAAAAAGTAAGTGTTGTAAGGATAAAGTATGTCTCTGTGTTCCCTATAGTCTTTGCAGTTTACATAAAGCATGCGTGTCTATGTTGGTTTCTAACTCTACATTCGGACCATTTAATCATTTATTAAAACAGATAGAACTCTTTCTTTAAATCATTTTTGGACGAGCGTGTTGTTCCACCGGCAAAAGGTCCAAGCTCATATAGATCATATATATATATATATAGTTGGCCGGAAATATTAGTTTAATGATACGTGCATTTGATTTGATTGTCCCATTGCTGATGTTGTCCTTTTATCTTCAGCTTTCTTACTTAGATTTCACACTTGGAAGATCAGATCACAGTTGATGACGTGGTTATAGCACGTGTTGGGCGGCCTGCACTGTGTTTCTGGGTTTCTAACATGTGTCTACATGTTTGCAGCCAGGACAGGACCATTGTTTTGGCCATGCATGTAATGTTTACCATTTTTACTAGTTTTTGAAGGGTTTTGTGGAGAATCATAAAATTAGTGATTATATATATATATATATATATATATATATATAAGTATCTATCAAGCGTTACAAGATTTTATTTTAATATATATTTTTCCTGATTCAGTGAAGACATTGATCTCTACGGCCTGAATGTATGTTTTCATGACCACCATCTGGTTATTTTTGTCGAAAGACTACGTACGTACAGTACTGATTAAACTATAATCAGAAGGCGGGCACGTTGCGATCGATAGGATCGTGACTATGACGACGACAAAGGAATATTACGACGAGGATGACGAAAACAATGACGAATTAAGGGAACTTTATACGTAGTAATAATGTTTTTGCTATGAGAATAATTAAAAATAATTCAAGAAATAGTATAATATTTAAGCTGATTGCGATGTGTATGGAAAACGTACATGGATTGATTTGATAGAAGAATGACTAGCTAACACATTAATGTAGAAATTAAGATACCCTAAGTCCAGATTCAATGGTACTACTACCTGATCATCATATTATATCATATAAATTAAACTTGACGTACGTGTTGTTTTTAATTGGAGCTTCCCGGCCCCTCCACTCATAATATATCATCATCCTTTTCCAATCCCTTTTTGGATTTATTCAACATCAAATGGCATTTCCTAGTACGAATGCTATTGTATCGCACATCATTCTAATTTAATTACCCCTCCCCAGATAAAAAAAAAAAAATTATAAATATTTTCAGATTTAGAAATTACAAAAAATTTACAAATAACCTAATATTCATGTCACGTGTACTAGGTCAGACTCCTTTAGATAAATAAGTCTATTATATACGTTGAGTATATAGTAATTAATTGAACGACTTGATCTGCTTTAATATCACGTGAAATCATCATTTATTCTAAAAATATATATAAGATAATAGAAAGAATGAGTTTAATCGATGTTTATATTTGTTTCAACAATTAATCAAATTAAAACCCACTAATCAAGGTAGTACTAGTCATTTTCATTGAGGTTGGGAGTAAATGGATCCATAACGTGTCATATATAGTCAAACTTGCTAGCTAGGCTTAATTAGGAGCCTAGTTGAATATGGATATATATAAACTTATTCATGATGGAGTTCAAAGTTACTGCCCAAGTCAACTAACTGATTATATATATAATCATGGCAATATTCTTATAAACTGTTAATCTGTAATTGTCTGTAACATTGACTAATTAATTTGATAGCTGGAACTTAAGCGCCAAGCGGTTGTCTTTCCACTTATCAGCATGCACCAAGAATTTCATTGTGCGTAGCTTTGAGCATCTGATTGAAAATTTGTTTTTCTTGGCTCATAGTATTTGATTCGGTAACAAAAAAGCCTGAATCAGTTTTAAACTACACCGGCCGGAGACTCCTTATACGTCATGTGTACGTCTAAAATGACCCCCAACACTAGCTACTTCTATGCACACACATACACACGTTTTTAGAGAAGTGCTTTAGTTACGATAAAATTTTAATAATAAAATAAAAATATAAATTGACGTGATTTGATAATATATATCAAATTATAAAATTATTTTTATAATATAATAAATTTAACGTATTATTTAAAATTATGTCATGGCCTCTGCTTAGCATCTCAATGTAAATGTTGCAGGCCATTGTGCACGTGCTAATTTTCATTTTAAAGCTTCAGATAAAGTACTTGTACGATGATCCAGCGGTGAAAACAGGCCATTATTTAAATGCAAATTATATTTATATCGAGCAAATGAGTAGTGCCATTTAATTAAAAACTTGTTTTTCAGAGTTTCAAGTTTCAACACCTACAAAGCCATCATGATCACCACGCCATCCGTGTGCTTTGCTAGCTAGCTAGCAGCTTCACTGCTCGTCAACAAAGGAGGCTTCCCAAATTAAAAATAATGCATGATCTGACCCAAATATCTAGATGAAATTGGGATATTATATATATATATATAATTAATAATTTATTTTCCAAATATATTCATCAAAATAAATTAAAATTAGTTTAACCCAAGGTGGCCAATCCGAATAATTGTAGTTATGTGGACCTACGTACATATAATAATAAACAGTTCATCTCGATCAACTCGTGAAGTTATTCCCCATATATATTTCTAATCAAGCATATTATTGCATAAAACAATATACAAAGAGTTTGGGAAGGGTCTTTATCACTATCAATATATAGAAAACGTCTAAAAATTTTATCTAAAGATATGTATTCAAATACTAAATTCGTTACTGTCTATTATGAGTGTGCATATCAATTTTAAGATCGATGGATTTTTAATAACTAATTTCCACCAATTTTAATTGTGGAGAATCTGTTGAATATCTCTTCTAATGGGTGTAATTTGAGGGATGGATCATAATTTTGTATTGTCGTGATGACAGAGCTTTACTCATGAATGTTTTTATTTATTTTATTTGTTTGTATAAACGTACGTACGTCGCCTGACTCCTCTGACATTCATTGCCAATTAAGTGGACTTGCTTCCACTTCCATTGCAGATGTTTCTACAGCAAAGATAATTAGGGTTTTTGTTGTTTTTATTATTATTATTTTTTTTTTGAGTGTTAAGTGAGAAATCCCAATTATTTATTTCATGGGTAAAAAGTGATTATATTATATGTAAATGGGAAATGATTTGTACACGTAATTTTAAAAAAAATAGATAAATTTAAGTTTCATTTGTATTTAAAACTCACATTAACTCATTTCATCTCATCATTACAACTTTTTCAAATTTTCACATAAAATATAATAAACAATTTAACTTTTTCAAATCTCAAAACAACTTTATCAAACTTTTATATAAAATATAATAAATAATTCAACTTTTATTCTACTATTCACAAACCATCTCAACTCATCTCTAAATCTAAACCATAAATTCATATAAAAAAATTAATTTTTTAATAGTAAGCTTTTTTTTTTTTTCAAATAGGGTATGCAGGACTCACACATTCTATAACTGTATTTAGTATTATTCTTATTTACAAATTAGTCACAACAAAGTGATGCAAATACCCTGACCCATTTATTCACTACCCCATTAAAGAAAATAAAAGATTACCCTAAACAAGCTAGAGAACGGCCCCAAACAATAACTTAGGAACAAAAAGACACAAAGAAATTAGAGTGAAAGTGAGGAGACTTGAGAGAGAGAAAAAGGAGAAATAATGGAAAATAACTTTAATTGAATAGGGATGACTGGAACAATTGTTTTTTTATAACATATATTTTGGGGACTCAATATTTATTCGAAGTGGGAAAAATCCTACATCACAAAAATAATGAGTTTGTTTTTTAATTAAGTAAAGAATTTATATAAAAAATAATATCATATGAAATTATAGTTATTAACTTCAATTAGATTTTAGATTTTACATCAAAGAGTTAGAAAATTAGGTCGGAAGTGGGAGTGAAGTGATCTCAGATATTCTGTGAATAGTAGTAAAAAAGTAATGAAAAAGTAATAATAAAATATTAAATAATAATAAAAATTATGTGAAAAATAATACTAAAATAATAAATAATAATGGAGTTTTTCAAAATACTTCATGCCCAAACTCAATATTAGGCAAAACTGTGCGTCAATTTCTGATTGTATTAGCCATTCGGTATTCGTACATTGGGCTTCAAATAGGGCCTAAATCCATCATCATTAGCACAAATGTGGCTAATTGAATTTCACAGCACTCTGACCCAAAACCAAAAGCCGAAACTAAGAATATGTATTCAATGGTTTCAAATTTTCAATTAGCCCAATCTTTCTAAGTGACACGTTAAGCGGTTGTTTATCAATTCAACTCATTTTATCTTATTTAATTATTATAATTTTATTAAATTTTCACATAAAATATAACAAATAATTTAACTTTTTCAAATCTCAAAACAAAAATAATATTCTAATAATATTTTATTCAACTTTTAATTTTCATTTTATCTCATCTCAATTTATTATCCAAACTTTCCCTAATTTCTCATAATAATGCAGATTTACACGCTTGTATGGACCTTTTATCATTATAATACTTACAAAATTTAATATTTACAACCATTTTTTTTTTTTAAATTTTCCCCGAATGATGGTGGCTTTTCCATGAAAAGTTCTATATACATATATAGATTAGGGGAAAATAAAAAATTGTAAATGATCAATTAATTATGACCATTATTAGTTGATTCTTCACAATAACGGTAGTTTTATTTTTTTAAAAAATACCCTTGATATTTTGGATTATTCACGTACACTTAGGCTCCTTTGGATTCATAAAATGTTTCATCTCATCTCATCATTACAACTTTTCAAAATTTCTACACAAAATATAATAAACAATTCCACTTATTCAAATCTCAATTCAACTTTTTCAAATCTCAAAACAATAATAATATTAAAAAATAATATTCTAACAATATTTTTTTCAATTTTCATCTTTTATCTAAACCCATCACATCTTTTCTTTGAATCTAAACCAATCCTTAAGAGATTGTTTGGATTCAGAGATAAGTTGAAGTGAGTTGAAATGATTTTAGATGAGTTGAATATAATATTGTTAGAATATTATTTTTAATATTATCATTATTTTAAGATTTGAAAAAATTGAATTATTTATTATATTTCGTGTGAGAATTTGAAAAAATTATAACGATGAGATGAGATGAGTTAAGGTAAGTTTCAAATCCAAAATGGTTAAAGTAAAGGCTAGATAAATTTTTTAGGTTTGATTCATCACAATGTTTGCAATTTATATTTCAAATTATTAAACCTATACATTACACTCTTTAACTACTTTTGGCAGTCAAATAACTTCCTTCCGTTAAAATATTACTATTAAGTAAGATTATAACATATCGCTATTTTTTACCACTTTAAGTTAGGTTTGAACATTTATTCACCGGTACTTGGTAATTTAAAGATAAAATGACTTAGGAAAAATGACTTATGCAGATCTATGGCGTGTTAGTTCAGTGTAACTTATTCCATCAAAAAAAAAAAAAAAGTTCATTGTAACTTATTTGAGAAAAATATGGTACACTTGAAAAAGTCAACTTTTTTCATGTGGAGCTCACTTTTTACAAATTTCTTGCATGTGACTTGAACATTATGATCTTATATCTAATATTACTCTCAAACTAGTTTGAGCAAATTCTCAACCCCCACTTTTTGCAAATTCTTTTATAGTTTTAATTAAAAGAAGTGTCATAGTCATAAAGAGATTTTATAAAAGTAAATTCATAAACTAACGTGACTTCATGTGATCCGTTAGATTTACTTTACAATAAAAGTAACTTTAAAATCTTATATATGTACTACATTAAGACATATCAATTTGTGAGTTTATTTTTATAAAATTTTTCTTATATTGCTAAAACATTTTGTCTAATTAAATTTTACTCAAAACAGAAAAAAAGAAGCACCATCATTGATGCGTGATAGGGGTGAGCACCACCCTAGTTGGAGTCGGATTTCCCTAAATCCGACTCTAACTCCAACTTTAGTTTGAAGTCCGACTCCAACTCAAACTTGTAAGAATGGAGTCGGAGAGAAATCAAATTTGAGTTTTTTTTGTTTAGTTTCATGTTTTGCACATTTTTTAAAATGAATTTTTTATGAAAAATTTCAAATTTTCCGAAAATTAGAAACAAAAACTAAATCATCCACTACTGATTTACTTCTATACTAATATCTAACTTATTTTTATACTAGACTTCTACTATAGTATCTAATTACTTGTTATCATACTATAGTATTACCTACTATTTCTAACGTCTAATTACATGTTATTATATTATAGTATTGCATATTATTATATTATATTAGTGTCTAACTTATTTATAACTTATTTTTACAATAAACTTATTTCTAATATCTAATTACATGTCTTATTACTGCGTGACGTTAAGCTTTTACTTGAATCGCAATCACAAAGTCGACTGCTCCTTTGTACAAACTTCCCAAAAGCCCTGCCTATTCGAATTCCATTATCTCTATATTTCCAATCGAGAAAGAGAGATAAAACTCTATTTCTTTCTGGTCAAGAAAGTGAAAAAACTCTCTCTTTTTCTATTTTCCATCTGACCAAACAATAATCATCCATTTCACTATATCGAAGTGCATTCCTCCAATAATAAGGTGACTTTTTTCCCTCCACTAAAACCACTCTCCATCACGAATTTCAATTGGCATGCTTTGAATTCTTTTTTCCTTATATTTTGTTCTGTGATATCAAAAAGGGCCACGTAGAGTCACCGAGTCAAATCGGGAGAATGTTCTTCTCGGATGATCCAATGTCAAGACCTCTCTCCTACGATAACTACAACTCAAGAATGAAAACAACTCACACACACTTCTTGTTTGTTTGAGGAAACCAACCTCCCAAAATTAAGAAATGACTTTATTCTAGAAGGCTAATACAAGAGACTAACTTCCTTTTCATTACATTTCTCTTAACTAACTACAATCAATCAATTAAGCCAAGCCCAATATAATTGTCTAATGGACCAGTTAAAGGAAACCAAAGGAAATCGTATACTATTAACCCTTTGACTATTGAGCCCATTTCTCATTCAACAAGGTTATTACATTACTCCCCTCCCCCCACCTCAAAAGACCTTGCCCACAACGTCGAGAAATTGAAGACGCAGCCTCTTGATAGTAACCTAGGTTGCTTCTTCGTCAGGAGCACCTTTCCATTTGATCAAGAGTTCCATCATAGGCTTGTGATGTACCACAATCAAACGACGCTACAGCATCTTTCTCTAATTCAAAATAAAAATCTCCATGCCGATCCAAAGGACGAAGATGAGAAGTAGCCTCTATAGAAAGACCCAAGTGTTTCCTAAAGCAAGGGACGTGAAAAATAGGATGGACAGAGGAATCAGTGGGCAACTCCAATCGATATGGCACATTGCCTATTTTCTCCATAACATGAAAATGTCCATACTAGCGGGGGGAAAGTTTATAACTCTTGTAATTGGAAAAACTCTACTGTCAATATTTCTGTGGCCTGAGAATCTAAGATAGACCAAATCACCAATCTCAAACTCTCTTATCATACTGATTTTTCATGGACTCTTGTGTAGATAACAATGCTTCCTTAAGAGGCTCAAGAGTTGGTCACGCGACTTGAGCTGGACATCCACAACTCCATTTTGAGTAGTACCCAACACATACTGAACGAAAGTAAGAGGTGGAACTCCATATAAAGTCTCAAAAGGTGTAAGGCAATTAGAAGAATGTTAGTTAATGTTATACCACCATTCTACCCAAAGAAATCATAGGGTCCATTTTTTAGGTCTATCACCAGTGGAGCAACATAAGTGTTGTTGGACAAACTTATTTACAATCTCAATTTGACCATTAAATTGAGGAGGATAAGCTGAATTGTAATGTAAATGAATCCATTGAAACGGAAAAGTTTCTTCCAAAAGGAGCTTGTGAAAGTAGGGTCTCGATTAGTAACAATGGTCAAAGACATCACTTGAAACTTGAAAACATGATGCATAAAAGCTTAAGCAACCTTAGCAGCTGTATAGGGATAAGTTAGAGGAAGTGAGCATATTTATTGAGTCGATCAACCACCATATAAATCACAAAAAAACCATGGGAAAGAGATGAAGTTTTAATAAAATCTATGGAACTATTAAGCCAACATCTGGTAGGAATAGTGAGAGACTGTAACAGGCCAACTGGGTGCACATTCTCCACACATTAGTAACAGAGATAGTACATTACTTAATATAGCCCTTCAAATCCTTCATTATCCTAGGCCAATAAAAATTTGCCTTAGCTCTATGAAGAGATTTTTGGGAGGCAGCAATAGAACTACTATAGATATGGTGTAAAATATGAAGTTTAAAGATGGAGTTTTTTGAAAGATAGATACGACCATTCTTGAGCAAAACTCCATTTACCAACCGAAACCTTGCTCTGCCAACTAATTTTATTGTAACTTATGTTAGAGAATCATTAAATCGGGATCTGTAAAATAAGTTATATGCAATTCAGAGATCAACAAAATATCCAAAATTGAGATTGAGTTGAAAGAATGAGTCTGATCTGCCTCATGCTTCCTAGACAAGGCATCCGTAACCTTGGTTTACCTGCCCTTTTATAGTCAATGGTAAAGTCATAACCAATCAACTTAATGACCCACTTCTGGTGGGAAGGAGTGCCTATCTTTTGCTCTCACAAGAATTTGAGGATCTGCTGATCAATTCTAATGACAAATGTTCCCTCGAGGAGATAAGGTCTCCACTTCTTCACTGCATACACCAATGCCAACAGTTCTTTCTCATAGGTAAAAAGATCCAAAAGCCTTTCCCACTAAGGTAGGCTAAGGGTTTGTTATTTTGCATCAACATAGTTCTAATGCTGAATCTAGAAGCATCACACTCTATGAGAAATTGTGTTGTAAAATTTGGAAACTAACATTGGAGGACTAGAAATTGCCAACTTGAGCTTCTCAAAAGCAATTGTAGCTTGCTTTGTCCATGTAAAAGAATTCTTCTTTAAAAGCAATGTCTGGTAAATTTCTTGTAATAGCTAGTTAAATCTAGGAACCCCCCAAGGACTTCAAGGTTTTAGGTGTAGGCCAATCAAGTATCGATTTGATCTTAGATGGGTTAACTTGAACTGCTTCAGCTGAAACCAAATGACCCAAATTTTCTATCTCTGAGCAACTAAACCGACAATTAGACTTATTAGCAAATAGTTAGTATTTAGATAGTGTATCTGAAACTGCAACTAAGTGTTGAAGATGATATTCCATTATTCTGTTATAAACCAAGACGTCATTGAAAAAGACAATGACAAATCTCCTCAAAAAAATATTTAAAAACTTCATTCATTAACCTTTGGTAGGTGGTTGGGGCATTGGTTAAGCCAAAATTTGTAACCAAGAATTCATAATTCCCTTGATGTGTATGAAACACTGTTTTTGAAATGTCTCATTCTCTTACCCAAATCTGGTGATACCCAGATCTTAGGTCCAATTTTGAGAAAATGGTATCTCCAAATAGTTCATCCATCAACTCGACAATTGCAGTATGTGACATTTGTCTTTAATGGTTTCTTTATTTAATGACCTATAATCTATACACATCCTCAAACTCTCATCCACCTTCCTTATAAGTAAAACAGGTGGGGGGAAGGGTGATTGGCTTGGTCTAAACACCCTTGAAGCCAAAGGCTCCTGCATTATTTTTTTCAATCTTAGATTTATGGTAATAAGGATACCTATAAGGCTTGACTGAGATTGCTTGGGTTCCTTGCTTGAGAATGATCTGGTGGTCATGTGATCTATTTGGAGGCAATCATTTTGGTTCCTCAAATACTCGCTTGAATTGCTGCAATAAGGCATTTTGTCGGATCCAAGTCTCTTGGAATGGTGTCATTGCTTATTGAAAAAAATCTAGAGTAACAACCATTTTTTCTTCATTTTAGACAACTGAATTAACTCCTTTTCTACCCAGTCCAAGTTACTAGGAGTTAGACCCTTCAGGAAAATTACTTTTTGATTGAGGGTGAAAGATATAGTAAGCAATGAGAAATCCCAAAGGACGGGTCCCAAAGTACTCAACCATTGAATAACCAATACAACATCATATCCTCTAGATCTAACAAGAAGAAATCAACGCTAAATTGATTTCTTTGTACTAAGAATTCGACCCCTTCAGCTCCGCTGATACTTCTAATCTTCTCCCTGTTCACCACTCTCACCTCAGTTTTACAAGAAGTTTACACCAACAAGTTAGCCATAGTAGTAATGCTAGGTTCTAAGAAATTATGTGTGTTGTAAGTATCTATCAACATCACTAATTTCTGATCCTTGATCTACCCACCACTCTCATATTACGAGCACTGAAGAACCCTGTTATAGCATACATAGAAATCTCTAGGCCTTCAACATCTGAATTAAAGTCCTCTAACAATTCCACCTCATTTTTTATACGATACTTCTCATCTCCTTCTAAACTCTTAGAATGTGATAATTCCATACCTTCCACGATATACAGCCTAACATTCTTATATCTGTGACTTGGATTCCATTTTTATCACAAAATTAGTATAGACTGTTCTCTCTACGATCATTTATCTCAATTGGGCTTACCTTCTTCACTGGTAATGTATTTTTTTTTTTTGAGTAACTCCCTTCTCGTTAATGTTAAAACCTTTATTGGAACCATGAAGAAGTACCTCTGAACTCCCAACATTGTGAGGTTAAAAAGAAGCTGTTAAATTATAATAACCAATAGGTCTAAGACTCATCTTAGAGTGATTCACATACCCTTCCTATATCTTTGCTAAACCAAAAGGCTGAATTTCATGCAATTGGGTTTAGCATTCTAACAGGCACGAATATCATCTATAAGACCACTAAGAAAGCAACTTAGTTTATACTGCTTAAACATCACTTTTAAATGATTAGAAAGTACCTCAAACTGTGATTAGTAAGTTGCCACTAAAGAATTTTGTCTCAATCTCGTAATAGCCTCCATAAGATCATCGTAAGTAAAGTCGCCAAATCAAACTTGTAGAGCCTACACAAAAAAGTCCATTGTAGGAAAACCTTCAGTTTCTTCTGCATCTTGGAATCAAATTAATGCTTCCCCTTCCATATGAAATGAAAATATGATAATCTTCTGATAATCCAGTATTAGGATAGAGAGCAAAATAATTATTCACCTTATATAACAAACCAGAAGGGTTCACCCCCATCAAACTTGGATAGAGTGAATTAGCATTCCACCATTTCCACCCATAACCTTAGTCGCTGTAGAGTTCTCAAGTTTTCTGCGATGCACCTCTTTAGTTACTGGTGCTTGATTATTTTTGAATGCTTCAAGAAGTATATTTATGTTCTGCAACATGTTGTCCAAAGGCTTTTGGCGTTCTTCCACCTTCATATCCTAGAAGTCTTGATTCGGCTTCATGACAACCACAGTCTTCTTCAAACCTTTAAATCTCATTCCTTTCGACCTTGCCCAAGAATAAAATCTCTTATTCCAATTGTCAGTACCTCTCTTCTAAGAAACTAACTCCCTACAATAACTGCAACTCAAGAATGAACATAACCCGTATACACTTGTGCTTTTGGTTTGTTCAGGGAAACTAACTTTTGAAAATCAAGAAATGACTTTATTCTAGAATGCTAATAAAAGTGACTAAGTCCTTTTTTTTTTTTTTTTTACATTTCTCTTAACTAACTAAAATCAATTAGTTAAGCCCATCTAGGTATAATTTTCCAATGTAATGGACTAGTTAAAGGAAACTGTATACTATTAACCCTTCTGACTATTGAACCATTTCTCATTCAATAAGGCTATTACACCCATTGACGTGGAAGAGAGTTGATTTGGGTGGCGGGAGTTCGAAGGAAAGGGATAGGCAAAAGCGTCTGGAGCATACAAGGTTGGAGTGTAACCGACACTTGTGGTTACTCCAGCAAAATTCTCCTGCATTCAGGATCCAGGTTCAATTTTGCTTGTTTACACGCATACTTTCAATCTCTAAAGCTCATCATTTATTGGAAAGTTTATCATACTATGTTAGCATAAGACACTGGAATTTGGTAGATATCTGAATGAAAGGGCTTGGTGATATTCGGAAATGGGTATGAGCTTCCTATTAATGCTATCAATTGCCATGTTCATTGCTCAATTCATGTTAAGTTGAGGAATTTCACTTGTTGGGTTAGTCTGGTTTAAGTCCAATTGAGCTTTGTTTGAGTTTAGTTAAGTGTGGTCAAATAAATCTAATTGTGTTATAATATGTATTCTGAATCTTTAGTCATTGAGGATCCATGGCAGATTTTTATCCTTAAGATATGGTTTGGGTTGTTTAAAGTGGCAATTATTTTACCAGAATTACGTGCACTTTAGTAGTCCATTACTTTGGTTGTTATTGAGTTGTTTAAAGTGTTGATTACTTTTGTAGAATTATCTGTATGCTAATAGTCCATTACTTTAGATTGTTCCTTGTTATTTGGGGCGTTTGTTATTTAAGTTGTATTTATTTAGTTTTATGGAAGGAAGAAATGCAAGTTGAAAATCGAACAATTTTTCATTGGAGAAATTAACCCCTTCGAAGTGGTTAGCTTATTATTTCTAGTCTCTAGTTTATATTTATTAGTATTGTCAAGAGCATTGTTGAGCCATGGTAGAGGGGACTGGCACTCGCTACTATCAGCTAGCTAACTCTTTAGCCTTTGTGAAACACACTTAGGAACTCCAACATCAACATCAGGATGCTTTGCAGAATGCAATTGATGGATTGCCTCAACAATTTCAACTTATTGCTGCCAATGTTGATGCTTTAGGTATGAACTAATTTGTCATACCTGTAATTTTGGTGGAATCTGTCTTTACCTCTTCAGCCGAAACTAAATGTCCAAATATTTTATCTCCTTGCAACCAAACTTACATTTACTCTTTTTAGCAAAAAGAACATGCGCATCCAACGTTTTTAACACAGTAGCTAAGCAAACCAAATGTTTCTCCTTAGTCTTATAATAGATCAAAATATTATTGAAAAGTACAATTACAAACCTCCTTAGGTGGGGCTGCAACACCTCATTCATTAGTCCTTGAAATGTGGCTAGAGTGTTTGTTAATTCAAAAGGCATCACTAGGAACTCATAGTGGCCATGATGAGTCCTAAATATTGTTTTTGGGATGTCCTCCTCTTTGACTCTTATTTGGTGGTAGACTGACCTTAGGTCCATTTTTTAAAAGATAATGGCCCTATGTAGTTCATCAAGGAGCTTATCAATGATTGAAAATAGGAAATTTATCCTTGATAGTCTCCTTATTGAGGGCCTAGTAATCAATACACATCCTCTAACTCCTGTCGACCTTTCTCACCAATACTGTAGGAGGAAATAATGGTGATTGGCTGAGTCTTATCACTCCAACAACCAATAATTCTTGCACAATCTTTTCTCTTTTTTACTTTTGATAGTATAGGTACCTGTAGGGCCGTACAGAAATAGGAGTAGTTCCTTCCTTGAGTGTAATACGATGGTCACAATTTCTCTTTTGGGGCAGCCCTTTAGGTTCATAAAAAACACCACTGAATTCTTGCGAAACCACATCAAACTCTGGAGGCACTGATGTCTACACCTTCTCTTCTCCTCTTACTGAAATTTGGAGAAGCACCCATCTTCTTTCAACCTTACTTAATTTGGACAGTTCCACATCTGTAAATGGCTGGGATTTAATCCCTCAAGTGTGATAGCCTCGTCACCCCGAATGAAAGTCATAGTAAGGGAATCAAAATCTCATAAAATAGGCCTAAGTTTCCTCAGCCATTGCATGCCAAGAACCACATCACAACCCTCTAGGAGTAGGAGTGTAACCGGTCCGGTCCGGTTTTGGACAAAATCTAAGACTGAATCGGTATGTACCAGTTTTGTATTTTTCAAAATCGATTACGTACCAGTTACCCTCCTAAAACGGTACTTTCGGTTTTACCGGTTTTCGGTCCGGTCTGGCCCGATTTTTTGGTTCTTTTAAAATGTAAGTTTCACAATTTGTCATTAAAAATTTGTTTATAAAAAAAACAAAAAAAAAAACTTATTTAAAAAAATCTGTTTTATACTTTTATTAATATATTAGACTATATAATAGTATTAATATTAGACTATTGGTATAGTTATAAGTTATATATTAGTATTAGTTATAAACTATATATTTAATATTAATATTAGTTATAAACTTTTAGTAAAAACTTGTAGTATTAATTATAAGTATAACTATAGCCATTAGTCTATATTAGACTATTAGTATTAGTTATAAAATTTTAGTGATTTAGTATTAACATTTTATGTAATAATTTATAAATTATAATAAGAAATTATTTCATATATGAATATATATAATTATATATTATATATAAAAATTTCACATAAAAATTTTTAATTATACATAAGATATAAAAATTATATATATTAATATATATATATATAATATTTTGTATAAAACTTATATATACAATAATACAAATATTATTTTTTATCAACCAGTCCGGTCCAATCCGAAAAATCCTAAAACCGGAACTGGCCGGTTTTCACATTCTAAGAACCGGTCCAGACCGGTTTTCCGGTTTGAATTTACACCCCTACCTAGGGGTAGTAAAAAACAATCTGTAATAAGCAAGTCCTTTGCAACAATATCCATGCCCCTTCCAGCTTCCCAACACCTTTAATCATTTCACCATTAGCTATCCTAACTTCTATTTGTTCTTTTGAGTTAGGAGTCAATTGGGCCTTAGGAATGATGGTTGGATCGAGAAAATTATGGGTACTGTCAATATTCACTAAAATTATATATGGCCTGCTCTCTAATTTTATCCAACACTCATAGTTCTTGGGCTAGTAGGACTGGCAATAGCATGCAGGGAAATATCGAGTGCCTTCACCCCAAGATCCTGTATTTCAATTCCTTCATTCTTTAGTGTCTACTCCTCACTCCCCTCTTATTCATTGTCACATTCTTGATCAAATTTCATGCCCTCCATGATATACAACTTAGCTTTTCTGCATTTATGAGTTTGGTTCCACTTCTCATCGCAATAATAGCATAGCCCCTTGTCCCTCCATTCCTTTATCTATGTGGCACTACCATTTTGAATGTGAAATCTGCTCTTAGAAGGAAACCCTTTAGAGACTAGAAATTCCGTCCTAGCCCCCATATGAGAGGAACCATAGCCCCCTCCCCCACTAAAAGCCCATGGAGAGGGTGAAATATAAGGATTCGGAGGCTTGCTCATTCTTCTAGAGCTATAAACATACCCTTCTTGGATTTTGGCCAATCTAAAGGTTGAATTTAAATTGCGGGGTTTTAGCATTCTTAAAGACAATCTAATTTCATCCTTAAACCACTAAGGAAACAACTAAGCTTATAGTTCTCAGAAAGTCCTCTTAAGCAATTAGAAAGTACCTCAAATTGGGTCATACAAGCTGCCACAGTGGTTGTTTGTTTCAGTCTAGTAATTGCTTCCATGGGATCATCATAGGATGAGACCCCAAATCTGACCTGCAATGCTTAAATGAAGGCCTTCCAAGTGTGGAGACTGTTAGTCTCTTTTGCATCTTGGAACCAGACCAACGCATCTCCCTCCATGTAGAAACAAGACATCAAAATCTTCTGATGATATGCTATAGGGTGTAGGGAAAAATACCGATTAGCCTTGTATACTCACTTAGTGGGATTTTCCCCATCAAATCTAGAAAAATCAAGTTTAATAAATCTAAATTGCATCCCTCATAAGGCTCCCAACCCTTCAGATTGGAACTTTTTCTTCATGGCTTCTGTTCTGGTGGTGTCAGGGGAGTTGGTGCCCCCATTTAGGGTTTCTGACAATAAATCAATCTTTTTGGCTAAATCATCCAAGGACTTGTGATGGCCTTCTACTCGTTGTTCTTGTAGGTCCTGGTGCTACTTCATTCCCAGAACCAACTTTTCAAGCTCCTTTTATCGGATGCCTTCTACTATAGCTCTTGTGGACTCTAAGATCTTGCTACTTTGATAGTCATCTAATGTGGCACCCCTACCTCTGCTTGGGATGAAACAGAGACTTAAATCACCGGGACATGCAACACATGGTTACATACCTCCATTCATGACAAATATTATGTAATGTATCATAGTTTGCAACTAACAGTAAGCAATAATTGCAGTGAAAAATGGTGACTACTTAAAATATTTTTGCTAGAATAGACTAAAATATCCCAACATGTAAATTAACCATAGATAGTGCCTCACAAAAGAGGTCCAAATAGTAAGGCATAAGTAAAACATAATCTGGGAGATAAAAATCTCCTTATTATAGACGATGCTCATGAAAAAGGTAGCTCAAAGCATCTTTTTGATATGCTCCAATGTAAATAGGACCATCTCTATGAACAATAATATTAACTCCATCTTTCGGTCGGGATCAGGCTCGTTTTCAATCATCTAAAGCCAAGTGGAGTTAATTACCATCCTATTTGGCAAAGGTTGGTCTTGACACAACATTCTGGAGAATGGTAGTGGGACTACCACAATGAGATTCTTTGAAATCTCAGTAAGTTAAATAACCAACTTGTACAGAAATAAAAATATGTATGATTAATGATAAACATGAGATGCATGCATGATATGCAGAAACACTGTATTTTTCATTTCATCCAGATTCTGCAACATCTTTCAAAAAAAGCTTTGATGCACATTTTCTTGCCAACACCTTTGACAAAATTTTATACAATACATTACACAAACTAATTGGCCCATACTCACTTGTGTATATAGGGCTTTTTGTTTTAGGAATAAGCACAATGTGAGTAAAGTTCATTGAAGGATTTAAAACATTACCATTCAAACAAGCAAGTACAGTTGAGCTCACCTCATCTCCTATTTTGCTCCAGTAATTTTGAAAAAAGCAAGCTCTGAAGCCATCAAGCCCAGATGATTTGAGTGGGGTCATCTGGTTTATAGCAACTTTTACCTCCCTTCTGGTGTAAGTCTTTGACAAACTCACATTCATCTCTCTGGACACTCTGGCCTCTAGGTTCATTAGACAGTCCTTAATCTCAACTGTACTTGGTTGAGAAGAAGTAAATAACTTTTCAAATTAGGATTTGAAAGCTTCTTCCACTTCCTCTGGCCTTGAAAAGCTTTTGTTTTGGTCATAAACTATATGCTTTATCAGGTTCTTCTTTTTCCTCTGGCTTGCACATGCATGAAAGAACCTAGTATTTTTGTCCCCAAACTGATATCAATTCCTCTTGGCCCTTTGTCTCTATTTCAAATCTTCCTTATCTAGCAATACTCCTATCTCCTTTTGAATCTTTTTCATACTCTCTGAATTATACCCATTCTCTTCAGATTGTAATTGTTTCAGTTCTTCTGCTTTTTCTTCCAACTCCTTCCATCTCTCTGCTCTTAATTGTTTGTTCCATCTAACTAAAACCTTCTGCTTCCTTCCATCAACTTTTGTACCTTATACATTGACTCTTTACTTTCTAGTTGATTACTCCATACTCCCTTCAACACCTCTTCACACTCTTCCTCAAGTGCCTAGCTTGCTTCGTATCTGAACAATTTCCTCATTCTCTAATCACATTTACTAGCCTGAGTTGTGGATAATAGAATGGGTCTATGGTTAGAGCTACTTGCTACTAAAACTTCCACTAAATTATCATTAAAAACTTCTGACCGTATCGCATTTGCGACAGACCTATACAACCTTTCTTTAGTAAATGAATCATTTTCATGTTTATTGCTCAAAGTAAATTTGTCCCCTCTCCAACCCAGGTCAAACAGTTCCGCTATCTCTAGTGCTTCTCTAAATCTGTTCATCTGTCTTTCCTGTCTTATACTGCCTCATCTCTTTTCATCATGGGTTAGTATTTCATTAAAGTCACCAATTACACACCACCCATAATCTCCTATAGGTTTAAGTGCTGCTAACAAATTCCATGCCTCTTCCCTTTTGCTTGAATTAGGCCTACCATAAAATCCCGTCAACAGTCACTTCATATTCCCTTCCTCATTAGATATCCAAGCACTAATATGCCTCTAAGAGTAGTTCAACACTTCAACATTTGTCATGTTGTCCCACATTAGTGCTAAACCTCCCTTTCTACCAACTGGTTCAACAACAAAACATCCCTCACACTTCAGTCTTTTCTTCACTCTACTACACCTCACTGAATTTAGTTTAGTCTCCATCAAAAAGATTGTATAAGGTCTTTTCTCCTTTGCTATATGACAAAGGTTTTGAACTGTCCAAGAGTTCTCAAGCCCTCGGCAAGTCCAACTTAGTGTTTTCATTGAGATTGGCAGGGCTGTGTTACAGCCTCGGCCAATTCTTCTATATGGACATCTTCATTCTCAACACTACTCTTTTTTACTTTTTTACTACATTTCAACTTTTCCTCATTGTCCTCCTCCTCCCTCGTGTTTCTTTTCGCAGGTGTGTATACACTTGGGTTTGATATTTGCCCTTGCCTCTCTCTCCTTTTCCATGCTCCCTTTATCTGATTCTTTTTATTAGTATCCTCACATTTTGAGAGTCCTACCTCCTCTACTTCATCTTCACTCACACATATTTTTTCACTCCCTTTGCTCCCTCCAATCCCTATACTTCATTCCTTTTCCTCTATAGCTTCTTTATTTTTTCCATTACAAATCATCTTTCCTTTTTCCATCCCTTCAAGTCCTTCCTCCCCTACATCCTAATTACCCAACACTAGATCTATATTACTCTCTCTTGCTTCCATCTTCTTCCCACCCCATGCCTTCCTTCTCTAGAGGATAATTGTGAACCATCCCACTGCTCCCCCCCTTTCGTTCCCCCTTCTTTCCCCCTCCCCACTGAGCCACCTACTCTCTCATCGTACTTTTTCATTGTTATTAACTGGACCTCCTCTGGATTTTCTATGAGGCTCGTACTTCTTTGCTCTAAATCCCGCACTCAACCACACTCTATATTGTGTATCCCCCCCACTCCTCTTTTACATTCTTGATGCTCATGAACAATGCAACTACAAGAAAATCACAATCTCAGTAACTTTTCATACGTGAGTGAGATCCAGATCTTCTCCCCTTTTACATAGATTGTTCTTCCTCTTGTCAGAGGCTTATTTAGGTCCATCCACTACCATCCTCCTTCATGTCTACTTCTTCCACACTGCCAATAGACTTTCCTATCAATTTACCCCTTGCTTCATTCATGCATGCTAAAGGTAAGTTGTGCATCTGAACCCACAACCGTTCCTTGTTGAGGTTCATCCTCTGTGGTGGCATGAAGCCATCAAAGAGCTTAATGAAAAACAGGTGGTTGTCAACAACCATGGCCTCCCCTCCCAAATGCGATTCTTATCAGCTTGATTAGCAAAAGTGATGACAAATATGTTTGGACTTACCTCCAGAAGCTTTGCTCTTTTACTGATCCTTCATACATTTGCCAGAGTGGATACAATCACTTCTTGGTTTATACTCCTTTCTATACAAACCTTCCCTACTAGGTTTCTTTCCTATTTGAAGCTCAACTCTTTCGTTAACTCGTCTCCTATCTCAATTCCAAACGCTTCCTCCTCTATTAGACACAATTTTCCCCACTCCTCTTCTAGCTCGTTCATCTTCCTCCTCCGTAGATCTTCCTTCTCAGTACCGTTCTGCCGCAGCTCGCCCTTCTCGTGGTAATTGCCTCTTCCCACGTCCACCACAATTTCCGCACTCTACCACTGCTCTCCCCGCTTGTGGTAACTACCTCATCCCACGTCCACCACAATTTCCGCTTCAGACCCCAATTCGGTTAGAATCTATGTGGTCCCCCCAAAAGAACTTCACCTCCTCCTTTCTATAGAGAAAAGGAAGAGAAAACATTATTCGTTCTGCTATGAGATTTTCTTTTCTTTTCTTTTTTGGAAACAACAACAAGCAACTGGAAATAAAGTTACTATATGCTGTAAATGCCGATGCTGGTTTTGATTTGAGCTGATTGGCTAACTTTGTGAAATGTAGTTTTAGTGGAGAATACTATCATTAGATAGGCAGTATTTACCGTGTTTTCATTTTATAACTCTCCATGTTGGAGAAGTGTCAATAATCATAAGAGCTTCTTAACTCATGACTATGGAAACTGTAACGGCAAATTGGAGGCTGACTGAAATGTAATTATTGAGTTATTCTTTTTTCATGTCGGTGTATAGAGTATATTATCCACATTATTTAAATGGTAAAATTTGATTTATAAAATTGAAATTTTAAAATTTATTTTCTATATAAAATTATATCACGTAAGTAGTGTGTAATGTAAAGGTTTTAGAATAACATTCATCGTAAAAATTTTGTTCCAAATATATTTTAATAGAAAATTTTACATGTCACATTCTCATCCTACATTCATCTTGTTACGATAAAATAATATTGTCTACTGTTTATATATTTTTAAACAATTAAAACATAATCCAAATGCGACAAAAATACCACATTTTAAGTGATGGAATAAAAGTGATAATAGAATTTGGTAAGAGATATTAGTCGTTTTCAATATGTCCTACGATCTTCTCAAACTCTACTAAAAATATCCCTAAAATTTTCTCAACAAAATATATTTTTAAGGATACAAAACATATTCAAATTCATTTATAAAAATGTCACACATCATGCACTACTTTTTTTATCTGCTTAAATTTATTAAATTTTTTTATTCAGCATCTATATATAACATATTTGGTAAGAAAAATATAAAAGAAATATAGTGTATAATATGTAAGAATAATGAATAGAATTTTTATTTGATTGAAAGGGCTGTAAAAAATTTCTGTACATTTCATTTCTCTTATTTTTATTTAAGCAGGGAAGAAAGTCGTCTTTTTCTCCATTCTCGCGGACTGAAACTCGTTAATCGCTCTGTTTGTTTTTCATCAAAGCTCGCAATCCACAAACAAAACCTCATTACCAGAGAGATGGTGAAGGTACGCATGAACACGGCCGATGTGGCGGCGGAGGTCAAGTGCTTGCGTAGGCTAATCGGCATGCGTTGTTCCAACGTCTATGATCTCTCTCCCAAGGTCTGTTCCTTCTCTTTTCCCAAACCCTAATTCCAAATAGATTCGTGCGTAATACAAATATATATGCTAAAACTTTGACCTCTTTTTGAACGTTTAATTCAAGTATGTTTTGGAATCAATTGAATTTTCTTACAAGGTAGATATATAATGGATTGTTGAGTCATGAATTGCTTATGGTGTGTGTGAACTTTTCGCAGACATATGTATTCAAGCTGATGAATAGTAGTGGGGTCACGGAGTCCGGGGAGAGCGAGAAGGTTCTGTTGTTGGTGGAAAGTGGTGCCAGATTGCACACTACTGCATATGTTCGGTGAGACTTCATTGATAACATTGCACGCTTCCCCTAATTGTTACTACATGCGTTTGGCTGAAATGCAAAAAGAACTTATATATTTATTTCTTTTTCTAGATAGTTATTGAGTTCAGTGAAATTATTATTATTTGATTGGCACCAGGGAGTTCAGTGAAATTATTTAAAACGTTTATAAATGCTTCTGCTTGTATGCTTTATTTCGCTAAACTGGAAGATAAAACAAATAAATAAAAGTATAAATGCTTAATTTCTAGCTCCACTAAGCTTTGTTCTTTACCGTCAATAGGGACAAAAGTAATACCCCTTCAGGGTTTACTCTCAAATTAAGGAAGCATATACGCACCAGGAGGCTTGAGGATGTACGGCAGCTTGGGTACGATCGGGTATAGACAATTTTGGGATATTCATTCACGCTTTAGAAGTGCTTGAACTTTTAATTAAATAATTACGTCTTTTCTTGTTCTTTGGTTTTGGTTAGCTTAATGGTGTTTTATTTTTTTTAACTTGTTACAGATTATTCTTTTTCAATTTGGACTGGGGGCCAGTGCACACTATGTTATATTGGAGCTGTATGCACAAGGGAACATTCTCCTCACAGATTCTGATTTTATGGTCTTGACGCTTCTCCGTTCCCACAGGTTGGTGATTCAGTATGCATTCTATTTGTGGGCATGACTCTTTCCCTGGAAACTGAAGTCATAGGTTCAAGATCAGTTGGTGCATGTATAACTTAACAATGAGAAAAATTATCCTGTTTTCACTAGATGCATGTCTTACCTTATAAATTCCAACATACATCGCTCATCTACATTGTGTGATATAGACTTTTGAAATCTGATGTGCTGATTGGCTAGTGTTTAAACAGAAACAAAGCTGGATTTTTAGCAATCTTTGTTCAATTCTGTTGTTACCATAATTTATCACTCGAAAAAAAGAAATAGTAAAATTCATTAGCTCAAAGGTCATATGTATTATTTTCTCCCTTTTTCCTGTACCGAGTTTAAGAGCTAGACCTTTGATAACTGCTAATAGCCATCTGCTAGCAAATCTAGTTCATATTCTGGATGACTAGCATCTATTTAGTTTGCTTATTTTGAAAATTTTACAAAGATATCAGAAGAATTGTCTTTGTTCACTAGACATTACTTGGTCATGCTTTTTTCTTGGGTGTCTCAACTGCCCAGGGGTTGCTGAGATACCTTAATTATGCTGGTGTTTTTATGGGAGCCTGTTGCTAGGCTTTTTTGCTTCATTCATTGTGTTATTGTTGGATGTTACTATTTTTTTCCCTAAAATGCGGCCAGGATAATCTTTTGGTAGCTCCTGTTATGCTTCTTGTTTAATAGAAATAATAAGAACTCCTCAACAACAGGGATGATGATAAAGGGGTTGCAATTATGTCACGTCATCGTTATCCTACTGAAATTTGTCGAGTTTTTGAGCGAACTACTGCTGCAAAGTTGCAAGCAGCCCTTACTTTTTCCAAGGAACCTGATAACAATGAACCTGTTGAGAATAATGGAACTGGAACCAATGTCTCAGCAGCCACAAAAGAAAAGCATGGTAGCCGTAAAGTTGGGAAGTCATTTGAGTCAAATAAAAATGTTGATGTTTCTCGTGCCAAACAGGCCACGTTGAAAACTGTTCTTGGGGAGGGACTTGGCTATGGACCTGCACTTGCTGAGCATATTATTCTAGATGCTGGTCTAGTTCCTAGTACAAAGGTTCCTAAAGATAACAAATGGGATGATGACACAGTTCAGGTTTTGGTCCAAGCTGTTAAGAAATTTGAGGACTGGCTGGAGGATATTATTGCAGGAGATAGAGTTCCTGAAGGATTCATTTTGATTCAGAAACAGAATTTGGGAAAGGACTGTACGTTTTCTGAACCAGGAATTACTGGCCAGGTCATTATCATTTTCCTTTACACCCTCTATATTAAAACTGTAACTTTTTTTTAGCTTGTGTTTGACGGTAAGAAAGTGCCAGTCATATCTAAGCATCATGGTTGAATATTTTACAATTTATTTATTTATTTTTGCCATCCTTTGCAGATCTATGATGAATTCGGCCCCATGCTGCTGAACCAGCTCAAGATGAGGGAGTATGTAAAGTTTGAAACATTTGATGCAGCTTTGGATGAGTTCTACAGCAAAATTGAGAGTCAAAGGTCAGAACAACAGCAAAAGGCAAAAGAGAGCTCTGCTGTCCAGAAACTAAATAAAATACGTTTGGATCAGGTTTGCTTCTTTTTCCTATTCTGAAGTGTAAAGACTGATTAAATACACCTCAATGGGATGATTTGACTTGACAATCAACTGAATTCTCTCTTGCTCTGAGTTTTTTTCTTTTGGGGGAGGGGGCTTGGGACTGAAATCCCTAATGTTGTTCACCCATGGAAAATTAGTTCTTAGATCTACATCCTTCTCCCTCTTTTTTGCTATGCCATGTGTCCTAATGAGTATCAGAGTTACGTGCATCTTGACTGGTATTTGTTTCTTCACTAAATGGTTCTACATTGGCACTCCCTGATTTTAGTGCCATCTTCATCCTTGAGCTTGCTTTTTTTGTTTATGTTTATGGGAGTTGGCTTTGCCTCTTCGGCTGCAAAATATGCCTTGTCGTAAATAAGGTGCAAGTGACTTGCTAGTTCAGAGTCTTTCTGAAGTTGGAGGAATGGATGGAGATGACTGTCATTTCAGCATTATTTTGTTTGCTTGTATATATCTTTGGTAAAAAAATCTATTGGAGTCAAAGTTGAAAGATCAGCACCTTGGGATTAGTCGGGACGCTGTTCTCGGACAACCTGGTGCCCAAAAAAAAAAAAAGGTTAAAAGATCAGTTCTTCTCTCAGCATCGCAGGATTTGATGAGAAAATAAAATATAGATTGCAGTAAGGTGGTTGCTATGTAGTCATGAAAATTTTGATTAGCTTTTTGCCAGTGATGAAGTGAGACAAGTGAGAACTTAGCCATGCATGTATCTATTCAACCGATTGGCTTTGACGTTTTGGGTTTGCATGCGAACAAACTGTAGATTCCTTCATTTCCTTACACTATAATGTCTTCATTGGAAAAAACAATATTGTAATAGTCAGATATCAGTGATCTCTTCGATCAGGATTTTATCCCACATTTTTATGATTCTTAAATTTTTGATATACATTAATGAGGATAAGAAATTTTTTTGTTTTAAATTTTTGATATACATTAATGAGGATAAGATTTTTTTTTTTTTTAACCTTCCTTTCCTCCTTTTAACATTGCTATATCCTACACTGTAGGAAAATCGTGTGCATACATTGAGGAGTGAAGTTGATCGTTCTGTTAGAATGGCAGAGTTGATAGAATACAACTTGGAAGATGTGGATGCTGCTATATTAGCTGTGCGGGTGGCTCTTGCGAAGGGCATGAGTTGGGAAGACCTAGCTCGTATGGTGAAAGAGGAGAAGAAATCTGGAAATCCTGTGGCTGGACTCATTGACAAGCTCTATCTTGAAAGAAATTGCATGACGTTGCTGTTGAGCAACAATCTTGATGAAATGGATGATGATGAGAAGACATTCCCAGTGGATAAGGTGTTACATGAATTTTGATTTGGTATTCTTTACTTCAGCATCTGCTTGAGATAATTAAAAAAGAAAACAAAAAGAAGAAGAAGAACGAAACAAACAAAAAGAAGAAGAAGAACGAAACAAACAAAAAGAAGAAGAAGAACGAAACAATTCACAGCTTATTCTGAAATTTTATGCACTTCTATCATTGACTTCTGTAGCCGCATCTATGTTCATATGCACGGATATGAATGTACACATTTTGTGTGCTATATTTCTGTCTTTATCAATAATTTTTGTTGTGGTTGAAGAACAAAGTAACAAAAGAAAACGACATTCAAGCAAATTTGGAAGCCGGGAAGTCCTTGAGAGACATTTTTAGGCAATAGCATCTCTTTGACACAACAGCAACTTGATAGCTACTCCATTAGCCAGTCTATTAATTTTCTCAAACTTGATGGACAAGATATTGTGAGAGATGTTCTTAATGTCATGACCTATAAGGCGGTCATCAACTCACTTCAAGACGGTGGCTTTCAAAACTTGAGATTTCCCATGAACAGTGAGCACAAGAATAGGATTTAGTACCATTTCAATTTTCTTCATAAAGGATGGCTTGACTAGCTTGTGAAGAGTATAGTAGAAAAACTTTTTTATATGTTGGCCATGCTTCTGTCACTAGCACTGAATTAGCCATGATTTTAGATAACTTGCTAGTCACCACATTCCCATTATGATCTCTAACCACATCTGAGATAGCATCAATCTTTCTCAAAGAATCAAATGCTTCATCTGTGTTAACTTTGAACCAATTGGAAGGAGGAAGCTTCCCCTGATGAGTTGAGGTGGAGGACTTGAGTTTAAGGAATAGGATGGTTTGGACTGTTGGTCTCAGATTAGTCTATGCACAAAGTGTAGGATGAGCGTGGAAAAGTTGATAAGGTGTTTAATGTCTTACCAGCTGAATGATGAATGAGATTTGAGTAGCGTCACTTATGAAATGTTCTATAATTATTGCTGTTATCATTGGCATCGTAACCATCTTTTACCTCCATGTTTGCCATTTCTTATGAAGCTTATCGTTTTCTTTGGCATTATTTTGAACTCCCAATCAATATGATAAAACGTGTCTAAACTTGAACTTTCGGTTATTATAATATAATTTTTTAGGTTGAAGTTGATTTAGCCCTTTCAGCACATGCCAATGCTCGGCGGTGGTATGAAATGAAGAAAAAACAGGAGAACAAACAGGAAAAGACCGTTACAGCACATGAAAAGGCTTTTAAAGCTGCTGAGAGAAAGACTCGTCTACAGCTTTCACAGGTAGTTTTGTCATTCACTGATACTTTACATGTGATGTGCTGAACTGCTGATACTCTAATTTCATATGTGAACTAAACTAAACTACTTATAAAAAAAAAATATGTGAACTAAACTATATAATTACTTAATGGTCGTGCTATCTGGCAATGTTGTTGTGGACATGCATTTCACCTTTCTAAAGTCAGCAATATTTAGTGTCAAAACATATCATAAAGACCAGATGGCTAGCTTACCATAAATAAATTGACTAGTAATGTGTTGGTGGTTTTCAACCATGGGCATCTTGCCAGGATATATTTTTTCTTTTTTTGAGGGGGGGGAGGGGATCCGTAATAGTCCTCATTAAAAAGATTTCTGTACCAGATTTCCTTTGCTAGCCAACTGCGCATATTTGCTTGATTGATTGGCTTATACATTTCCTCACAAGTATGGCTATCATGAATTAGATTGGGGTGGCTGGTAGTTTTGGGGTTCAGTAAATCTCTATCAGCGCCTTATTTGAGCTTTCGATAGGCTTTATTTATCACACTGATGATTTGTGCAAAGCCTATCAGTTTCAACATTAATGTGAAACTTGTTACTTTGGATGCAGCTTTGATGATCATTGTGTAATGAGAGAATGTGGGCCTGGATCTCAAATGTCTTTTGACCTGATTACGATATGATCTGACTTATCAAAAACTATGGCTATTATTTGGCTAAAAATGATAAACTCAGTTAATAAGATCAATAATGTACTTATAATAACAACAACAAAAAAAATAATATCAATAATGTATTAGATCACACACATTGATGTAACGACCCTAGGAAATCTCAAGCCATGTTTGGGTCTATACTCCAAAAGGACTAGTCAATGTTACGATTGGAGTATAGGCACTGACATAGGTGTCATGTCTAATACATGGTCAACATTGTTTGTATCAAGGGAAAAACAGTCTGACCTGCAGATAATTGTCAATTTGTACCCAAATTTTTTTTTTAATTGTTGTTATCAATTTGGATGCATTGTTGTATGCTGATTGTCTTCTTCCTACAAATAATAATGCAGGAAAAAACCATTGCCACAATTTCACATATGCGCAAAGTTCACTGGTTTGAAAAGTTTAATTGGTTTATTAGCAGTGAGAATTATTTAGTTATCAGTGGGCGTGATGCTCAACAGAATGAGATGATAGTCAAGCGTTATATGTCAAAAGGAGATCTGTAAGTAAATGCTTGGAGCATGTTTTTATAATATGTGCCAACTCCCAACTGGGTGATATTTATCTTCTTTCCTTTTCTGGGAAAACTAGCAATATCTTCAATGACTTCAGATATAACAAGTATGCCGTTGCTACGGTTCATGAGAATTTAAAGTTTGTCTATTCTGATGTTGATTTTGATTCTGTAACAGGTATGTCCATGGAGATCTGCACGGTGCTTCTAGTACTGTGATTAAAAATCACCGGCCTGAACAACCAGTACCTCCTCTGACTTTAAACCAAGCAGGATGTTTCACAGTAAGTCAGTAACCTTTCAATATATTGGTCATTTTGGTTGTGTGAATAACTACGCTAGATAAAAATATGATTACAAACTGTCTTTTACTTTTTTTATATAGGTTTGCCATAGTCAGGCATGGGACTCAAAGATTGTCACTAGTGCTTGGTGGGTTCATCCTCACCAGGTTAGTAAAACTGCTCCTACTGGAGAATATCTTACAGTTGGGAGTTTTATGATTCGTGGGAAGAAAAACTTCCTTCCTCCACACCCTCTTATTATGGGATTTGGATTGTTATTTCGCTTGGATGAGAGCTCCTTGGGCTCACATTTAAATGAAAGGAGGGTAAGAGGTGAAGATGAAAGCATAAATGATGTAGAAGATAGTCAGCTTCTCAAAGAAAAATCTGATACAGAGTCACAGACTGAAGTCATGGATGAAAAACTTAGTGTGGAATTGGAAAGCATTCCAGATTTATCTACAGATCTGCATAAATCAGTATTCGAAGAATCAGAGCTAGAACCTGCTCATAGTGGTTTGACTACCACTAGTACGGATGATATTGATTTTCATGAATTTTCAGTTGAGGAGGGGCCTACCTTCGATGATAACGAAAATGTATCTGGTATTGCTGGGAATGGTGTTGCTTCAGTCACCCCACAACTTGAGGATCTCATTGATCGAGCTCTTGGGCTAGGATCTGCCAGTGTATCTGGTAGAAGTTATGGGCTTGAAGCTTCTCATATTGATCCGTTTGAGAAAAATAATCTTGAAGAGAAAAAAGCTATAGTTAAAGATAAACCTTATATCTCGAAGGCTGAGAGGAGAAAACTCAAGAAAGGCCAGAAAAGTGTGGGTGTAGACACTGATGTTGATAATGAAACTGGAAAACCACAAGAAAGTGATACTTCTGTTGGTTATCAAGAGAAAAAATCTCAAACTACAGTGCCAGGTGGTGGAAAACTCAACCGTGGACAGAGGGGTAAACTGAAGAAGATGAAGGAGAAGTATGCCGATCAAGATGAGGAAGAAAGGAACATTCGTATGGCTTTACTGGCTGTGAGTATAAGTATTTGCACTTTTCTTTCTATGCCAGTCATCAGGAGAGATACATATATTTCTTCTACCTTCTTATATTGATTTGTTCTTCTTTCCTGTTTTTTGGTGCTGATGTCTCTCCATCCATGACAATCTTATCTATGGGCATAGTTTATATAGGTGCATGTGTGTCCATGTGCTTGTAAATATCTGTATATAACCCCACTCGTTGAGCAAGGCTAGTTTTATGTGGTTCTTTTACCCTGCAGTAATTCAGTTCTTTGTTTTTGGAAATGTAAAATCTAATGTTAAGATACAGATGACATATTGACAATGCACTGTAATTACTTTTTATAAAAAATTTTTTAGTATAGGCTGTAAATCCCTAACTATATTACCGATTAGAGTTCATTGTACACTCAGTTGTAGTTGTCATTTCTTAAGTTTAGGATTCAATGCAGATATTTCTTTTGATGAATTGTGTATGGAAACTTGTCCACTATCTCTTTGTTGTTCCATGGTCATTTTCTAGTTAATCAACTAATAAATTTAAAACTGAATATTACCAATCAAAAAATTTAAAACTGAATATTTGTGAATTTTCAGTCTGCTGGAAAAACAAACAAGATTGATGGAGAGACACAAAATGGAAATGCAGCTGCAGCCAAAGAGAAGAAACCTGGCAACGGTATGTTCTCCAAGTTTTTTTGACTCCGTAGTAGGTGTGGATAAAAGTAGTAACGTGTGTTCATAGAAAGGAGAGACACTTGGCATCTCCCCTGGCAGGGACGAGAACAGCCTTCGAGCTTACCTGTTTCCACACATACGGTTAAGGCTCCCCACCTGTGGTGGATCTTATACCCCAATTTTTTAAGATAAAGCTCCTAGACCGGATGGTTTTTCAGCGGCCTTCTTTCAAGTTTGTTGGGAGATTGTGAAAGAAGATGTAATGTGGGTTTTTCAGGAGTTTCTCTTTTAAAAAGTTTGAAAAATCTCTTAATGCCATCATTGCTTTAATCCCTAAGAAACCTGGGGCCTTCGAACTAAAGGATTTTCAACCTATTAGTCTTGTGAGTGGGTTTACAAGATAATATCGAAGATTCTTACTAATCGAATGAGTAAGGTGATGGAACAAATCATCTCTAAGCCCCAAAATGCATTTGTTTGGAGTAGACAAATCCTTGATTCGGTGCTTATTGCTAATGAATGCCTTGACAGTCAGTTGAGGGAAGGCCCCCCGGTGTCCTTTGTAAGTTGGATATGGAAAAGGCTTTTGATCATGTGAATTGGGATTTCCTATTCTATATGCTTGAGAGATGCGGCTTTGGGGCAAGGTGGTGTTCATGGATTAAGCACTATGTTTCAACTCCCCGATTCTTGGTTTTGGTCAATGGCAATCCTGCTGGTTTTTTCCGTAGTTCGCGCAGATTGAGACAGGGGGACCCTTTATCTCCCTTCCTTTTTGTCATTGTTATGGAGACGCTGGGTTGGATGGTGGAGGCTGCTGTAAGGGGGGGATTTCTATTTGGCTTTTCAATTGGTAATGAAACTAACGGATCTATTACTCTTTTGCATCTTCTTTTTGCATATGACACCATCATTTTTTGTGATGTGGATTGTGGCCATATTCAAGCCTTAAGGGCTGTACTATTATGTGTTGAAGCTGTTTCAGGACTTAAGGTGAATCTTGGCAAGTCTGATTTGGTTACGGTGGGGGAGGTGCGCAACATCAATAGTTTGGCAAGATTGTTGGGTTGTAAGATTGCCTCACTTCCTATTAAATATTTGGTTCTTCCGTTTTGTTTTTTGTTTGCTGGGTGGGGGGGGGGGGGGGGGGGGGGGGTGGTGGGGTTAAGGCTCATGCTATTTGGGATGGGGCCGTTGAGAAAATTGAGAGAAGGTTGGCTGGTTGGAAGCGTCTTTATTATCTAAAGGGGGTAGACTCACTCTTTTGAAGAGTACTCTCTCTAATCTCCCTACTTATTTTCTCTCACTGTTTCCACTGCCCGCAGGAGTGGCAAACTGGATTGAGAAGCTGTTTCGTGCTTTTCTATGGGATGGTATGGGCGAAGATACTAAGTTCCATCTCGTTAGTTGGAATAAAATTTGCACTCCCATTTTGGCTAGAGGGCAGGGGTTTGTAATTTGATGGCCTTCAATAAGGTGTTATTGGGGAAAGTGGCTATGGAAATATCAATTGGAAGGGGAGTCGCTTTGGAGGGAGATCATAGATCGGAATATGGTAGTCCATGGGGAGGTTGGTGTCCTAATGCCATTCGGGGGACTTATGGTGTGGGGCCTTGGAAGTTCATTAGAAAGGGTTGGAGAGTTTTGTTAGTCATGTGAACTTTGCTGTTGGCATCGTGGCGAGGGATCGAGGATTCGTTTCTGGTTTGACATTTGGTGTGGTGAGCGGGCTCTCAACAATATGTTTCCAGTTATTTTTAGATTGGCTTCAGATAAGTTTGCTGCTGTTTCAGATCTGTTTTCTTGCTCTAATGGCGTGATTCGGTGGGATATTTGTTTAACTTGAGCAGTTCAAGATTGGGAGATTGATGGAGTTTCAATTTTTTTTGGCTTTTTTTATACTCACTGAGGATTAATGGTAATGCCATGGATAGGATGTTGTGGACTTTGAAGCGGAGTAAAAAATTCACTGTTTGTTCGTATTATAAGCTATTGTCTTTTTAGGACAGTCCTTCCTTTCGTTGGAAGAGTATTTAGAGGTCACATGTGCCATCTAAGGTGGCTTTTTTCATTTGGACAGCTTCCCTTGGGAAAATCTTGATGTTGGACAATTTAAGGAAGCGAGGTATTTTTGTTATGGAGTGGTGCTGCATGTAGAATGGGGAAACAGTGGATCACCTCCTTTTGCATTGTGAGGTGGCAAGGGCTTTGTGGAATGGTGTTTTTGCAAAATTGGCTTGGATTGGGTGATGCCGTTGAGTGTGGTCGAACTGCTTGCTTGCTGGAATGGGATTCATGGCTGTTCTCAAGTGGGCGCGGGGTGGAAGATGATCCCCTTGTGTCTTATGTGGTGTATTTGGATGGAAAGGAATGAACGGTCTTTTAATGATAAAGAGCGTTCTTTAGAACAAATCTGGAATTTTTTTGTTCATTCCTTACTATCTTGGTTTTCAGTTTTAGGGAACAATGGTCTTTCCGTTCATGATTTTCTGATGTCACTTTCCGTTTTCAAGAATGTATTTAGGTGTTTTTTTTTTTTTTTATACTTCCTGTGTACATGGACTTTGCCTATACATTCGTTTCAATCAAAAATTTATTACTTACCAAAATATAGAAGGTAGTGACATTGATTATTTGTATTTGATGTTCATGATCATCTAAAGTGGTTACTTCATAGCAATTCTTTTATTCTGGCAGGTTCTGATAATGCTGCAAAAATATGTTACAAGTGTAAGAAGGCAGGTCACCTGTCTCGGGACTGTCGAGAGCATCCAGGTGAATCTTCGTATAGTCATGCAAATAGTATTGTTGATGGTGATCCCCATATGGTTTTGGGTAGTACTTCTGAGATGGACAAGGTGGCCATGGAAGAAGATGACGTTCATGAGATTGGTGAAGAAGAGAAAGGGAAATTAAATGATGTGGATTACTTGACTGGGAATCCACTGCTAACTGATGTTCTCTTATATGCTGTGCCTGTCTGTGGTCCTTATAATGCACTCCAATCATATAAGTACCGTGTCAAGATAATTCCCGGCACTGCAAAGAAAGGGAAAGGTATCCAAAAAAACACCTCCCTTTCAACTTTTTTTTTCCTTTCTGATCTTCACTTGGTCAAAATTGCTGTCTTCATTTCATGCAATGTGTGCTGGCATGTTTCTGCCTTCATTGTTGGGACAATTTGCATCCCTTTCAAGTTTTTATTTTCTTCAATCTCACTTTGGATGTATGGAACAGTATCACAGTTTTAGCGGGCTAACCTTAGGAACATTACATTATTGATGAAGTCCCCAACTTCAAAATAGCCAATTCATTAATTATCCATTTATCTTTTTTCACTCTTTTGCAGCCGCAAAAACTGCCATGAATTTGTTTAGCCACATGCCAGAAGCAACTAGTAGAGAGAAGGAATTAATGAAAGCGTGTACAGATCCCGAGCTAGTTGCCGCAATTATTGGCAATGTGAAGATAACTGCTGCAGGACTGACTCAGTTGAAACAGAAGCAAAAGAAAGGCAAGAAGAGCGGCAGCAGAGGAAGCTAGCCAGATTACAACTGACTGAAAATTAGCTTCTGTTGTTTCCTTGGAAAAAGCTCCCGAAAGAACAAAATGAGGTCTATGTATTAGCTAGTATGTTGTGATACTAGCTAATACTAACCTAAAAGAAATTGAAATCTTATACAGCATGTGTTGAGATCTGGTTAGTTTTGAGTAGCGTATCAGTGCCAATCATTTCTTTGTTTTGTTTTATTTTTTTGGAGAGAATATATTGTGAATAATGTCGAAGGTACAAAAGGTGGGGGCTCAACAAAATCTCGTTACAAATGCTGTAGCGGTGCATACAGAGAAAGAAACAAAAGAATAATGGAGCCTAATAAAGGTTTTGGTCTTGGGCTTTCTTGGCTGATCAAATACCAATAAAATGGTAGCTACAAAGGTGGTTTCAGAATTCTACAAGTCTAGAAAGTTATGAGCTTGTGTGTTTTGACTGACTGCTGTTGTAGGGCATCACACTAGAAAGAGGCGGATTGGTGTAGACTACAGCTGGGAAATTGGTGAACTCCGGTTTTTTCTGTCATTGACATGAGGCCTGAGGGTACATCAATTTCAGCTTCTAGGGGGAAGATAGCTAGAATGAGGGGATTAGATGAGCAAAGTTTTTCTCACAGTCGTGCACGGCTATGTCTGGAGGGTGACCCTGAGTTGATCAATTTGAAGTATGGATTAGTTAGATGGGAAAATTCTACTCTTTGTCTGATTTTCTTATCACATGCCACACGAAGGTTGATGTGGCAAACCCGGTCAACTTACATTCCGGTTCAGTGGTTAAATCTTCATCTTCCCCATTTGAGAACTTCCTCTCCCCATGAGTCCCAGTTGCAATTTGAGAAATCATAAAAAATCATCTCACGTGACGGTTTCATCTTCCCCCATCAGAAATCATCATTTTCTTTACTAATTTTGGGCTTAACGCAACTACATTTATCGTGCCAGTTGAGATTTTCCTAGCCAGAGTACGGTCCACTTGTCACGACATATCTGCAGCATCGGAAAAGCTTAGAGCCATAGTGGGTGCATTTGGTTTCTTGTAAGGCTTCCTGTGGGAGAATAGGAATTACAAATGATTTTATAGAATATAATTACTAAGGTTCTGGTTTCTTGAAGAAAAGTTGTCTAAGGAATGAAAGGGAAAATGTGGAATACATAGTTGCAAAATATTCAAGTTCCTGTAGGAGACTTTTCTACTCGATTTTCCCGCAAAACTTGAGACTTTGGTGTGTGCATTTGGGTTCTCGTATTTCTCTAAGAACCAGGCCAAGACCAATGCAACGTGAGGATTTTGCTCCTTCTGTTGGGGAAAATCAACTTTCCGCTTATGACATTTTCTCTTGTGGAACCTGAAGAAAAGAGGAAGAGAAGGGTAGAAATTGGGGAGGGGAGGGTAAGAATAAGAGCAATTTTTGTTATTTCCCATACATTTTCAGACATGCTAATTTATATGCCTGTATACATGTAGTTTCTACATATCCTTTTACAGGTAAATCCTTTGGAGACCAACTTTCATAAGATTACTTATATCAAGAGTTTCCAGATACCACTTTACAAACTCATCTTTTCACCTGAGAATCAGCAATCAAGAAGGAAGTGACTTTCTTCATTATCTCTATTATCAAATAATATTAGCCTAAAACTAATGTGCCTCAGAGATGTCAATTTATTCATGGATAATGCAATGCTATGTTGTGCCTGATAACTATTTCATAAATTTAAAAACCATAGCACTCTCCAAGGAAGAAAACTCTAATCAGTAGAGACCATTCAACGTGCACGGTCTCTAAGCACTTCAAGATCCATCTCCATGGGGTCAGTGGCCTGAATTTCATAATGGACACCATCCAGCTCTCGTCTGATGGCTAGGTACTCGTTGGTTAGTCGTAGCTTTCTCGTCGGAGATCCCAGCCGGTGGCAGTCAAGGCTGGCAGAGGAAGAACGTGAGGGGGGGGGGGGGAGGGGGTATTTAGGGTGTAAAACTAAACACATCGTTTAATTAAAAATAAAAATAAAAACCACATCACCAATTTCGTGTGGTGTGTGGGGGAAGGAGGTAGATGAGTACCTTTACCGTAGTTAGATGTGGTATATGTGGTAAGAGACAAAGATGAGGCGGCGCACGAGAATCACGAATAATTTAAACGACATATGAAGCTTACATGATGACCAGAATGAGGCGATTTTTCTAAACCTTCCGGGGAGATGGCGGTGAGCGGAGAGGAGGGTTGGTAGGTATTGAAACTCCTCCTTGTTTCAGAGGGGTTTTGCAGAGAGACTTTTTAGAGAGAGAGAGAGAGAGAGAGAGAAAGCAAGAAGTCAATATTTCAGGTGGTAGATCTAGGTTGGTTCTTTACTCAGGTCCTCCAACCCAACAACATGTTCTCTATTCTGGGCTCTTGCCAAAAAATTATAAGCCTGCAATCTCTACGTTCACGCACTTTTGTGACATCGCACTTAGGGATTACTGGCAAGGAAAACTCTACTATGCCACCCAAACCACAGTATGCCGCCCAAACCATACTGCTCGGTTTGACCGCTCGGTATTTTTTTTTTTACCTAATGATGAAGAAAGTGATTTTAAATGTATTGATATTTTTTTTTATTTTTTAAAAATATTTAAATACATTAAAAAATGTGAATAGAAAAATGAAAAAAAAACTAGTTTTACAACTAGCGGTAGCACCGCTCTTACTGGCAATTCATTATCTACACATTAAATAACACGTTCAAGGGAGGCTGCTAAAATTTAAATAAGTAGATCGATAACCAAATAAAAAAAGTACGGATGACCATTTGACTCCACAAAAGTATTGCTACAAATGTAGGCTTGTTATTGGCGATTGCATGACACTTTTTCTAGATACAGAGATTGAGAATGGCTAGGGGCTTTACAGTGTTTCTGTCATACCCGGGGCCAAGGCCCAGGCTTTTTAAAAAAAAATGTGTTTAGCTTCAAAGGACCTTGGACGTCGACGTTTGGTAAGTATTTTTTTTTTTTCTTTTCCTTCTTCCTTCCCCTTGCAACTCAGTTTCTTTTCCCCGAGTGTTTCTTTGCGTCATTATCAGCCTCTCCCACATTATGCAGTTACCTTCCTTCCTCTTTTATTCCTTTTCAAATCTCTCAACCGTCCACTCTTCTTCTCTTATCTCTAAGTGCATATCTCCCTTACTCTCTCTTTCTTGCAATTTTGTTTGGTGATTGTGGGTACTTGGGTTTCGGCCACTAGAAGGTTAGCATCTCTCTCTCTCTCTCTCTCTCTCTCTCTCTCTCTCTTCCTCCCTCTTTGTTTCTCACACTTATGCACTCACTCCGATTTTCTTTGTTCTTCCATGAAATCTCTATAATTTTTTTGTAGGTAGTTCATGGGTTCCCTTAAATCGGTGTCGCCGGCAAGCACCATCGTCAGAAACAATGGTTTTAGCGCCAGTAAGCCACTCTTCATTTACGTTTCTCTTAAAATTTCGGGTCTCAGTTTCTCCTAGTTTCCAATTTGTAAGTTTTACATTCTAATATTTAACCGCTGAAACCTTTTTGCACTCTGTTTTCACCCCAATGTACACATATTTTCGCATCACTCATGCATTTTTCCCCTCTTATTTTTTTGTTACACACGAACTCCTTCACATAACTCTGCCTGAACAGATTTCAGTTGTTGCCAACGTCTCTATATTTCTCTCTTCCATTATACTCGAACTCAATCGTTTGGTAAGACCCTTGCTGACGTTGGTTGTAGTGTTGGTAAGAATTACACTACTGCAGTAAGCTTGTTACAACTTATTATCTATGTAAATTTATGGTGTTTTGTGTTTTATCTATTGGATTGTGGTTGCATATGTTGGAAGTCTTGAAGTTAAGGAGTATGATTATTTGGAAGGTTTTGGGCTAGTAATTGGGACTATTTAGTGTTAATTTTGGGTTATTATTAAGTTGTTCGGATTTGGTTAAGTGGCAGTTGGGTGGAGATTACTTAGTGGTGCTAGAGTGAAAATATTGATGGTTTGAAGTGGGGCTGTCCAGATTTACCTTGTGGAGAATTTAGATTAAAAAGGGACTGGTTTAAGTTTTTATTAAACGAGCTTAGTTGTATACCTATTTGGATTATTAATTATGTGGTATATGTTTATTGTTTTAGGTTGTGACACTGTTAGTGGTCAGACCCAAGGCATATCTTGTACACGGAAGTCGGGTAAGCGGGGTTCATATACTAGTTTTGCATAAAAGAAACGAAATGAGGTTGACTTTGAAATAAACATGTTTATTTTTGAAAAGAAATTTGAAAATGACCTCAGATGTTTATTCTACATATGCATAAATTCTATATACGAGAAAGTATTTTCTGTTATGACTGGTGTAGACATGAGTTAATTTTGTGCATTTTGTTTCTGAACTATGCAAAAGAGCGAATATGAAAATCTAAAAGTTTTTGTTATGAATAAATAAAAATATTTTGATTCTGTTTATTTCGAACATGTGAAATGATCTGAAGCTATTCAGTATTTTGTTTTGATATAATGTGTCATCTGAAAACCTTGGCATGAAGTTCTGATTCTATATCTGAATGTGATATGATTCCGATGATGTTCCGTTTTGTTTTTGTTGATGCCCAGCCACGGGTATAATCGTGGTTTATAACCCTATCACGGGGGTGAAACATTGTATACGGCCCAGCCACAGGTATAATGGTGGTTTATAACCCTACCACAGGATTGAAACATGGTACACGACCTAGCCACTGGTATAATGGTGGTTTATAACCCTAGCACGGGGGTGAAACATGGTATACGGCCTAGCCATGGGTATAATGGTGGTTTATAACCCTACTATGGGAGTTAAACATGGTATTTGTCCCGATGTGATGCTATGAGATTATATGAGTATATTGTTTCAGTTTGGATATGCCAATGGATCTTCTTTTTGGGAATAAGTTTGTTTTTCTGAAAATTTCGCTCTGATGTTTTGCACCAAGTTTTGTTTATGCATTTCGAAAGTAAAATATGTTGTTTCTACATTCTGAAAGAAAATATTTTGTTCTGCAATCGAACATTATAAATGCTCATGTTTACATGCTAGTATATGATATCTGCTTACTGAGTTGTTGATAACTCACTCCTTAATTTTCATAATATTTTTAGATGATATTGATGGTTCAGCTGAGGATCAGTATTAGAGTTTGTGGACAAGATTAGTCGTGGATAGTTATTAGGTATCTCGTGGTACTAGTGCTGCTGGTGGATTTTATTTATTTAGTAGGTTGATTTCAATATGTTTAGACAATTTATGGACACTTATGTCAATTCTATTTTATTCTAGTTTGTTAATTGAAATATGAAGAGAAGTTGATATTTTATTTGGATTGTTGTACTGAGGATCTAGTATGTGAATATGTGTGGTTTATTAACAACCCTACCATTCTCAATGGATGCTGCCCAGCGCGAAAAGGCGATGAGCTTGAGAGTTAGCCTGTCTTGGAATTGCACAGAATTTCCATCCAGGGTCTTTGACCAGATAACTTCTGATGTCTCGTACAATGGGGTCGATCTTCCATTCCAGTCTGGTTCGATTGAATCATCGTTAATAGCATTGCATACCAGTAGAGCATCACCTTCGAAAAGAAGTTGTTCTTGATTGAGGCAAGAAGCTTGCTGCACTGCGAGTAGGGCCGCTCGTGCTTCTGCTACCAAAGGATTGGAAGTAAAGTGCATGGACGTCCAGAGATGAAGAGTTGTGCCTTGATCATTCCTCCCCGTGACTGCTGCCATCGGTTGAAGTATTTACATTTGTTTTGGAAGTATATATTCTTGGATTTGGAAATATATTAGTATTGTTGGAGTTGATTATTAGGTAACATGAGTTAAGTCTCCGGACCCTTGGGGTTGGGGCTTACAGTTGGTATCAGAGTCAGGTTAGAGATTTTGCATACTATAAACCTTGGAGGTTTAGATATCTATGCATTCAAAGGATGTAAAAATTTCAGTGTAGGAACTTGATTACTATAAGAATGATCATGTGGATATCTAAGTTTGAGCTTTTGTAAACCTTATGATTGATTTTGGATGGGATTTGAGGTTTTAGAATTTGGCAGATGTTGGGATTTGAACTCATAACTTTGAGGTTTCAGATTCTAAATATGTATGTGAATATTAAGTGATGTTATGCTTAAATAGTTATCTAATATATATATACCAAAACAGCGGAAAGAAAGAAAAGCCGAAGCCGACTGAAGAAGAAGAGAAGGAAGGGAATGGAAGAATCAGAGTAAATTGTACAATAATTAAATTATGCATGCACAAAATAAACAGGCGGTTAAACCGGCCATATGCATGTATGAATATGCAAAATTAATTGTAATAAACATATAACCTTTATTAAAATTAACAAGCTTAAAGTAATTACAGGTACAGGGTAGTGCAGATTTACACTTACAGAAATCAGGGTACATTAGGAGACTCAGTTTAGAGGGAGAGGATCAGTTTTCTCTCGAATGTGAGTTCTGCCTAAGCTCAGAATGAGGTTCTCCTTTTATAATGTAAGGAGTTCCTATTTACAATTGTTAAAGTAAAACAGTAAATCAATCCGTGAGTAAACAATAAGAATTGTTTAAGCACGGGCTCAGGGTATCATTATTGTGTTTTTCCAGCTGTCTTTGTGGGCGGCTGCTTTTGGTACAAGATGACAAAATATCATTCGGTCGTCTGGTTATCTTCCAGCTATCTTCGTAGGTGGCTACTTTGGATACTAGGTGACAATCATCTCAAAGTAGACTTTGGTCAGTCTTCTTTGAACTCAAGTAGTAGTCAATTATCTTCCAACATTGGAGTGCCTTCTGAGTCATGACCAAAAATATTACTATATAAAACCTCTAAGGATGCTTCTGAATTCTCATCGTCTTCAGAATTGTTGCTCAGGGACTTAGACAGTTGTTGCTCAAGCAATTTAATTAAATCTTTTTTATCAAGTCTGTTGAGGATGTTATATTTGGCAGACTTAGAAGATTTCTTTGAGAATGAGCTGGTAGCTTTTCCTCTTGCTGAAGCAGTTGGTGAATTAGGGGCCTGAATCATTAGGGGATATTCAAGAACAGGTGTACCAGATTTGATTGCTGGGAATTCCTTCTTGTCTTGTAGATCAGAAGCTACTTGAGGGAAATCTTTAATCATTTGGTTGATCACTTTTTCAGTATATCCAAACCTATCCCACCACTTTGTAAAGTAGGCTCGGTCAATTATGTTAACATTTTTCTCATAAGTCCATTTGAAGATCCACGGTAGTTTGTAGTTCTTGTAAAAATGAAGCTCATAAGGAAACATGACTGAATGCCGATTTAATTTGGTACCAGCAACTTGTCGGTAAAAGTAAAAGCTCTGGCGTGTTGCTCAGGAAGATTGTCTGGAATTAAACCAAATTGATCCCACCATTGGAGAAACGAATAAGGGAAAGTTCCTTTGAATCTTGTATCAAAATTGATGAACCATGAATGGCTCATATCAGGTACCTGAAAAAACATGAAGCGTCTTCAGGCAGTTATATAATCAAAATAATTATAACTTAGTGCAGAGTCTGAGAGTCTTTTGGGTGTCGATGGGTTTGTTGCCCATTCGGCTTTTGTAATAACTCGGGAGATGTAAGCACTGTGATAGATTAATTTGGTGAAATCATTTTTATCATAAATGAGTTTTATGACAAGAGAGTTGGTGAGAATCAAGATACTGGAATAATACTAGAGATTTTTGGATAAATATTCAGGTATCCAGTAGAAATTGGGGGGAAAATAAGAAGAGGTTATTTTGAAAGGATCTGTTAGATTAGAACGATTAGGTTTTATATGAAACAGATGGGTTATAAATGGCTTCTTCAGATATTCAGATTTTCCTTTTGGGAGGAAAAACTGAGGAGTAGTTAAAGTAGGTACTTTTGATGCCACTACTTTCGCATATGGATCAAAAGATGTAGAAACCGTAGACGCGAAGGTCGCCGATTGCACAATTTTACCAAAAGGTGTGAACCTATTGGCAATATCCAGTTCTGTCGAGGAGGCACTGGGCACAGGGGTGGATCCAGACTCATTCTTGATGAGTTTTATACTGGGTATTGGAGGTGGGGCGTTCGCTCTCTGTTTTTCTTTTCCTTTCTTCTTGCTCACGCTCATTGTTGGGTGTCTGCAAGAACTCTCTGGTAAGAAAATCAGGGATAGAATTATTAGTGCCTTTGATATATTCAATATCAAAATAAAAAACACTTACAATACCTTGTTATCGTGCAAAAATATGTTTTGATGCAATGTTTTCAGCATCTTGTTCTAAACCAAATTTAGCACTCATGCAATCAATTCGAAGTAAAAATTTTTTGTTTAACAAATCAGATTGAAATTTAGAAATACATAGTACTATAGATAAAAATTTTTTTTAATAGTACTATATTTTTCTTGTGCAGGATTCCAGGTTCCAGAATGGAATCGAACAATTTGTTCAGAAGAACCTGGTGAAACAGATTGTTTCAGAATGCCACCATAACCAATGTTAGAGGCATCTGTTTCAACAATTTTAAATGAAATAGAGGTAGGGATACCAAGGCACGGAAGAGTTTTGACATGTGCTTTGATTTTCCTTACAAATTTGTATAGATTTCTGTCCAAGGAGGAGTATTGGAAATGAGTCGTTCGAACAAAGGACGACATTGTTTCCTCATATCCTTGTAGAAATCAGTAACATAATTGAGAGATTCTAAAAACCTCTGCAATTATTTTTTATTAATGATGACATCAGGGAATTTGTTAGCGAAATCAATGGCTCTCTGGATGGGCCTGATTTTACCTTCAGAAATATCATAACCAATGAATCTGATCTTGGTTTGGAACAATTTGATCTTTTTCGCATAAACGACAAGACCATTGATTATAATGATGTCTAGAAACGAATTCAAATATTTCCAGTGTTCATCAATAGATTTAGAAAAAATAAGAACATCATCTATATAGACGATGGTAAAAGCAGTGAACGAGTTGAAAACATCGTTCATGATATTTTGGAACTCACTAGGGGCATTCTTGAGACCGAATGGTATTACATTCCATTCGAAATGACCAAATGGTGTTACAAAAGGTGTCTTGTACCGATCTGGTTCGGCTATCTGGATTTGCCAAAAATCAAATTTGAGGTCAAATTTGGAAAAGACCACAGCATCACTCAACTTATGAATTAAGTCATTTTTGTTGGGAATAGGGTACCTAATCCACTGCAAGACTTTGTTCAAGGGTTTGTAATTAATGACTAGACGATGGGTACCTCTTTCTAGTTTAGTATTTTTTTGGACATAAAAGGCTGGACAAAACCAAGGGGATTTGCTGTCTCTAATTATGCATTTTTTCTTAAGATTTGTAATTTCCTTTTTGCAGAATTCTAAAGTCTGACTATTCATTTGAATGGGTCTGGCTTTAGTGAAAATAGTACTTTCATCAAAATTTTTGATATAGGGAAAAGAAACGATGTGTTTCTTCCTATGCCAAAAAGTATTTGGTAAATCAGAACAAACATAAAAAACAAGACGCTTGTTAAAATCATCAATTTTTGAAATTAAAATTGGCGAAGATAATTCTTCAGAAATCTTTTTGTATCTGATTTCCTGTTGGAGGAAATTCATATGCTTTTCTTTTGTAAAGAGCAAAGATTTCAAACCTTTATCTTGATCAATCTCTTGACGAGATGCAAATTTAAATTTGACCTTTTGACCAAAAGGCTCGGTAGTAATACTATCTTTTTCAGTAAAAAAAAAGATATAAAGCAGAAATAAATAGAATGCCTAAAATCACTTTATCAGACATGTTTCTGACTAAAACAGAAGGGATTTTAAAGCAAACATTGTTTTGACAAACATGAGCGTTGTTAAGTTCATATGTGATTTTCATCTGAGATCCATTTGCAGAAAATAATTTCTCAGAAGATTTTTCAAAATATTTGCTAGGAATGAGTCTTTCCTGAATGCAATTCAGGTCTGAGCCGGAATCGATCATAACAACAACAGAAAATTGAAAATCATGAGCAACCACAGTGGTGACCCTGGAAAAACTATTTTGGAGGAATGGTATGATGGATCAAACAAATCTGATTATCAGCAGCTAACTCATGTTGGCTTGAACCAGAATCGTTTGTTTGCTCATTATAAGAAGGAATATCCTGATTAAGTTGTTTATCAATTTTAAACACTAAAAATTCTTGTTTTAAAATCTCATTTTCAGATTTAAGGTTGTTAACCTCTGATCTGAGTTCAACGATTTCTTTTTTAACAAGATTAATTTCGTGTTGTAAATCATTTGTAGAAATTTCCTTGGGTTTTTTCTTTTGAAATCTTTCCAAAGTTTCTTGAAAACTAATCCTTTGCTTAGAAGACTCTGGTTCTTGGCGAACTATTGTCTTTCTTAACTTAAGAAGATATTCTTCTTTAAGCTCAGAATTTGTTATTTGAGAAATCAAGATTAACAATAGGTTTTCTTGTTCTTCAAATTTAGACAAGACATGAACTGTCTTACCCTTTGTATGGCAACAAGTATCATTACAATTGCAACCTAGCTTAGGACCAGTAGGATATGGAGATTCAGTTTCAGAGTGATATTCTGAATTACTAGAACTGAATTCAAGGATATCAGATGAAAACGAAGCTATTTCTAGGAGTTGAAATAGTTCTTCTTTATCATTGTTATCAATATCCAACTGATTAAGCTTCTTTTTTAATTTTTTATCTTTTTTGGCTTTCTGAGGGCATTTGTCTGCGAAATGACCTGGATTGCCACAAATAAAACACTTTCCTTGAGAAAAATCCTTAGATTTTTTTTTAAATGGCTTAGAAAATGGTTTCTTATAAATTTTCTTGTGAATTCATCACGGAGTTTTCTCCTGATATCACCATGAGGTTTAGAAAACTTGTGCTTCCTTTTAGAGGGAGCTATAGTAGGAAGTCCAAATTGTTCACAAAATATCCTCATTTCGTATTTGGCTTTCTTGCTATTTCTCATCTGCTCATGAAATATTCTTTAATCATTACACATACTAATACCAAGTTTCTTGATTACTGCACAAATATTACCATAGGTGTATGCATCGTAATTAAGAGACCCAGCAATAGTAAGTTCATCATTCACCTTGTAAGCGAACAAGCGAGGTAATCCATCAATAAATTTTTCTTTCTAGTAAGGCTTCTTCCTATCGTCCTGAAGTATTACTTTGGAAATAAAAACATCTTGGTACCATCTATAATCAGACATCTGATGACATCGAAGATTATTTAACTAGTCACTAATGCAGCTAGTTATATCAGATGGTGTGCCAATAAAATGTTTTAAAATTGTATAAATCAAATAATTTACTCTATCAGATTGGACAGATTCAATGGATTCATAAAATATAGGTAACCCTTCATCATTACACTTAACAGCGTTCTGAATAGTTTCCTTAGCATCTCTGGTAAGATGTTTATCCCACCAGTTTTTTAAAACACCGAAAAATCCTTGTGTTAAAATCTTAACAATATTAGATTGCCTAATATTGTTATTTATATAAGTATTTGTCGCAAGAGACATTTTACTCATGGTATTCATGATTTCTTGTTCACAGAAATCATCAATATTTAACTCATAAACCTTGTCGGCAAAGTAAAAAGATTGATTTTGAAAAACTTTCTCTTCAAATTGTAAATCAGGAAGAGTAGGCCTGGAATACCAATTCTTCGTCAGACTTATTGGTTTGGGTCCTTTTGAAGAAAATTTGGCTATTTCAGGTTTTAAAACAATATCTTGAAAATTCTTTTCAAGTAAATCAATATCCTTTTCTTAGAAGAGTGATCGTTAGAAGACTCATCTGTAGTTTCAATAAGAACTTCTTCTTCTATTTCTTTGTTAGACAAAGTACTAGTAGAAAGCTGTTCTCTCTTCAGATCATTAAGCATTTGATCAATCTTATCAAGAGTCTTTGCCTGTGAATTTTTAAAATCAATTTTGGCACGACTTTCTGGTAAGATAATCAAAGGTTTTTCAACTGTTTTCTTTGGTTGATCTTTAGTCAAAACCAAAGGAATAGGATCAGGTTTTTCAACATTTTCTTCAATCCGATCCAACTGTTGTCCGATCGTATGAAGGGCAAGATTCACAAAGTATTCTGAGAAATAACCTTTTTTGTTTCTTTAAGAATCTTTTCATTCTCAGGATCTCTGGAAACAGTTTTCGAGATTTTGAAAGGTGAAGCAGATATCTCAACTCCCTTGTAGGTGATGAGAACAGTCTCCAAAGGTGGATGACTAGATTGAACTACCATCTTTTCTTCTTCCTTGACAAAATCAGTTTTAACAACATTTAAAGTATTGTTAGAAACATAAATATTTTTAACAAAGTCAAAGAAAAGAATATGCTTTTGCTGCTTATTCATTTCTTTTTTCCATTTCTGTTTAACACGTTATTTTTCTTTTTCAGAATACTTTATGTGATAAGCTTTTCGTCTAGCACTGTTTTTTGAAAGTTTGTATACCTCAAAAAGATAAACAAGATCAAACGCAAATGGTTTGTTCAGCACAGTTAGACTGTGATGAACTTGTGGTGCAACAGAAGCTGCCATATCTGAAGCTGTAGGGGATAAAGATGAGTTATCATCTTCTTTATCTGCTTCATTATGAATAGGCTGGTCTTTAGAGGATCCAGCATCCTGTGCAGAATAAAAAGCATAAGTAACTTGAGAGAACGTGGAAAGTCCTTTCAGTTTTAAAACAGGATTAACAGGTTGGGCTGTTTTAACATAATCTTCCAGAAATTGCTTGAGATTTTGGTCTCTTCTTACTGGAATTTCTGACCCAGCAAAGGAAGAACTAGATCCAGCAAAAGAATTTCTTCTTAACCCTAGAGATCTAGTTTGATCAAAACTAATTTTAATAGTTCCATCCAGGTACTGTTGAATATTACTTGAATAACTTTCAGCAGGGTTTCGAGGGATGGAATGAACTTCTTCTTCTAAAATCCATTCTTTGGGAAGAGTTATATCTTTCCAAAAATCATTTTTGGAGTTGAAACATCCGCATCTGGGGTTGAACTCTGGATCAGAAGAGTTTTTCCCTGGATGGGTTTTGCAATAGCCTTTGGATTTAAACTCGTTTTTAAAAGACGATAATAAATCCTGTAAATCAAAGTAAGGGGTTTGCTACCTTTAAGCATATCATATCCAGAAGTTAAAATGTTTAAAATCAAACATTTTGAAATATGTTCATCATCAAGAGCAAGTGTTAAATCAGGATAACAATTAAAATGGACTGGTCCATCCGTTAGAGATGATTGGATCATTCCAAGAATATTTGTTTCAAAATTATTGAATCTGGCATCCCTTAAACAAAACAATACAGATGCATTGATGCCTCTCCTTGTTAAAGGTTTGGCAGCAATTTGGACAGATCCAATATGAATATATCTAAAACCTTGCTGCAAGAATTTTGTCATCTGTTCTTTTGGGAAGAGATAACATTTTTCTTGAGTTTTGGAAATAGCATAAGTTTGTTCAACAGTACGCACTCAAAATTGTGTGTGCATAGATCTCTCAAATCAATTGGTTCAGTAGATCGTGCTAACATCAAGTTTTGGAATTTTCCATGATCCCAGAACAGACGACTCTATTGTTTCAAAAGCACAGTCTTCCTCATTAACTATGTCAGGCGGCATAGCCGACCTGGAACTAATTATTGAATTGGATCTATTTATTCAACTCATTTTGTCCTCGGACAACACCGACCGTCGCATCTCAAGGGTCTACGAACTTATCACTCTCGGCCCTCGGGTTTGAACCTATATATATATATATTTGTGTTTATACGTATAATCTATTTACTTTATTATTTTATTCTATTTATTTAATATTTTCGCCTTTATTTAGTTTAGAACGTTTCACCAAGTTTAAGCTTTCAGGATGGTGGCTCGTCGTCAAGTTTGAAGCCTTGAACATTTGAACGAAAACAACAATGATGGGGGTTGCACGTTTGAACAATTTAATCGAACGCATCCTCCCACCTTTGATGGAAGTGGAGATATGAACGTAGCGGAGGATTGGATTCAAGACATTGAAGAAATATTCAGTATTTTGGAGTGTACCGATCAGCAGAAAGTTCGGTTCGCAGCGTTTAAACTAACTAGAGAAGCGAAGAGATGGTGGAATTTTGAAAAAGTCATCAGGGAAGCTGAGGGGACTAGAGTGATTGTTTGGGCTCAATTCAAGCAGAATTTCTTTGACTGATTTTTCCCTAAAGCGGATAGGGAAGCTAGAGCTCGAGAGTTCACTAAATTAGTGCAAAGGACCATGACTGTGCGCCAGTATGCTGCAAGGTTTGCATAATTATCACGCTTCGCCGCATACCTAATTCCTGATGAGGAGAGGAAGACCAGGAAGTTTGAGGAAGGTTTGAATTACATGACTTATGAACGAGTAATGGTCCTACAGATTCAGAATTTTTTAGAGTTGGTGCACAAGGCGATGCCAGTCGAGCAGAATCTCAAGAGGGGTGCTGAATTGAAAGAACAGAGGAAGAGAGCTGCTCCACAAGGATTTTCTAGTTTGGATCAAAGGCTATGGAAGAAGAGAAATGAGGGGAGCAGTTCAAGTCAGAGACAGATGCAAGGAAATCATACCACTAACCCCTGTAAGTTTTGTAACCGCATACACCTTGGAGAGTGCAAAAAGGAAGTGGGATCATATTTCAAATGCGGTAAGGATGGGCACTTCATTAGATAATGTCCATTGCTTACGGAAACAACAAAAGGCCCAACCCATCTCAAAACTTTAGGCCGAATAACCAAGGCAACAACCAGCGGAGGACTGTGCCAGCACGGGTGCTTGCTTTGACACCGAGAGAAGCTGAGGACAAGAATGATGTAATCACATGTATAATCTTTCTGACTTTCCTAGTTAACTGTTTATGTTAAAAATTTAGGATTACTTATCTTGTTATCTCTATGGATTAAATGACGTAAACACAGGAATTATCCCCCTGTTTCTCAATAAGGCTACTGTTTTATTTGACTCGGGGGCTACTCACTCTTTTATTTCAATGGATTATGTTAAGTTTTGCCCCGTTGATGCTGAAGAGATGGATTTCAATTTAAGGGTCTCAACCCTAGCAGGTGATATAGTGAATTGCAACAAGATTTTGCTTAAGTGCCCAATAACTATTAGCGGGAGGGAAATGCCAACTGACCTAATAGTCTTTTCTATGATTGGGTTTAATGTAATTTTGGGAATGGATTGGTTAGCTTCCAATTATGCTAGCATTGACTGTTTTAAAAAGGAGGTGGTGTTCAAATTTATGGAGGGAGAGGAACTTCGGTTTTTGGGTTCTAAAGTGCGTACCTTCCCATCAGTTATATCTGCTTTTCAGGTTGACAAGTTAATACGTGATGGGTGTCAGAGGTACTTGGCCTTCGTGGTGGATGAACCAAAGCAAGAATTGGAATTAGAAGAGACTCATATTGTGAGAGAATATCCAGAGGTTTCTCCTGAAAATTTGTTTGGATTGCCACCCGAGTGGGAAGTAGAGTTCGCCATTGAACTAGCCCCAGGCACGACACCTCTTTCCAAAGCCCCTTATCGAATGGCACCATCAAAGTTAGCCGAACTCAAAGAACAGTTGCTAGATTTATTAGACAAAGGTTTCATCAGGCCTAGTGTGTCACCTTGGGGAGCTCCAATTTTGTTTGTGAAAAAGAAAGATGAGACAATGAGAATATGTATAGACTACAGAGAACTGAACCGAGTGACCATAAAGAACAAATATCTATTGCCCCGCATAGAAGATTTATTTGATCAGTTGCAAGGTGCTCAGGTATTCTCCAAGATTGAACTCAGATCAGGGTATCATCAATTAAAGATCAAGGCGGAGGATGTGCCTAGGACAACTTTCAGAACTAGGTACGACCATTATGAATTCTTGGTCATGCCTTTTGGCCTAACCAACGCCCCAGCGGTATTTATGGATTTAATGAATCAGGTATTTCATGAATTCTTGGATAAATTTGTAGTGGTGTTTATTGACGACATATTAATCTACTCCAAGAACAAAGCTGAACATGAAGAACATCTGAGACAAGTACTTGGGACACTCAGGGATAAGAAATTATTTGCTAAGTTGAAGAAGTGTGAGTTTTGGCTTGAGTCTATTTCATTTTTGGGACATGTAGTCTCAAAGGATGGTATTTCAATAGACCCCGGGAAAGTTGAAGCAATAGTTAATTGGACCCAACCAACCAATGTGCATGAAGTTAGGAGTTTTTTGGGCTTGGCTGGTTATTATCGTCGGTTAATAGACAATTTCTCAAAAATAGTGATTCCCCTTACCACCCTTACCAAGAAGAACAATAAGTATGAATGGACTGAAAAATGTGAGGAAAGCTTCCAGGAATTGAAGAAGAGATTGGTGACGGCTCCAGTTCTGACAGTCCCTAGCGAAATAGGAGGATTTGTGGTGTACAATGACGCTTCACATTTGGGTTTGGGGTGTGTATTGATGCAGCACGGGAAAGTGATAGCATACGCTTCTCGGCAATTGAAGACATATGAGCAAAATTACCCCACACATGATTTGGAGTTAGTCGTTGTTGCCTTTGCACTTAAAATCTGGAGGCATTATTTACATGGTGAAAGGTGCGAAATTTACACAAATTACAAGAGTTGGAAGTACTTCTTTACTTAGAAGGAACTGAATATGAGGCAGAGGAGATGGCTTGAACTAGTCAAGGATTACAACTGCAACATTAACTACCATCCAGGCAAAGCTAATGTTGTAGCTGATGCACTTAGCAGGAATCCAGTGGGACTAGCAGTTGCTACTTTTACCACTCAACCCCACTTCATAATGGACTTAGAAAGAGCTGCTATTGAGGTTGTTACAGGTGACCAGCAGGTATTGATAGCCAGTTTAACAGTTCAACCAGCTTTGATAGACAGAATTAGGCTCACCCAAAAAGAAAATTCTAAGTTAGCGAGATTAATAGAAGAAGTAGAAAAAGGGAATAAATCTGAGTTCAGCATTTCCGAAGATGGAATGTTAAGGTTCAAAAATAGATTTTGTGCCAGACAATGATGAAATAAAAAGACTCATCCTCGAAGAAGTGCACCGCTCCCCTTACACAGTTCACCCAGGTAGTACAAAAATGTATCGGGATTTGAAAGAGTCTTTTTGGTGGGATGGCATGAAGAGAGAGATTACCGAATTTGTGGCACAGTGCCTAACTTGCCAACAGGTGAAAGTAGAACATCAGAGACCAGCAAGGTTATTGCAACCACTTCAGATTTCAAAATGGAAATGGGAGCATATTTCTATGGATTTTGTTACAGGCCTACCACAGACACTGACTGGACAAGATGCAATATGGGTGACATTGGACCGTTTGACGAAGACCGCTCACTTTGTGCCTATCAAAATTTCTTATAAGCTAGAGAAACTAGCCGAGCTGTATATACAGGAAATAGTGAGGTTTCATGGGGTACCTGTGTCCATTGTGTCGGATAGGGATCCTCATTTCACTTTAAAATTTTGGCGAAGCTTATAAGAGGCCATGGGCACTAAGTTAAATTTTAGCACTGCATTTCACCCACAGACGGATGGTCAGTCGGAAAGGACCATTCAAATTTTGGAAGACATGTTGAGGGCATGTATGCTGGATTTCAAGGGAACCTGGATACAACACTTGCCCTTGGTTGAGTTTGTTTATAATAACAGTTACCAACCTAGCATTGAGATGGCACCTTATGAAGCACTTTACGGTAGGAAGTGTAGATCTCCTTTGTATTGGGACGAGGTGGGGGAAAGACAAATTTTGGGTCCAGAAATCATACAGAAGACAATAGAGAAGATAAAGACCATTTGAGCCAGAATGAGAGCAGCTCAGAGTCGACAGAAGAGCTATGCAAATAACCGTCATCGCCAATTAGAGTTTGAGGTCGGGAATAAGGTATTCTTGAGGATTGAGCTGATGAGGGGAGTCATGAGGTTTGGAAAGAAGGGCAAGTTGAGCCCTAGATTTGTCAGACCCTTTGATATTCTTGATCGGATTGGCCTAGTTGCTTACAGGGTAGCCCTACCACCAACACTCTCAAGGGTACACAACGTATTTCATGTATCTATGCTGCGGAAGTACATACCTGACGCCACCCACATTATTAACTACAAGCCTCTTCAACTTCAGGAAAATCTTACTTATACGGAAGAGCCGGTGCAAATTATAGAGAGAACAAAACAAGTATTACGAAATCAGACTATTCCATTGGTTAAAGTGGTATGGAATAATCATGCTATCAATGAAGCCTCTTGGGAATTAGAAGATGAAATGCGAGTCAAGTACCCACAGTTGTTCGGCGGAGATCTTGATAACATGTGACAAATTTCGATGACGGAATTTTTTATAAGGGATGGAGGATGTCATACCCGAGCCCAAGGCCCAGGCCTTTTAAAAAAAATTGTGTGTTTAGCTTCAAAGGACCTTGGACGTCAACGTTTGGTAAGTTTTTTTTTTTTTCTTTTCCTTCTTCCTTCCCCTTGCAACTCAGTTTCTTTTCCCCGAGTGTTTCTCTGTGTCATTATCAGCCTCTACCACGTTGTGCAGTTACCTTCCTTCCTCTTTTATTCCTTTTCAAATCTCTCAACTGTCCACTCTTCGTCTCTTATCTCTAAGTGCAGATCTCCCTTACTCTCTCTTTCTTGCAATTTTGTTTGGTGATTGTGGGGTTCCTGGGTTTCAGCCACTGCAAGGTTAGCGTCTCTCTCTCTCTCTCCCTCTTCCTCCCTCTTCCTCCCTCTTTGTTTCTCACACTTATGCACTCACTCCGGTTTTCTTTCTTCTTCCATGAAATCTCTATAATTTTTTGTGGGTAGTTCGTGGGTTCCCTTAAATCGATGTCGTCGGCAAGTACCATCATCAGAAACAATGGTTTTAGCGCCAGTATACCACTCTTCATTTACGTTTCTCTTAAAATTTCGGGTCTCAGTTTCTCATAGTTTTCAATTTGTAAGTTTTACAATCTAATCTTTAACCACTGAAACCTTCTTGCACTCTATTTTCACCTCAATGTACACACATATTTTCGCATCACTCATGCATTTTTCCCCTCTTATTTTTTTGTTACACACGAACTCCTTCACAGAACTCTGCCCGAACAGATTTCAGTATCTACTAACATCTCTATATTTCTCCCTTCCATTATACTCGAACTCAAACGTTTGGTAAGACCCTTGCTGACGTTGGTTGTAGTGTTGGTTAGAATTACACTACTGCAGTAAGCTTGTTACAACTTCTTATCTATGTAAATTTATGGTGTTTTGTGTTTTATCTGTTGGATTGTGGTTGCATATGTTGGAAGTCTTGAAGTTGAGGAATATGATTATTTGGAAGGTTTTGTGAGACGGTTTTGGGCTAGTAATTGGGACTGTTTAGTGTTAATATTTGGGTTATTATTAAGCTGTTCGGGTTTGGTTAAGTGACTGTTGGGTGGAGATTACTTGGTGGTGTTAGAATGAAAATATTGATGGTTTGAAGTGGGGCTGTCCAGATTTACCTTATGGAGAATTTTAGATTAAAAAGGGGTTGGTTTAAGTTTTTATTAAATGAGCTTAGTGGTATACCTATTTGGATTATTAATTATGTGGTATACGTTTATTGTTTTAGGTTGTGATACTGTTAGAGGTCAGACCCAAGGCATATCTTGTACACGGAAGTCAAGTACGTGGGGTTCATATACTAGTTTTGCATAAAAGAAACGAAATGAGGATGACATTGAAATAAACATGTTTATTTTTTGAAAGAAATCTGAAAATGACATCAGATGTTTATTCTGCATATGCATAAATTCTATATAAGAGAAAGTATTTTCTGTCATGACTGGTGTAGACATGAGTTAATTTTGTGCATTTTGTTTCTGAACTATGCAAAAAAGCGAATATGAAAATCTAAAAGTTTTTGTTATGAGTAAATGAAAATATTTTGATTATGTTTATTTCGAACATGTGAAATAATCTGAAACTATTCAGTATTTTGTTTTGATATGATGTGTCATCTGAAAACCTTAGCATGAAGTTATAATTCTATATCTTAATGTGATCTGATTCCGATGATGTTCCGTTCTGTTTTTGTTAAGGCCTAGCCACGGGTATAATAGTGGTTTATAACCCTACCACGGGGGGTGAAACATGGTATACGGCCTAGCCATGAGTATAATAGTGGTTTATAACCCTACCACGGGAGTGAAACATGGTATACGGCCTAGCCACGAGTATAATGGTGGTTTATAACCCTACCACGGGAGTGAAACATGGTATACGGCCCAGCCATGAGTATAATGGTGGTTTATAACCCTATCATGAAGGTTAAACATGGTATTTGTCCCGATATGATGCTATGAGATTATACGAGTATATTTTTTCAGTTTGGATATGCCAATGGATCTTCTTTTTGGGAATAAATTTGTTTTTCTGAAAATTTCGCTCTAATGTTTTGCACCAAATTTTGTTTATGCATTTTGAAAGTACAATATGTTGTTTCTACATTCTGAAAGAAAATGTGTTGTTCTGCATATTGAACATTATAAATACTCATGTTTATATGCTAGTATATGCTCTCTGCTTGTTGAGTTGTTGATAACTCATCCCTTAATCTTCATAATATTTTCAGATGACATTGATAGTTTAGTCGTGGATAGTTATTGGGTATCTTGTGGTACTAATGCTGCTAGTGGATTTTATTTATTCAGTAGGTTGATTTCAATATGTTTAGACGGTTTATGGAGACTTGTGTCAATTCTATTTTATTCTAGTTTGTTAATTGAAATATGAAGAGAAGTTGATATTTTATTTGGGTTGTTGTGGATCTAGTATGTGAATATGTGTGGTTTATTAATTTCAAGTATTTACGTTTGTTTTGGAAGTATATATTCTTGGATTTGGAAATATATTAGTATTGTTGGAGCTGATTATCAGGTAATATGAGTTAACATGAGTTAACTCTCCGGACCCGGGCATTACAGTTTCCTGGTTTATTTTGAATATCCTGCTACTTGCCTTGAGAACTTTTGCACACTTGGCTGCTTATCTAATGCCCAGTTAAGTCATACCAGGGTGTTTGTTCTTAAATAAATAGCAGTAATCGCAAAACAATATCAAGTAATCATTTGTTTGGATGCAGAAGTAAATATTTGGCTATGATTTTGCAGAAAGGGAGAAACGCTATGCAAGTCTCAATCATGATTCTATAGCTGGAGGAACATCACTCAGATCTAGACCTTCTGCCGGTAAGTCTGAAGTGAGAGGACCCAAGATTCCATCGGAGCTGAGAGTCAATCCACTCTGCATATGGAGAGTATTTGCAAAATTAGGCTCAGAAAATTTGATAGATAAAATCTCATTAAAAAATACACTGATAATCTCTCCCAGCCCTTGAACCCCTGACCTTCAGGAATGTTAGTTCATGTTCTCAGCACACAATGCTCTCAAATTGATGTCAATCATATATTGGTCTTCCATGCACATCTCCTAATTCCTTTACTCTTTTGGACTAAGTTCAAATCTATAAGGAGATAATAACTAAACAAGTACCTCAGGCTGGAACCTAAGCATATCTGCACGAGCCATAGCTTCTGCTTGAGCTATCCTCTGCCTGAACGTCTGAGCCATTTCCTCCGCCTGCCAGAAAAGCATTAATGTAGATATAAATTCCTCTCTAATTCCAAAATGCTTGGAATCAACATAGAACTATTTCATGTATCAGAGAAAAGGGGAATATAAGCTTAAAAAAAGAAAAACTTCATTTTGGAGCCTCCTCTATCCACCATAATGGTGGGAACATAATCAAAAGAAAGGATTAACCTCCATCACTAGAATATACAATATGATAATAAAAAAACGCAACCACTAATAAGGCTTAGAATCAATTTTCAGAATATACCTTCTCAAAAACAAGCTTTGGATTGCGAATCATATCTCCAGGAGTAGGTTCTAACTTCTTGGTGGAAAGACTCACACGGCCTCTCTCACGATCATGGCTCAGTATCATGACCTACACCATGAGACTTAGTTTAAAAATGTGCATGCCTACAGAGTAGCATCAATTATCTGCCAAGAACTCATATTAAGGACATACCTTGAGAGTATCGCCAGGTTGAAGTACCGTTGCAATATCAGAGACGCGATCATGACTGATCTGACTAACATGAAGAAGGCCATTGATTCCACCAATGTCAATGAAGGCACCATATGGCTTTAGGCTCTGCACAGTTCCAATGACAACCGATCCAATTCCTAGTTGTGCCTGGCTATCGGCCATGGCTTTGCGGTTACTGAGGACAAGCCTTGACTGTTCCTCATCAACCTCCACAAACTTCAGTGGAAGCTCCTTACCAAGAAGCTCTTCTGCAGGGGATTTCTGATACATACGCACAAGCAAGTGCAAAAATTTTGGATTTCAAATAATTGGATATCAACTATGAAGCTCAGTAGAGAAAGAAATTCTCACAGCTTGTCAGAATATCTCGTGCTCAGAATCATACATAACAAAATACAATCACATAATGATGGCAGGTACAATACTTGATTAGTTTAACATTAGTGTGGCAAAAACTTCTCAACATGACATTAAACAAGTATCATGCATGCTTTATTATGAGGCAATATAATTTTTACTTTTATCATCATTTGATACATGCTTAAGTGTAGTCAATACAGCAGCCAGTTCATCCTGACTTCAACTGCTGCTTTAAATTCTTTTCACCTATTTTCATGTAATAGCCATAAGGTACAAACCAACTAAATTGAGGCGTGGGAATGTACAAACCATGTTTAAGAACTAACCGATGATATCTGGGAAAAAGGAACAAACCCTCTAAGGGCTTCCACCATGGCCACAATTCCACCTTTATTTGCACTGACAACCTGCATATAAATTCCAGGAATCAATTAAAAAAAAAAAAAAAAAGGAAGAATAGAGAACAGTTATGCGAACAGCACATACTTCCAATAATGCAAGAATAATCGAATTCATAAAAGACTCAAGAGTAAGCAAATAAAGAAAGGATTTATGGCAAGAACTTCCTAGACCCAATATCGGTTGAAGGTCCAACAAAGCATTTGACCTGCAACATACCCTAGGGAATCCTACTCAACGTGCTTAGCATCTCACTTATTGCCTAAATATAATAGTGGAAAAGGATCACATACCAACATTCCAGACAAGCGAAGAAACCAGAACAGAAGCAAAATTTTGGTGTGCAGGCACCCACCTTACCCTTGAGGACTACATCCTCAGCTTGAAGCTGTCTACATCTTTCCCATGCAAGTCCATACTGGATTGTTCTTAAGCTGAGGATCAAGCTATCATCAGCATCATTTTCCCCGATAATTACAAACTCCTCTTTCAAACCAGGGATTATGCCTACTTCTTCCACATTTTTTATTTTGTAAATGCATGCCTCTTGAACAGGCAAGTATGCCGACGACTTTGCAGTAATGTCAACTAGTGCGCCATTCTTATCAATGCTGAATACAGTTCCCTTGACCTGAAAGAAAATATGCATAGAACTCATCAAACTTTTCTTCCTCGTGTGTCTATGACTTCGTTCATATGCATTTAGGCATGAAAAGAACCGAATGCAATAATACAAAAGTAATAGGCTATAGCTTCCTTTCTTTACTTGTGTGTTTATCATTTTTCATTCAGGAAAAGCAGAACCCTGCATACAGAAACCCAATGAAGATATAGAAAACTGGAATCAAATATGACAAATCCTTGTTCTCTTTCTTAAATGATTTTTGCAGTCACCCAAACACGTCACAAAAAAAATCATCCTTTCTCCTGTGCACTTTTTTGGAGTCACTCAAACTCGTAAATCAACTCATCAATGTGAGTTTAATCACACACACCCAATATCAAAGTGCACAGAAATTCACATTAAGCGCCTCAAGTTAGTTCACACCCATTTTGAAAACTCATACGAAACCACCACCCTGAACATGCCTACTTTGAGAACACAAATTCCACGGCAAGTGAATTAATAATCCCTCAATCTAGCTCATGCCCATGAACGAATTCTCACCCCAAACCCAACTCCAACTCACAATTCGAGAGAGCACATCTAAACTCTGAGACACAAAAGAGTGGCCAACCAACCTTGGTCCCAAGCTCAGAATTGTAATCGTACTTGTCGAGAGCCGTTTGGAAGTCCTCAAGAGTGAATGAAACGCCTTCCGTTGGGGCAGTGCGACACCGCTCGTAGGCCTCCTCGAAGAGTTCTTTGAGCTTGACCCTTTCTTTGGTCTGAGCGTTTGAGATTGCCACTGCTGCTGAGACAATGGGAGATACCGAAGTGAGCTTCTGATGGATTTGTTTAGAAGAGAAGAAGGGCTTTGAGAGCTGCGAGGAAGAGAGTGGTGGACATTTCAGCCCTGTGAATTGCTGAGCCAAAGACGCCATGGCTCTCTAGCGTCCGAGTGTTCGATGGGTGAGATAAGATGGAGATTCTTATTAGTTATTATTGTTATTTTTGAAATTTTGGTCAATTTGATGGGCAAACGTTATGTTTTACAGTTTGACATAGGAGTATAGGACATCTCAAAATAGTAAGGTTTATCAAGTCACTATCTATCCTCACATTTTATATTTAATATATTTTCAAAGTTTAGAGTATTTTTTATAAATACGTGAGTATGAGATAGTAAATAATAATTAATAAAAAAAATTATTCTAAATAGTAATATTTTGTATATGTTTGAAATGTGTTTAAATATAAATAAGTTGAGATATGAATTTAAATGTATAAAATAGATTGAGATATATTTAATTTTTAAAAAATAATTAAAAAATAATTAATTTCATGAATAATTAATTTAAAAATTGATTTCAACAACTAATCACATTCCCACAATTGCACCAACTAAGCGTATCAAATAAAGATAATAATAAGCGTATTACTTTCTACCATCTCTTTATTAATTTATAATGTATTTGAAATTTTTATTATTTTTAAGTATTTTTTAACATGTGATTAAGAAAAAATTAAAAAAATATAAAACTTCACTAATAATCATTTTTTTAAACATTAAGTAAAAAATAATAATAATAAAAATTTAAAACAATAAAGAGATTTACAAAAGAGTGATAAGAAGCAGTAACCAAACAATTGCACCTAATTAGCGGTAAGTGAAAGAAAATTTTTTCTCATCAGTTACTATTTATTATTCTATATCTCATAATTTATGAAAAATATCCTCATATCTTATAAAAAATATCTTTATATTTTATCAAAAAAATTATAAATATAAAATGTAAAAGTAAATAGCAATTGATATATAATAAATTGTATAATTATTTATATCAACTTATAGCCGCAGAGCACCATATGCTGAGTTTAAAAAAAAAAAAAAAAAAAAATTCCGTGAATGAAATAGGGGCAATTTCACCAACGAAATTACGAGAAAAACGTAAATTTTTACAGGGTAACTCTATAGATATGGACACACGTAATGAGCGGTCGAAACTCGAAACTGAAAAGGACAAGAGTCTGAAGAGAGAGAGAGAAATGGAGGAAGCGAAGGGATTGGTGAAGCACATTGTGTTAGTAAGGTTCAAAGACGGAACGGCACAGGAGGAGATTGATCAACTCATTAAAGGCTACGCCAACCTCGTCAATCTCGTCGAACCCATGAAGTCCTTCCACTGGTAATTAAACTCCCTTTCTCAATTTTCTGTCGGGTGTAGTAGTGTAGCATTGGGTCCTTAAGTTGACGCATCCAACAGGGAGGGAAAAAGGTAAAGGTTTTTGTTTCTTGTTTTGGGAACTGAATTCCATGTTTGTTTTTAATTTTTTCTTTGACCCTTTCCTAAGTGAAAGTTGTAAGGGAATCGAACAAGAGATTGTACGCGATTATCATATTTGCTGTGTAATTGGGGCCCCTTCACTGATCTCCTTTAAGAATGAGGTGCAGATTGTGTTTGCTTCCTCATAGACTAGATACCCCTCTATGGAGCCAATGATTTCCTCGACCCCTTCAGGATCTAATTTGATTTGGGAAAAACATTAGAGCTTACCAATGATATCTCTAAGATCCTCTGAATCCTGACTTCATTTTGTTCTTCGAGATGGATCTGGTGGGGTGGTGCCTTTTTGAAGTCTCAAACTGCTCCATGGTACCCTCTGTGCTGTAATGAAGATGAGTTCAAGTTTTTTATTGAGCTCAGTAAGGACCTCCAATTGCATCATTACCTTTCATCACATTACAGTGAGGTCCGTTCCTTAGTTGTTAGATAAGCAAAATTAGTACATTTCAGTGTCAGTAGCATTGCCACATGCTAGGTTGATGACAGTTTTGGTGGAAGGTCGAAGATCTTTGTTGGTTGTGAGGATTAGGTTTCAAAATCCATAAACAAATAGGATTTTTGGCATCTTTGAGTAAATGTCATTAGTCATATGTATTTGCTTACCCAAGCAGATGTAGTACTGAATGGAAAAACTACCAGTCAAAGTAGAATGGAGTAGCTGGGAAAGAACGTGACTATCTTATCCATTTTATAGGATTGTTTGCTGGGGCTACTGGCCACATATATATATATTTGATCTGAGTGGGGGTTTATAGGTATTATACACCTTTTATTTTCAGTACTGCATTCGGTTGATTAATGATGGGAGCGGGTTCAACTTCAACTTCTAATAACCTGAGTAACATGTCCAAGCTAAGTCAATATTACCTTGTTTGGTTATACAAACCATCTTATCTCATTATTACAATTTTTTTAAATTTTCACACAAATATATTAAATAATTTAACTTTTTTAAATCCCTAAATAAAAATTATATTCTAATAATATTTTATTCAACTTTCATCTCATCTGTATAACCAAACGAGGCTGCCCATTATGGGGTGCAAATGCAATGTTATTGTTTTTTGAGCTTTTAACTGCCTTGGCTTGGATAATTCTTAACTCGGCGGGCAAGCGCGCACAATGCATATTGCCTATTAGATATCTTGGGAGTAACCAGTGGCGGACCCACGTCTAGTTTTGGTCCCCCAAATTTATGGAAAATTCAAAATAGCCCCAATATTTTATTCAATATAATTCTATAAATATAGAAAATGCCCCCCCCAAAAAAAAAAAAAAATTATAATCCCCATATGGTCTTTAAAGCTTTCTAGAATTTCAATATACTTAGAAATGTCTCTCTCTAATTTTTTTCTTCTTATAGTTCCAAAATTTTGTATAATTTCTATATAATATCTATTTTCAAGGACGTGACCTCACCAAAATTAAATTAAAATTAATAAGAGAAATAATAAATTTATTAATATGGATCTCAAAGTCTTTTGTTATACAATAATAGGTTTCTTAAATGTATGGAGTCCAAATTGAAATTAATACAAGAAAAATCATTTAAGGCTAATAATCTATATGAAAAATAGTTGAGAGGTTTTATCCTCTAGATTACATTAAGCAAGAAAAAAAATTATTTAAGGTCTCAATTATAACATTATATGTTTATTGTGATATGAAAATATCTAGATTTTACATAAAACTTAATAAACTAGCTTACATGCTAGAATGAAAGATGACATTCTAAAAGATCACTTGATAGTTTTTATGAAGAAATTAAATTCTAAATATTTCATTACACAAATAATAATGGATGAATATTATTCTATAAAACATTATCAACAGAAATCTAAAACATATATTATGTTGTACTTTTAGAATTTTATTTCTACGTATATGTAACAAATTATCAAGATCTAATTTTATATATAGTAATATTTTTATGATTTTTTAATTTTTATTTATTGTACATAAATGTATCACATGGTAAAAAAATGGGCTCCTCTCAAAGAAATTGTTGGTTCCGCCAATGGGAGTAACCTAAGTTTTTTATTTTGTGGAATTATCTAAGCAAAATGATGATGCCCATCAAAGTTGCTGTGGAGAATCTCTCCTGGATTCGGACCTATTGATAAAAAAAAAAATGTCCTCTTACCAAGTCTTCTCAAAATTATAGTGATGTTCTATTGCCCTCCTAACTTTGTAAATAAATTCATCTCTTATTTGACCTTTCTTTTCTAATCTAACAGGGGCAATGATATAAGCATTGAAAACCTGCATCAGGGTTTCACTCATGTCTTTGAATCAACCTTTGAGAGTACAGAAGGTCTTGCAGAGTATGTAGCTCATCCTGCTCATGTTGAATTTGCAAATCTGTTCATTACGAAGTCGGAAAAAGTCCTTGTGATTGACTACAAACCCACTACTGTTCGTATTTGATTGATGAAACGGCAATGCAGCTTAGATCCTGCTATGCTGCCTTTCAATGGAACTGATGGTGATTGACTCTTGCATGCATGTGTTGTAAGGTGAATATTATAGACTGTTTGTACCAAATATAATCTAAATCTGTGAGACAGTCTGCATGTTTTAAGGACTTATTTATTAAATACTAATAGTTTTGAAATATTTGGTGAGTTATTTATTTAATATTTTCTGTGTCTTAAATTAAAATTTAAATAATAATACTTTTAAATGATCGGAAGTTTTTTGTTATGTTATAATTGTATGCTAATCATTCGATGTTACGCTAAGAGATATCGAGTGGTAGATGATAAAAATGATAATAAATAAAATAATTTAAATTTTTTTTAAAAATAAAAATGCAAATTGAAACTATAGTTATTACAACAGTGATGTGAAGCTGATCGCATAAATTGTCAACTGTTTTTTGCGAGGCTACTGTAACAAAGTCCTTTACTACTTAATCTGACATCATATATCAAAAGTCTTGTTATTTTTAACTCACCTCAGGGAATTCTTAGGGTTTCTTGCTCTCGAGAGTACCTCCAGAAAATAAGAGAGAGAAAATGAGAGAATATAGGAATAAAGGCAAGATAATCGTTGGCATTCAGAATGAATGCCTCCAGGAAACTTTACGAGCATTATACGCTGTCAGACTCGCTAACGGAACACAACAGGCAAACTGACTTAAGTCTTCGTTTGGATGATAGAAGCAGCTCAGTTCAGTTCATATTTGAACCGAGTCTGTCATCCAAACGCAATTTGAGCTGAGTTTTCATCCGAAAAAGATTCGACTCATTTCATACTGTAGATAGACGTGACTGCTTGTCGTGTGAAGCGCCGGCTTTGGAAAAAAAATCAAAAGAAATGAAAAAGTCCCATTATTTTGTCAGAACTTTTGTCATAAATATGATTACTTGAGCGGTGGGCTTGTAAGAAATAAGAATAGTTACTAACGTACTGTCAATAGCCGGTTTTAGCAATGTGAAAGTTTGGAATTATTGTTGCCTGCGTAGAGACGTCACTGACATGTGAACAGTATATTTATGGTGTGACCTAATTATTTCATAACTTTACATAAATATATTTAAATTCATCTTAATATTGAAACACACATAAATTCATTTTAAATAGATCTCACAAAACTCATTCAACTATCTCAACTCACTAGTATTTATAAAAAACTCAATTTAGCTCAACGTTCAAACGCAACCTAGTGGTTTGGATTCAGAGATAAGTTGAGATTGATTGAGATGGTTTGTAAATAATAGAATAAAAGTTGAATTATTTTTTATATTTTGTGTGAAATTTAGAAAAGTTGTTTTGAAATTTGAAAAAGTTAACTTGTTTATTATATTTTGTATGAGAATTTAAAAGTTATAATGATGAGATGAGATAAGTTAAGATGAGTATATGTGAATTTTGAATGTAAACGAGACCTAAAACCAGTCCATACATGCAAAAAATAACATACATAGTTAATTACAAAACAAGCCCATGGGAACACCCTCCCGGCCCAACTCACAAGAAGCCTAATAGAAAGAAGCCTTCATATTCTAATAATCCAACTCGTGAAGCCTTCTCCAAAATCCATCGTCATCACAATCCATACCCAAATAAACATTTCAGTTCAAGTGAAGTCCTCCCAAGTACACTGACAGAATGCCCTCCATCCTCTCGACATTTCCCTGCTGTGCAAAATGAGAATCAATCCTAGATTTGAGCATCATCTATTACAACTCCTCCCTCCTTCAAAACATCTTGCTCACAAGGTGGGGGGAATCCTTTCCTGAGTGTAGCATAAGTTTCCCACGTTGCTTTGTCTAAGGCCTTGTTTGTTTTTAAAAAACATCACATCTCATCTAATCTAATCATTACAATTTTTTCAACTTCTAATACAAAATAAAATAAACAATTCAACTTTTTCAAATCCCAAAACAAAAATAATATTAAAAAATATATTCTAACAATATTTTATTCAACTTTTTAATTTTAATCTTAACTCATCTCATCTAATCTCGTCTCATCTTTGAAAACAAACAAGCCTTAAATCTTACCCTTGCCAACGTACAAGAAGCTCAACCTTGGCCTTATTTCCAAATTTAACCATTCGGCAAGCTAATATCTCTTCAGGCTCCGGTTTAATGGCATTGTTTTCATCCACGGGAGGCAGCTCTGGAATGGCTGTAGAGGAGGATCCCAACTTCTTTTTGAGCTGAGAAACGTGAAACGTTGGTAGATTTTGGAAGATCCCGGTAGATGCAAACAATAAGCCACTTTTCCCACCCTCTCTAAAATCTGAAAAGGCCTAAGAAATCGAGGGGCCAGCTTGTTGCTATGGCGGAGGGCCACGGTGGTCTGCTTGTAAGGCTGGAATCTCAAATAGACCCAGTCTCCTTCAGAAAACTCTTGATCCTTCCTTTTTAAATCTGCATATCATTTCATTTTGTCTGTGCTAGTTGCGGGTTATGTTGTAGTAGACATGAGATCTGGTCTCAGGTTTTGAGGTGATCTTCCATAGCAGTGACTCGAGTAGTGCCAGGTATATACTCTAACCACCTAGGAGGGGGATAACCATATAGGGCTTTGAACAATGACATCTTTGTAGACATGTGAGGAGTGAAATTGTACCACCACTCCGCAAGGGGTATCCAAAATACCCAGCCCCTAGGTCTCTCTCCTGAAAAATATCTCAGGAAATTTTCCAAGACCTTGTTTACAGCCTTTGATTGCTCATCAGTTTGAGGATGATATGTTGTGCATAGTGCCATTTGAACCCCTTGTAAGCTAAACAGTTCTTGCCAAAATTTACTGGTGAAAGATCTATCCCTGTCCGAGACTATGGACTGAGGTAGACCATGCAGTTTAAATATGTGCTTGAGAATTAGATTTGCTAAATCCTTACCAGTATAGGGGTGTTTCAATGGTGTTACATGGTTGTATTTAGTGAGACAATCAACAACCACCCATAGGCTATTAAATCCCTTATATTTTGGAAGGCCTTCTATGAAATCCATTGTTATATGGGTCTATGGTTGAGAGGGAATTGGAAGTGGCTAGAGCAGCCCACTAGGCAGTTCATTAGAGGATTTAACTCTTTGGCACATATCACACCCTCTAATAAACTGTTTAACATCACTCTTAAGCCTGGGCCAGAAAAAATCTCTCATCACCCTCTGTATGGTTTTTTCAAACCCTAAATGACTCCCAAGCATTACTATGGCCCAATTCTAGAAGCTTATTCTTAAACTCAGGGTTATGAGGGATGTACAACCTCTGTTTGTATAATAATAGATCTGATCTCATGGTATACTTAGGGCCCAACTTGTTCTCATTAAGCATAGATATTAAAGATTGTACCGTTGGGTCAGTGGTATAGGCAGTCTTTAGGTCCTCTAGCCAATCAATTGTGGGAAAAGAAATCAACATCAAGTTTTCTTCCTCCTCTTGATCTACTCTTGACAGGTAATCTGCGACTCGATTCTCAACTCCCTTTTTGTATTCCACCACAAAGTCATAACCCATAAGCTTAGAAATCCACTTTTGCTACATTGGGGTTCCCATCCTTTGGTCCAGCAAGTGTTTGAGGCCCTGTTAATCTATTTTGACTTTAAAAGTTCCACCCAATAGATAGAGCCTCCATTTAACCACCACGGATACTGGAGCAAAAAGCTCTTTCTCATAAGTCAATAAGAGTGGAGTCATCCCCTTAAGAGCTTGGCTGAAGTAGGCAATAGGCCTTCCTTGTTGCATCAAAATAGCCCCAATATTAGTGGCTGAAGCGTCACACTCAACAGTGAAAGGTGATGCAAAATGCAGTAATGCAAGCACCCGGGGGGGGGGGGGGGGGGGGGGGGGGGGGGGGGGGGGGGGGGGGGGGGGGGGGGGGGGGTTGACAGCTTCCTTTAGCCTGTAGAAAGCCACCTTTGCTTCTTCACTCCACTTGAAACTCTCATTTTTCAACATTATGGTCAGTGTGCCAGCAAGCTCTCCATAGTCTTTAATGAACCTTCTATAGTATCCTGTCAGCCCCAAGAAGCCTCTCAATGGTTTGATGGATCTAGGTTGGGGCTAGTCCTTCATGGCTTGTAGCTTTTCTGGATCTACCCTTACACCTTGAGCTGAAATTAAGTGGCCCAAATAGGAAATATTCTTGCACCCGAGCCTACATTTAGAGGGTTTATCAAAAAGTTTGTGACCTCTTAGGGTTTCAAGAGCCACCTGCAAGTGTCTTAAATTGTCAATTTCAGATTTGCTATAAATCAAATATATCATCGAAAAAGACCAAGATGAACTTCCTAAAATGGCGTTTGAACACCTCATTCATCAAGCTTTGGAAGGTAGATGATGCATTAGTTAGTCCAAATGGCATAACTAGGAACTTGTAATGACCCTCATGGGTCGTAAAAGCTATTTTTTGAATATCCAAAGATTTTACTCTAATTTGGTGGTATTCGAAACATAAATCCAGGTTAGAGAAAATTTCAGCCCCATGCAACTCGTCCAACAGCTCCTCTACTATCGATATTGGAAACTTGTCCTTAATGGTGACTCCATCGAGGCCCCGGTAGTCAACACATAACCTCCACATGCCGTCCGCCTTCTTTACTAGTAAGACTGAAGAGAAATACGAGTTTTGACTGAGCCTTATTACTCCTGAAGCTAGCATCTCACGGATTATTCTTTCTATTTCATCTTTTTGAAAGTAAGGGTAGCAATAAGGTCTGGGCCCCTTGTCTCTGTCCCGTAGTGTAACATCCACTTTTTCAAGTTTAGAGGTCTCTGCAGTGTAAGAGAAAAGTCTAGGTGATCTGTACATATAATGCCTCAAAGGGGGAGACTTTGGTAGATGCATGTAGGCTAGAATTGTAACACCACTGCTAGTTTCACCTACTTCGACCACTTCTTTGGTTTGTCACTAGTGAAGCTTCTCATATAGTTCTCTAGCCATTTGTTGACTGCTTCGGACTGACCATCCGTCTGTGGATGGTATGAGGTACTAAAAGCTAATTGCACATTCTGTAGTGAGAATAATTCCTTCCAAAACTTGCTTGTGAATGTGGGGTCCCTATCGAACACAATGGACTCCGACATACCATGTAGCTTGAATATGTGTTTCATAAATAACTGAGTCATTATACAAGTTGTGTAAGGATGGGACAGTGGTACAAAGTACGCGTATTTAGTGAACCTGTCCACTACAACCCATAGGGTATTAAACCCATTAGAACTAGGTAGTTTCCACAAAATCCATGGTTATGGTTGTCCATGGTTTATGAGATACTGGTAGAGGCTACAACAGCCCACTAGGCAATGTATTGTCTACCTTTACCACTTGGCAAGTATCACAATCTCTGAGAAATTGCCTAACATCTGCCTTCCATCCCAGCCAATAAAAATCCCTCTTTAATCTGTAAATTGTCTTATCAAAGCCCAAATATCCGCCCATATGATTGCTATGCACCAATGTCAATAACTTCTTAATGAGGTTTGAGTCAGCTAGGACATACAACCTTCCCTTGTACAAATACAACCCATCCCTCATGGAGTAAGGGAATGGTAGATCCCCTCCATAATGTTTGCTTTGTAAATCTTTCAACTTTTCATCAAAGTCATAGGAAGCCATAATTTCCGTGATCCGGCCAAAGCTAGGTAGTGAGAGCATATCTACCCAAACTTCCTCTTCTCCTTGCGTCAATAAGGCATCTGCCACCACATTTTCCTTTCCTTTCTTATATTCTATCATAAAGTCATACCCCATCATTTTTGACACTCACTTCAACTATATTGTCCCCACCTTTTGGTCCAATAAAAACTTGAGGCTTTGGTGATTAGTTTTAATCACAAAAGTCTGCCCAAGTAAATAGGGACGCCATTTCTGCATTGTTGACACTAGTGCATATAGCTCAGTTTCATATGTTGATAACCCTAAGGCCCTTCCCTTGAAGGCCTTGATGAAAAAGGTCAATGGTCTACCCTATTGCATAAGGATAGTTCCTATAGCATCTCCAGAAGCATTGCATTCAATAATAAACTGAAGCTAGAAATTAAGAAGTGCTAAAACTGATGATTGAGTAAGGGCTGACTTCAACCTCTCAAATGCCTCTTGTGCCCCTTCATCCCATTTAAAATTGTCATTTTTTAGCAAACTGGCCAGCTTAGTAGTAATTATGTCATAATTATTTATGAATCGTATGTAGTAAAATGATACTGAAATCATAAATACAACTAATAAAATGATATTTGGACTTGGCAGATCCAAGAAGGCTACGGTCCAATGGCCCAACTCTAAGACCCATTTAACTACCGTAAAATTGTCCTTTCCTTTATTAAGCCCACTCGTGCTAAAGCCCATGGCCCACAACCCTTCTTCACTTCACATGACATTCACTTCAGTTCCTCTTCAACTCATCACTTCTTCATTTAACCCTAACTTCCATTGTGCGGTCGTGTGACACACTTGATGAAACAAAAAAGGAAGAATTGTAGTTTTCTTCTCCCAAACCTTCATTACTCTTTACCTTTTTATTTATTTATTTTCTTCTACCTTGGAATATGATAACGATCTGGTTTTGATCCATCTTTCACTGCGACCTTTGTTTTGTGTATATACATTCATACATATGTATGCAAATATACATGGACTTCATCTGTACACCCATGCCACTTTTTTTACAATTTTTTTTTACGCCAGTTCGAGTACCAGCACTATACAAAATTTGAAATCACTTGAGAAGAAAAATTGAGGGAAAAATATTATATCGAAACACTCTATCTACTTAATAAAGAGCCGGGCATATTGAACATTATGAAGAACATACACCAAAGGTACAGACGGCACACAAACGAAAAGGAAAATCCAATAGATAAAAGTGAAGAACAGCACTTGACTCTAATACTTACCAGATTAGTGTTGCAATAATAAGAAAGAGTCCAAACAAGTAGAGCATTACAGCATTTTCATTTATGTGTGCATTTACAGAAACATCAATGCATGCATTTATATATAAATGCATATGTATAAAATAATGAGACAAAATAGAGGCAGTTATATAGACCGTAATGGCACCCCATTACATCAACATACCCATCTTACGTTGTTATTAGAACACACATAAAAACACAAAAATATTTTGTCATGGTAAAACAATGAAATGACGGCACATTTCTATTTTCAGAGATCCCGTCTGGCTTCCATGAGTGGAAGATTCAGAAAATGGAATGCAATCATTCCAAAATTCTTTGAAACCAAAAAGTGAAAGGAAAGTAATAGCCAACTTCCTAGATGTGTATGGGTTTGTCATATTTGGCCATTGCAGCTTCCTTCAATGCCTCACTCATCGTTGGATGCGCATGGCAAACGCGTGCTATATCCTCACTTGCGGCATCATACTGCAAAGCTATCACTGCTTCGTGAATGAGCTCTCCTGCATTGGGTGCCATGATGTGGACTCCCAATATCTTGTCTGTCTCCTTTTCAGCTAATATCTTGACCAACCCTTCCGCATCATCAATTGCCTTGGCCCTGCTATTTGCAAGGAACGAGAACTTTCCAACACAGTAATCTACACCAAGTGTCTTCACCTGCTCCTCAGTCTTTCCAACAGATGCAACCTCAGGGTGGGTATAGACAACAGGGACCTTGTCGTAGTCCACGTGGCCTATCTTACCAGCAATAAACTCCACACAAGCAACCCCATCTTTTTCTGCCTTGTGGGCTAACATTGGCCCTGGAATAACATCGCCAATGGCAAAAACACCTTACACATTTGTAGCAAATCTTTCATTGACTAAAATCCTTCCAATCTTATCAGTTTCCACTCCTATTTTCTCCAAATCTAGTCCAGCTGTGAATGGAGTCCTGCCAGCAGAGACAAGAACAACATCGGCTTCAAGTATGGTCTGGTCACCACCAGCTGCTGGTTTGAGTGTCAACTTCACACCATCTCCAGAAGTATCAACTCCTACCACCTTAGTCTTGAGCATGAATTTCATTTCTTGCTTCTCAAGAGCACTCTGAAATTGCTTACGAATTTCCCCGTCCATGGTTGGGACAATATCTGGGGCAAACTCAACAACAGTTACCTCAAAGCCAAGCCGGCCCCAGACTGAGCCCATCTCCAAGCCGATGTAGCCAGCTCTTATGACCACAAGTTTCTTTGGCACTTCAGACAAAGCTAAAGCTCCCGTCGATGATACAATCCTCTTCTCATCAATGGTGATCCCAGGTAAAGATTTGACATCAGAACCAGTGGCGATTATGAAATTTCTTACCTTTAACAATGGTGTTATCACCATCAATGGTGTCCACAGAAACTTCAGCGGGGGAAATGAACTTGCCATAGCCCTTGACATAGTTCACCTTGTTTATCTTGAAGAGGCCTTCAATACCTCGAGTAAGATTAGTAACAGCTTTATCCTTTTGGGCCAACATGGCAGGTAAATCAACCTCGACAGAAGAAAACTTTACTCCATAGTTGGCAAATGCATGCTTGGCTTCATATTACATGTGGGAGGAATGCAGAAGCGCCTGAACACAAGAAGATAAGAAATAGGAAGATAAAGCTTTCATATGTGACCCATACTTACTTTTTATCAGTAAAACTTTCATGTGTGACCCATACTAACGGCAATTGAAGTGGGGGAGAAAGGCATGTAATCATAAAATGGAACAACACTCATATGGGATTGAACCCGTGACCTTACACTCCACCCTTTATTTTAGTTTTGAAGAAATGGCGTTTAATCCAACGATCATTCGCACCTAGTAACACTTCATCTATTATAGCTCCTGCGTCCTTGGGCCATGCCTATTGTTTCATTAATAAAACTTCTTAATTACTTGTAAAAAAAAAATCTTAATTTTCATAAAGAGCACAAAGGTTTTATTTACCCAGAAGACATGAATAAAGACCTCCCTTCTGGGCAATAAATAACCTTGATAATGTGAATAAAGACCTGATAAACCAATTAGATCATCTCTGTAATCTATGGATTGATACATTTTTTTTATTGACTTTTAAAAGGTTTCACTTTATGGTTCAGAGATTACACAGATGATGATGTGAACACAATTTCAATGATTCCCCAAAATGTATTTCAAACCCAAAGTATGATGAGGTTAGTGTATTTTGATACACGCAGGTAAGTTGCAATAAAAGCTAAATATAATCGATAAAGTAATTAGATCTCAATAACACTAAATCCCGCCAATAAAAAGAAACAACCCCTCATTGAAAAAAATTAAGGACTTGTATATAAGAAATTACAAAGGGAAAGGAGTGTAAAAAGAATAGAAAACAAGTAGAACCGTACCTTGGAAGGGATGCAGCCGACGTTGAGGCAGGTGCCGCCGAGGGCCCCATGCTTCTCGATACAGGTGGTCTTGAGGCCGAGCTGGGCGGCTTTGATGGCGACGACGTAGCCTCCGGTACCACCTCCGATGACGACGACATCGTTCTCATCAGATCAGAAGGAGGCAAATCCCCTGGAGGAGGGAGTGAGTGAGTGAGTGGGAGTAGTTGAAAACAAGGGAGCTGGAATTGGAGGGGTTTCTGGAGAGGAAGAGGTAGGCCTTCCGTCTCGCGAAGCTTGCCAAAGCCATTTCCTTGGTCGTCGTCGTCTTCTTCTTCTTCTTCTTCTTCTTCTCTGTATCTCCGGAGGAGAGCTTAATATGGCGTACTATGGCTTTCCAAATATATAATAATATAAAAATGTTACTGCGGTTGTTGAACGGCGAAATGCAGAAACTACTAAACAAAAGTTACAAAACTCCCATTTCTTTTCAGCATGTTCTGGACCGGTCCAGGATAACTGACATGTAATCTCAGCCATCGGATTACTTTTTCCTCTGTTTTTTTACAAGCAAGATAATGATTTTATTAAATTAAAAGGCAGAATAAACAAACCGGAAATGGCTACTATAAACTCATTTCATATTTCTTAGCATGAAGTTAATAATTTATTGTTACTTGGGTGACGTTCAGCGGTATAAAATGTGCTTCCTAATGTCTTAATTAATCATATATTAAAATTCTAAATGTACAAATTTTATAAAATTTTGTATAAAAAAATAAATAAGATTCACTTTTTTTTTTAGCGGAGTTCAATTTTTTACAAAATTAAAAAAAAATTAAAAATTTAAAAAATTTAAAAAAAAAAAAAAAAAAAAAAATCCCCTTCCATAAAACTTGTGTACTTGAGGTGGTGGCTGTCTTTTAGGGTAGTGTTGAGTGGTTGTTTAGTCTAAATTTAGGCTATAACATTTATTAAAAAAACATAAAACCAAAGAAAAAAAATTCATGAGAAAGTAAAAACTTTGTGTGAATGGTGAGCAGTGGAAATGGTACTCTAATTTGGCTAACAGCTTTGCTACATGCAACCGAGCGGCGAAACCGTTGGGGAACCGGTTGCCACATCAGTCAATATATTTAAAAAAAACAAATGAAACGTGAGAGAAGGAGGAAAGAATTCGGAATTCAATAGTGCAATAGAAAACCCAAAAAGGCTGCTCTACGTCGTAGTTGTCTTTGGGTCTCTTTGTTCATGAATCATGGTATCTGCTCGACCAGTTTGACAGAAAAGAAGGTAGATCTCGTCTGAAGCTGCCAAAGCCCCACCCACGGCTTGCTTTCCTCCTTCCACGTTCGAAAAGCAGTACCCCATCTCTGTCTTTCTCTCAAGCCCAAATGAGATTCTTTTTTTGTTTTTGTTTTCTCTTCCCTATTTAAAATCTTGGATAAATTATTTACTTATCCTCTAAAATATTTTTAGAGGAATATTTTTTATGTGTTTGGTTCGCAACCCACTTCAAAGAAAACGTGTGTGTTGATGATTGTGATTATGGATGATTGTCTATTTCTGCTCTGCACTATATATTAAGGGAGAACAAGCTTTTTTTTTCCCCTTTGAGCAATTTCGCGTTAAAATCAAAACAGAGGAAAACAAAAGTGGGTATTAACAAACCTAGAATAAGAGTTTTTAAATACAACGAAATTAATTGTTTATTTATAAAATCATTATTCATTTGCGTCTTTTCTACAGTCATTGAGAACTTGAAAGCAACGTTCAGAGCACTGGACATAGTTTAATAATAGGAAATAAATAAATAAATAATGATATAACTTGTAAAAGAACCTTGATTGCTTTCTTTTCGGATTCTCAGATATTTCTTTTGATTCTTTGAAAAGGTTTGGAAGGTTGATTTTTTACAGTGCTTGGGGAAGATGAAGGACCTTCTATTTTTTAGAAGCATTTTTGTTTGAAAGTTATAAATGAGAAGGTTGAAGACCCGGAGAAGAAGATAAAGGAAAGTTAATCGTTTTGAAAAATAAAAAATAAAACGTTATTGTTTTATTTAGTGCCACATGGGACACAGTTACCTAGCGGTTTCCTTAGCCGATTACATCCAGCATTTTGCTTTGGCTAATGGGTGGCACATGGGGCTCACTCATCCAATTGAGATGTTTATGTGCCTTCCATAAAAATTCTTCTTCTTCTTCTTCTTCTTCTTCTTCTCGTTGTCACCTCTAGTTCTCACTTCTTCTTCTTCTTCTTCTTCTCCTCCTCCTCCTCCTCACCACCTTCTTTCAGTTTTCTTCTCGCAGACTCATGGTCGTGGATCACTCGAACTAGTTGTGGCTAAGGGATCCATGACCATGATGGCATTCTAGCTCTCACAGAGACCCACGACCAAGGTGTGACCATGGGTTTCCTTCTTCTTCTTCTTCCCTTCGTCTCCTATGCCGACCAAATCAGAATCTTCTTTACATCCTTCTCCTCCTTTTCCTCCTCCTCCCTCACCTTCTTCTAGTTTTCTTCTCGTAGACCCATGGTCATGGATCACCCAAACTAGTTGTGGCTGAGAGATCCATGATCAAAGCATGACCATGGTTTTCCACAACCCATGACCATGGTTTGGTCATTTGTCCCTTTCCAAAAGGATCAACACATTCGAGGAGGTACGACTCTAAAGATTTTGGAATTGGATATGAAGAGTTGGGATTGAATCTAAAGATTTGGGTTTGTAAACTTTATATCTAGATTTTGGTAGGGTGAAATACAGGTAGTAGGTTGAAAAATATGTTCGTCTGTTAGATGGGGGCAAACTAACAATAACTCAAGGTGGGGGTGGAAAATGACCATCCCTCCCATGCGAGTGTAGAGGGCGGGGGAGGTTCTACCTGCTTGTAAAGGGCAAGTAGCACTTCTAAATCTTGTTAATTTTAAATCTCTTAAATAGTTTGGTTTCATATTAATCATAAACGGTGCCATTCAGCAGAATCCTACTACATATCAAACTCCTATCGAAATGAAAATCCTAACAAACTGAGCCCATCAGCAGAATCCTACTACATATCAAACTCCTATCAGATTTGTTCCGTCACCAGAATCCTTTTGCAATTAGAATTAATTTCCAAATTGTTTATTTAAGAGATCCTATTGGTTAGAATTTGTAGGGATTCAGATCTATATATTTTTAAGAGCACTTTACAGTGCATATTTTGGTGAGAAAATTCCTTAGAGAATTTTCATATTATTTCTCTCAAAGAGTGTGATCGTGCTCTATGTTGGAGAATTGATTGATCGAGTTTCAACAACTGAAATCACAGGAGAAAAGTCGATATTTGAAGATCGTTAGACGTTCTGGCTGCTACTACGGTAGAAGACAAATGGGTAATTTGTCTGGTCAAGTAAGAGTGTCAATTGACAAAGGTTTTGTAATTGTACTTTACTTGTAAATTGATTTTCAAATAATAAAATTGATTTTTCTGGGTTTGGCTGTCCCGAAGGGTTTTACCTTTAAATAGTTCTTTAAAGGGTTTCATTTCGATACCAATCTTGGTGTTATGCAATTTATTTTATGTTATTGCGTAATTATTAAATAATTGCATGATTAACAACTAACTAATTTGTTGAGTGAATTAGTAGATATTTTTGTTACATTACAATACAAGGGTACTTGGATAATTTTACATCCATCGGATCCCCAAGCCAACTCAATCAACATAAACCCCATTTTATACGTTTATAAATCGTAAATGCATGGTGGCCATACATACACACCTCATTAACAGCATGAGTAGTGCTAGGCAGGCACAAATTTGTCTTTTTATTTTCATATTTTTTTAACATATTTAAGTATTTTTTAAAAATAAAAAAATATACCAATACACTAAAAGTCATTTTCTTAATCATTAAGTAAAAAAAAAAGAAAATAAAAAAAAAAAGAAAATATATAAACGGTCAAAATGAAAGGTCAAACTCAGACGGAATACTAGCATTTCTCTTAACATCATTATCATGATATTTTATAATTATTTGGGAAAATACTAGTCACCGAGACATTCTTTCGATAAATTCTATCGATTCGATTCTTTTTTATACTTAATAGTTAAGCAAGTATTTTTTAATTTAAGTATGATTTTTTTTAAATAACTAAAGCGATTTAAAAATTGCCTGAAAATAAAAAGCACAAAAAATAAAGAGAGCATATTTTTTTTTAGTTTATATGTTGATATCTCAATCAATTGGCTCATCAGTTGAGTTTTTTAATTCTTTTTGTTAAACCAAGATTTTGACAAGTCAGCGTGTAACCTCTCAAGCTTCATTCTATCAAGCTAGCTTGGAAGAGAAGGCATTATTTGGCTCCACAAACAACGTTGATTTGCAGTAGTTCAATTGTCCTAAATAACAACTTTCAATCATCAGACCACATATCACAAAGTACAAAAGCATTGCTTGAGAACCACCCAATTCATGGTATGTAGTAAAATCAACCACACTTTTTCCACGTTCTCAACAATTATGCCAAATATGAATCCAATTGTAGCACTTCTTCACAATTTTCTAAATATTAGTGCAATAGTGAATGCAAAAAGAGATCAAATATGGTGGCCATAGCCGAGCACCCCTTCCAATTGGAAGGTTTTGACATAACCTATACTTACTTCTAGCCAGCCCCTACAAAATTGCTGGCTGATTTTTCTAAACTCCTCATCAGCCAATATAGAAAATCAGTAAATAAAACGACTTCTTTACATTCAATTCCCTTCTAGCAAGCTCTTCAATGTACGTCGAGCCTCCTCAGAAAGACTACACGACCTCCACCTTCGTTGAGGAGAACTTGACTCAAGACGTACACGACTAGGGGAGGAAAAGCAGATAACAATCACAGTGAGATTATCCGATGTATTCAATCGTAATGCTTCCATAACTAGTTCCATGGCACACTGCTGTGGGTCATCATGCTTCCTCAATCCTCGGCGGACAAGACTGACTGCATACTGGCTAGACATCACATCCCAGATCCCATCACAACCAATAATCAAGAATTCATCATCCTCTGTTAATACAACCTGTTGAACATCTGGTTCAGCAATGAGCGGCGATGCAGAACCAGGTGGGAATTTCAAGTTCCAGTCTCCAAGGGCTCGGGTGACACTGAGATCATTGAGATATCCATCATTGATGTAACCACCTAACTCCTCAACTCGCAGCCGTTCTGGTATAGATGAAGGCCTATGATCCTGAGACATGTCAACTGCTACTCCTTTCCTGCAGAGTACTGCTCGACAGTCACCGGCATTTGCAACCAGTAAATGCCTTCCAAGTATTAGCGCAGTCAGTGCAGTTGTCCCACAAGAACTGCTAACACTACATTCATTGGCCAAGGCAATGTCTGCCAACAAAAAAGCTTTTCGATGAGAATTCTCCAACTCTTCTAAAAATATGGCATCAATATCAGATGTTTGTGGCAGATCGGCATCTTCAAGAAATAATCTTATTGCATTTTTCTTCATATATGAAGCTGCATCAGGCCCTCCATGACCATCAAAAACTGCATAAAATGCCCTTGGTATAAAACACCCGAAAAAGGAACTCATGTGGGCAGATAGGTCGTCAATTCGAATGTGTTCATCATCCATGGATTCCCTTGGTCCAATGTCAGCATAGCTACCAGAACGAATATTTGGAACAAACTTTGCAGCAGAAGATTCTATAACAGCATCTTTAATGGTGTCCGAGCAACTCACAACCTGATTGAAGATGTACAAAGGTTAGCCAGTGTCAGAGGTATCTACATTATACATTATAAAGCAACTGCACAAAAAACAGAAAACCAACAAGAGAATAAAGAACTAAACTTTCAAAAGGAAGCATAAAAGAGAAGAATAGAAACCCAACATCAGATCTATTAAAACATTGCATAGATTGATCAGATGTCACCAATTGTAACAATCATCTGTCAAAGATTTCAAAATAATGCCTTTGTCCCTTCTCTCATAATATATTTCTCTAAATATATTTTGGAGACCTGAACTGAAGAGGCATTACTAAATATATTTTAACTTTTCAAAAAAAAAAAAAAAAACTCTATTTATTAGAAATAAAATCTCAAGCTATTGATTGCACCCATTCAGCCATTATTCACAGAGATGAAAGCTGGCGGCTATATCTAACATATCATCACACCTCTGTTATCCAATTAAAAATTAAGAAACAACAAACAAGCCAATAACTAGAAACAGCAGAAATCTTTTTTTTTTATCAGTAACTAGAAACAGCAGAAATCTTAGAAATCTCAATATTAGTTTCTTAGTTTCCACAAGTCCACCACCAGTTAAATGGAACTATGGCTCTAATCTATGAAGTACTTATACTCCAAGAACCCGGGATGCCACTTTCTGAAACACACCGGAAACAAAGAAACGGCTAAATACATGTCCAATACATGCTTGGAAAATGAGAATATAACTTTAAATTCGTATGGTGAATGACTTGAATTAAAAAATAAAATCAGAAAACTCAGGTGACACAACAAGATCTCAGAAGCATCCCTCACTCTGTTAAAGACCCAACCATTGATCCAAAAGCCCTAGAATTGTTGGATACTAATTTGGTTAAACATTTAACCCTTAGGATCATAACATTCTACCACACTTCCGAATCCGACATCCACGGCGGCCCACTCTATCAACATTGACCCGGTGGTAGCCCTTTTCCTTATGGTGGCTTCACCCATCTATCAGTATTCATTGACTTAATACTATGCTCATACAAAGTACCAACATTTTGATCCAGCTTATAAGTCGCCCCCTCTGTGACTTGAACCCATGACGTGGTCTCTACTCTGATACCAATTGTTAAAGACTCAACCATTGATCCAAAAGTCCTAAAACTGTGGGATACTAATTTGGTTAAACCTTTAACCCTCGGGATCATAACACACTCTTCCTCAATTTCAGATCCCAAGCAGCAGTGCTACCATCTCGTGACTCATATCAAGAGGTGGAGGAAGTTTTAGAAGCCCAATTACTGCAAAGGAAACCCAACAACAATTTGAAACTTTTTCTGCACTTATCTCAATTGATCGCTTCAATTTTTTAGAAAGAATCAGAAGGTAATTCAAAAGATCAAGTAGTTTATCAAACATCAAATTAAACCACACAAGCTTTGGAACTCCAAACTCCGTGCATGTAAAACAGCTTCTAATCAGTCCCCAATAAAAGTTACAATAACAAAAAATCTTGCTTAAACTTTAAACAACCATAATCCTAATGTTCAGCCATAGGAATTAAGGGACCCCAAATTAGACAAAACCATAACATCATAAATAATTTCTTAAATTCTATAGGAAGAAAATCATCGAACTTCTTATGAACAAACCCCAAGAAGATCATAACATCAAGAACAGAATACAAAGTCTTAGGCTGGATCCAGAAAGACAACCTCATCAGAATTTATATCAAAAGAAATCTAGGGATCAATTATAGGACCTTAGAGACTCCAACAAAAACAAATCCTAAAAAAAGTAACGTCAAAACCAGAATCCAAGAGTGGTTTGTAAAATTCCATACAAATAATCCCATTGATAAAAAAAAAAAAAAAAAAAAAAAAAAAAAAAAAAAAAGGAAACCAGTAATTCCAGAAAATTGAAAGAAAACAAGAAAAGCACTGGGAAAAACAAAGGAACGTACGGATTCAAAGCGAGAAATATCAGCGGATGTCGAAGACGAGGAGGAAGGGGAGGCCACCACATCGATCGGAAGAGCGTGTTCTTGGTTGGTCGCCCCGCGCAGATGGTACTTCAGGTCCAGCATGGGGAGGCTCGGTTGGCACATAACCTCGGCCTCGGCCACCATCTTCTGGCTCACAATCATCTCCAATGGTGTCGTATTCTGTCTTCTTCCTTCCTAGGTAGCTTGATCTGCGAATCTTGGATAATAGCGCCGACTGGGGGATTTTAGTGACTCTTGGATCGGAGCGAATTGAATTAGGGTTCTTGTTTGCTCTCTTTCAACTTTCAAGCCGTGTTGTATATGCGTGTGGTGGGTTGGGTCTCGGTAGATTATATAATCCGATCCATTTGGGGCGGTAAGGACCGGTTGGGCCGGTAGCACCGGTACACGTGCCTGTTCGGCTAGGCTGCGTGAACCCCGGATGACTATTTTTTTTTTTTTTTAAAACCCTGGATGACTATTTTACCCCTGTCTTTCAGTTAAGTTACCTCCCGGCTTTGACTTTTGAGAGTTAGGATTGCGTTTACTTTTTCTTTTTTTTTCTTCTTTTGGAAAGGATTGTGTTTCCTTTTTTAAAGTACATAATTACACAAATTTTAAACATGGAAAATGACACTCTCATCGTTAGTTCTTATCACTTGGTATTATTACTGTAATTTTTTATTTTATTTTTTAATTTTTCTTTTTACTTAGGGATTAAGAAAGTATTTTTTAGTAATATTATAATTTTTTATTTTTTTAAATATTTAAAAGTGTTAAAAAATACATGTAAAAAAAATTAAAAAAAAAAAGATCAATTATGTCTAATGGTAGCTCCCAAGGGGAGATGGGAGCGGTGAATGTAGCACCGTCCTTTAAACTTATAACATACATTATACAAAGAACTAACCAAGTTTCAAATTTCTCACTTGAAATCTCCCTTAAGATTTTTATTGATTATGAATTTTGCTTTCGTTTGATTGTTCTTAGTACTAGTGGGCAACCAAAAAATAGACAAAGAAGCACGTTATTGTAGACTTTATTACTTCATGAGAATTTCTATTTTATTATTTACCGATTAAGTAACAATACCTATATATATTGTGTATAGAATAAAATTGGATGAAATTCAATTCAGAAATAAACACTCTTGCTTTTCCTTCGATCTTCTTGAATGCTACATGCTTTAAAGGCTCGTTTGAAAAATAAGATGAGACGAGAATTCTGTAAATAATAATAAAATAATTTGAGTTAAAATATTTTATTAAATTTAGAAAATGAGAGAGAAAAAGTTAAATAAAAATATTATAAAGTTAATATATTAGTATAATATAATTTTTATTTTGAAATTTGAAAAAGTAATATTGTTTTTGTGTTTTGTTTGTAAGTTTGGAAAAATTGTAATGGTTAGTTAATGATTAGATGAAAAAATTGAAAAATTGAAATTGAAAAGTGTTTGTACTTGTATTTGAGTGATATTTGAGAATAAATTTAGGAAAAGTTTTGAGATGAAATTAGACTATCTCACTTCCAAAATAAGCCCTAACTCTCGCTCATGCACGCTTTGCTTGAGAATTCATGTAAGAATTGCAATGAAAGTTGAAGTTTATCAACCACTTTGAAGTTCAAAGGGAAGTTCATTCAGTCAAATGGCCCTTAAAAATTATTTGCACCCAAGACGAATCAAATCTTAGACTTGGAGGGAGCATACCACCAAGACCAAACTATTTAACACTTAAGCCAACCCTTAGGGATTATATATCCTTCTGCTATAAAAAAGGCTATCAGCATGTGAACAATAAATTTTGTTTGATGTTGTTAATTACGTCTTTGTCCCCTAGTTGCACATTTGTTTGCCGCCATTTTGTCGCCCTTTTATCTTTCACAGTTTATCTGCATGTGAGTAGTGCAAAGGGCAACTATGACTTACGCAGTTGATCTGATCAGATATCCCTTTGGGCAACCAACCAAACCCAACACATCAAATTCTGATGAACAACTTGGAGGTATGGATGAGTGGCTTAAGGCATTTATTTGCTAAATCAACATGCAAGAAGATTGCATCATGGGTTCAAATCTCATTTCCTCCGGCACGAAAGTGGAATGAAGGGAGAGACAAAGACTTACTAGCGTGCAGTAAGATCGGCAACACCAAGGGCTAGGCCGGACAAAGTCAAAATTATAAGTTTGGAAGGTCTAGATACTTTTAAGTCTAGAACAGATAGTTAAATTGAAATATTTTTAAGAATACCTTTAAAGAAGTGATAAAAAAAAAACTGTGTAAATAATAAGAAAGAAACAAATAAATTTTAAATTTGCATTTTTCCATGAATATGGGTAATATTATACCTAAGCTTTTCATATATTGCAATCAAAAAGTGAGATGAACTATGGAAACGACTATATAGGAATTATATAAAAGAGGTAATATCATAATATATGTAAACCATAAACTAAGTTTTGTATTTCGCTGAATAATATATATATTGCAATAGCATATATTTAAAAAGTATTTAATTAGCGTAATTATACACCACATAGCTAGTTGTCCAGTGAACGTGGAGGGTTTTGTTAAATATGCTTTATCTAGACAATTACAAGCTTTAAAAGAGAAATAATCTAATATGAATATTGTGTTTGAATTTAACTTTTTTAAATAAAAGAAAATTTTTAATTACCATAAATTTTTCAAGAAAAGAAAAAATATGCCAACTCTTTAGGGGGTCATGGCCTCCTAGACCCCCCTTGGCCACATCACTGTCGAAAGCAGCGACATGGGTGACGATAGAAAAGAGAATATAGAGAAGTGAGAGAAAAACAAAGAGGGCAACAGAGAGAGAGGGAGAGATAGAGAGGCCGAGGGAGGAAAGAGAGAGGAAAGAGAGAGGTGATTGGAGAGAGAGATGGAGAGAGAGGAGCTTATTGGTGTGAGGTGGCGCGACTGTTGTGGCTTGTAGATCGGGGTCGGACATACAAAAAGATGACAGTGAAGCATGGTGTCGCTAGGTTGGGTATTGAGAGATGGTGTAGAGAGAGAGAGAGAGATGTTGGGTAGGGGCTGGGGATTAAGATGAGGTATTTAGGTTTACCCTCAAACCATGCTATTTGGTGCTTCTTCTTCTTCTTCTTCTTCTTCGTGGGTGGGCTCGATTAATATGTCTCGGTTGGACCTCAATTATCCATAATAGATATTATTTATTATTGGATTTTACATAATTATCTCGGCTATTACTTGTATTTTATTTATATCATCTTTTATAATAACTTTATTTGATTTCCATATTTACATTTTTGTCCTCTAGTTAGAATAGTAAAATAGCCTCATGATTTGCACAATTATTTTTTGTCCTCTCGTTCATCATTAAAAATACAATTAACTTTTCTGTTATTCTACTAATATAATAATAGTAATAATGAAATATTAATAACTTATAGATAATCTAAATTGAAAATTTTGGTTTATGGAACATTTGTGGAACAAATTAACAACTTAGGATATTTTTTATATTTTTTTAGATTTAAAAATAATAGTATTTTCTCTATATAATATTATTTAATAATTATTATTATTATATTCATATTATTTTTCATAGTAATTCATAAAAATAAATCATAATCATTAGACTAATTATATTTATGTTTTTAACTATTATTAAAAAAATTAATAACACTTTTTGTCCTTTAAAAATTATTTTGGTAAGAACGTCTTTTTATTTTCTAAGATCAATATTGCAATTCCAAGTTTGAAAAGAATAATTATTATGTTTAGGTTCAAAAATGAAAATATTGTCTTTAAATTTTAAAAATAATATTTTATTACTATAAAATATCATTTAAAAAATAATTATCTTTATATTATTTCTCATAATAATGAATCATACGGAATAACACTTTTTAAATTAATATTATTTTCATTTAAAAAAAATTATTCTTTTTTAAATTTCAAATTAATAGTCTATTTTTACATTTTATCATTCCCAACAAGAATTATATCTATGTAGTTTTCTCAAACAATTAAAAATAATATTTTTTATTTAAAAAAATATTATTATTATTATTATTATTATTATTATTATATATGAAATTGTCTAATTGGTCTTATAACGAGTGAAGTAATGCATGTCCGAGTATGATTTCAATATATTTGGTTCTAAACATTAGATTTGTCATGTTTTTAATAATTTAATAATTTTTTTTCAAATATAATTCTAATCATTTGTAAGGGGTTTTTTCCCCCTTTGTCATAGCAGGCAAGGGCAACAAAGGAAATAAGAAGCGAAAGCTAAGTCCAGGATAAGTAGACTCTTTGGCCTGGTCCACAAGCAGACCCCCTGAACACAACCTCCATGAGGGAGCGTACTGTAGGGGGATGAGACTCGCTGACCTGTAGACCCCTCAAACAGTGTCCAACCCTTGAGTACTTGTCTATATAAACGAGCAGAAAGTATAGGGGACCCTCGATCCTCTGATAAGGAGACATCGACGAACCATTAAAGACGCCAGCAGGGTAAGGTAAATTGAAAAACCATTCTGCCTTAATGGCACTACTACTCAAGCTACACGTTACATCAACGAAACCGTCACAGAGGCACGTTGCATTAAACTATTATGACAACAGGAACAGTAAAAGGACACAGACTCCATGGGGCAGACACGATATGTTCTCCCAAACTCTCGATATAAATAGCAACTTCTAAGTATGAGAAAATCTCTCTGATCCCTAGTACTTACAAACTTCCAAAAGATGATACTAACATTGGCATCAAAGACTTCCCGGCCCCAAGGCCACCCTCTCTTAATTGCGTTATTCTCTTTTTTCGCAGGTACAATTATGAAGATTTGAGTTACTGAAATCTAACTCAAATGTGTATGAAACACAACGTTAACAACTATCTTTATATTTGTTATACTTGTTCTAATTAATATACATCTTAAAATTTATATTTATAAAAAAATACAGTAGCACTTTCAACAAGGAATAGCACATAGGCTGCTACCTAGTGTATATATATAAGGGTATAACTAGTCTGGTTTGATATGGTTTTGGACAAAATTTGGGATCAGAGAATTTTCAAGAATCGATTCTGCACCGATTACCCCCCTAAACTTGTATTTCTGGTTTTACTAGTTCCAGTTCGGTTTTCTGGTTTTAATATACTTATGTAATATATATAATAGTATATTATAGTATATAATACTATAGTGATAATATATTGTGGTATATTGTAATATATATTATAATTGTATTATAGACTATAGTGAAATATTATAGTATTTTATAATATATAGTGATATAGTATTAGTATAAATATTAAGACAATAGGTTATAGTGATGTAAGATTTTAAAATTTAATATATTATTAATTAGTAATTTATCATATAATACAAAACTATTTTATATATAATTATATATTATATATATAAATTATATACAATATAAAAAATTATAATATATATATGAACTGGTCTAATTTTAGAAAAAGAAAAATCAGAACGAGATCGATTTTAACCGGTTTTAAGAAAAATAAAATCGATACCGAATCGAACCAAATTTGATACCGGACCAAACCAACCTGTTGTTGACCGGTTTTATATATATATATATATATTATATATATATATATGAATAAATATGCACGTCAATCTACTGTTGGCTGCAGCCGTAACACCTGACGTGTGGGTAGGCTGATTTGCTACAGTAGACTGATGTGCTGTGTAGAAGGAAATAAAATAAAAAATAAGAAGAAGAAGGAAATGAAAAAATGAAAAAAAGAAAAGAAGCCAACTCAAGTGTATTACGGTTGATGTGCTACAGTAGGCCGCTATACTATATATATAATATATATATAGACAAACTTGCAGCTCAAAAGTGGTTGTTTACGTACGTGGATGTTGGGAAGGTAATGTAAATCATCAAAGCAATAAAGAAAACAAGTACACTTCCCAATAATGGGTAGATTTTCCAACGCAATGGAAGTTGCTGAATTAAGGACCTAATTTTTCTTTTTCTTCAGCGCACGCGGTGTGGTTATAACCAGCTAGCTAGCTGGCTAGAAATGGGGTTGATCTGTTCACCGGGGCTTTATCCAAACTCAATTCATTCATCTGTTCAAAGCCAATTAAGACCAATCACACGCTTGCAGTAGCTTGCAATATTCCTGATTATAGTAACCGGCCAAGGTTGTTGATTTAATTTACTCCACAAACGGCAGAAAAAAGGCCACGACCCTATCTAGTTAGCTGCATTTATCATCTCTGTTTTCACTATTTTTGGGTTGGTTGGTTGGTTGGTTGGATGGTGACACTGGTCGAATCCATACGTGTCTGCATGAGAATCACGTATAATGGATGTGGGGGCATTGGCTCTTAGTCATCTTGGTTGGCCCAACTGTTACCAGTCTTTATGGGCAATGCTTTTGGAGTTTGGAGCTATCCCATCACACCGAAGTTGACCACTTGGTGCTGCAGCACATTTCATGGCTCAGGCCAACCGCTCAAAAAGATCAAAGAACGGGTATATTTACTTTGCCTGCTGCTCTTTCTGTAGCATCTCCTAAAAGGCATATTTAACACCCCCTTTCAGCCTTGAAAATGGCCAATACCATATCTAATCTGATTCATATCCACTCTTGTTTATAATAGATTTATTGACTATTTCTTAAATTGTTCGTTCGTTCTATCTATATATTGTTGGTTTTTTATTTTTTACTTTTTGTGGAATCTAGTTCTGTTTATGTGCAATCTAGTTCAATGAGATTTGGGCCATGGAGTGGCTTTGACTGTTTCGACTTTTGATCCAACACAACCAGCTAGTTAGGATTTACTATATATTATATTAAATCCTTATACGGTGGTTATAGTGTATATATATTTATTTCTTTTTTATATTATATAAAATATTATTTATATAATTATTTATATTATATTATATATTATATGCTAAATTGCTAATTAATATAATATAAAACTTTAATCTTATTACTCATGTCTATTAACTTTGTAACATAAAATTAATATAACATTTGATATAACATAAAATTAATCTTAAAAGTTTTAATATAACATTTGATTTATGATATAACATACCTTGATCTCATATTTTTAATATAACATTTAAATTTTGATGTTAACATATAAATTTTAATTTTATAACTTCTTAGCCAAAAATTATAAAATGAGGAAAATTGGTCAATCAGTTGCTAAATTTTTGTTGGAGTATGATTTTATTTATCAATAAAATTGAAAAAATAAACCAGATCGGACCAAAATCAGAATAACTGGAAGTTTGGGTTTCGGTGATTAGTTGGTCTAGTATTGATTCATAAATTTTTAAAACAGGTGGATATTATAAGTTCGATTCTACAAAATATTCAAAACCAGACCGAACCAGGCAAATTACATCCTTATATTCCAAGACGAAGCAAGATTTATGTAGAAGGGGGACCGTATGATATATGAAAGTTTATATATAACAAAATTTAAAAGATTACTTAAAATCATGCATTAGTATGTAGGAAGTTTTAAGTTTGAATTTAAAGTAAAAAAATAAAAATATTTAACATGCCAATTGATCTCATTGTACTTTAAACAAATAAATATTATCAATTATCACATTCATTCTTAATATAGACTAGCAAATAACTAAGAAAGTGGTCATTTACTTTATTTTGAAACCTTATCTCAGCAATATTAAAAATTGAAAGAGTTCGTCCAATTTATTTTTATTTCGAAACTTAGTTTTAACAATGTTTATGATTTAAAGTTTTTGGCTTGTCCATATTGTTCAAGAAAATGATCCATGAAAAGTCATACTATGATATTCAAAATTAATTTAAACATACATACAGCATAATAAATCAAATTAAAAAATTTAGATTTAAATGATGAATCAATGAGCATATATATGATTTTTGGAGAATAAAACATATTTAAGATTAAATAAATTCATATATAATATTCTTTTATTTTTATTTTTACATAATTTTGGATTAAATTAATTAAAAATATGATAATGTTTTTCGGGAGATTGATTTTTTTCTAAATCTTATTTAAAAATCACTTTTCTTTATTTAACCATCCATATTTTTAAAACTTTCTACATTCCACTCTTTATTCTTTCTTTATTCTATTAAAATAATTTTTCTCTATTCTTTCTTTATTATTTTTTTCTACTAATTTATTTGTATATTTTTGACTAAATTTTTTTTTCTTTTGGGAAAAGAGCGAAAGAAAATTTTTTAACTTAGTGTTTTTCACATTTTCCTAATTATTTAATTATTTTTTGTAAATTTGCTTTCGACTAATTTTCATATGTAACCAATTTCTTTTAAACTATTTATCAACCTAAACCATAATGTTTTCAACATCAGTGCCTTTGTAATAATAATATTTTAAAAAAAATCATATTTTCACAAATGGTCATTTAAAAAAAAAAAATTAGATCATCTCAACGGTGACATTTTTTTTTCAAATTTCAACTATGACAAATATGAAAATGAGAGAAAGTGTAGATAATTGAAAGAAAAATTTATTTTCTTGACTAAATAAAATACTGATAAAAAATGATTTGGAAATGAACAATATAGCTCTCTAAATTTTCAAATCCCAAAAAATTCTCTAAAAATAGTCAGCCGGATGGAGAGGGTTTTTATTTGTCAAAAGTTCAAAAAAAGATATATATCTTAAATATTGCATGTCAACTTAAAATCGCATCTGATAATGTATCTATAAAAAGAATATAATACCTCGAGTTTATAAATAGCTGAGTCTAAGCGAGTTCGTGTACTAAATTACGTATTAAAATTTATATGATTTTTTTTATTGGAATGAAAAATACTAGAAAAAAAATTTTGAAAAAAGAATGTATTTTATCTCACGAAAATAATTTTCATCTTAAATTTGTATTATTTCATTAAATAGATGTCTTACATGTTAATATCGATGCGCAGTTTGAGACATAAACTCGCTTATAAGAAGAGTTTTTCTATTATTATTTATTTATTTTAATTACCTCACTTGACGGTCTAATTTGCAACCATTAATACCACGTCTCTCTTCGATTTCAAGTTCTCAACCACTTGGGCTCTCCAACAACTCAAAACTTTGTTGAATACAGGAGCAAATGATCGTGTAAAAATCTATTTACGTAATTATCTCTTGTACGTTGAACAGAGAATAGTTGTGTAAAATTAAAATTAATTTTTAATATATTAACTAATTATAAAAAAGCTATAAGTGTATCGTTATTCATATACAGCCATATTGCACAATACTCATATAACCAATGTTCATGAATATATATATATATATATATATATATATATATATATTTATATATGGGAGAATAGGAATGTAATTGTAATTGAGTCAAGTTGGTTTAGTTTTTATTTGATGTGAGTCGATTTGAAGTTTATTACCAATTTACATTTTACATTTACAAATCATTTATATTATATTCTTATAGATCTTAACAAATATATATATTCAAACAATGTGTACAGTTCAACCCGAAGATAAAGGATCCATTTGGATAGTAAATTGATAAATTGAGGATGAGTTGAAATAAAAGTTGAATAAAATATTATTAGAATATTATTTTTTTAAAATTATTATTTTAAAATTAGAAAAAGTTGAATTGTTTATTATATTTTGTATAAGAATTTGAAAAAATTATAATTATGAGATAAGATAAGATGCTTTCACTATCCAAACGGGGCTAAAATAGTAGCCCAACATAGGGGTGAAAACCAACCCCTTCGGTTTGGTTTTTGGGCAAAACCGACGCCGACCGATGCTTAAATTTTGGGAGAGAAAACCAACCGAAACCGGTCGACGAGGAGGAGAAACAACAGCCGAAACTGATGCTTCATTTCTCTAGCAATTCACAGTCGATTCTCAGACCGAGCTTCGTCTAAGAGAGTAGAGAAAGAGTGTTGCAGAGAAGAGAGAGAGAGAGGATGAGAACTGGGAAGACAACGCGAGGAAGAAGACGACATTATTTTGAAACGACGCCATTTGGTTTAATACCAAACAACATCGTTTTAGTTGTGTTTAAAACACAATTATAAATTTAAAACGACGCCGTTTCACTTAAACTTAAGTAGAATAACATTGTTTTGAGTACAGAATATATAAAAAAAAAAATAGTTTCTTTAGTCGGCCAGTTCAACGGTTTGAACTAGGTTCAAACCGACGCCAAACCGATCGATATCGGTTTTTTCTATTTGCTGTCACACGCCGACTAGTTCTCCACTGGTTTCGACTAGTTCTAGCACAACTCATGTCTTAAAATTTTGAGAAATACTATTACATATTGCACTTTTTATCTCTCGACGTAAAATATGATATTTTTATCATTCTTGAATCAACTTTTATTTTTTGTAAAGGAAAATTCAAAAATTATTGATTAATATCATCTTATTGCAGTGGAACGAAAGTGAGATAGAAGTGTAGCATTACTGCCAAAACTTGTATACACTGGACTAGTTATTTATTTGTTTTTTTTTTTTCTATATGATGGTTGATGGTTTGGTCCCAAGCACACCAATGTCATCAACATCCACGTGTGCCCCTGGCCCATGGCGACGAAATCCATTTGCAAGCTGTCTGCTGCATCACGGGCTAATTTTGAGGTTCCTTCAGTTTTAACACTGCTTCTGAGACCTATTTATTTATGGTATTTCTAAGTCATTTATTTAATAGACACCTCCATTTATTTACTTATTTTCTTAAGTAAGAGAGGTAATATATGATACGATCTGTTAATTTAATATAAATATGATACAAAATAAATAGATTTGGATCAAAATGAATTGATTCAATAAAACACAATTAATAAATGGGTCAATTGTTAATCAGCCCACAAAATCTGAAATAGACCCGTTTAACTCGAATAAGTTCTATTTTTAAATTTTATAAATGTATAGTCTTATATGTCTTTTTATTGTTGAGAATATTTAATATTAATATTAGTGTTTGACTACTTAATATCTTGAACTATTAAAATTTTTTTGTTAATATGTATTTTTTTTATGAAAATATTAGTTTTCTTAAATATTATTGGTTTTGATATTGATACTAAAATATTTTATCACGAATCTAATTATAATTGTGAATGATTATATAGTTATCTTTATATTATATATGAAATTATATTAATTGGATTAAAAAATAAATATATGGGTTAGCAAAACCCATTTAAATGGTCATATCTAGGTTAACCCATTAAACAGATCATGTCGTGTCACATGTTATTTATATTGATTGTGTTAGGTTTTAGTATCTGAATCGTATTCGAGTTGATCTACATAGTCTAATACTCATTACTTAACACGACATGCTTTTTTTGGGATATCGAGCAACCATTACAATACATGCAACAAAATAAGATTGGTGTGACGAGATAGATGCTGGGATTCAGAGGATTTGGGTCTCATATGTTGAGTTGAGTTTTTTATAAATAGTAGTGAGTTGAGATTATAGTAGAGTGAGTTTTGTGGAACCAATCTAAGATGAATTTAGATGTATTTAGATATTAAGATGAGTTTAGATGTATTTATAAGAAATTGAAAAAAGTTGTGAATCTCGCGTTTAAAGATATGTTAAGTTAAAAAAGATTGTGGTTCTCACATATAAAGAGGTTTTAAGTTGAAATGAATTTAGTGATTTGAGAATTGAGTGTTTAAATATTATACTCAACTTAAAATTAAACTGAACTAAATTGATCTCAATTTAGTCCAAATTCTTAACGGATCACCAAGCTGTTGTTGGTGGCGGTGATTGTTTCACAGCCATCTATTTTATGCTTTGTTTGTTTATGTTGTTAAGTACGAGTGAAAGGGTATCTTAAACCAGCATTACCAATCTTGTGACCAATGTTTAATCCCTTCCCTCACCCGTGACTCCCCTGAAACACCAACCCGTGAGTTCTCATTTTACACGTGTCACCACTCCATCTGCCCTTTCAAAGAAGAGTGCTCTCGATTTCAGATGTCTTAAACACGTGTCACCACTCCATCTTCCCTTTCAAAAAAGAGGGATCTCCACTTAAGTCATCTTAATTATCAAGTATCAGCAGTATCAACTTATGGTAGCATGTGATCACTCTCTCTCTCTCAATCACTCTTTTCCATTCTGCAGTGTGGGAGGACTCCAAACGTGGCACAGCAAGGCGGGTCCCAAGAGGAAGAAACCAATAAGAGAGGGCGAATTTGTGTATGTGGGGTAGCTGTAGCTGAATCCGACGTGTCATAGCTGAAAACCACAAACACATATATAGACATCATCAATCTCTGTTGTCAGATGCATAGCATAAAGTGCACGTCAAGTGCGCTTTAGAATATTTTATTTGAGTCCACCCGTGAGAGTGTGCACGTGACAGACAGAGACAAACCACATGCATCTGCAATGCATGCCAAAAAAAAAAAAAAGTCGTAAAGGCAAGATCGATCGATCTAGGGATCGATCTAGGTTAATCCTCTATAAAAACCCTCTTCTGCAAACTCCCATTTTCCATACACCTAAGCTACCCATGCTTGGCACCTGTAAATCACATTAACGTGGGCTAGCTTTGCATGCTGACTGAAACTTCCCTATAATCCAGCTCCTTCACTCAGGTGAATTTATGCTGCTTTTATTTCTACTCATGTTTGTTTGACTTGTGCAACTAATTAGTATATTCTCGTCTCATTTTCATCTTATTATATTGACATGTATTACCCGTTGATCTTTAGATCAGTTCTTTTTTATTCATGAAACATTCAAAGATTGATGAATAATGTTGTGTCGATACAGTATGATAGAATTAGAATGATAATATAGCATATAATACTTTTATTATTAAGAGTTATGCTATATACTGCACTACTCTTATTCTACTTTTATTACACTATTATGTCGAGATGACATTATCTATCAACAATTACATCAATTCCAAGTTTTCGTATGTGATTTGGTTTGAAGGGTCACGTGAGATTTAAAGGCATGGGACTGAAGTGTACTAATCTGTTTTTTAGCCTTTTGGAGGTACGAATTAGCCATAGGAATTGGACATGCACACCCGTGGATGGTTGGTTTAATGCTGTTGCATGTCTCACACCTACTACATGCATCTTAGCTACATCCATGGCCACAAGGAGCTAAACAACAACAAAAAGTCACGAGTAGTTCTATGCTTTTTGCATCAAAACCTCCCACATCCACCCATTGCTTCTGCTGATTTTTTATTTTATTTTATTTTTTAATTTATTCTCTCATTCCCACATCTCCAAACTATAACAGGACACGTCTCTCTCATCAATAAAGGAATTCACGAAGCAACAATTAATTAATGAAAATAATATCAATGGTATCCCATGAAATATAGTAAATGCATGCATGCATGATATGATGACGAAGGACGATACACGATGTGACATCCACATGGCCTTGATTTAAGCCGAATGTACTCATCAATGTATATATAAAACATCTCGATCAATATTAATTGATGTTTGATTTAGCTGACGATAGATAGAGAGGGAAGGGTTGGTGGCCGGAGAGTTCAGTAATACAAATAAACATGGCATAAAATCATCATAATCTACGTACATAAAACACCAAAATAGCGTAGTGGTTGGAAATTGCTTAATTGTCTACACTACTGTGTATCTTCCTTCGATATGATTCCCTCTTGTATTATACACTAATAAGGCCAGGAAAATTGCTGAATTGATGATGATCATGATGATGAAAAGTTTGAAGATTCGCATATATATATATATATATATATATATATATAGAGAGAGAGAGAGAGAGAGAGAGAGAGAGAGAGAGAAGGTATGAGATTTTAAGTTGAGAGCTATGATCTGGGTGCCTCTCATTAGGTTAAAACCAAACGGGAAACTGTCGTTCGAATGGATATTATATATATATGGGTGCTCAGTGCACAGGAGATGCTTTGAACGACAGCACAAATTAAGACACGAAACCATAAAGAATACATTTAGTTTTGGCACTCCTTTCTAGGATATGATGATAGGCCTAAAGAATCAGTTCACAAGCTTAAAACTGTTGAAGATGCAATTTCTCACAGCTTGATCACCTCACTAAAGAACGACAGGGTAGAAAAACATGACATCTTTGGACCATATGAAATTGAAACTAAATGAGAGAACAAAGAAAGGTGAGAGACGACTAGGGACAAATCCACTGAAAGGCAAAGACTACTTTGCTAAGGTTGCCACAGAAGACCAACCTCCAAGAGCTCTACAAAAGCCTCCAATCGTTCTCCTAGGGACAATGACATCACAATCAACCCTTAGGCATGAGATTAGTTCTTCTGAGAAACGTTCAGTTGAATATAAATATGAGCCTTCAAATGGTCCTTGCCTGCCAGAATACTTTATTTGAGGCCTCTAGGAGTTTTAACTCACTCCTTTCTTGATCTTCGTTCTTTCTCCTTCATTAATTTTCTGCAATAACAACTCTGAAGATCGACTGAAGTTTTTGTCACTTTCCAGAGGAACACTTGGGCAGCATTCTGTGGTGCTTCCTGCTCAAATATTAACAGGCATTCTTCAGAAACCCACAGGGTTGAAAGATTGTCTTGATATTAGCCTTAAAAAATTAGCTTCTCATGGACCTCGCTCGCACGCTCCTTGTCATGATATGGATCACGGCGAGCCTTTTCTTCCAGAATTCAAGCAATGTGGAAGGAAGATACCATTACCACAAGAAGCAGAATAAAAGCTCCCCTGCTCCTCCCCATGAATCTCAAGACCCTTCATCCCCTGCTAATCCCCCTTCTGCTCCTTCTGACCCGTACCCAAATGACCCTGGAAGTTCTAGCACCAACAGTGTTTTCGATGTAACATCTTTTGGGGCAGTCGGAGATGGTTGTACCGATGACACTGCTGCATTCACAGCAGCATGGAAAGCAGCTTGTGCAGTAGAATCAGGAGTGGTCCTAGCCCCAGCTGACTATTGTTTCATAATTACTTCAACAATCTTCTCAGGGCCATGCAAGCCAGGACTTGTATTCCAAGTAAGTATTTCAAACAGAGATTCCTTGCTCTTCTGCTCATTTCATCCAGTTGAGTGCTATATAGAGAGTTTTGATCTATACATCTCCGTTCAATCTAAGCTTCATTTGTGTTAAAGGTGGATGGAGTCCTAATGCCACCGGATGGACCAGATTCCTGGCCAAAAGCAGACAGCCGGAAACAATGGCTCGTGTTTTACCGACTTGACCACATGTCTTTCACAGGAAAAGGAACCATTGAAGGGAATGGACAGAAGTGGTGGGAGCTCCCATGCAAGCCTCACAGGGTGATTTACATATTCTAAATTCAATTGACACTATGTTAAACTGCGCCTATTTATTCATTTCCATGGAAATGAAAATATTACATTACTGAATGCGAGCGATTTGCCATTTCAGGGGCCTAATGGATCGACAATGTCAGGACCATGCGACTCTCCTGCAGTAAGTAGAATCATTGAAAACCCAACATAAAGATTCAATAACCAAGTTGGTTCTTAGTGACTAAACGACAATCTTATTTACTTTGTTTTACAGTTAATTAGGTTCTTCATGAGCTCAAATTTGGTGGTCAGCAGTTTAAAGATCCAAAATAGTCCTCAGTTCCATATGAAATTCGACGGCTGTGAAGGAGTATTGATAGAAAAATTGTCCATCTCTTCACCTAAACTTAGCCCCAATACTGATGGGATCCACATTGAGAACACCAAGACTGTTGGAATATACAACTCCATGATAGCCAATGGTAGGAAATTAAATTCGCCTGAAAATTGTTTAACTTGGTTATTATATGTAGACCTTCATGTATTATGCATTAGATGTAATAATGCAGATTGATTTAATGCAGGCGATGATTGCATTTCCATTGGACCTGGGTGTTCAGATGTTGACATTGAGGGGGTAACTTGCGGGCCTAGTCACGGGATAAGGTGTTTAATCAATCTTTATTCCTAAATAATTTGATAGTCCAAACCTTGGATTTTAGCTCAGTCGAGTGAAGTCTCTTTGCATTCATTTTTACCTAAATTTCAGGGATAATATCTTTGAAGAAATCTTTTGAAGAAATTTATGGGTCTAACTCATCTCATAAAACTGGTTCAACAATAGAGGATTGTTCATTCCTTATAAGCATGCCTAAGACCTTATCCACAGGCAATGTGAGATTATTCCTCAACACCCTCCCTCACTTACAGGCCAGTATTTTTTTCTGGTCCTTGTCACGGGGTAAGTATGTGGGCCCCCTTTCGTTCTGTGGCAGGCTCTGATATCATAAAGAAATTCATGAGCCTAACTCATCTCATAAAACCCGTTCAACAAGAGAGGATTGTTCATTGCTTATAAACATGTCCAAAACCTTGTCCACAGACAATGTGAGATTATTTCTCAACAATCTTTGAGTAGCATCTTGGAGGTATATTGATACAAGCAGAGTAGTGAAAAAAGCAACAGGGGAGGATGGCACTTATTGACTTATAATTATTCTTTGTTGTCATACAGACTTCCTTTAGGAGCATGTTTTGCATTTAAACCCCCTAGAGTTTTAATCCGAACTCTAAGGCATAAAACAGGACAGAAATAAAACACATACAGCGGGTCCCACTGCACTTACTAAGCATTTAATATTTTGAAACTCCTTTATATATCTATCTCTTCCAATCTTGGCGTTAGAGTTTGGGTAAGAACTCTAGGAGATCAAAATCCTGTTATTTCTTAAATGATCCACACATGTAAGAGCTCAGAGCCATGACATGCTAACTCCTTTGTTTTCTTCTGCAGCATTGGAAGCCTTGGAGTGCACAATTCCCAGGCATGTGTTTCTAACATAACAGTCAGAAACGCAGTCATCAAGGAATCGGACAATGGGCTCAGAATCAAGACGTGGCAAGGTGGGATGGGTTCTGTGACAGGCATATCATTCGAGAACATCCAAATGGAGAATGTCATGAACTGCATAATCATAGACCAGTATTACTGCATGGCAAAGGCATGTTTAAACCAAACATCAGCAGTACACGTCTACGACATTTCCTTCAGGAACATAAAGGGCACCTACGATGTGCGCAAGCCCCCCATACATTTTGCATGCAGTGACACAATTCCCTGCACAAATATAACACTCTCAGAGGTTGAGCTTTACCCACAGGAAGGGGAGCTGTTGGATGATCCATTCTGCTGGAATGCCTACGGAAATCAGGAAACCTTGACTATACCTCCCATTAATTGCTTGCAAGATGGGGAACCTCAGACTGTGGCAGCGCTCTCAGCATTTGGATGCTAAGACACCGAGTCAACTGGTTTTGGTTATTGATATAGAATTAAGAATACTGTATAGAGCCCAAGAGGTCCTTATCTGTTATGGGTCTTCATTTATTACTTAGGCTCCATCCCTATTTGGGTTTCCTGCCCTTATTGTGCGATGAGATATGGAAATGGGTCTACCCTTTTGGGCCTATATTGTAATAGATTTGATGCATACTTCACAGTTATATATATGCAATTATGAGAGTTTGAATTTCATAATCATCATGTTTCTTATGTAATGTTTATTGGTAGAAATGTATGCCACCACATCCACGACCCCAGTTGCCTATTCAAAGGACGGTGGTGGAACCAAGATTTGGGTTCATCACAGCGGCCAAAAATAAAGATGAGAAGTGTTACAGCTACAAAGAGATTTTACAAAAGCAAATTCACAAACTAACATAGTTTCATACGATACATTAGATCTATTTTACAATCTAACGTACCACATCAAGTCACATCAGTATATATGTTTACTTTTGTGGGATATCTTTGTGGCTAAAGCATTAAATATAAAGATATAAAGATATATATAGATAACAAAAAATTAAAAATGTTATGTATTATGTAAAAGATATAAACATAATTTCAATGAGAACATATTTGCAATGCTCAAGACAACATATCCCTATCCCCACAATTTGCTAATACTCAACCCTATTAGGCACTTACTCAATTGCCATCTTCAATATTGCAACTATTGGTATTGCTAACACAAAGCAATTGACAATTGTGCTCTGGCTGATACCTCATGAGGTTCATCAACGATGATAGCAAACAATCTCCAAGATCATCTTGACAATAGCATTATAGTATCAACTGCTACAGAATTTGCTATTTCTTTATGATTGTCTTGTGTGGTCATTTGATGATTTTCATGAGTATTTTTTAGCAGTGCAACTTGGTGGTTGACGTTGCGAAATTGTTTTCATTGGACTATTTGGCAAGGAAATGGTATCAACAATCATTCAAAGAGCATTACGCCAGTTTTTTTTTTTTTTGGAGTTCTTGTTATAAACTCCAGTAGATTGTGATATTGAAGGAAGTATGGTTTATGTTCTCTGTTTAGATAGTGAAATGAGATGAGATGGTTTTAGATAAAAGTTAAAAGTTGAATAAAATAAAAAAAATTGTAATGAGATAAGATGAGTTGAGATGATTTCTTAATCCAAACAAAAAGTTTTCGGCCCTGCACGGCCGCGGCAGGGGAAGGTCTATGTTTTAATTAAGTTTGTTCCATGTGGAAAAACTATAAACTTTTAACTAAGGTATCTAAAGTGACAAACCACAAATCAAATAATGAGTAATTATTGGGTGCTTTTGGAACACAGATTTGTGGTACTTTAATATCATAAGATGTCATATCAATTAAAAATGTTATTTACTTGTATAATTTTGATTACATGACAGGCAGTAATATCACCTCAATCGTACTCAGGAAGCACCCCTTACATTATATAAAGAAAAATTCAATAGACACTTTAGTGCCATGGGCTGAGGCTGAGACCTAATACAGGCTTAGGCGAAAGGCTCAAAAGCGCGAGACTTGGGGTCGAAGGGTTGGATGTGCAGCCCGTGTGATTGAGTGAGATTTTAAACACTTCTTATGTTTGAATTTATAAATAAAGGATCCTTCCTTTGAATTTCTCTCTTTATTTCCTGCTACATATATAATTTTGTAAAGACTCGCTAATTTTCTGATGGCCATTTTCACTCAATCGTCTCAACAGTTCTTTCTTTCTTGTGAGATATGAAAGTAACAGATTTTGCTACTAAACCATCAGAAAGTAATAGCTTGAGCTCGTTTGGATAGTGAAGTGAGATGAGATAAGATAATTGTAGATGAGTTGAATAAAATGTTATTAAAATATTATTTTTTAATATTATTATTGTTTTCAAATTTGAAAAAGTTAAATTTTTTATTATATTTTGTGTAAAATTTTAAAAAAATTGTAATGAAAAGATGAGATGAAATCGTTTCTTTATCCAAACAAGCCCTTAATAAGTGCTTGCAAATCTTCACGCTAGACAAGAATGTGATGAATAATTCTATTCAAGACTTCAACAAAAAATCAGTTTTTAAGAGATGCTCAACTTGTACGGGACGTGCTGTTCTGGATGAAAGCTAGACGACTGGGAGTAAAAAGCAAAATTTCATAGGAGTAAAAGCATGCTTAGTGCAAGGTTAAAAAACATGTAGGACTAGAAGCAACATCTCAGGCTCTACCAAGTTCTGCCCTTCAGAGACAACCATAAAACTCCTAAAATGGCTACCCTTAGGTAAATAATAAATAATGCATGTATATATTTTAGCATGTATAAAACTTGGTATTTCTATTCATAAAAGAGAACAGTTACAGACACAAAAAGATTACACAAAGTAAACCCAAAAGCTGATGTGGCTTCATGGAATCCATTAGATCTACTTTATAATAAAAGTAACTTTACAATCTGACGTACTACATCAAGCCACATCAGTTTGTAGGTTTATTTTTGTGTAATCACTTTGTGGCTAAAGTATTTTCCTTCATAAAACTTGTAGTTACAATTGCACCCCCGCCCACCATAATTTCCCAAAGAACTATAAGAGTAGAAGGCAGGACAATAGTTATTGCAAATTTCCATGTTCAACTCAATCATCTCTGCCAGTGCCTACGTTTTGCTAACTTGACAATACAAACACCGCCAGTTTTTGCTATTTCATATCTAAGTTCTAACCAGTTTTCCCTAAATTAGATGCTTTTGTTCCTCCGGTTCTCGGACTAAATGGCCCTCCTCCACCAAGCTGAGGGCTTTGATCCACTCTAAGTTCACTTATGCGAGGGCTGTATACTTGTCCAACAGCCGTGGACTCTGAATACTTCTAAATTCTTTGGAGGGTGTTGCAGTGCAGCTTGTTACCTTAAGACTGCACATCCGTCTAATCTCACCCCGACTACGGGTTACCATCCCATCTAGAATCTCTCCATCATCTGCAAAAGAAGCTGCCCGACTCATCACCCCTTCCTGATAAGGACACAAGAAGCACCAAAGATACGTAAGTGAGCAGTATAGTGGCGTTTCACTTTAATCCTAAATGTACATTCATTAAATTCATGAAAGAGGAATTCATGCTACTCGAATTTACAGAGCAAAAATATATTAGCATATTTCAAATTTGGACGTACAGGTTTAAGGGAAAGAACTAAAACTTACAGTTGTTAGGTTGAATGGTAAAGCTGGCACCTCTTCATACTCTGCTGCATCTAAATCTTGAAGATGTGCCGCTTTAAAAAGCTTTGGCAAAATGTATAGCCTCACAGGAACCAAAAGCATAATCATTAAAGGGAACAGAACGCCAGCAATTGGAACCCATGTAACCCCAAAACAAAGAAGAAGATATGCAGTCTGGAAGATTGTAAATATTGCAATTGTCTTGAAAGGTACAGTTTCCACAAAAGTGGCATGGTACTCCTCAAGCACTCTGAAAAAGCATGCAAAAGAATCCACATGGTTAACTCCTTACCATTAAGGTGTATAGGTAACATGATCAAAAATATTAAGAAATGAGATGAGAGGCTACTTGTATCTTCTGCTTGGAGCCGTGAAGAGCAATAAGATCCTTTCCCAAAACTGGTTACCAGGGAGGCTTTCAATGGCCATGAAGGCAAAATAGCCCCAGAGGACTGAGGTTGGGATCTTCTTGAGGAAAGGCATGGCTGCAACACATCCTCCGATCGTTATAGCTTGAAGCAGGTTACTGAGTCGCTGTTCTTTCACCTCAACGGGCAGTAGATCATCGATTTCTTTCTCAACATCAAACACACTCTCATCAACTGGGACATCTATATTCCCCATACTTGAAGCCATTTGAATTGTTGAGTTTTTCAATTCCTTTAATCCCTGCTCAGAATACAAGTTTAGGCAAGGTCACATAATTATCAGTACCATACTAATTGATCAAACTTCTGAAGAATTAAAAACAGTAACAAGGAGAATAAAAAAAACCATGACTAATTATTGGAATGACATTAAATCTTAAACCATCTTAGCCTTTATGTTCTCTACAGATATTGTGTGAATTATAGAAAACTTCACAATTAATATGGAAAATTGAAATACTTTTGGAACAAAGAGTCCAATAACCAAGCTGTGCCCACAAATAAATAGACAAGCCTTTGGCATTTCAATACAGATGCAACAATCAGCCCAATTTTATGTTATGTAACATCGAGAGAGAAGATATGAAGTCATCATACCCTAGCCGACCGTTCCTGGTAAATTAATGGACTCTGCATCTGTTGGTAGGCTTCCTGCATGCTTCCATACAATTGCCCCAAGCTTGCATTATTTCTAATAGACATGCGTGCTGTTGCTACTAGTCGATTTCGAAGTAACTGCAAAACAGGATGATATCGCTATGAGGATATACATACACCTCCTCAATGGATGTGTGTTTTGTGTATGTGAATGCGTTGTGCCTGCTTCCTGAAAGCTTTCTTTAGTCACTGTTCACTAAAAGAGATGTTCGGAAAATATGAATTTGTAGTAAACTGGCAGCCTCATGGTTGTAACATAAATAGCAATGAGGCTGAGCCACTGATTGGCCGGTAATTGGCAAGCTCTGGGTTTAGCAGCAGAACAAGGAGCCCAGGTTGTGGTTTCTTTACCTACCTGGTGCTTCAGCGTAGCCAGAGCTTTAGTATGCATTGGAGACTGTGGAATAACACCATTTGATGGAGGGATCCCTATTAGACCACACAATATGACCTGTCATGCAGCAACGGGATTAGAAATTCGATGCAAGTGGATGCGAAGCACCTTATATTGCAATTAGAGAATAAAAAAAGAACCAAAATTTAAAGAAGACTTCTCTACAACACAAGAAAGGCGAAAGGTGTGTGCAAGAAGGACATTTGCATACCATGAACCCCAGAAGAAGTAAATCATAATGATAAGAGGAGGGTTTCCTCAAGTTGAATTCTTTCTGCTGAGCGAGTTGGGAAGCTATACTGTGGTCAAAGTAGTAAAGCACTGCAATCATTGTTGCAGGAATGAAAGCCCCAATTATATAGAGAACCGGCACATTTAGCATGTCCTGTCAGTTTTTTTGTTAAGCCATTTAACATGTACTGTGCTTAGGAATCCAACTAAAGGGGAGAAGACTTGAGTACACAATGCTAAGAAGATCATGCCTTAATGACAGTCCAATTCTCGTATGCACCCGGTGACCATGGATTTGGACTAAAGAGGCGTCTAGGGATTCCTTTCGGAATACTTCCAGCAGTTAGATAGGAAACAGCAGTCCAAACTAGGACCATTAGTGGCACACCATAATCTGCAACGAAGCCTCGTAGCCATCCTGTGGAAGTTAAAATGAACTCCATTAATTCAAACATATTAGAGCGCTAAGGACCTATAGCAGCAAATATGCTCACATACACAGGTTTAAAAGGTCCTTTAGTTTTATCTCTCTTTGAGCTCAAATTGTACATGTTCACAAATGAGTCCCTTTACATCAATGGTTTCATGGAAAGAAAGAGCTTAAGAGCCTGTAATATAATTATTGAAGCTACCAGTCTAAACAAGATAAAGAGAGGAGCGGAATTCCTTGAATGAACATATACTGAAAAGCTGATCAACTTACCAGACCCATACCGCCAAGACCTTGCTTTTCGGCTTCTTATTGCGGTAAGCAGAAGACCAAATGACAGGACCAAAGCAAACATTCCATTTGCAAATCTCCATGAAGGCTGAAACTCAATTGACTTCGGATTTTCTCTTTCAGGTAGGCGAAATTCACCAACAAGTCCCTAGCAAACCCAATTTAAAATATAAAATTCAAAAGCAGAATTTGGAACTAATCCATCGATGTATACCAAAAAGTATTCATATATGTACTTGGAAAAAAATCTCAATCACTTTACCTGAGATTATTGGAGCAATGATCACAACTTTCTAAGCAAATAAGAGAAGTGGAAAGGAAAAAAAAAAAAAAAAAAAGGATGGTTCTTACTCTTATAGCTTCTTGCATGAAGAGCATCGCGATAAGGAGGCCAAATAATTCCCCTGCTAGCCGAGTAAACCTATTAATAATGGAGCAAGCCCCTAAGATAGCCAGCAGGAACAGCAATATCGCAGCCCACACACATACCCTGTCCATCCAAATGACCAAATAAGCTCAAAAAAATACAAACAAATAAACCACGAACTACAATTTAAACTCCTGGTAAAAAAATCAATCAGATGTTGTAGAAATACATCAACAGCATAAATTCCACCATCATTCCATTAGTTGGCAAGAAGAAAAAAATGATACCATCCAGTCCATGCTAAAAAGAGCTTTGATCCCAAATCTGGCCTGTCTTTAGCAAAATTGTACATAAATGTATACATAATTACAGTTGGTTCTGCCACTCCAAGAATCAGCAGAGGCTGACCTCCTATGATTGAATGTATAATTCCACATAGTGCTGTAGAAGCTAATGTTTGAACTGCTGTTAAAACCCCATCTGTTGATACCAGCAATTATCAAATTCATAAAATCTTGAGATATATACCACATAAATATTTATAGACTTAGATATATGCACCTTTTCTAAACTGGGATAAACATGATGAGTGCCTATGGAAAACAAGTAACAACATTTTCACAATATTCATACAAGAGGATACCTGTATCTCTTTCCAACTGTTCTCCAAATGAAATAACTGGGATTGCTGATGCGAAGAATATATATGTGGTGGGGGCCAAAATCCTAGGAAGAATTCAGCAAGTTACCAAGCTAAAATCAGCATTTTGAAACAAAATTCAATACTTGAACGTTGCACTCATGGCAGGAGAAAGATATACCTGAAGCCTGTCCTGAAACCACCAGTCCAGTCTTGTCTGTAACACATCAGCCTCCCACGAAGATCATTCCTGATACCACGAAATGGCACAAACGTCTCCTCCATAGTTCGTAAGGAAGGTGCTTATAGCAATCTGATTGGGAACGAGGGGAATGAGTTTTTATCATTGTAAGGATACACATTCTCCAGTTTACATTAAATTACATGAATATGGCAAAATAAAGACAGCTTAGATGTCATTAAGATTCGATTAAATGAAGATGTTGTAAAATGACCCGCATACGGAAAAGTTAGAATTCTGTTCAAGACCCAGAATCAAGGGAAAAAAATGAGGGAGAGAGAGCAGCATTGCAACCTAGTCCCAAGGAGAGGTTACGTGCGTATGGGCATACGAAGCTTCAAGACCCAAAAAACAGAATTCAAAGAAACTTGAAAATAACAGAAGCATTGAATGATTAAGCAACAAATAGGACTATCCCTTTTCTTGAACTGAAGTTTTTCCTTAACGCATTGTGGATGCAGTGAAGGGTTGTAATGAAAGCTCAAGATATATAACGCTGAAAAGTGTTGTTAGAAGGGAGACTGTAGATTTGATGCCGATACTAATGTGGGTCAGAAAAAGGAATGAGATTTACATCACTATCATTCCTGACCACCAAACAAACAAAACAAGAAACATAACCCAAAGCTTGTATAAAGAAGCCTTCAAAAGCTAACAACCAATAGAAGAAATTTAAGCATATCAGTGAAAAATAAAAGAAGAAAGGAGATTCAAAGCAGATGCATTGTACAATACTTACACCGCCTCAAAGTATTGAAAATAATAACAGGAGAAAGAAATGCAAGAGCTTTTTCTGGCTTTAAAAGGGAGCATGGAGAGAGGTGATAAAAGGGTCCTTTACAGTGCATATGATATGGAGGGAAGAAAGGGTGCCAGTCCATGACAAGCTGGCCTGAAGAGAAGTACCCAAGTAGCTTTCCTACACTACACACTATTTTTTTATTTTTAAATAATAAAATCATATGAAATGAAATGATTTTAGATAAGTTAAATAAAATATTATTAAAATATTTATTTTTAATATTATTATTATTTTAAAATTTAAAAAAATGAAATTATTTATTATATTTTATATAGAAATTTACAAAACAGGAATAGATTAAAAATATTTTTGTATGCAAACCTAACTTAGTCTTTGTTATTATTTATATCGGAATACCTTTATCCTGAATTTTTTTAAGTATATCCGTATATTTATCTTTTGTCGGTGTTGGAGAACAAACTGGAATGTGTGTTCTTTATAGTCTCCCAATAAAACAACTTGCAGAGAGTTTGGCATTATAGCATGAATGCATTGGAAAGAAAAGCACCAAAATTAAATAAGAAGAAAAATAGGTACTTGTTTTCTTTTTTTTTTAAATCTTATTTTCTGGGCAAGATCATATTGTCTCTGTATAATAGACAAATTGGGCTCTATGATTCAATCATCTATCCAGACTCATGTGCATTTACTGTGTAGGACACTGGAATTTTACCAAAAAATGAGTGGTACATTGAATCTGAAAATGGGAACAGCAAGTAGCATACATTAATTGAGTTCTACCTTTAAATCTAAATATAAATTGTGTGATAATTGAGCAGGAAAGATAAATAAAAATGGAGAATGTTTGTAGGTCAAAATTGTCTGCTGCTGTTAGATTGTGGGTTTGGGACAAGACACCGATCCCGAGTCTTCGTTAAGTTGGTTTGGTTATACAAAATTAAGTTATATTTTCTCATATTATCTCATATAATTATTATAATTTTTTTAAAATTTTATATAAAATATAATAAATAATTTAAAATTTTAAAATTTTAAAATAAAAATTATATTATAATAATATTTTATTTAATTTTTAACAAAATATCTTATCTAAATTGCGTAACCGAACGATGTATATATTACCGTACCCTCTCTCTCTCTCCCTCAAACAATAAGCTCTCACTGAGGAATGCATGGAACATATTTTTTGTCTGGAATTTTGTTGGCACGAGTGTCGAAACTCTTGATAAGGAGTTTTCAGGTGTAATTCAAACAGAAACTTCGTTAATCCCCATATCATATATGCGGTCAAAGATCTGCTCGTTCTTGCTTTGAAAAGTAAAGATTTTTCCGGACATGGATATGGATGTGAATGTTTTAACGACCCTCCTAAATAGTTGACTCTATTGGACTATATAAAAAATTGACTCTAATTGCGTCCTCACATCCCATTTTTCATAAAAAATTTTATAATTTAATTAAAAAATATATTTTTAAATTTTTTTTTTAAATTTTACTTATCTGTTAAAAATTTTGTACGTCTCATTCTCTATACTTTATCTATTCTATTAAAATAATATTTCTCTATTCTTTCTTTATTACTTTTTTCTCTCACTTTTATTTATAAATTTAACTACTCAATATTTTTTATTATATTTTGAACTATTACTCTAGTAAATATTTTAAACAAAAATTTAAATTATTTTTAAAATTAATTTTTTTATATTTTCGTAATTAATTAAATTATTTTTAAAAATTATTATTTAAAACTATAACAAATATGAGTACGAGAGAAAATGTAGATTATTAGAAAAAGAATTTATTTTATGTATTAGAATAAAATATTGATAAAAAATAATTTAGGGATGAATAGTGATTTTCTCAATTTGAGGAACTACTTCATTCCTAAGTTTTTTTCCTAAAATAAAGATTGGGATGTATCGAGTATTTTGATCAAAATCTTAAAATAAATATCAAATTATAGGAAAAGCAGTGTTTCGAGACATGAGACATGGATCGGTTTGTTGAATCACCTTTCTTTACTATTTTATTTGCTCTATTTGAGTTATTTAGTCGGACTTTCCTCATCTTTTTTTCTTATCTTTCTTTTCAGTTAATCCAAATATTTTATTGGAAAATAATAATGAAAATATCCTTCCATCTTAGATAAAGAGATTTATAGCACAATTACTAATAAATTATAAAATTAGAATCATATTCTTTGATCCGTCATATCTATTTTACGTTATAAACTGATCTGACTTAATATAAAGAATATATAGATTCAAGATTATCGAAAGACGAAGAAGAAGATGGACATTCAAGTTTATTCAAGGTTGATCATTATTTTTCTAAGATGGTAGAATATTTGCAAAATTATTGGACAAAACTCTAATAAAAGATAAAAATCTTATGACAAACTAGAATGACTTAACGTGATACATTATATATACTTTATAATAAAATAATTACAGGGATGATGTACTCCACATCTGTGGACTTTTTGCAACTAATATAGGCTGTGTTAGATGTTGAACTGAGTTGTGTTGAGTTGAGTTGAGTTGAATTGAATTGAGATGATAAAATATTATTAAAATATTATTTTTAAATATTATTATTATTTTAAAATTTGAAAAAGTTGAATTGTTTATTATATTTTGTATTGAAATTTAAAAAAATTGTAATGATGAATTGAGATAGATTTATGGATCAAACGAAGCCTTAAACTTTGGTTTTATCCTATGTCTAAAACCTAATCTAATCTCCTCCCATGTGTAATGTTTGTAATGTGACGTTACTACATATTTAAAGTGAATAGAAAAAACACACAGCTGCAGATTTCCAGGTAAGAAAGCAGGTAGATGAAAAGATGATATATCATATGTGTGATGTGATCTATGATAATTGAGGAGAGCCCAGAGCAACGTTATCTCCTCCGCTACTCCTTCACCTTTTGGTCCTTTCATTTCTGTTTCTTTGCCATTCTCACGATTATTCATCATCATTACCATCCATGCATTACAGCAAAAGACAACAGAGTCCGAAAAGACTATGCTAAAGAGCAAAACCACCCATCAAAAAATCCCACCAAGATCCAAATTTACCTCAATTGTGTAAATTTTAACTGAGATGACAATAAATTTTGTAAAAAAATAATAAATTTAAAAATTAATCAAACCTTTCTTTATTTGAGAATTAGTTTTTTTTTACCTCTTAAAAAAAATCCTTATTTGTAAGTTATCACGAAGTATTTGACATGTCAGGTTGAAAAATTTATAATTTAAATTTGAAAGCTGCTTCAGACACAGAGATTATACAAAGTAAATTTACAAACTAACGTGATTTCATAAAATATGTTAGATCTACGTTATAATAAAAGTAAGTTTACAATCTGATATACCACATCAGTTTATGATTTTATTTTTATATAATTTATTTGTGATTAAAATATTTTTTTTAAAATTCTATCCTTCGAAAGTGACAGTCATTCATAATAAGTTATTACTATTTTTTTTCACTGCAATGTAAATTGTTTGTCTCTCTCGAAACAGATTCACACCCCCTAAAACGAGAGGTTAAGGGCAAAAGACAGATACAAATCGTAGGCAGGGCAGGAAAGGACTTTCATTTTATCTACTTCAAGCACCGACTCAAATGGTTCTTGATGGGGGCAGACCCACAATACAATAATGAGTGAACATGATTATTTCCTATGCCTCTATACAGTTTGATTAACGGTCTTCAACTATGACACTTGGCAACCATACGAAACATGACTTGAGGGCCCACGTAACAACATTACATGTCTACATTCAGTCAACTAATCCATCATCATCACATCATAAACAATCATTCAATTTTGTTTAGACTCCATGGGTTATCACAAATGTGGTCCATATTGCTTTAATTAGCTGTGTATTTTAGTGAGAAATTCACTTTCTTTTTTCTTTATCCTATTAATCAAAGGTCTTTTAGCTGTCGGTTGCTATTGGCATCCAGATGATTTTTCAAAGTTGCAGCATGCATGGCCTAATATTAAAATTCATTTTTATTTTAATATTTTTAATTACTACATAAATAATTTCACCGATCAATCATTTAAATAAAAAAAAAAATCTACATATCATATGGATACATCAGCTAATGTAACAAAAGATGATAAAATATGGAGAAGTGTTAAATCTACACATAAAGGAAGTTCACATGCTTGAATGGCTTTATATAAATACATTTAACTTTTTTGTGTAAGATATAAGATGAAAAATTGTATTTCTCAACATGCATATATCCAATTTCCATGATGTTTTCTAAAGCAAAGAAATATGTTCTACAACAATCTTACATTTCAAACATAATTACGAAAGAGTGACGCTAAAAGAACGAACGCATTTTGTTTTGAATTGCTTTATGTTAATATACGACAAACGTCCATAAGTTACCAACATGCATCTGTTTCTAAGATACATTATAACATTTAGTTTCAAGTTTCTTTCTCATTTCACTTGTATTCCCCTTGCTTAAGAGGTGAAACATGCTTTGAAGTAGATAAATGTGATATGTTAAATCTTTTTCTTTTTTTTTTAAATCTTTTTCTCATGTGATATGTTAAATCTTTTTTTTTTTTTTACCCCTGCAAAGTAAACCTAAGTCCTGTGCACCGTACCCTCAAAAGTTCCTCTACACGAAACAGGTTAAATCACTGACTTTTCACCAGAGAGTTTGGCCCCAAACGATTGTTTGCACTCATGAGATGTTGAACCTTAGACGTTGAAAGGAGTGATACCCCAAGACCAAGATCTTCACCACTTGAGCCAACCCCTTGAGGTTTGATATGTTAAATCTACTTTACAATAAAAATAACTGTACAACAAAAATAACTTTACAATTTGATGTATTACATCAAACCACGTCAATTTGTAAGTTTACTTTTGTAAAATTTCTTCATGGCTAAAACATTTCTCGAGGAGAGACTTTGATAATATTCCCAAGCTTAAAGAAAAGAACTATATTATTAGGCATTGATGCATTGTTTATATGTGACAAAAATGGCAACAAAAAAAGAATAAATGAAAGCAATTATACTGAAATTGGCTTTGTGCTAAGTGAGTACTTGTGCATATGCTTCGTGCATTATGTGCAGCAATGCATATCTAACAAACTTGTTTTGCCAAAACTTGAATACACACTTGCACGCATTTCCACATATATTTACAGGCAATGCAATAAAGCTCCTCTTGGCTGCCGAGAAATAAAAATAAATAAGAATTTCAAAACCTAGTTCACGAAACATACCAAACATATATTATGATTTTAGTAACTAACACTAAAGTAATAAAAATCGATCTTATGACAGTATCATTTTGGAGTTTACCTCCTTAAAAGAAGAGTGGAAATGCCAGAATTACATAATTCATCATCCCTGGCAAGCAATTGGTTCACGACAATATGTAGTGAAAAAATAATAATTGGGCAAAATCTCAATCATTGTTATTAAATTAAATATATATATATATTTTTTTATAAGTATATTAATTAAATAATTATCATTTAAAAATTCTTACATTTTGTGTCTGATTGACGGCCCTAATTTAGTTTGACTGCAGATCTTTCGTTCTCACTCCAACTCTGAAATTACACCTAACAGAAGTACTATCAAGTTGAAGGAGAACATTCAAGCATAAAAGTGCAGACTACCTTGACCTTTTCAGGGTGGGTCACAAACAAAAGCTTTTTATGGCATCTAATCCAGATACCCCATAGATCCACATGATATTCGGGTCACAATATCAACTTAAACATCAACCACTAAATTATAATAACAACAATAACAATAATAATAACTATATCGGACACATTGCATTCAAATGTTAATGAAAAAAATGAAACAAGAGGAATATGTCCAACTCCATTACCGTACCAAACAACAATTTTATGTGTCTAAACGAGTTAATTGACAAACATTACGCAGGATTGCGAATTGACCAACAAAGAGAATTCTTTCTTCTTCTTCTTTTTTTTTGTTTTTTTTTTCCTAAATCTTGAATATATTAGTGGAAGAGACGGGAAAAGAATTCCGAAAGAAAGATTACAAAGTATTTGAACTTGATTAGGGCAGAGCAACAAAAGGAAGCCTTACCTCCCAGAAAATCAAGACATCCGTATAAGTGTTGATCAAAACAACTGCAGCTAACGTGGAGGGAATGAAAACCAAATCATGATGATCTGAAACATGTATTGCAATTCACCAGCTCATAAAACCACTATTGAGTATGATATCCTCAATGTTGAACATTAGTCTTTCTGCACAAAAGGTAGAGCATCCTCCGACACAATAGTTCCACAAAATAACTAACGCTGTGAAAAACCTCTGGCATTCATTAACGTTGGGATCCATTGTTAACAGAAGCACCCCCCTTGTCAAGCTGCAGTGGCCTACGATCGAGGGGAATAGTCCCAACTGTTAGAAAACCAGATTCTGCAAATCCGTTAACTTTGATGGGCACTGAGCCTACTTTGACAATATCAGCAGGTTCAGTATTAGCAGCTGGCAAGGGCTTAGGCTCAGCTTGCTTCGGGCTTATGGTAAGTGAACCAATCTTTAAAGTAGATACTACATCAGTTTTTGTCTCGACTGCAATTTGCTCAGCATTTCCATCTCCAATACTTGGGTTGATAACAAAAGAATTAGAAGAAACCTGCTCGGGAGCAGAGACCCCCGTCTTTATTATTGAGCTATTTGAACCGTTGTTGGGCTTGGTAGTTTTTTCATCTTCTCTTGGAGGTAGCTCAAGAACACCATTTAGCCTGCGAGGGGGATTCAATGAAGGTACGAAATACGGAACTTCGAAGCTTTTCACAAGTAACCTGGCTTTCTCTTCCTCCATGATTTTCTGACGATTTTCATAGTATATGAAGTCATCAAGTAAGGAGGTCTTTAGCGTGTAATTTTTGAAGGCTTTCAACATCTCTAGACCTTTCTTATACATTACCTGCATAAAACAAAAATTATTTAACAGGCTAATTTTTAGGCAAAATATAATATAACTGCAAACATCCTATTTCAAATGGCAAACTCACTATCCTAAATCCAGGGTAAACGAAGTTGCATATTAATTATAGTCACTCAACAAAGCCATGCCCTGACTACCCGGGGTTGGCTGCACAGATCCCTTTTTACTTTTTCCACTCCGCTCTATCTCGGATTGCGCCCTCCATTACATCCGTATTAAGGAAGAATTCTCATTGTCTCAACCTCAAACCAATTATTGTCAACCTTTCTCTACTGTGATGCATTCAACTTGAATTGTTTTACCAAACCATCATGATTTCCAGTATATTCTATCACATCTGCCAAATGCTTTGTGATTTGCAAGATATAAAATTTAATTCACCAACAAATACGGTTCAAATTGAAGGAGCTATTTAATGATGATGAATGTAGAATGTGGTTTGATGGGGTTGTAATTAAATTGGTTACAACGAAAGAGGCAAGATAAAATATTCCGATAAAAGAGCATTGGTGAAGGCTCTTAAAAAATCACACTTTCACCTAATTTATTTAAAAATATTGCCTTAGGTGCAGTCGAATGGTGAAAAAGGAATAGCCAATCCCAAATACAAGTCAATATGTATATACCGTTCAAAAGGTATAACAAATTATATTATTGTGAATTACCTATAAAAGAAATGTATTAACAGCAAATTCATACATCAATCAAATCATAAATCATGTTTGTCCAATAGCACAACCAACTAAAATTGAGCAAACAATACAAAATAAAATAAAGCAATTGAATAAGTGAAGCCATGAATGTGATGTCCTACTAAAAAACAATTAAGTTAAAACCACAAGAGGTTGCCACATTCAACATATTTCCTAAAAGAAATGCAATGCAGTAAAACCAACAGCTTGATATACCTCTTGTGTATCTCTGCTATTAGTCACTGGTTTGTTCTCATTATTTTCTAAAATAATGTGCCTAAAATTGGTGTTTGGGACATCTTTGATAACGTGCCACTTCACAGGGAAGCTCCCACTCCATTTATCTTGCTGCCAAAAAGCCATATCCTTATTGAAGTCAACTGGGCCAACCATCTCTGCAACACCACAGAATTGACCACTTGCATTAACCTGTACAAGACAATCTAACATAAGTATGGACCATCAAAACACGAAGATGAATCCTGCTTCAGAAAGCTGACAGAGAATATAGAGAATAAAGAAACGCGTGAAGTAAAAAATTATCAATACATAGCCAAGCTATAGAATAAAAATACTCACAGAAAAGAATAGAAAGATAGGACAGCCTCTAGGCTTCCCTGCAGCCAGTCTCTGTGCATCTTCATAAGCACTATCCAACTTCTTGTTTCCATGGGGTGTAGATGACCAAACATTATATTTAATGCTCTTGTGTACATCATCCTCACTGTAAGATTTTATTATGAAGAACTTCGCATCCACGTAATCAGCAGGAAATTCATCCTTATTATACTGATCAATAGAGATAATAATATTTCCCTGTGCATTACCATCTCCTGCCCTTCCTGTGTATGCTTTGCCAGCAAGCTGGCTTTTTGATCTGTTAATTCTAGGGCCCCGATTCTGCTCACCCAATGCATCTGGGCTTCCAAATGCATCATTCAGAGCTCTGCCAACATGGATTTTGGAACGAATCTTACCCCCTACAGCCTGTCCATAAGCACTTGATCCAAAGCCAGATAAACCATTGCTTACAGGAAGAGTTACTTTCAATTGGTTTTGATGAGCTCGAACCTTTCCATTGGAGATATTATCTACGGCTGGAACTGAGCCAGAGGCATTTCTGACCTGTAACACAAATTAGAAATCAGAACTTCGAAAATAAAGAAAGAACCAACAATGAGTGCCAAGCATTTGAGAACTGAAACAGATATTTACAACTCGTCAATTAGACATCTACAATATGAGTAATGCTACTTTCCATCCTAAATCTTGTCATTCTCAGTTAATGATACAACACATTTTTAAGTGGCTTCACACGTCAACTACTTAAATAGCAGTCACATAAGAGGTGTGGCTGGAGATGACAAAATATAGGATCAAGAATAACATTTCTCTTACAAGATAACTTCACCTAATTTACTGTTTATTCTTGCTCTAACAGGCCCCTAAGGAGGGCACCTTCTGTATGGGACATCTAGTCATCCATTCCTGGAATACAACTTCATGCAAGGATCAACACCATGGAGGTGACAGGGAACTTCTCAATTTAAATACTTTACTTCTGTTGTTCAGAAGACACTCCCACCCACAACACACCCACTGCAAGGGCTCATTTCCTTTTTTTTTCTAGCGGAGGGAGGGGAGGGGAGGGGAGGGGAGACAGATGTAGGGTTGGTAATATGTAGAGCTTGATTGAGCAAAAACATCGTACCTCAAGAACATGTGATGAAGCTGGAGGGGCAAAACTACCAGCAGAAGCAGTCCCATGTATCGCAGATTGTTTGCTTGGTCCAACATTAGCTCTTGGGCCTTCTGATACCCTGGCCAAAGAATTACTCTGATTTGAAATAGATTTTACGGAGTTCCTTGGCAAGGCTCCAGTAGCCGAACTGAAGTTGTGTTTTAAACTTCTTCCTTCAGGTCTATTCATCGAGGCACCAGTATCGTATGAGTCAGCTGAAGTACTAGGGACAATATCTGGTTGAACAATAAAGGGAACATAAGCAGGCGAAGAAACGGTGTTCTGATAAGGGGGAGGAGTGTAATACTGCTGTGCCCCAACAAATTGACTTTCAACACCTATCATAGCACCGGGTATGTAAGGATTGTATGGGTTGTATGGCGACTGTGTATATCCATAGCTAGGCGTATAATATACATATGGCGAACTTTCATTTTGCACACCCTGAAGCAGAGTAATTTTAAGTTCAGAACAACCAAAAAAAAATGAATATCAATTAATGACACATGCTTTGTGTGTGTGAGAGAGATCACTTACCGTGTACTGAATATCAGGACCATCTACACCAAAAACCCTATTGTGGTCCTCCCATTCACTGGGTGATCCAAATCCTAATCACAATAAATGATGCAGAAGTAAGAAACTACCAAGCACAATCCTGGAATACTGACAACGGGGCATTTAAATTTACCTGTATAATAATATCCATAGTTGGTGGCAGTAGGATAATACAAGCCCTGATCAACAACAAATTCAGGGGCTCCTTCGGTGTACATAGTTTCAATTTGTTCAAGTAGTGGACTTGTCAAGTGTGAGTTTGATTCAGCACCTTGAATCTAAAACTCAAGACATGGAGATGTTATAGAACATCAAAATAACTCAAAACTGATACAAGAACTGACCTTCACAAGACCATTTGAACAAGGAGTTGACTATATAATGGCTAAAAAGTAAAAAGCTCAAGCAATTACTAAGAAAGTACCAGATAAGTCTCTGTGTTTCCATGTTCAGAAAAATTATACATTTCCATTCCAGGACTGCCACTCCTACACAAGATTTAGAAATAAAAGGTGAGAATACAATAGAGTTCAACACGTACTACTGAATGATAATTAAAAAGAACATCATGCTGGATGGATCCATAACATTGAACTGCAGACAACATTTTATTGGAAACCCTAGTTTGCTTCAACTTCTACTTAAGAAAAAATTAACTAACTTCCCAAATAAAAGCCACCAAAAGGAGCTTAAGACTTTCATCCATCTCAAATAACGCATACGAAGGCAACTGGCATGATAGGGAAAAATAAGTGGGGAGGCAAGAATAGTATATTTCAGACCCAGAAAGCCATGTGATACTTTTTCTTTTTTTTATATAAGTAAGAATAATTCATTACTCCACATAATTAGACAAAGCCCAAGAACACAGGAAGTATACAAGAGTTAAACCTAATTACAAGCTAAGAACTGTGAAAAGACAGCATAAAAGTCATTAAAACTAATCCCATTCAATACAATAACCGAAGCCCAAAGTATCAATGTATAGAAAAAAATCTCTAAACCCTCCCATCAAACGTTCCCTATTATCAAAACAGCGACCATTCCTCTCATTCAAAGTACACGTAATACTTCCTAATGAAACAGTCAGATTTGTTATTTGTTATCCCCAATGGCATTAACACCTACTTACCCTTGAAAGATCAACTTCTAATTACAAAACAACTTAATACCTCCAATAGGACTACGATCCTCTAGACCTCCTAGCACAACTCCAAAGTGAAAATCTTCAATCTAAGCCATTATTTTTAAATAATGGTTAAGATTTTTTGTCATCTTCGCATTTATAATATCTTTGACTTTCCTTATCAATTGCATTTCATTATCTTGTATTATGAGATGGAAAAATCTGAAAACTTCAATCCAATAAGAGATGTTTGTGTGTGTGTGTGTGTGTGTGTGTGAGAAGAACTCCATCCTTAGTTACCTCAGGAAGTCTAAAAGATTTCAAAGCCCACCATCAGACAAGAATATTGTACCAATAAGGGTCTCAATATGGAACAAAGAACAGCAGAAAGAAACTATTAGAGAAGCTAGAGAATCTCACCAAGCAAATACCACTTTGAATCCTCAAAACATAAACCCAAGTCTAAAATTATCTGCTGCAGCTTCCAACTAGCAATCAAATACATAGGGCTGTGGGTGTATTTATATATGCATATACGGTTCAAACTAAACTAAAAAGAGTCACAAACAGCAGACAGAAGCCTCTCAGTCACAAACGCAAATTTTGAGTATCAAATCCAAACCAGCTTAGCAACCCAGTAGTAAATAACAAATCTTCCTCGCAAATCTATAAAACAAGATCGTCAACTCTCAAATTAACCCGCCGATACACAAATCCATCCATGAATAACAAAAATAGAAACTAAAAAAGAAAAGAATACTAGCTGAACTTGAAAGCCTTTCAGCACCACATTGTTACTGAACCGTACCAATAGAAATACACGGGTAGAAATGAAAAACAATGAAAAAAGTTGAGCAGCGAAGGTTGTTACCAGAAAAAAAAAAAAGAGGAGCTGAATCAGGCCATGGGGAATTGGATCAATTATAGAGAGAGGAGGAGGTTTTCTTCTGCAACATTTTTTTAGCTGTGCGGAGGAAACGCACCTACGAAACCCTAGGAGAAAGGAAAGAAAGGAAGACTTGAAAAGAAGGCGGTAGAAACCGGGGAGGGGAAAGAGATTCCCAATCGATACGAAGCGTTTTACTGTATTTTTTTTGCTTTTTCTGTGTCTGTGGCGAGAGTGCCCCTTGAAGGTGTGTATCCACATTGCCACTTTTTTTTTTTAATAAATAAATTTATATTAAATTAAAATTAGAACAGATACTAGGTTAGGTTTAGATAGTGAGTTGAGTTGAGTTGAGATAAAAGTTAAAAGTTAAATCAAATATTGTTAGAATATTATTTTTTAATATTATTATTATTTTAAAATTTAAAAAAATTGAACTATTTATTATATTTTATGTGAAAGTTATAATGATCAAATGAAATGAGATGAGATGGGTTGAGAGTGTTTCTCAATCCTAGTTTGGGTACTGGTATTAGGGGTGTAAATTCAAATCGGAAAACCGATCGGGACCGGACCGAACCGGTTTTATTGGTTTTATCGATTTTGAACCGGTCCGGTCTGAGACTCGTTCTTAGAATGTGAAAACCGGCCGGTTCTATTTTTAAGATTTTTCGAACCGGATCGGATCGGTTGATAAAATATATATATATAATAATATTTGTATTATTTTAAATATAAGTTTTAAACAAAATATTATATATATATTTATATTAATATATATAAGTTTTATATATTATGTATAATTATACATTTTTATGTGAAATTTTTATATATAATATATATAATTATATATATTCATATATGAAATAATTTCTTATTATAATTTATAAATTATTACATAAAATGTTAATACTAAATCACTAAAAGTTTATAACTAATACTAATATTAAATATATAGTTTATAACTAATACTAATATATAATTTATAACTATACCAATAGTCTAATATTAATACTACTATATAGTCTAATATATTAATAAAAGTATAAAACATATTTTTTTAAATCAGTTTTTTTTTTCATAAACAAATTTTTAATGATAAATTGTGAAACTTACGTTTTAAAAAAATCAGAAAACCGGACCAGATCGGACCGGAAATCGGTAAAATCGGAAGTACCAGTTTAGGAAGGTAACCGGTGTGTAATCAATTTTGAAAAATATAAAACCGGTACATACCGGTTCGGTCCTAGATGAGGTGAGATGAGATGAGATGGGATGAGATATTTCCTGAAAACAAACGAGGCATTTGATTTCTCGTCCTCAAAGGACAAAAACAATGGGAGATTTTGTGGTTGAGCTTGTTAGTGCTACATTCACTCAACCATCATTTGTATTTAATGATGAAGTAGAATGAGGTGAGATTAGAATTATAAAATTAAATAAAATATTATTAAAATATATTTTTTAATATTATTTTTATTTTAAAATTAAAAAAATTAAATTATTTATTTTATTTTATATAAAAATTTAAAAAAATTATAATGAAAAAAATGAAAAAATTTCAAAATTTTTAAAGTTTTACATTTTAATCTTGAAAGAAAACAGGCGGGGCATTAGCATTGGTCTATGCATATGCATATGCAAAGTCATATTTGCATAATATGATCCTAAAATCCTCCACATTGGCTTATGCATATCCAAATATTTAGGTACATATGAACAGTGCTTATCCAAATTTTGATAACCACTATTCACCCTACAAATCATATTTTAATTATTATTTCTCTCTCCTCCCACTCTCTCTCTCACAATCCTTTCCTTTTCTCCCTCATTCAACAACACAACAAACATTCACTTGCACATTCATTTTATTATTATAATATATTATATATATTTTTTTCATTTTATTATATTTTTAATATAATATATAAAAAATTGTATTTTTTATTATTGCATCTGTATTATTACTGTCAAATGTATGTAGTGGATGTTAATTGCAAAATATATATAAAAAAATTAATTTTAGCAAAAAATTAATAATAATATTTTATTATTATTTTGTCTCAAATATGCATAAGCTAATGTGAAAATTTTACTTGAATGACAAAATGGATATGTAAAAGAAGTGATTTTGCATATGCATATGCATAGACCAATGCTAATTAAGCATTGGTAGTAGTTTATGCATCTTCATATGCAAAATCATCCTTTTTGAAGAATGATTTTGTATATGAAAAAAAATCTCACATTGATTTATGTATTTTTGAACCAAATAATAAAAAAATATTATTATTTTTTTATTTTTTATTTGTTTTCTAAAATTATTTTTTATATATATTTTACTATAAACATCCAATTTGTATTATCAACTTGATACAAATTTTATGTATCAAAATCATTTTAATATAAATTTTACAAAATTGATTTTAATGGGTAGGAGAGAGAAAAAATAGTAAAATAATATTTGAAGAATGAATAGTACTTCTTCAAATTTGAAGAAGCGCTATTTATAACTATTCAAAAATTTAGAGATGTATAAGTTAATATAGATAAATTTAAAAATATACTCTTTAAATTTAAAGATAAAGATAAAGATAAAGAATTCACTACCAATGTTGCTCGCCAAAAAGTTCTAGATTTTGGTGTTGTTGCGGTGAAGAAGATTCGTGCAGAGCCCATAGATTCTGTGATCTAGAAGTTGTAGTACAAGCAAATATTTCTTATCGTAAAGCTGGCTATTTATATATCATTTTAAAAATTACTCATCATCTTTTTAATTCTTTTTTTTTTTCTTTTATCTTCTAAATTATCGTCAAATATTAATAGAGAAATAAATAGAATAATGGTAGATATAATTATAAAATATGCATATTTTACACACTGCCTTTGAAAAAAATGGAAATTTATTATTAAAAAATAATTTTTTTCATGTAAATCTCATATTTATTAATTTTTTTTTAAAAGTGCCACCCTGAAACAACAAATATTATTTCTAAAACAAAATATATAAGACATGCAAAATATATAGACAAGAATGGAACCAAATATAGTAAGGACATCATTTATCTATATACATACATGAGAGGAGAATATTGCTTTACTAGGTATCATAAAGCAATAATTTATTATGTAAGATTTAAATTTTATGTTATAAATTATAATATAATATTATTTCATATATAATTATATATATTATATAAAATAATTAATTAAAAAACATATATAGATATATATATATATACGAACCTGTCCGGTGCTAGAAAATCTAAAATTGGAACCAATTTTGATCAGTTTTTAAAATGGAGGAACGGTCCCAGATCGAACTGGTTTAGAATTGGACCAAACCAACCGGTCTGGCCGTTTTTCTGGTTTATTTTTATAGTCCTAGTAATTGTTATTAAATGAGTTCTGCTACTCATCAATTATATATTCCACATTTTTTTTTTAATTCTTCATAAATTAATTGAACTTTTTTTTATCATCATTCAAATACTACATATTTAATAAGAGAAAAAAATAAAAAAAAGTGTAATATATATATATATATAGAGAGTATGAGTAATATTTTTCTTATTAAATTATTAATCTCGATCGTCCTTTACTTTCTGGCAACAAGACAAAAACCTCGTCCTTATAGTAGTCCTGATTTCGTCATTGTTTGTTATTTCTCTTTTGCGATCAGAATATCATATATTGGAAAGTAGTAATGTTACATACAATCGTAGAATACGTAAATATTATATAATTATTTTAAAAAAGAGTGAGATTCATTGTTAAAAAATTAATTTCTTTTTATATGAATCCTATATTTATTTATTTTATTCAAAACGACTGTACGATACTTACACACTAATAACTACAAATATCATTTCTAATAGGAAAGATGGATTTGTCCAACACTTTGCTATGTCTTTGCATCACCTGGGTCATCATCCAAGCCTTCCGCATAGTTCGAAGCAGGACTGCAACTCCGAAAATGCTTCCACCAGGTCCAAAACCATATCCAATAATCGGAAACCTCTTGGATATGGGTGACAAATCCCACAAGTCCCTGGCCATGCTTGCCCAGATTTATGGCCCCATCATGTACCTAAAGTTAGGCCAAGTAACAACAATAATCATTTCGTCGGCACAGATGGCAAAAGAAGTCCTTCGAACGCATGACCAACAGCTGTCCAGCCGCACAATCCCGGACGCACTCCGAGCCCACAAACATGACGAGTTGGGGATGGCATGGATGCCAGTTTCGACCCAATGGAGGAACCTTCGCAAAATCTGCAGTGGCCAGCTATTCTCCAACAGAGCACTCAATGACAACCATGATGTCCGGCGGATGAAACTGCAAGAGCTCCTTGCCGAGACTCATCAAAGCAGCCTAACCGGCGAGGCAGTAGATATTGGCAGGGCGGCTGTCAAGACTACGCTTAACCTGTTATCAAACAAAGTATTTTCGTTGGATTTAGCCTATTCGGATTCTGACATGGCTGGAGAGTTCAAGGAGATTGCGGGGGATATCATGAGGGAGGTAGGGAAACCCAACTTGGCAGATTATTTTCCTCTGCTTAAGAAAATCGATCCCCAAGGTGCAAGGTGGCGCCTGACAGTTCACTTTTCAAAGCTAATAGACATCTTTGATCGCTTAATTAGCCGGAGGTTGCAGTTGAGGAAAGTGTCTGGTTATGTCACCAAAAGTGATATGTTAGATACCCTTCTCAATATCAGTGATGACAACAGTACGAAGTAGGACAAAACTTCGATAGAAAACTTGTTCCTGCTATGTACCACCATTATTAGGAAGGGTAGTTATTTACTACTTTATTTCAAGTTTTATATTTTTTTATTATTTTTTTTTAAGTATTTTTTATCGTTCTTAACTATTAAAAAAAATTAAAAATATATATAATTTTATTAATAATCATTTCCTTAACCATTAAATAAAATAAAAATTAAATATAAAATGAGTTATAAGAAGGTAGTAATCCTATCATTTTTTTATTAGAAAAATAATATTTTTCAGAATATTTTACACAACTATATTTTAAATTAGAGATATTTTTATAAAACATCTTATAAAATAACATCACGTTACAAAAATATCCTTATTTTATAATATTATTCTGCAATATATTGTACAATATATTATGTATATATTATTACTCTCATTATTACTCTTTCTTTTTCTCTGTCCTCTTTTTTTTTTTCTCTCTCCTCATATTGCTTACTTGGATTTTCAAGAATTGTATTTTTTTTTTTTTTTTTTTGCGTGTTAACTTCAAATTTAAATTGAACAATTTTTATACCCGCCTTGAGTTATATAATAACTTTTCAGACATAAATCATGCTATACAAAAAGAAATTAATAATATTTGTAGTATTCTAATGTTTGTAAGTTTGCCTACTTATTTAGAAAAAATGTGAGAAGTAATTTTTTTAAAAAAATGTGAACTTGCATAATTTAAAATTGTATATCATTACTCTTATACTTGATCGGTATTCTATCATTACCAATCTTATCGTTTTAAATTTTATTCAAAAGTGTATCGGCCGACTAAGGTCTCGTTTAGTTAAACAGATGAGATAAGCTATGAAAGTTGAAAGTTGGATAAAATATTGTTAGAATATTATTTTTATTTTAAAATTTAAAAAAATTGAATTTTTTATTATATTTTCGTGATAATTTGAAAATATTATAATTATTAAATGAGATAAGATTAGATAAATCGAGATGGTTTATGTAATTGATACCTAAAACTAACACCTTCATCCATCGTAATATGAAAAGAAAATTTTTCAATTTTTTATTTTTATTTTTTGGATGGTGTTTTGGGTTAGGTCCTATTTGTTGCGGGCATCGAGACAATCGCAACTAAAGTGGAATGGGCAATGGCAGAACTATTCCAAAACCCAGAGGCGTTGTCGAAAGCCAAAGAAGAGCTGAAGCAAGTAATTGAGAAAGGCAACCCAATAGAGGAATCGGATATTGCACGGTTACCGTACTTACAAGCCATAGTCAAGGAAACGTTTAGATTGCACCCAGCAATTCCATTTTTACTACCCAGAAAAGCCGATGAAGACGTAGAAATCAACGGTTATGTTATCCCATAGGGTGCACAATTGCTAGTGAATGCATGGGCCATAGGCCGAGACCCGAGCTTATAGGAAAATGCAAGTTCATTTATGCCAGAGAGGTTCTTGGGATCCGATATTGATGTTAAAGGTCGGAACTTTGAGCTTTTACCATTTGGTGGTGGAAGAAGAATATGTCCTGGTTATCCTTTGGTGACGAGAATGCTGCACTTGATGTTAGGTTCTCTTATTCACAACTTCGATTGGAAGCTCGAAGATGGAGTGAAAATCGAGGATATAAGCATGGAAAATAAGATTTCCTTAACATCACATATTGCTCACCCACTTAGAGCTATCCCTATTCCAGTCTAAGTTTTGTAGCAATGAATATATATGTATGTGGTGACTTATGTTTTTATTTTGTTTGCTTTATTTGTATTTGAGGTATATGATTATTATTATTATTAAAGCTTAGCTTTGGCTTTAATTAGAAGAGGGAATTAAAGGGGTCGTTTCTTCTTTGGAAGGAGAAATAAATCGCTCACAAACTTGAAGAGATAAATTCAATTCATACGCTTCACATATCGCACACCACACACCATTTTTTTTGTTATTTTTTTCTCTTATAAAATGTATGGTATATAGATAATGAGTAGAATAATTTAATTATTTTAAGAAGAATAAAATCAATTTTTTAAAAAATATAAAAAAAAAAGTGTGGCTTGTACTATGTGAGATTAATGAATAGGTAATGATAGGGTTACTACTCTTTTACTATACATTTACTACTTATAGTGTATTTATTTTTTTATCATTTTCTTTTAAGTATTTTTTTAACATCTTTTAACATTCTTAATCATTAAGAAAAATACAAAAAATATATATAATTTCCTTCAATCAGTTTTTTTTGCACAAAAATAGAGCAAGTGAATGATAGCCTTCCACAAAGCTGCGAGTTGATGCTCGTGCCCATACCTACTTTTCAAGAGGACCAAAGTCAGCAGATAGATTAAAGGTAGGGGTGTAAACTTAAATTGAAAAATCGGAAAACTGGACCGGACCGGACTGGTTGGACAGGTTTTGAACCGGTCCGGTCCGGAACCGGTTCTTGAATTATGCAAACCGGCCGGAACCGGACAGGTTCCAGTTCTACGATTTCCAGAACCGAATCAGACCGGTTGGAGAAAAAAATATAAAAATATAAAAATTAATATTTTATATATAAGTTACATATATAATATATAATTATATGTGAATTTTTTATATATAATATATATAATTATATATCATATATGAAATAATTTCATATTATAATTTATAAATTATAACATAAAATGTTAATCTTAAATATGAACAATTGTAATTTGTTTGATTATATGTTATTAATATAATTATATATAAGATAAGGTTATTGTAATTTATAAAATAAAAGTTTAATCTTGAAGATGAAAATTTAATTGATCATATGCTTTAAACATAAAAAATATATATTAAATTATATTATATATAGTCTAATATATTATATAGCTATACTAATATATAAGTTTATAACTAATACTAATTTTTTTACTAAAATAGATTTTTTTACTAAAACAGATTTTTTTATTAAAACAGATTTTTTTAGTAGTGTAGATTTTGTAATAGAAACAGATTTTTAGAACAGATTTTTTGAAGCAGTTTTTTTTTTTTTTTTTTTTTTTTTTTTTAACAGATTTTTTTTTAATGATAAACTTACATTTTAAAAAATCGGAAAACGGAACCGGAAACCGGTAAAATCGGAGATATCGGTTTAAGACGGTAACCGGTACGTAATCGGTTTTGAAAAATACAAAACCGGTACATACCGATTTGGTCCTAAATTTTATCTAAAATCAGACCGGACTGGACCGATTACACCCCTAATTAAAGGTTTAAATCGAAAATAATATAGAATTTCACGAGCTCGATTGTTCAAATCAACGGATTAAATTAAAGGTAATCCTAAATTAAAATAATTTAGTATTGAATCTGAGTGTGAGTTTTGATGTGTTTGTTTTCAATTTTTTAAGAAAAATTGATCATTCGTAAAATATAATTTTTTAAAAATATTATTATTACGAAAGTACTGATTTTAAAAACATTATTAGAGATAAGTAGTTTTAAAAAATTCATTACAGATAAACAATCAAAATAGTAAATTTGATGGCTCGATAGGATATAACCCGTTGTCCAAATAAAAAATTTATATTCGAAACCTTCCAACCCTTGAAAAAAATAAAAAATAAAAAAATAACCACGAGTGCAACAACAAATACTGGGATAGCGGAATAGAGTGGTAATAGAAGACCTGTGTACTGTGTCTTCCAATCATGGAGCGGTGATAGGCTTATAACTCAATCTCATTTTGTTTATCATTCTTAATAAAATAATATTTTTTAAATATTTAAAAACATCAAATCAGAAAATATATTATTTTAATCTATACTAGTAAATAAATTGTTAACAAGTTCTTAGTCTATAATTTTTGTTTATTATGTCATCATTAAATAAAAAATAAAAAAGGTAATCATCACTATTACAGAAAGGTCAGGACTAGAAAAATAAGAAAATTCTCTAAACTAGATGACAAAATAAGAAAGGAATCTATCAATGTGTTGTCGAATGGAAAATCTGCATGTGATTGGAAAGTTTCAGTCTGCAAGGATTTTTTATCCGAATTTTTTAGTAATGTTTTGAATATCACGTCGATGTTATATCAATTATTATATTAAAAAGAAATATTTAAATTCTCATATTTATAAAAATACTATCAAGCCATTTTATCTTATCTTAACTAGTATGATAAATACTGGCCGTATCGGCCGGTACAATACGAGATTAAAAATATTGATCTTTAGTCCCCGTTTGTAGATAGAAATACTATCAAGTCATTTTATCTTATCTTATCTCATATTATTATTATATTTTTTTTAAATTCTCATGCAAAATATAATAAACAATTTAACTTTTTAAATATCAAAATAATAAGATTATTAAAAAATAATCTTTTAACAATATTTTATTCACTTCATCTAAAACTATTTGATCTCATCTCATCTCAGTGTTCAAACGAGCCCTTAATAAAAAATACTACTTTGCCTCGTTAATATATATAGGTAAATTGATATCATTAAACTAAAAAAGAGATATATGAGGAGGGGGTGGAGTTTCCTAACAATCGCCCCAAAAAGCAATAGAAAGCAGTGCAAACTGTTGAACGGGTTTATTTGGAACCAATTTCTTGATTTCTACCCATGTCTTACGAGAGGACGCCGTCTTTTAGAAAAATGGAAATATGTCAGCAAAAAAGCGAATGATAGAACTACCGCTTGAGACGGTGGAACTTCTGCTGAAAGCGGTAAAAGTGGCGGGTGCACTATCACATATTGTCTGGAGATGATTTTTGGAGAGGTCCATGGTCCCTCTTACAAATCACTGGTTAGGGAAAGCGGTAACATAAGGTAGCAACCGGAATCTAAGCCGAGTTGCCGGCGACAGATCAACACAGGCAGTGGCAACTTTGCCTCATTAATATTACTGCTAAAAGTTACCATTTGAACATTTTAATCTTGAATTTTTTTTATTTTTTTATTTAGTAATTAAGATAGAGACTATTAATAAAATTATATATTTTTAAAATTTTTACTTAATAACTATAAATGTTAAAAAAATATTGAAAAGAAAATAAATAAAAAACACCAGTGGTATGCCTGGCCCGCTAGCACCTTCCATTAGGAGTGCTACCCATACCGTGTGGGGGCACCCCCTCAAATCTTAATGCAGACCTATATAAGGATTGAGCCAAGCAGAATTCGCTATTATTTGGATTTTCTTTACTGTCAGTCGAACATCTTTACCTTTCAAAGATTTTATCATCTCCCACAACATAACTTATCTCTAAAAAACTCCTATTGATAATTTTTTTACAGTTTTTAGAAGTAAAAAAATACAAAAAACTCAAAACATTTTTCACAAAATGTCACAGATTAATTGTAGTGGATGAATGTAATAAGGAAGATGAATGAGAAATGATACTGAAAATGCAAATATGTATATTGATAGAGATGAAAGTGAGGCAGCTTCCTTCGAGGGAGGCTCCTCCAAATTGAGTATAGAATATTTTGGATTATTTGCATAAATAACTCTATCAGAGTGACAGACCTAAATAGTACTAAAAGTAAGAAATGACTAAACTGCCCTTTAACATTTCATGGGCTATAGCTAATACATTCGAAAGAAAAGCAAATAACAATGGCCCAGCAGGTGAAGCTTCCAGCCCATGTTCCCTGTAAAACTGAAGCTCGAGACCATTCCTTCCGTTTTGCCCATGAAGCTCATAATCTAAAGCCCATAATCACACTTAAACATTCTAGGGTTCGGTCGATCTCTTCTTTCCCAATTCCTCACATTTCTTCAAACACTTCGTGCGCCCCTCCGCAGCTGCGCATCTCCTTTTCACTTCCCTACCCCTAGCCCGTCGTGTAACAAATCCCCCTCCTTTAGAGAACTTTGCCCACAAGGTGAGGGAAGTCCTCGCGTAGCTGTCGGTATGGTTCCTAGGAAACTTCCTCCAAGGGTTGCCCTTGCCAGCGAACCAATACCTCGACTAAAGGCAGGTTCTTTACTTTCCTCATCCTTTTTGAAATGATTTCCTCTTTCAAAATACCCTTTGAATTAACTGGTGGTAGGGTAGGCAATGGGTTTACATTCTGAGCTATGGTTTGCTTTAGTTAGGACACATGAAAAATGTTGTGTATCTGTGCTGTGCTAGGTAGCTGGAGTTTGTAAGCCACTTCACCGATTTTTTCCTGGATCTGGAAAGGGCCACAGTGTGACACCCCCAATCCCCCTTATATAAATACACAGGGATCGAGACGCCAGGATGGTGACAACACGGTCACGCATCCCAACGAAATGTGCTCAAGTGTGTGTGCAACATGCAAAGGTGTACAATAAAAGTCGCAGCGGATAATATAAATAAGTCAACTAAGTACCAGAAATTTAAATACAAATATTCAACACAATTTATCTTTAAAAAATATACAGTCATCCCAAATATAATACAAAAGGTAAATACATAAATTGATAAAAACATAACTCACTAAACAGTAGCAATCCCAGATCACTCCTCCAAGGGAGCCAAGCTAAGGCTCGTCATCATCATCTGCATCAAATCTGCGATACCATAAAATGGTACCACAGGTAAGTATAAACCAAACAACTCTCGGGATAGAAATACATTAATGCAACCAACAATATAGCAAAATACATTTAGCCATAAAATATTATTTTTTTCCAGAAAAATGATTATTTCCAACACATGCCAAAAATCTCATTTTGGCCCAAAATATCCGTAAAACATTTTCTCATAAAATGATTCACACAAACAATCCATTTATCGGACACTGTAGGCGGGAATCGCAGGCGGGACTCTACCACCGTCCCTGCTTACCACCATCCCTACCGCGTGCACCGTAGGCGGGAATCACAGGCGGGACACAACCACCATCCCTGCTTACCACCATCCCTATCGCGTGCACCGTAGGCGGGAATCACAGGCGGGACTCTACCACCATCCCTGCTTACCACCATCCCTACAGTTCCTTTACACACAATGAATACTTAACAGAGCACTGTAGGCGGGAATCACAGGCGGGACACAACCACCATCCCTGCTTACCACCATCCCTACAGTCTCTTTTCCTTTTACTCACATGAAAATCCAGTTCCAATAAACACATGAACATGTATGCAATCATGCGAAAACCCAGTTTTCTTTACAAACATGATCATGCATGCAATATGCGATGTATATGAACAAGCCATAACCAACAACCAACAACCACAATTCACAATGCAAACAAACACACAACTCCGTCCACAATCCATCCGACCCCCGAAACTCCTCGGACTCAGTCCGGCAAAACAAACCAATTCACAGATAATATGTGTTAGTGCAAAAATATATTTAAATCACGAAAGTTCTTTAAAGAAAATACTTACAGTGCAATATAACAATTTTCGGAGGATCACGAAGTTGCAAGTGGTGATTTCTGAGCAACACCACAGTGTAAAATACACTGTGGCCGTGGGTCACAGATACCCACTTTTCAACGAGGACAAACGAAGACCCAAAAATGGTAGGGTAGGGCCTAGAGAGGTCGGTGAAGCCAATGGTGGTGGTGGTTTGCCGTGGGAGGCGGCGGAATGGGCGGTAGAAGACCAAAATGCCCAAATCGGAAATGTAGTTGGTGGAGCTTCACCGGTGACGGATCGGAGGTGGGGTTGGGTCCAATGGGTTGCCAAGAGGTCGGGGATGAAGTGGTAGGAAGATGGTGGTCAATGGCGGTGCGACGGCGGCGCAACAGCGGAAAGAGTGCCGCGGCATCGAAGGGCTACTGGTGGTTAACGGCGGCACGGATGGAGGTGAGGTTGGTCGGGTGAGGTCGCCGGTGGCTGGGGAAGCTAGCGGGCTGGGCGGTGAAGGCCACCGCCGGCTCAAGGCGGCGCTGGCGTGAAGGTGGCCCGCGGCTTCGTGGGGGGCGTGTGGGCTACCGGCGGCGAGGTAGGGGCTGAGATTTGGGAGGTGAGGTCGCCGGAGGGAGGGGGAGCTGGTCGGCCGGGCGGTGTCGCGCACGGCGGCGCGACGGCGGCGGGCTGGGGAAGAGGAAGAACGGACGGAGAGAGAGGGAGGGAGAGGGAGTTGCGCGCACGGGGGAGGGGAGAAATAAGGAAGAAGAAAAAAAAGAAAAGAAAGAAAAGAAAAGAAAAGGAGAGGAAGAAAAATGGAGGGAAAAGAAATGAGGTCCAATCCTCATAACTTGGGTCACAAAAATGATCCAACGGAAATGATTTTAAAACCACAAGTTAAATAAAATAATTTAAACTTAATGGTAAAGTCAAATTGAAATAATTAAATCCCACAGTAATTAATTTAAATATTAAAAGCAATTTAAATGCATAACAATAAATAAATATTTGGAAAGCACATAAAAATAATTTTCACCAAATTAAAATCATAGAAATAAACTTACTAAAAATCCAACCAATTTTAAAATAAGAGGATAAATTTTTGAACAATAAAAAATAATCCTTCAGTAAAAATACACTGAAATACGGGGTGTTACACACAGTAACGAGGGGCTAGTTTAAAGCTTTGTTTGTGATGAATCGAAGACTGTCGATATGGCTGTAGTCGTAAATAGACCCAGTCCCCTGCCCGGGAGTGTTGTTCTTTCCTCTTTTTATCCGCATACTTCTTCATCCTTTCTTGAGCCCTAACAAAGTTTTATTTTAACAGGTGCCAAATTTGATCTCTCTATTGTAAGGTAATCTCGACCTCCACTACTCTTGCTGTGTTTGGTAGGTAACTAGTCAGTTTAGGTGGTATGTAGCCATAAAGTGCCTCAAATGGGGTAATTTTAGTTGAGGCATGTTGGGTTAAGTTATAACACCATTCAGCCAAGGCAACCCAACTAGATCGATCCTTAGGATTGTCATTGACATAGCTCCTTAGGTAGTTCCCAACCCACTTATTCACTGCCTCTGTTTTACCATCTGTTTGAGGATGGTAGGCAGTACTAAAAGCCAGTTGCACACTCTGCAATAAGAACAATTCCTTCCAAAATTTGCTTGTGAATGTGGGGTCTCTATCTGAGATAATGGAATGGGGCATTCCATGTAGCTTAAAGATATGCTTTACAAACAGCTGAGCTACCACCTTAGCTGCGTAGGGATGTGAGATGGGTATGAAGTGGGCATACTTTGTAAATCTGTCCACTACTACCCACAAAGCATTAAAACCTTGAGAAATGGGTAGGCCCTCTACGAAATCCATGGAGATGTCTGTCCAATGGCTGGATGGTATTGGAAGAGGTTGTAGGAGTCCACTAGGTAATATGTTATCCACCTTCACTATCTGACACGTGTCGCAGCTCCTTAGAAAGAACTTTACTTCTCTTTTTAAACCAGGCCAAAAGAAATCTTTAGTGAGTCTATACAGTGTTTTATCAAATCCCAAATGGCCCTTATGGGGATGCTATGCACCAAGTGTAGGATTTTGTCAATGAGGTCTGAGTTGGTTGGAATATAGATTCTGTTTTTATAGAATAAGACCCCATCTTTGACCACATAGTGAGGTGGTAATCTGCTTTCTTAGTGTTTTTGAAACAATGATGTTACTTCTGTATCAAAGTCATAGAGGCTTTTAATTTCAGTGAGCCAATCCCATCTAGGAAGTGTAATTAGAGTCACAGTCACTTCATTTTCTAGCTCCTGCCTAGATAAGGCATCCGCCACCACATTCTCTCTGCCCTCTTTGTGTTCCACCAAAAAATCATACCTCATGAGCTTCAATATCCATTTTTGCTGCATTGGAGTGCCCACTCTTTGATCTAGCAAAAATTTCAGACTTTGGTGGTCTGTTTCTACTATGAAAGAGTGTCCCAACAAGTATGGCCGCCATTTCTATATAGCTGAAACTAGCGCCATTAGTTCCTTTTTCGTAAATTGACATAGCTAGTGCTCGGCCCTTAAGAGCTTGACTGAAAAAAGCGGTCTCCCCTCTTGTATTAGCACAACCCCAATTACTTTCCCAGAGGCATCACATTCAATTACAAAGGGTAATTGAAAATTAGGTAAGACCAAAATTGGTGGCTAAATCACGGCCTGTTTGAGCTGGTCAAAAGCAACTTGGGTTGTCTCACAACACTTAAAACTGTCTTTCTTCAATAGTTCAGTTAGCTTTGTTGCCACTGCCCCATAGCCCCTCACAAATCTACGGTAAAAACCCGTTAGCCCCAAAAACCCTCTCAAGGCCTTGATAAACCTTGGAACAGGCCAATTCTTCATGGCTTTCAGTTTATCTGGGTCAATTCTAATGCCTTGGCCTGAAATGAGATGGCCCAAATAGGCAATTTCTTCTTGCCCAAAACAACACTTACTTAATTTGGCAAAGAGTTGGTTCTGTCTTAGTAATTCAAAAGTGACTTTCAAGTGGGATAAGTGCATCTCAACATAACTACTATAAATTAGTATATTATCAAAAAATACCAAAATAAAGCAACGGAGATAGGGCTTAAAAACCTGGTTCATTAGGTTTTGAAATGTTGAGGGCATGTTAGTTAAGCCAAAAGGCATAACTAGAAATTCGTAGTGGCCTTCATGTATCCTAAAAGAAGTTTTAGGAACATCCTCTGGACGCACCCTGATTTGATGGTAGCCCGACTTCAAATCAAACTTAGAAAAAATCTTAGCTCCATGGAGTTCATCCACTCATCCACCATCGGAATATGATATTTATCCTTAATAGTAACACTATTCAATGTCTTGTAATCCACACATAATCACCGAGTCCCATCAGCCTTTCTCACCACAAGGCATGGGGATGAGTAGAGGCTTTGAGATGGTCGTATAACCCTTGATTCCATGAGTTCCTTCATAATCTTTTCAATTTCTTCCTTTTAAAAATAGGGGTAGCAGTATGGCCTCACTGAGATTGGTTTTGTTCCTAGTTGTAGGGTGATAGAATGGTCATGTGTACGGTTAGAGGGTAGGCCTTTTCGGGTGGAGAAGATGTCTTGGTAATTGTTGAGTAGGTGCTAAATTGGTTCAAGGAGAGAATGAGTTGGGTTTGTCGAGGACTCTTCAATCAGCTGCAATAACAGTCCTTTAGTCTCCATATGATTAGTTCTCTGCATTGACCCCTCCTCAAGCAAGTGATGAGCATTCAACCCCTTAAGAATTACAGTCTTGCCATTGTGTTGGAATTGCATGGCCAATTCCTTGAAATTCCAAAGGATGGGTCCCAATGCTTGCAGCCATTGGACCCCTAAAACTATGTCACATCCAGCTAAGTCCAGCAAATACATGTTGACCTAGAACACCTTTCCTCGGATGATAATATTGACCCCCACCACCTTCCCTTCGCTCTCAAGCTGATCTCCATTTGCCACTTTAACTTTAACTTTTTCATTTGATAAAACTGACAATAGGAGACGCGAGATAATGGTAGTATCTAGGAAGTTATGTGTACTTCTTGAATCAATTAGAACCGGTTACACCTTGGCAACCAATTCTCCCTTTAATCCTCATGGTCTTGGGATTAAGAGAGCCAATAATGGCATGGAGTGATATTTCAGGCTCCCTTTCGGGTCTGGGCAGATCTGAATAGTCAGGTTGTGATGTCAAAATGTCTTGTGGTTCTTCTACTAAGGTGTCATCCTCCAACACCTCCTCAATGAGATAGAGTTTAGGACTTTGGCACCTATGGCTTGGGTGCCATTTGGAGTCACAATTATAGCATAGGCCTTTTTCACACTTCTCTCTCATTTGGGTTGGGCTAATCTTATGGACAGGTACAATAGGTTTTGGATTGTGTTTTTGGTTGTAACATTAGGTGGTTTGGGTGTGATTGAATTTTAAGGTGGATGGTTCAAAATGGTGGTGGTTATCGGTTATGGGAATGAATTTCTTGTGTAAGGAAGCTTTTTCCTCTTGAATTTTTGCAAGGCCATATGCGGAGAGGAGGTTGTGTGGGTTAAACATGCGAATTGTCAACCTTATATCATCATGCAGACCACTCAAAAAACAGCTTAGTTTGTACTGTTCTGAGAGCCCTTTCAATATGTTTGATATGGCCTCAAACTGAGCCTTATATTCCTCAACAGATCCTACTTGTCGGAGCCTAGTTAATTACTCCATGAGGTCATCATAACTACTTGTTAAATTAAAATTAGAACAAATGACCGGAGACGTTAGGTTTGGATAGCGAGTTGATATGAGATGAAAGTTAAAAGTTGAATAAAATATTATTAGAATATTATTTTTTAATATTATTATGGTTTTGATATTTAAAAAAGTTGAATTATTTATTATATTTTATATGAAAATTTCTAAAAGCTATAATGATGAAATGAGATAAGATGAGATGGGTTGAGACTGTTTCTTAATCCAAATTGAACAGGCCTAGTTTGGGTACTGGTATTCTCATAATACCTCACTACTATTTATTATTTTATTATTACTTTTCACTACTATTAACTAATATTCAATATTATATAATTACTTTTTCAGTACTATTCACAGAATATCTGAGAATACCTCACTATCCAAACGCAAGGAGTCGTTTGAATAGTGAGATAAGATGAGATGATTTTAGATGAGTTGAATAAAATATTGTTAGAATATTATTTTTTAATATTATTATTGTTTTGAAATTTGAAAATGTTAAATTGTTTATTATATTTTGCATGAAAATTTGAGAAGTTGTAACGATGAAATGAGATGAGATGGTTTCTGTATCCAAAATTAGATATACATTAGTGAGATTTTATAAAAGTAAACTTATAAATTGACGTAGTTGATATGATACGTCAGAGTATAAAATTATTTTTATTGTAAAGTAGATTTTGGGGATGCTTGAAAAATTAGATGAGATTAGAAATCTGTAAATAGTAATAAAATTGTTTGAGTTATAATGTTTTATAAGGTTTTGAGAAATGAAAGAGAAAAAGTTAAATAAAAATATTATAAAGTTAAAATATTATTAGAATATAGTTTTTTAATATTATTTTTATTTTAAGATTTGAAAAAATTAGTGGGTGAGATTTTTTGCAATTTTCTTGTTAAAAAATGTTTGTTAAAGTGGTGTCCATTGAAAATAGTTTCGAATGAATATTTTTGTGAAAGATCTCCTTTTAGATTTTGTGTTACATGACGGGCTGGGGGAGGGAAGTGAAGAGGAGATGCGCAGCTGGGGAGGGGCGTACGAAGTGTATGAAGAAATGTGAGGAATTGGGGAAGAAGAGATCGACCGAACCCTAGAATGTTTAAGTGTGATTATGGGCTTCATGGGCGAGACGGAAGGAATGGTCTCGGGCTTCAGTTTTACAGGGAATGTGGGCTGGAACTTCACCTACTGGGCCATTGTTTGCTTTTCTTTTTGATGTATTAGCCTATAAAATGTTAAAGGGCAGTTTAGGCATTTTCTGCTTTCAATACTATTTAGGTCTGTCACTTTGAGAGAGTTAGTTATGCAAATAATCCAGAATATTCTGTACTCTCTGAATTTGGAGAAGCCTCCCTCGAAGTAGACCTCACTTTCATCTCTATCAATATACGGATTCTCATTTTCAGTATTATTTCTCATTCAACTTCCTTATTACATTCATCCATTACGATTAATCTGTTACAAGTGGTATTTAGAGCCCTCGGTCCTCTTCTTACAATGGCAGAAGATACACGTTTCACACAGCTCCAAGAAGGATTTAACTCCTTCAAGGAATCGACTAAAACTCATATGAAGCAAACTGAATCTCAGTTTACTATTATTGGAGTAGAAATGCAAGCTGTACAGCGGCAAATGGAGGCCATGATGCATCAGTTTACTGCTATGGCTACAGACCTGCAAAACGTGAATCACCATAAATCAACAAACTCAAATGAGGCAGGAGGTTCAAATCAGAATGATCATATGGTGTTGCATACAGGAGAAGTGCACCTGAGAGCTATAAGATTGGATTTGGCTTTACAAGGTGAACCAATTTTTTTCATTTCATAATCCGTTACTTCAACATTGTTTGAGACGTGCTTCTTTCCATATAGAGGGCAAGGCTCTCATATGGTTCCAAAATCTTGATGAGTCGGGTGCAATGTTTTGAACACCGTAGCGGATGTCGTACCGGTCAAGACACTGGAACAAAATATTTCGATACCGATACCGTTTCAAGATAGCATTTCGGGATAACGTTTCGGGATAGTCGATATATAAATAAATTATATATAAAAATATATATATATAAATTATATTCCAAAATAATAGTATATATAAATAAATTATATATAAATACATATATATATAAATTATAAATAGTCTAGTCTGAATTGAGGGTTAAAAAATATGCTTGTAGTTTGAAAAAACGAAAAAAAAAAAAAAACCATAGGCTGAAATTGAGGCCGGTACGAAAAATTTCGACCGTACCAGCCGGTACGGTATGAAATTTAAAACACTGGTCGGGTGTGTTAACATCTTGGGATGAATTTGTTGAAGTTTTATTGCTTAGATTTGGGTCAAGTAGCTATGATGATCCCATGGAGCAATTATCTAGGCTCCGACAAGTAGGATCTGTTGAGGAATATAAAGTTGACCTTATCAAACAGATTGAGAAGGCTCTTAGAACGGTACAAACTAACCTGGTTTTTGAGTGCTCTGCGTGATAATATAAGGTTGACAGTTCACATGCTTAACCCACACAACCTCCTCTCCGCGTATGGCCTTACAACAATTCAAGAGGAAAAAGCTTCCTTACACAAAAATTCATTCCCAGAACCACCACCATTTTGAACCGGCCACCTTAAAATTCAATCCCACCCAAACTACCCAACCTGACAGCCAGAAACACAATCCAAAATTGTACCTGTCCACAATCCAATCTCAGGGAACATAACTTAGCTATAGCGACAGCCTCCAATAATAACCTTATTGACTGATAACGCAAGTGACACTCTATATAAACGGTCTAACTATAATGCATCATCAACCATTCTAACTTTTAACACTCAGTTGTGCAAAATCTTCCGAGTTTTATATAAAAACCTGTCAACCTCAATCAACAGATAAAATATGGGCTCGAATCAATTATTTTGGCTTCATTTATTAATTTTTAATTATATGCTCTAGAGAGATTGTAATTAAAAATTTTAGATGAGATAATTTAGATTAATTGAATAAAATATTATTAAAATATTATTTTTTAATATTATTATTGTTTTAAGATTTGATTAATTTGAATTATTTATTATATTTTGTATAAATATTTGAAAAAGTTATAATGATGAGATGAGAGTATTTCTGTATTCAAACAAGACCTAAAATCCACAAACATAAGAAACAATCCATTCCAATTATTTTCCAAATATAATTTCAGTTATTTGAGAGTTGAGGTTTGAGGCTTAGGTTATTCTGGTCTTAAAAGGAATTAAAATGTTCACATAATTGAAGGCACAGCCAATAACCATAGAATCAAGGCATCCAACAAGGGTTAAAAAAAAAAGGAAAAAGAAAAGGAAGTTCAGACCATCTAAACGTGTGAGAGAGACATTGGGAGAACAAGTTTCAATCTTAAAATTACACAAAATATGGTTATCCATAACATTACAAAGTTAAAAAAATGAGTAAAGGGAGGAGAATATCAATACACAGAAGAAGCCACATTGTCCAACCCAAATCCCATAAAGAGCAACTCTGCTTAATCACAGTAAATACCCTTTTCCAATACCTAATTTCAACCACCAATGGATTAGAATGACGAGTAACATTGATGAAAAATGAGTTTCAATTGTATACGGTAAGTTGGGAACTGGTAAATATGTGATCGATGAGATATGTTGGCTTCTGCTGTTTCCAGGGGTGATAGTTCTTTTAGGATAATAGAAGGGATGGTTTCTGGACCTTGAAATGTGTAATGACTCCAAGGTTCGATGTTCGATAGCTGATTGATGGCATGAGTCTATGGCATCTTCTGGATGCTGTGTCTTGAACTTTCAATCACAGGTAGTGACGCAATGACATCAACTCTATGAGATGCATTCCCTCATCTGCCACAGGATCTTCTTCCTTCAATGCCTTGCATGTCATTTTTGGTTTTTTGCAGCCTGCTCCAAAGCTAACGAAGTAAGAAGAAGAAAAATGAAGGATGAAATGGAATGGCGCTTAAAAGATCCAACACTTTTCACAGCATCTTCACACACCACTGCTAAAATATTAAAGAAATTAAATTATGTGTCCTACCAAATAATATATCCTGATGATTAGTATCAGGTGCCATTACAGGTATAATTATATACAGGTCGAGAAAAGCATGTTATGTACATCACAATATCATGCCAGTAAAGCAGGTATTAGATGAGAGAAGTAGCAAAGAACTTGCATGTTTCAGTAGGCGGATTAGATTATTGCTGTTCGTCTTTGCAATTGTTTACTGCAAACTATAATAGCAGGTTACATATGTCCTATGGTAAGTCAAGTAGAAACATGGCAATGGTCTTCAGCAAAAGAACCCCACTGTAGGAAGAAGAGATGAAACTGGACTACAATAAATGCTATTACTGATACAAGTAGATGCAAACAATATAATCTGTGCTTAAGTATATATATATATATAAAGAGAAACAAACAAGTTTTGACCTCAATAAAAGAATCTTTCAATCCAAAAATTCAATCTATTCGTAATCTAATAAAGAAATTATATTTGAGAAGTCCATCCAGCTAATTATAGCTTTCGTTGGGGTTTAAAGAAAATATGAAATATCAAATCGTCAAGGTCGACAGCAAAGACCAAACCTTTTGGAGTTTTGTTAAGACAGAATCTTCGAATGCAGTATAACCAGCCCCAACCAAATTACTTAGTCCATCAGGTTCCGCAGATCTTGGAGCACTTGGAGTCTCTACCACCATTGGTGGTTGCAGAGGTAAAATTAACAATGGATTAGAAAGATGACCACACACACTTGCTGTAGCAGCAACCTAGCAAAAAGGAAACCAAACACTGGTGCTTACAAAAGAACCAAAAAAAAGAAGAAACACTCCAGCTAAAAAGGATAAATATAGTACCATATTAAACTCACCGCCGCTTCTTTATTGGCCATCACAACAAGTGCTGAACCTTTTTTCTTGGAACTCTTAATAACAATATCTTCCACCGCACCAAACTTCGAAAACAACTCTTTCAAACCCTCCGCCGTGTAATCTTCACCAATCTTCTCCCATGAAATTTTAAGCACCTTCTCCTTATCCATCCTGGCCCCAGCAGTACCTGTACCCTCCTTCCTCACTCCTGCTGATTCTCTACTTGTAGCCGATGTCATATTTGCCCCTTTATTTGCATGCATTGCCCGTATTCTAGCAATCTCTTCCTTCAACTTCTTAGCAATTCTATCCTCTTCTTCTCGCTCTTTTGTAGAAGGGTCGGGAGCAAAAGCGGCCCGTTCCCTTTCCTCAAGGTCAGAAACCATCTTCTGCCGCTTAGAATCCCGTTTGGAATCCCGCTCCGACTGTCGACGTTGCTGCTCGCGCTTAACCCGTAGAAGATCATCGAACAACTTCCTGGCCTTTTCATCCTTGAGAATCTCATAGGATGACTGGAGCCTTTGAAAATTGTTTAGGGCTTGTTTATCACCTGGCCTCTTATCCGGGTGCAATTCCAAAGCCTTTGATCTGTATCCCCTTTTAATTTCATCCACGCTAAGCTTGGCGCCTTCCTCACCTGAGGGTAGCCCAAGAATAAAGTAATGATCTACGTCAACATCCATATTTTTACGACGCAGCAGACTACGCAGTTCTGCAAGCAAAAAGGATTACAAAGTTTCGTTCAGGACTTTCACCAAACAGTTTTAGGAGGAAATTCAAATCATTAAAAAATAAATTATAATAGCGATGACCGTGTAATTTTCAAGATTGTATTTACGGACCGATATGCTCCTATTGCCTCATGAGCACCAAAATCGCTGTCATGCCCGGTGCATATGAAAAAGGAAAAAGCGAAACTTGAGTAGCTAATCAAATTACCAGAAAATGACGAGCTGAATCGGGCCGCCGGCCGCGCTTGAACTCAACAAGGAGAAATTCAAGAGACGAGGGGGGTTTTCTGCAAGAATTTTGGTGCGTAGCAAACCTCAAGGGAAGAAGGCGATTCGATTCCTAATTTCGTACTTGTAGGAAGCGTTTTACTCCCGTGTGACGCTCAGTGTCATGAAATTGCGGTGACCGTCCAATCATATTGGGATACGGATAATCGTACCTACACAATTATTTTCATATTTTCCCACAATATTTTTGGAAAAATGTTTTTTTTTAAAATTTAAATTTATCAATGTCAAACAAAATGTAAAAGTTAATTTGTATAGTGAAATTAGACCAAAAGGGTTGGATAAAATATTATTTTTTAATATTATTATTATTTTAAAATTTGAAAAAGTTGAATTATTTATTATATTGTGTAAAAATTTAAAAAAATTATAATGATGAGATGAGATCGTTTTTCTATCCAAATTAGTCCTAAATAAACTCAAAAAACAAGAAGAAAACCAATATCTTCACAACCGTTTTATAACTCCATGGTAAAACATTAATTTTTTCTAAATTCAAAATGCACTAAAGTTAAAGCAATAGTTAGCAAAACTTCCTTTTTTTGATAAACCTCTTCCTTCATTGATACTGTGAGGGAGAGACCCATCCCAGAAGGGCCTACGGCCAAATAGGTCAAGTTACGAAACCCTAGGCCCTTAGATGAAACCCTGCCGTGGGCTAAGAGCCTAGGCTAGAAGACCACATGCCGAGCCCATAACAACAAACCTATTCGGGAAGGCCTTTTGGCATCGAGCTCAGATATGCCAAGGAGAGCGTCTCGGGACTCGATAACCTACCGAGCCCTACCGTATGGGGCTATGCAGAACGCCCTACTATATGTGGACGATTGGACGTGCCCAATCATGGTCTCGTCAGACTCAAGGTATGTCGCATTCAATGCATGTGTCAGATGGCCCGGCACATAACGACATGCCACCCGAGTACGCAGGATGGCTAGGTCACAATCTGACACCCAACCCTGGCAAAAAGGTGGTAACAGGTCTAAACAAGCACGACCTGACAAGCCACGATCTTCCTCGGCTGCCTAAACCATGGACTGACACACTATTGCAGCAGGAGAGGAGTAGTAGTTGGTCTAACTCAAATATAACCTGATACGCCACGACCTCCCTCGGTAGTGGAACCTGAATCAAGTATAAATAACAGCCATCCCTTCTACGGGAAGACTATCTCAAAACTATTTATTATTCTCTCTAATCTTCTGAGCTTTTCTTGTCACTAGAAGATTATTCACTGACTTTGACATCGGAGTGACCCTGGACGTCATCGGAGCCTCTTCTCCCTCTTAGTTGCAGGTGTCGTGAGCTTGGTTATCTCGGTACTGCTCAGGTTGCGAAACACGACATCAACATATACCATTTCATGTTATATGGATTGAGATATTATTGGAGTTTCCTCCAATTCTACAATACAGTCAGATACATCATATAATGCATCTTTTCCTAGACCATGAGCTACAGAATTACCCTCTCGGTGAACATAAGAAACTGTGCATACTTCAAAGTTATTCATTTTCTCTTGAGTATCAGGAATAAGCGTCCCAAAATAACTCCCTTTCTGCTTATTCAACTTGAGATCATCAACAATTGTTTTTGAGTCTCCTTCTAAGAACACCTTTCTCATATCGAATTTAAGGACAAAGTTGATTGTTGTGTAGACTACAATTACCTCAGTTAATAGAGGGTCAGGTATTGATGCCTATTTTTTCTTCAAGGTAGACAAAAAGTTAAAGCAATAGTTAAAGCACTAGTTGTATATTAGCTATATTTATACCATATTTTTAACCAGCAAAACCTTTTGCATTGCATAGAAAATCCTGAAAATTTTCTAGAAATCTTTTTGAGTGTTTTAACTATTGAATTTGTCAGAGTGGTTGGCATATTGAAAATTAATAATAATAAAAAAAAAAAATTCGAGAGGCACTTTTTTAAAATTTGTGAAATTGACAAGTTTCACTTAAAATATAAGAGGTTTTGCCAATATTTTTATGTTGTTTTTATATTTTTTTTAAGTTTTGATGAAAGTGCTAGTATCACTAATAAGATATTTTTCACAAGGTTTTCAAATCTTACTATCTTTAATTTGACGGGTCATTTTATATTATTTCATATATAAATTTGTCACATCAATAGATGTGATTAAGAAAGACAAAATATAAGATAAAGTACAGTATTATCGTTTCCAAAATGATAAAAGAAATATATGTTGAATTCTAATTTCTAAACATGTCTCCAATAAAGAGGAAGTTCGTCAGTTTTTATCCCTAAACAGTCATTATATTTCAAAGCACAAAATCTCAAAAAGACATATAATTCAGTTTGATTTGGTTGTTATGCTTGTAATCGCAAAAGAATTACATAAAAATAAATCCACAAATGACGTGGTGAGATGCGATATATTAGATTGTAAAGTTATTTTTATTGTAAATTAAATTTAAAGAATCATATAAAATTACATCAATTTATAAATTTACTTTTATGATCTTTTTATATTTGTAATACTTCTCATTATAAAATATCAAGATCTTTTAAAGGCCTGTAATGCATGTTGTGTAGTCCAAACCTAGGACAACGAAAAAAGAGGGGAAAAAGGCATTGCAAACCCTTGGTCTTAGATTGTCAAAGAAATGGGCTATCATTGAAGCAAAGCACCAAATGGAACTTTTTTTTTTTTTTTTTTCCCCAAGTAAGAGTAAAATGAAAAGTTTGTCCAAATAAGACTAAGGCCCCGTTTGAATAATGGAAGTATTTCATCACATCTCATCATTATAATTTTTACAAATTTTCACACAAAATATAATAAACAATTCAATTTTTTCAATTCCCAAAATAATAATAATAATAATAATAATAAATAAAATTCTAACAATATTTTATTCAACTTTTTACTTTTATTTCAATCCATCACATCTCAACTCATTATCCAAACGACGCCTGATAATTAAATAAAAAAGATTAAATTAAATGAAAGTTTTAATGAATAGCAACCTCAAATAAACATATCACTATAATATGGTTATAAAAATTTTGAAGGAGGTGAATTTGGACAAGGATTGAGACAATTGATTGATTTTTTTTTTTTAAAGAGACTAGCACCCGGTCGAGTGACTTTCGACATTTTACACCTACCAATAATCAGAAGACACATAAAGATTCTAACAAAAATAAAAAAAGAATTGCATGTAGTGAATCTGCATTAATTTAATCTCCTCCCCCGATCTCAGTTCTCCTCTCTCTGCCCCTCCTCCCCCACCCCTTGAGCCTTTCTCCCCCACTCTCTCTCTCACTAAAATCCTATCTCTCTCATTCGAACATCTCCATCGAAGCCCCCATCTCTCACTATGTCGCTCTCCCCCAAAAAATATTTAGATGCATAATGATCTGTGTTTTCTCATGTTATGGCTTTGGTGAGATTTTTATGGCCATGGAGATGCACTCATTTGTTTAGAGATTATTTATTTATTGTCCATCGTTTTGTATACTTATAACAGTATTGATATTGTTGAGGCCATTTTCTTAATTCTCTTATGGGTGCTATGTCCCTTGAGGTTTGTTGGTCAGCTTACGATGTTTTACTGATTTTTACAAACAACCATTTTTTAGTTACAGTTTTGAGAGGGAGAGAGAGAAGAGAGAGAGGAAAAAGGGAGAGGAGAGGGGAGAGCTCGAGGAGAAGGAAAAGTCAAATAAGACTTCCCTCAATGCACACTCACCGTAAGTCACACAAGTCTCTTATGTGTTAAAATTTTATTGGAGAGTGTAAAATTGAAAAGAACACACTACCGGTTTGAACCTTTTATCTTTCCCCCCCCCCCCCCCCCGCCCCGACAGGTTTGAACCTTTTCTCTCTCTCTTTTTTTTTTTCCTTAGAATTCAAAGGTTTTGAAATATGATCCGAATATGATGGTGTAAAGTTGAAAAGATGAGAAAATTAACTAGGAGAACGAGGAAAATAAAATCTACAAAATGGAGATGCACTCATTTGTTTAGAGATTATTTATTTATTGTCCATCGTTTTGGATACTTATAACAGTATCGATATTGTTGAGGCCATTTTCTTAATTCTCTTATGGGTGCTATGTCCCTTGAGGTTTGTTGGTCACGTTACGATGTTTTACTGATTTTTACAAACAACCATTTTTGAGTTACAGTTTTGAGAGGGAGAGAGAGAAGAGAGAGAGAGGAAAAAGGGAGAGGAGAGGGGAGAGCTCGAGGAGAAGGAAAAGTCAAATAAGACTTCGCTCAATGCACACTCACCGTAAGTCACACAAGTCTCTTATGTGTTAAAATTTTATTGGAGGGTGAAAAATTGAAAAGAACACACTACCGGTTTGAACCTTTTCTCTCTCTCTCTCTTTTTTTTTTCCTTAGAACTCAAAGGTTTTGAAATATGATCCAGATATGATGGTGTAAAGTTGAAAAGATGAGAGAATTAACTAGGAGAACTAGGAAAATAAAATCTACAAAATGGAGATGCGGGGGATCGAACCCCGTGCCTCTCGCATGCAAAGCGAGCGCTCTACCATTTGAGCTACATCCCCATAGATCGTTGAACCATCTTGAGAGTGAAACTTTTAAACAACTAATCCATCATTTCTTTAAAATCAATCTCTCTCTCTCTTGTGTTATTTTCACTTATTTCCTAATTATTTGGTATCAAGTAAATGAATAATAAAGGAGGACATATGGTTAAAAGGTTTATGAATATCATGTTTCGTATAAGAAATCAATTAAACTTAGATTGCTAAAAGTTTTAGGTAAAATTACCGTTTAGGTCACTAGAGTTAAATTTATTCCAAATTGGTACTTGTGGTTGAAAAGGTTTCATATTGATCCATGGTCATATTAATATAGAGTAATATCTTCAATAAATAAAAAATACACAATTAACTTGCTACGTTGGCATAAGTTATTACAAAATAGATAAAAACAGATAATATTTATAATAAGATTACAAGGGTTTAAAATTTATAAATAATTAAAACATACTAAAAAAAAAACACACTCACGAGGCATGGCTCTCGTGGGTGTGGACACCAATGGGCCAATGGCCGCCCAAGGGGATGCCAAGCTTGGGGTCTGGGCGGCCCAATTGCGCTAAGGTGGCCTCGTGGGTCCACCCCTAAGGCATGTTTACATGGAATCAGTTTTCATGCCAGCCTGCACTACGAAACTTGGTAAGATAGCCCACCCATGCTAGTTTTGGAGTTTATAGAACAAAATATTAGGTACAAATCTTAAATAGATAAGTCATATGTAAATTTTATATAAAAAAATAGATCCCACTAAATAATAATAATAATAATATATTTTTATAATTTTTCAAGGTAGTTTTTTTTTTTTTTTTTTTTTTTTTTTTTTTTTTTTTTTATAAAGGTTTGTATGAGACTTGTTTATTTGAGATTTGCACAAATCATTTCTCATAAACAAAGTGTAGTACAGGAGCTTGTGGGTGTGTCTTTGATGACATTTTCTTTAGTGGGTTAGGGATATTGAAGCCGAACATTGATTTTGTTTTTCTTTCTCCGTACTAGGGGTGGGCAGCGGGGCCCAGCTGCCCCGACCCGCTTTCTCCCCGCCTCCGTTAGGCGGGGCGGATCACCCCGCCCGTCAGATGCGGGCGGCGGGGCCACCCGCCCGCATCTGGGGCAACATCCGGGGGCGGGGGCGGGCTGGGGTGACCCCTGCCCCGGATATACCCCGCCCCCGCCCCGCCGGATATTATTATATATATAATTATAATTATATATAATTATATTATATATTATACGTTATTTACATATATTTAAAAAAAAAAAAAACCCAGACGTCGTTTCATGCCTGGGTTTAAAATTAAAACCGAAACCCTTACGCAGCCCCCCCTACTTCTCAGTTCTCACTCTCGCAGCCTCGCTCTCGCCTCTCTCTCTCTCTGAGTTACTTCTCGCAGCCGTGAGCCGCCGCCCGGTCCATCTATCTGCATCGCCATCCCCATCGCACGACTCAGACTCGCACCCGGTTCCTCTCTCTTCATCTCCGAAGGTAAGAAACCCAAATTCGACACTTCAATTTTTTTTTTATATACATATTTAATGGAGATTGGAGGAAGGATGGGGTTTGTCGGAGATGGAGGATGAGATTTTGTGAATTGTGTGCTGTGGAGTTTAGATTGTGCATGTGGTTTGATCTTTGAAATTTTGAATGGCTCCCGTGACCCGTGAATTGTGTGCTGTGATTTTTTTTTTTTTTTGCATTATATAATGTGTGTAAATCACTGAATTTCAATATTATTGTGTCTAGGGCTCCAATCCGAAACCCTAAATTAATTTAGGGGTTTTAATCTTTGAAACCCCTAAATTAATTTAGGGTTTCGAAATACCCTAAAGAGCCCAATCCGAAACCCTAAATTAATTTAGGGGTTTTAATCTTTGAAACCCCTAAATTAATTTAGGGTTTCGAAATACCCTAAAGAGCCCAATCCGAAACCCTAAATTAATTTAGGGGTTTTAATCTTTGAAACCCCTAAATTAATTTAGGGGTTTAATCTTTAAAATTGCTATGCACTAGGGGTTTAAAAAATTAATTTAGGGGTTTAAAAATAGAATTTGATGTTCCCTACCAAATTGAACAAAAAAAAAAAAAAAAAAAGAATGCACTAGGGTATTTCGAAATTCAATATAATGAATTAAGATGAAATATATATATATGAAATTATGAATGTCAAGTGGTACTTTTTTTTATTCTACTTTTTTTTTTTTTTTTATGTTCATTATAATTTATATAGTTGCTATGCTTATGCCTTATAGTCTTTCAAGTTATAAATATATATATATATATATATATATATATATATATTATGAATGTCAAATTCATTTGAACACAAAAGAGAATTTGCATAAACATGTTGTTTTAGTAAAAAGAAAGCATTTAGGGTGACAAGACAAAGCCCTCAACAAATTTGGAACATTCATACTAACACAATAATTATGGTGCATGCCCATTATCGATATGGACAATTGGACATCCATCCTTTTGTAAAGCGACCATAATCATTATTATCCATTCATATCAACATCTCATCCTTTATTTTGAGTTGATTTCTAGACGTTTCATTTTTATTGTATTGTATTTAATTTCTTTATTTAATTTAATATGCTCGGATGTGATCATTTTTCTTAATATGTTGGTTCAAATTTGTCTGTTTTGAGTTCAGAGAAATAATTAAAATAGTACAATAAAAATAACTAAAACCACTATAAGTCTTTTTATAACTTGAATAATTAATGTGTCTTTTTAATGCCTAAAATTTATGACTTTAAATTTTTTACAATTGTTTGATGAATTATATGGTCTAATTTTTTATTCTAATTTTTTTTTATGTTCATTATATATTTGCTATGTTTTCTATAATTTCAGATTTGTTGTTTGCTTGAGTTCATGGATATGCCAGCAGATTCTAGTGCGAGCTCTCCTTTCCAGGCCGAGGGCACCCCTACCCCTACCCCTACCCCTACACCTACACCTACACCTACCCCTCCTAGTCAAACTCCTACCCCTAGCCCTACGGCACCTTGCCCCGCCCCCAAGCCCAACAAGAAACCTGTTTCAATAGTTTGGAGTCATTTCACCAAACTAGAGGGTGGTGACTCAAGTAACCCCCAAGCCAAGTGTAACTATTGTGGAAAAATTTATGGATGTCACTATAGGAAACATGGCACCTCACAATTAAAGGTGCACTTAGAAGAGCAATGCAAAAAAAGTCCAATATTAAGATCATTACAAGACAAAAGCCAATCTAGGCTAGAAATTGGACTTAAAAAAATGGTGGATGAGACTAGTGGGGGTGCAACTTTGAAGGGGTATACTAAGTATGATCCCGATGAGTGTAGAAGACACCTAGCTCGTATGGTCATAATGGACGAGCTACCTTTTCAAATTGTTGATGGGAAATGGTTCCAAGCGTATTCTCGCTACTTGGAATCAAGGTTTAACATTCCTTCTCGCCACACGGTGGCAAAGGATGTAAAAAAACATTATTACATTGAAAAGGAGAAGTTGAGGGGTCAATTGGCGGATCAATTTGTTTGTCTCACCACGGACACTTAGACATCAATCCAAAATTTTAATTATGTCTTTGACTGTGCATTTTATTGATTGTCATTGGACATTGCAAAAGAAAATTATAAAATTTTGTAAAATCACCGATCATAAGGGTGAGACAATTGGAAAGGCATTGGAGGCCGCAATAAAGGAGTGGGGGTTGACCCAAGTGGTTACAGTCACAGTCGATAATGCCTCGTCTAACGATGTTGCATTGGGACATCTAAAGACCTATCTTAGAGAGGCAAATAAGACACTCATGGGTGGTGAGTGTCTGCATGTGAGGTGTGCGGCACATATTCTGAATCTGATTGTCACTGATGGTTTGAGAGATCTTCATGACTCGATTGCTCGGGTTAGGACTGCTGTGAGATGGGTGAGATCTTCTCCTTCGAGGTTGGACAAATTCAAGGTTGCTGCGAGATCTGCGGGCCTAACATCTAAGAGGGGCCTTTGTACTGATATGCCTACACGATGGAACTCAACATTTCTGATGTTGGAGGCGGCCCAAGAATATAAGCTGGCATTTACATTATTGGGTGACGAAGACATCCAATATGTTAAATATTTTGATGATCATGGGGGATTGGGGAAACCCGTAGAGGATGATTGGGAAATTGTAACTAATTTTGTAGAGTTTTTGAGGCTTTTTTATGATGTCACCATGAGGCTATCTGGAACTTTGTACCCTACATCCAATATTGTATGTCAGCAAATATGTAGGGTAAAAGAAGAATTAGATGACATGGTCGCGGGTGGTCACATTAGGATGCGGGAGATGTCATTGATTATGAGGACAAAGTACGACAAGTATTGGGGAGATTTAACGAAGGCTAATATTTTGTTATATGTAGCTGTCGTCTTTGACCCGAGGTATAAGTTGGATGGCATGATATTTGGATTGGGCCTTGCGTACGGGCAAGTATGGGCAGAGCTTATTGCAGCAAGGGTTCGGGAAACCCTTACTAGATTATTTGATGAGTTTTCCACCCTGCGGGGTGGTAATATTGCGGCACCTACACCTACCCCCTCAGCCTCAAGCTCACAGTTTCCTGAAGTCGAGGTTGGGAAAAGACGTAGATTGGAGTGGGGTGAGAGGTATGAGCAGACCCCCTTCCTTCGGAGTTCTATAGAGGCTCAGCTAGAGATAGACAGATACTTAGCAGCAGAGATTCTACCATTTTCACGAGATTTTGATATATTAAGTTGGTGGAAGGTGAATGCCGTGAAGTATCCCATCCTTGGAGAGATAGCCCGCACACTTTTGGCCATCCCTGTTAGCACAGTAGCCTCAGAGTCGGCCTTTAGCACGGGAGGACGTGTATTAGATTCATTTCGGAGTTCATTAGCTCCTGCCACTGTGGAGGCTTTGATTTGCACGCAGAATTGGATCAAGGGAACTCCAATTCATGTTCCGGATGTTCTTGAGTATGAGAAGGCCGACGTCGAGGAGGATAGTGATGATCAGTTTGGATCTGGTATTTATTTTAATTTCATTTTATAATTTCTTATTTTAATTTATTTATTTTCATTTAATTGGTATTCATTAATTTGATTTCAAATTTAATACTTATAGTGATACATGAGACGACGTCTACGGCTACCTCCGATGCAGTATGACTTTGTATTGGACCCACCATTGTCATGGTTTGCACAATTTCTTCCATAATTGTTTTTTGCATTTAAAATTTTGTTTCATCTTTATAACTTTTTAATTCTAATTTGTTTTATTTTTAACTTATTAATATTTCAGGTTTTATAACTTATTGACTTTTATGATCTTGATTTTCAGTCTCACAGCAATCGACATAACTCACCACTCAGTGAACTCACCGCTACGGCTCCACCCCAAAATCAAATTGATCAAATTGAAAAATTATGATTTTATTAATTTATAATTAATTGTAATGTTGCTACAATAGTTAATTGTATAATTTGTAATATTTATTTCTTTTAGAGGAGTTTGTAATAGTGTAATAGTTTATTAGTTCTCTTAATTTGTATAATTGTGAACAAAATATTTTAGCATAGTGCCTTACTGCCTTAGTGATGATTACTACTTAATTAGTTAATAACGTAATAGTTCAATGTATGATTCTATATATCCCTTATATATATATATTTTTTTTTTCCTATTTTTAAATCTATATACTTTTTAATCTAAATAATGGGCTCAAATGGCCCAAAAACGAATTCTGGGCCCAAAGTGGCCCAAAAACCGATTCTGGGCCAATTAGGGCCCAGAAAAATGTACTGGGCCGAAGGCCAAGTATGGGGGCGGGGGGTGCGGACGGGTGGGGGTCCACCCCCGCACCCCGGCCCAACGGACGGGGGACCCCGCCCCCGCCATGCGGGGCCGGGGTCTGGGGAGAAATTCCCCGCCCCCGCATATGCTGGGGCGGGGGGCGGGGGAGGGGTGGCCCCTCCCCGTAGGGGGCGGGTATCACCCCTACTCCGTACTATTTTTTATTTTTGGATTAAACTTGATATATTTTTTCGTCGAAGATATATGCCAATAGTATGAGCGAATAATTCATGGTAGTACAATGTTTGGAAGAAATAATCCATGACATAACAACACTAAGACCCATATTCATGAGTCTTAGGGATGTGAAATATAATATCAATATAACTATAAAAAAATGATTTTGTCGGCGTTTGTTTACTTACACAACTCAAGTGCCAACAATTAGGGGTCAGGAATGTTATTTTCTGGCGTTTATGTAAACGCTACCTCCATTTTTTGGTTACAGGCGTTTTGCACACTATATTGACAACGTTTCCAAATGTTGGTAACAGACCGGTTCGTCCCGATAAAATCACCAATTTTTTACCGGCATCTACAAGCGTCGGTAACATTTTTTTACGCTTGGTGCTATTAAGGCTAAGCTAATAAGGAAATGTAATTTACTTGGTCTTTTGAGGAGCCAATCCTTCTCAACAACAAATGTGAATGTAATATGTAGATGCCTTTCATTCATATATGATCTGGACTTAAATAGAAATACAGATAACTGCAACAACTGAAATGGATCGCACGATCAAACGTAGCCCATGATCCAACTAAAAATAAACTGACTAATTGGACCCAGTCAATCCCTAAGGAGCCCAACCCATTATGGACGCATTAACAGACCCATAACGGAAATAAAAAGACACAAACACCCTTAATAATAAGTAAAAAGACTGACATACATATATAACTTATCTAACCCTAATCCCCATTTTTGTCTCCTGTGATTTCCACGGCACACCTAACACAATCCCCTTCTTCAAAGAATCTTGCCCATAAGATCCGGGTATCGTTGCCTTATCACGGCAAGATCTTCCCATGTAGCCTCTTCCTCTATTGTCCCCTTCCACTGTATGAGCACTTCAACGCCTGCTTGTCGTCCCTTCTTTAGTAACCTCTTCTGGAGGACTCTGTCTGATTTAGGGCTTAGGGCTCCTTCGGGAGTGAGTTGAGGAAGGTGAGGCAGAGGTTGTACTTTGGCTCCTAGCTGCTTTTTGAGGCACGATACATGGAAAATGGGGTAGATCTAGGTTTCTTTTGGAAGGTCCAGACGATACGCCACTTCCCCTACCTTGTGGAGGACCTTGAAGGGACCATAATACCTCGGTGAGAGCTTGAGGTTAGGCCAGCTGCCACTTTCATCTGTTGGTAAGGCCTCAATCTTAAATACACCCAATCCCCCACCTTGAACTTCTTTTCTGTTCTCTTCAAATCAGCATAGTGTTTCATTTGGTTCTTTACTTCCTGTAGGTTTTCTCGAACCAGAGTGGCTATGATATTGCAGTTCTTCAATTCCTCCTCTACTGCTTGCACTCAGGTTGACCCTATGGTAACAATCTTGGGGGAGGCTATCCATAAACAGTCTCGAATGGGGTCATCTGGGTAGAAATGTGCTTAGATGTGTTGTACACATATTATGCTAGGGCTAGCCACTTAGTCCAATCCCTGGGCCCGTCACTGCAAAAACATCTTAGATAGCACTCTAAAATTTTGTTAGTAACTTCAGTTTGCTCATTAAGAGCTCGGTTCCATAGATTCGAAAAAGCTCATTCCAGAAAATACTAGTAAAGACATGGTCTTTGTCACTCACTATGTTTTGGGGTATACCATGTAGCCTGACAATATTTTCCATAAACACCTTAGCTATAGTTAAGGCTGTGTAAGGGTGAGTGATGGATATGAAATGGGCATACTTGCTTAATTTGTCCACCACAACTATTACCACAGTCTTACCTCCTGAAGGAGGTAACTCCTCTATGAAGTCCATGCTTATATCCTCCCAGTTCTGCATAGGTATTGGAAGAGGCTGAAACAACCCCGCTGGGTGGAGGGTTTTAACCTTATTTCTTTGGCACGTGTAACATTCTCTGATGAAACTCCTTACATCACTGCGCATGTTAGGCCAATAAAACTCCCTTTTTATCCCTCAACTTGTTTTATGCACTTCTATGTGGCCTCCTAATGGACTGCTGTGAAATTGCTGCTGGAAAAATGCACTAGTGTTCTGAGATGGAGTCTACTCTTGTAATAGGGTAGCTCATTTCAAAGCTGGTACTGGGAAAAGTCCAGGGTACCCTGATGGTAGGAGCTAATTAGCCTTTGCAACAAGGGATCATGGGGGTAAGACTTCTTTAATTCCTCAATCCATTTGCTTTGTATCATACTGATTGCATGCACTATTTTGGGGTCTATCTGGTTATTGTTGGTGGAAGGGAAGGGAGTGGGATTTTCTGTGGATGGGTTTATGGGTTCAGTGGTGGTGGAGTTTTTGTTGGTGGAAGGGATTGTACTTAGTTTTTCTGTGGGTTGGTTTTGGTTTTCTGGTTCTGGTAATCAGGATAGTGCATCAACAACCACCTTTGACCTGCCACTTTTGTATTCAACAACAAATTCAAACCTCAACAATTTAGAAATCCACTTCTGCTGGGCAGAAGTGCCAACTCTTTGTTGTAGCAGATGCTTGAGGGCCTATTGATATGTTCTAACTTTGAAAGTTTGCCCCAGGACATAATGCCTCCATTTCCTAACTACCATCACCATAGCAAGTAATTCTTTCTCATAAGTAGATAAGTTTAGATTTTTACCTTTGAGTGCCTGACTTAGGTAAGCAATGGGCCATCCCTCCTATATCAACACAGCTCCTAACCCATAACCTGAGGCATTGCATTCTATAATGAAACTTTTAGAGAAATCTGGTAATTTTAGAACTGGGGGGAGGGGGGGTTCATCATAGCCTCTTTAAGCCTTTCAAATGCCTCATGCACCTTCTCTATCCATCCAAATGAATTTTTCTTTAGTAGTGAGGTCAGGGGAGCTACAATGGTCCCATACCCTTGCATGAACCTTCTATAGTAACATGTTAGTCCAAGAAACCCTCTGAGAGCCTTAGGGTTCTTTGGAAGAGGCTACTTTTGCATAGCAACAATCTTCTGTGGGTCGGCTCTAACCCCTTCTTGAGAAATTAAGTGCCCAAGATACTTTATCTCTTTACTGCCAAACACATATTTACAGCCCTTAGCAAAAAACTAGTGTGCTTGTAGGACCTGCAAAACCACTCTCAAATGCTGCAAATGTTGCTGCATCTTCAAAGAAAACCAGTACGAACTTTCTTAAATAAGGCCTGAACACTTTATTCATCAAGTCCTGAAAAGTTAAGGGGGCATTGGTCATGCCAAATGGCATGACCAAGAACTTATAGTGGCCCTCATGGGTCTTAAAAGCAATTTTGGGCACATGATTAGGACTCATCCTAATTTGGTGGTACCCTGACTGCAGATTCAATTTTGAAAAAATAAGAGCTCCATGGAGTTCATCTAATAGCTCATCTATGTTGGGAACGAGATACTTATCTTTAACTGTATCTTTGTTAAGAGTTCTATATAATCCACACACATACGCCATCCTCCATAAGCTTTTTCTCACAAGTAGCATTGGTGATGAGTAGGGGCTTTGACTGCTTCGAATAATCCCACTTTTTAGCATATCTGCTACTAATCTTTCTATCTCTTCCTTCTGGTAGTAAGGATACCTGTAGGGTCTAACACAAGTGGGATGTGCACCCTCCAGTAGTTGAATTTTATGGTCATGACTCCAAGGTGGAGGTAGACCACTAGGCTCATCAAATACCTTTTTGAACTCTGTTAAGACCACCTGTACTTCTTTTGATATATCAACTTCCCTGCCATCATAAATATCATCCATTAAATGCAACCAAATGCCTTTTGCAGTAGTACCCTTGACCATATCCTTAATATGCTCAGTCTCTTCAACCTCCCTCTCAGGCCTCTGTATTCCACATAGAGTAAAGTCAGTTCCTTGAAAATGAAATTTCATGACCAGATCTATGAAGTTCCATAAAACAGTGCCTAGGATTCTCAACCAAACCATACCTAGCACAACTTCACAACCCCCAAAGTCAGTAAATACAAATTAGGCTTAGTATATAGATCCTGTAATTGGAGTGGTACAGCCTGACATAAACCTCGGCAAGGAAGGCTAGCCCCATTGGCTACCTGAACTAACCGTGCACTTCCCTCAATTGGGTCAATGAAACTATGTGTCAATGAAGGCTAAGTCTCGTCTTTGTTGTTATAGTTGGGTCAATGAAACTATGTGTACTGCCTGTGTCTACTAAAACCAACACTTTTTGACACCCCATTCTTCCCATCACTCTCATAGACTTAGGAGACACAAAACCTGCTAAAACATGTAAAGAGATGTTTAGCAGTTCATCAACTTCCTCTTCATTTCCTTCCTCAGGCAGTATAATAGCCAAACTACACCCTGTCACTTCTTCCTAACCCTTTTTCCCTCATTTCTTGCATTTGGGCTAGAGAGATTATTTCAATAGGCATGGTTGGTTTTCGAGTTGGGTTAAATGGTGGTCTAAAGCTGTTATTTTGGTTTTTAAATTCTGGTTTAGGTGGGGGTGCAGGCAATCTAAGAATGGGTGGGGCTGGAGGTAGCTTTGGTTGTTGACAGTGGTTTATAAGTTGTGGATTCTGGTATTTGGGTTGGTAGCCGTGGCTTCTCTTCCCCACTTACTCCTCTTGTAACCTTGCTAATCCAAAAGCAGCTGATAAAGTAGTTAGTTTAAATATAGCAATTGGAATTTTCAAATCATCTCTTAACTCACTTATAAAAGTACTCACCCTAAACTCTTCTGTAATACCCTTAATTCTTTTAGACATAATTTCAAACGAACTCTGGTACTCCTCAATAGAATTGGTTTGGCGGAGTTTTGTAAACATTCCTACTGGGTCCTCATAAGCCGTAGGCCTAAATTTAGTTTTAAGTGCCCCCACAAGTTCTTCCCGTGTGTTCACTGTACTCGACTCCACAAGCCAGCAATATCAAGTTAAGGCTTTACCCTCCATATGAAAAAAAGCAATTTGAATCTTTTAATCATCTGGAGTGTTCCAGTAGGAGAAAAACTGCTCGGCCTTAAGGAATTCAACAGGATCGGATCCATCAAATTTTGGGAAGTCCAAATAAAAGGTTCTCGCTTGGATTCCCCCACCAGCCTTAAATAAAGGGTTACCATTAACTTTAATAGGATTACCTGATGAACACCCTTATGAGTTTTGTTTTGCAGCATTAACCACCAAGTGATCATAGCTGGATGCTAAGCTGTTGAGCAGCTGCAAGATGCCCTCCAACAATAGCTTCTACCTGTCCTGCTCCTCCCTCGCCTGCGCGGATTCGGCCTTTAAAGTAGCAACTGCTTCATTCAATTGAGCGTGGCGTGTTCCCTCTGCCATGGTGCTAGAACGAGACTCTGGATACCACTGTTAACGCTAAGCTAATAAGGAAATGTAATTTACTTGGCCTTTTGAGGAGCCAATCCCTCCCAACACATAAACGTGAAAGTAATGCGTAGATGGCTGTCATTCATATATGATTTGGACTTAAATAGAAATACAGATAACTGCAATAACTAAAATGGATCGCACGATCAAACGTGGCCCATGACCCAATTGAAAATAAACTGACTAATTGAACCCAGTCAACCCCTAAGGAGCCTAACCCAATACGGACGCATTAACAGACCCATAACGAAAATAAAAAGACACAAACACCCTTAACAATAAGCAAAAAGACCCACATACATATATAACTTATCTAACCCTAATCCTTCAAAATATAACTTATAACTTATCTAACAGGCACTTCGGGGACTGTGTTACTGGCGCTTTCAAATGTTGGTAATCATTTTTTATTTTATTGCTAGTAAATTATTTTGGTATTGGCTTTTTGGAGAATGTGTTATCAGTGCTTACAAATTCTAGTAATTGAGATTTCTAAATTTGTAATTTGCCTTCAAAATTCAAAAATTGTGATGGGTAGCTACTTTGTCGATACTAAAATAGACACCCACCAACAGTTTTGTTTTACCGACGTCTACAAGCGCTGATAAATTTGTTTTCTCTTAGCGTTTTAGACTGTTTTACCAGCACTTCAAAATGCCGAAAATGTAGTTTTATTTTACTGGCATCTACATGCGCCAGTAAACTTCTTTGGTCACAGCGTTTGTAGACTATATTATCAGCGCTTACAAATGTCGGTAATTGAGTGTCATTTTACCGACATCTACAAGTGGGATAACTAGTGTTTTAGAGATTGTGTTATCAACACTTACAATTGTTGGTAATCGAGCAGTTTAAATTTACAATTTACCATCCATAAAATTTAAAAATGCACAAAATAGGCACTTACAAATAGAAACAGTTTTATTTATTTCAACTCTTTCTAAACTAATATAAATAAAAAAAACTCTTTCTAAACTATTAATCATGTATTATGTTGGCCTCTTCCTTCTGCAGCTCTGTTCCCAACAAAAAATGAAAAAAAAAAAAGAAAAAAGAAAAAAGCAAGGCTTAAATGGATCATCCTCCAAAAAGTAATACATAAATATAAATTTGCTAACTACAATGAAACTATCTTTCCGAAAAGTAAAACAAACGAAAGATCTATATTCTAGGAACCCAACTAGAATACCAGAATCATAATTATATTCAAATTTTTTATAGTTCAAAATAAAAATTCTACAACAACATATGTCCACAGGTTTGATGAGTTCATCATTGTTGGTGATGGTTTTGGCATTCTTGGAGGATTTTTTGCCATAAGTATAAGTCTTGATAAATCATGCCAACTATTTCTTTTTGTTCGCCCGTCTCGACCACCTGGGTCTGATACAAACAAAGAGAGAGATGCATGAGATCATGAATGCATAAAGGTCATGTCATATGTATCAAAAAAAGAGAACGTAGTAAAAACAAGAAGAAGAGAAATTGAAGAAGAAGAAGACTGGCCTCGTTTGGATATAGAAATACTCTCAACCCATCTCATCTCATCTCATCATTACAATTTTTTCAAATTTCCATACAAAATATAATAAACAATTCAACTTTTTTAATTCTCAAAACAATAATAATATTAAAGAATAGTATTCTAACAATATTTTATTCAACTTTCATCTAAAACTATCTTATCTCATCTCACTATCCAAACTGCACAATTTGCGGCATTTACACTTTTTTTAATATATATTTCAAACATTTATTGTTTTATTTGTAAAACATGAAAAGCTATAACATTATTAGAGTATTTTATTTTAATAATAATAAATAAAAAAGAAATATTCTAACTACAAAGAGATTAGACAATAGTAATTCTACAAATTGATGCGGTTCGTTAGATTGTAAAGTATATCTGACGGATTATATAAAACCATGTCGGTTTGTAAGATTACTTTTATGTAATATCTTTCTGGCTGATGGATCACATAAAGTATATTTGACCAATGCCAATAAAAAATGTTCATGATAAAAAATTTTCAAAACATGTGAAAATGATTAAAAAAATACACAAAATAGGATAATGAGTTTTTTTGTTTTTATTTTCTTTTTAACTTCTTGTTGTGTTATTGATGTCACTTTGGCAATAGGAAGATATTGCCATCACATTTAGGGGTGGGCAGTGGGGCCTTTATATATATTAGATGACGGTGGTGAATGGGTATTTTTTTTTAATACCCATGCCCATAATCAAAATGATAGCATTTTGATTATGGGTTAATACCCAGTCGAAGACCCCCGACCCTTGCTTCTCTTCTTCCTCATGATTCCTCTTCTCCTCTCTCTCTCTATGATTCTCAGTTCTCTCCAGTTCACCTCACCAGTCACCACCGTCATCTAGAGTCACTGTCACAGATTGTCATCGCCGTCTCCTGTAAGCCTCAGTGCCTCGCGAATGTAAGTAGGGCTCACTCCCAAATCTCTTCATAAATCGCCCCCAATTATTTATTTATTTTTATTATTTGTGGATGGAGATTTGAGGATGGGATTAAAGAATGATGAGATTGTGAATTGTGTGCTGTAGAGGATTTGATTGTGCATGTAGTTTTGTGAATTGCTTGATTGTGCTGTGAATTGTTGTGGAGATTGGAGGGGCGGGGGCGGACGGTTGGAGGTCCACCCCTACACCCTTGTTAACGAACGGGGTACCCAGCCCCCGCGTGGATGGGGAGCGGAGCCTGGGGGAAAAATCCCAACCCTCGCCATGCGTGGGCTTGGGGGAGGGTAGCACCCCTAATCACATTAATATATGAGAAGTATTGAAAATTTTAAGAATATTATAAATTTAACATTAGTTAAATAAGATATTTTAAAATTAATAAAGAATAAAGAAAGAATGAAATAATACTTAAATACTATGAAAAAGTAATATATAATCTGATGTATGATATATTATAAAATTTGTTTAATCAAAATAGAAAAAATAGGTTTTGGCTAGTTATTTTAGATTAAAATTTAGATAAGTCATTGGGAATGCAGAGTAAGGTTGTGCAAAAATCTGATCCACTGACTGAGGGTTCGACTCCATACCATCAGAGTCAAAGCTTTGACAAAACAGAGTCAAAGTTGAATTTTTAATGTTAAATTCGATCATAGTCGAAGTTAGAGGCAGATGAATTTTCTGACTAACTCCGACTCTAACATCATTAACCATATGTTATAAAGTATATACTACCTCTATACAATTAATTTATATGGTAATCATATATATATATATATGTTCAACTATACTTGTAGAAGCAGACCCTAAAACCTTCCAGCCCCATTGCCTGACTGTGCTCTGGAGATTTCAATGACATCTTTCACCAAAAGGAGAAAATAGGAGGAGCAAGCAGACCCTATAAACAAATTGAGGAGTTTAGGCAAGCAGTAGACTTCTGTGGCCTAAATGACATTCACTCTCAGGGGCTAAGCTTTACATGGTCAAATAATAGGTTTGGATGGGAATTCACAAAGGAAAAAATAGATAGAGCACTCGGCAATAAGGAATGGAATGATCTCTTCAATCATGGCACGTGTACTGCCCTCCCTGCTATAAAATCCGACCATTCCCCTCTTCTCATTGAAACATGCAGAACGAGTTATAAGAGAAGAAGAAGAAGAATGTGCTTCAGATATGAGATGGCATGGGAGCTAAAGGAAGAATGCCACAAGGCTATAAGTGAGGCAGGAAGAAGGACAATGGAATAGGCTGTGAGGCTAGTGTATTGAGGAAACAACTTGATGCCTGCCAACAGGAGTTGTTGGCTTGGAAGCAAAAAACAAAAAAGCAGCAGCAAATAGCCATCACACAGGGGCTACAAAGAATTGGTCACCTCCAAGAAACTGGCTCAGCCAATCATTTAGCTACCATGAAAGGGGTTCAGGAGGATGCGGTGTCTTCCATGACAGAAAATGACTTAAAGTGGCGCCAAAGGGCAAAACAACATTGGCTCAAGCATGGAGATAGGAACATCCACTATTTTCATATGCAGGCAAGTCAAAGAAGGAAGACCAATACTATCAAAAGTGTCGAGGCCTCACAAGGAAGGATTGTATCTGAGCAGGCAGAGATTGGAGGTGTCTTCACAGGTTACTTCTCTTCACTATTTGCTTCCACGCATCCTTCTAATATTGAAAACTGTATGCATGCTCTGGGAAAAAAACTAGATATGGAGATGCAAGCTTGGTTAATGAACCCTTTCAATAAAGAACATATAACATATGGCATCTTTCAGATGAATCCATTAGGGTCCCCTGGCCCTGATGGATTCCCAGCTCAGTTTTACCAAAAGCATTGGGAGGTGGTGGGTGAGCAAGTGTGTAACTTTGCACTCAAAGTCCTAAACCAAGGGGGTTCTCTCAATGAGGTTAATGGGACATTCATTACCCTCATACCCAAAGTAAAAAACCCCAAGAGAGTAACTGACTATAGACATATTAGCTTGTGTAATGTTGTTTACAAAATAGTCTCCAAAACCCTTGCCAACAGGCTAAAGGTCATACTGCCCAAGCTTATTTCCCTTAACCAAAGTGCCTTTATACCTGGAAGACTTATTTCTGATAACACACTGGTAGCCTACGAGATCCTACATTTCATGAATTCAAGAATGAAAGGCAAAAGAGGCTTTATGGCTATTAAATTAGATATGAGTAAGGCATACGATAGGGTGGAATGGAAGTTTGTTGAAGCTATCATGACCAAGATGGGTTTCCCTCTACATTGGATTAACTTAATCCAGACCTGTCTCAATTCTGTATCTTACTCAATACTTGTGAATGGGGAGCCTCAAAAGTCCTTCTTGCCTTCAAGGGGATTTAGGCAAGGGGACCCTTTGTCCCCTTACCTTTTCATTTTATGTGCAGAAGCTCTCACTGCCCTTCTAAACCAAGCTGAAGCCTGTGGTGGGTTGACTCTAGTCCCTATTGGAAGAGGTCTAGTATCAGTGAATCATCTTTTCTTCGCAGATGATAGACTGCTTTTCTACCAAGCTAAAGCTGAGGAACTCAGTTATGTGCTCAACATACTTGACATATATGAGAAGGCCTCGGGACAGGTCTTGAACAAAGACAAGTCTTCTATTTTCTTTAGTAAAAACACTGGCTAGGGAGTACAACAACAAATTTTGGAGCTTGCAGGTGTTAAATCTTCTGGCACTTTTGAAAGGTACTTGGGACTACCTGCATTGGTGGGCAGAGCAAAGGTGGCATCATTTCATTCTCTTATTGATAGGACATGGAGTCAAGTTACAAACTAGAAAAATAAATTTCTCTCTGCAGCAGGGAAAGAAGTCCTCCTCAAAGCTGTCCTCCAAGCCATACCTACCTATGCTATAGGTATGTTTATGCTACTAGCTTCCATAACTAGCAACCTAAATCAACTACTCAGGAAATTCTGATGGGGATTCAATGAAGATACTTCCCAAATCCAATGGGTCAACTGGAAACAACTCAGCTATAGCAAAGACATGGGAGGCCTAGGCTTTCGAGATTTGAGGAGTTTTAATTTAGCATTACTTTCCAAGCAAGGATGGAGAATTTTATAAAATCCAAATTCTTTGACAGACAGGGTTTTTAAGCAGAAGTACTTCAGTAAGGTGGGGCTTCTAGAAGCCCAAGTGGGGACAGGGCCATCTGTATAATTTGAAGAAAATAATCTAAAAGTAGCTTTATTCTGTAATTTCCAATTGGCTACAATACTGTTACCACTACATTTAGCGGTAACTAACTATTCACAGTTGTAAATAATTTTTTAATCATTTCTCTCTTATCTGCTCGTCTTCCACCCAACGTTTCCCATGCACTCTACTCCTCCATTTTGCGTGTTTTCTTGCGTGCCTCCTATACTCTCATATGCAACATTAATTTTAATATCAAATATATATATATATATATATATATAACAGATTATACAAAAATATCAAATATATATACTCTCATTTGCTCGGAAAGAAAGGACCCTCTAATTTGGATTAATTTCATTATATAATTTTTTCTTTTTATTTTTTGAATTAATTTATATTTTAGTTTAGTTTATAAATTTAGATTAATTTAACAAAGAACATAATTATATATATGTCATTATATATGGGGAGATATTACAAATATTAAAATATATGAGGATATGATTAATAGTTTAGAGAAAATATTTGAAATGAATAAAAAAAGTTAAAAAATATAATATTTAAATGATATGAAAAAAAAGATAAATTGATATATGATATATTGTAAAGTTATTATATAAAATAAAAAAAAATTTAATAATGTATTTTAAAGAAAGAATCTATTGAAAGTGGTCTTAAAAAGGGGTAAAAGTGCTTGTAATTATGGGAACAAATTAATTAAAGAGCGGGAGATAAAAGAATATATATGAGTATACCCATGCAGAAGCAGGAACCCCAAGCCGCGATGAGATCAAATCAATAGTACTTCAGAACATCGCTTTTTCTCAAATTTTCAAAGTTGTGGATCCCAACGCCAGCCTGTACCCAACGGTCAAAAAAGTGTCTTCAATTATGGAGTGAATTTCGGAGTGCTGTTTGTCGATCAATGTGTATAACCAGCTTTTCTGTAGAAACTCAGGACCCAAACACCCATTTTTCCATCTTCTTTTTCAATACTCGAGAGTTAAAGCGTTTTGCTGCCTCTTGTTTGAAATGAAAAAGACCCAATATATTATGAGGATTAGGTAAATAACAGAAAAATGCAGTACTCTACAGCAGCTCTACCCACCATTTTCAAGCTCATAATCTTAACAATATTCCTACTGCAAGCCCTTCCTACTCTCACTAGTCTCTCCCTCTGCCGCACCTCCTGCGGTAACATCCCAATAAAATATCCCTTCGGCCTCGACGATGGGTGCGGAGCTCCGCAGTTCAGGCGCATGTTCAACTGCACCAACGACTTGTTCTTCTCCACGCCTTCCGGCATCTACAAAGTCCAGTCCATTGACTACGACAAGAACACAATGGTGATCTACGACCCAGCAATGTCTACTTGCTCCATTCTGCAGCCCCACCACGACTTTGTTATGACCGATATTCAGTCCGTCATAATACCTCCGGCGCAGGACACCATCTTTGCCCTCCTCAATTGCTCCATCGACTCTCCCGTGCTTAACCATTACAAGAATCTCTGCTTCAACTTCTCCGGCCACTCCTGCGACGAACTCTACGGCGCCTGCAATGCTTTCCGGGTGTTCCATCTGCTAACGAACAGCTCTCCGCCATGTTGTTTTACTGGGTACGATACAGTGAAGTACATGAGCATGAATATATTGGACTGCACGCATTATACAACGGTGATCAACACTGATAATTTGAAGGGAATAGGGCCTTTGGATTGGGTGTACGGGATCAAGCTTTCCTTCACTGTTGCAGACACTGGATGTGGACGCTGCTCCCAGTCCGGTGGCACTTGTGGTTTTGATACCGAGACTGAGGGTTTGGTCTGCCTTTGCTCAACTTCTGGGAATTCTACCAGAGAATGTGGTAAGAATAATGCAAGAGCGGAGCCGGGAGCTACCGCTGGAGCTTTAGCGTTTTTATGTGTTTTTTTTTTAACTCTTTTTTTATATAGAATTTTTAATAATTTTAAATATTTTAAAAAAATAAAAAAAATCATAATATTATTGAAAAATATTTTCTTATCCTGAAATAAAATTTTATGATTAAGGAAGTATTTTTTAATTTTTTTTTTACTTTCTAATTAAAGAAGTGTGTTTAATAATATTTTTAATTTATTTTATTTTTTAAAAATATTAAAAAAATATTAAAAAATTTATATAAAAAATAACTTTTAAAAAAAATAGATAAAAATACACTACAGAGTTTCAGCAGTAGTCCCAGAGGAAGCTGTAGCATTATCCATGTCGTAAAGCATCCCTTCAACTTTTTGCATATCCCAAGTTTAAGTACTTCTTCTTCTTCTTTTTTTTTTTTTTTTTTTTTTTTTAATTTTTTTTTTTTTAAGTTTTCTCGTTCTACAATCTTTATGCAGGTTTTATACATATCTATCAGCTGGTTTATTATGCTATAAACCATATGTACATTTATTATACTCTTAATCATAGTACATTGATGTGACATTATTCATTAATTACTAAATTCGGCTTTTGTTCTTGAAACAATTTCTTAAAGGGTTTGATCGCTACAATTATAACATGTCAAAACTGTATGATAAAAATGTCAATGCTATTCGATTTTCAAAATGGTTGTACAACGTATATACGCTCACGACTGTAATTAATATTTTTCATATAATAGATAATATTTTTTTAATATGAGCAGGGCGGCTCAGTATGTTTTGTGGCCTTAGGCGTCATTTAAGTAAATGAGGTTTTAATTTAAAAGTAATAATAATATTGAAATATAAAATAATGAGAATTTTTTAGATGCAAAACAGCTACATATTATTGTTTTGCTTAATAATATCTATAAGCAATATAACAATTTGAAAAATGATCTGATTTTTCTGTAAATGGAGTATTATCCCTAATCCATAATATTTCTTTTAATGCTTAATTTTGAAAACAAATCAAGGCCATTAATATCAAAATACACATCATATTTTAGAAAATATTCAAGAGTAATATATCATTATTTTTGCCAATTCTATTCCAGTTTTACCCTTATTTGATAATTTTGTACGTACATTTTGAGTAAGATAATTTTTAGTAAAACTTTTATATTTACTTGTTTTTTTTTACTAAAATTTACCATTTGAGTTTGATTTTATTTGTAGGCAAAACTTTTAAATTTATTTTTTTCCTTTAATTTCTTTTTTGAGGGTCATAATATATTTTCTTTTTCTTTTTATTGTGGGGGCGTCAAGGTTAGGGGGCTAGGCGGTGGCCTTGGTTGCCTACGCCTTGAGCCGGCCATGTGATGAGCTAATCTCTCCCCGTTATTGTTTGTGTTACAGCTGGAGGCAGTATCACAGCTGAAGGACAGAGCCATGCTCCGATGATTCTATTCCAAGCATTTGTGCTGATTCTGGGCACATTTCTTTGCATGAGTTTATGATAATCATATTATCATGTGTTAATCTTTTTGGTTGGGAGCAAAAAATGTGTGAAATCTTAAAACTTTAGTCTTTTTCTTTTTCTTTTTCTTTTGTTCTTTTTCTAAGCTTAATCTGTAGACTTTAACTATTGAGAATCTATGACTTTGCTTGGGTTTTGCATTGCTCACTGTGACTAATTCTGCCTACAATTCCTACTTAATTTATTAGAATGACAGACTAGATGTGATATTCATATGATAAGCATAAAGGTAGATGGTGTATAAGATCCCACATTGCTTAAGAACGAAAAGTTCTTATTCTTTATAAAGTTTCAATAGGAATGTAGCTTCAATTGCATCATTGACTAGTTATTTTAAAATATAAGACATGTGATTTGCACCTTTCATTAAGACATTACACTAGGGGACCCAAATTGACCAACTGTATGACATAAAATTAGGGATTCACGAAAGCATTGATCTGTAGTACTACTATATGAAAATTGTTTATCTTTATTATCTCTCTTCTAAATGGATCGTCAGAATTTCTAATTCTTTTATTTGTACCTGTAAAAGGTCACCTGTCAAAGAGAATACATATATCTAATTGATATATCAATATTTAAGTGACTTTTCATTTAAGCAGTTTCCCATCTTTCGTGCGCACGCGCACGCGCACGCGCACGTTCTCACCCTCCTTCCATTAGCCATATACAGTGCACTCAACCACCATACCTATATATATATATAGGAAAAGTCTTAAGGCAGGCAGTCATGCGCACTGATGTGCACGGAAGTGCTGACATGGATGAATTTAATGAGACGGTGTGTTTCATTTTAGTCGTCTGGGGCGGGAAAGAAATTTGGATCGAATTGGAATATGAAGAGAAAAAACGCAATGCACCGTTTCGCCCATCTCACCTTCTCCTTCATCCCACCTTCTCCGCCATTCTCGCATCCCACCTTCTCCGTGCTGTCTCGCCCATCACAGAAACCTAAAGGCTCATCCATTCTCACCGAAACAGTAAGGCTCTCTCTTTTCTCTCTTTCCATTCTCTATTTCTCTTCACTTCAGCATTGTCGATTCTCAGTCTCTCCTTCGTCAAATTCCATTTTTTTCTTTGAGATTGTTATGAACCCTAACCCTAAGCAGATGTCCTCTGCCCTTTTTGGTTCCAAATCCTAACCCTAATCAAATTCCATTTTTGGTTCTGAGCCCTAATCCCTACAAATCCCTCTTCTCCGTCAACGCAATTCAACGTACAGGTATCTCTCTCTCTCTGCTTCTCTCTATTTGCTTTTTGTATTTTTTGCTTGATCTGAGGAAATGTGGGAGCTGTTTAGTGATGGAGTTCAGTCTATGAGGATGAACTACTATCCTCCATGCCCTGAACCAGATAAGTATGCACTGTAATTTGTATGCGCACTATATGAAAAACTATTCTAATTGTTGCGATTCTTGCTGGGTAGTCACACTACAATCAAATCTCTCCTTTGTCTTTTTGAAGATTGATCAGAATAATGCAACTAATTACGTTAAGAAGCTGGACCGAGTACTTATAGATTTTGGACTTTTAAGCATCTCAAAGATCATATATATAAATATATATATATATATATATATATACGCGTACTTCTTGTACAATTATATATATAGAATATAAAGCCGTTTCAATAGAGGATACTTTTCATGTCATGAAATTACTAATTTCATACAGATCATCACTATTTATTTTTTGATTTTGTTGTAATTAAGGTTTATCTACTTTGTGCTGCACAAAATTAGATAGAGGTATTACAATTTCTGAACTCAACACCAACTCAAGAAGATAAACCAGGAGATTAAGGTTGAGGGATCTGATTCATTTAAATAAATGGGTTTGGTAAAGGTTGGCTCATATACGATATAAACCCAACACATTGGCCCTATTTTGCTCACGATACTTGTAGTTATCTATTGAGTTGGTCTATTAACTTCAATTTTAGCTCATAGTCTGCATAGATATTTATACCAGCAAGCTTATGTCCTTAAGAACAGGTGATGGCTTTCTTTTTCGAAGGTAACTTTGCAATTGTATTACTTGTGCTAAACACTAATATTGGTACATCATTAATTCTAACTACTTGTAGACCTGTGCAATTTGCATGTAAAGAATTTTTTTTTAAAAGAAAAAGTACTATATGTACTAACAGGATAGGAAATTGAATTATGTGGTTGAATAGGAGAAAAGCTCCCTACTTCCAAACTTGCATGTTTTGATAGATTTTCTTTTTCACCAATTGGTTTGTCTTAGTGGTTTTAGATGTTACAAAACTCCAGGCTACTTCTTTGTGTTTTCTGTGCATATTGTCAAGCTCATTTATTTAAATTTGTAATGTTGTGTTTTAATTGTGTTCAGATCATGTGTAATTGGTGGTCATGTACTCAAACAGAACAGAGATGTTTGTCATTGTGTTGAGCAGAACAGAGATTGTAAAGAGGGAGTTGGGAGTCCACAACGACCAACTTGATATTCAAAAGCAACAAGCAGGCATCCGGCGTGTACGCACACTTCTTCGTATCTATTGGGTGATTTATATTTTAATTTTATTGTACTTGATACGATCACAGTGAATGCCCACTGATCAAGGTAGCTTGATATATGGTTGATGTAGTTGGACAAAAGCTCCAAGAATGTCTAGACTAGATCCGTGTGTATGTAGTCACCATAGTGCCATTAGTATGCTGTAACCCTGTGAGGTTTTGTCTCTCTAATTTTGTTAGTCATTTGATGTTGTAATAGAATTATGGATGTAGCTGGAAACTCTGTGTGTATGTAGAAGTTCACATATTAGCGATGTGTTGTGAACTATTAAATGTGTTTGTGGAAATTGTAATTTAATCCAGTTGATGAAAGAAGGTATTGAGGTTACACTTGAGTTGTACATCCTAATTATTTATTTACAAAAAGAACCAAGCAGAGTGCATGAATAACGGGCCATGAGCACAATCTTGAGACACATAGCAGCAAAATACGACCTGTAGCATCATTTCATATATCATTCAGTTGGTAATTTCGTCCACGAGTTCAGTAGGTAATTTCGTGTACAAGATAATTGAGTCACCCACTCAATACACTGATGAAAATAACACTACTCTTTGTTCATGCACTCAATACAAAGTAGTTCACCTGCCATACATGTTGCCAATATATGCCAATACATGCAAATTAGTCCAAATATTTTACAAGCTTCCACATCAAATTTATACTGCAGCTAGTAGTTTCAGTCATCAATCAGATTTTCCCAAGTATATTGACTTATAGCCACGGTTGTGTCCCAGACAAGCTATCCGACTGGCTTCCATCCACCTAAGTTGCATCTGCGAACATGATATAACAGTTAAAAACTCATCCACATGTAACAAAATCTAACACTTTAGATAGAGTGACCAAGGTAAACAAGATCAATTACACTTTCTTGGGTCTCAAAGCCAAACTGGGTTCCACTAAAGTCCAACACTTGGGTAGTGTTTTGGAGCGGCTAACAATAGATAAAAAAAAACTAGATTAATTTAAAGAACTCTGGATATAGATATTTGTAAGATTTGATTAAATCTGGGTGCTTCTCAGAGAACTGCAAAACTGATGTTTGATAATATGTCACTCAGAGGTTCTTGATAGCAAAAAGCTTATTTTCTTTTGTCATTTGAAGTACATTCTCAACTGATGAGGTGTAGCTTGTAGATTTGATGTAACTATTCATTATTCAGTACAATAAGAAATTTTACTAGATTGTATATTCTGGGTTGAGAAACTTTGGTCTCAAGCAATCAGTGGACGCACCTCGACCACGACTTCTACAGCTTCAATGTATGTATTGCTAAATGCATAGAAAAATATCCTAAATGTATGTCTGCTAAATGATGGAAGTTTAAGCTACGATGAGTTTGTAAGCAGAGGACTGACCTTGACAGAGATTTAGGACTTCTGGGCAATCATCGATCCAACAAATCCCACTGGCCAATCTGCAGCTGAGGTGGGTCGCGCGGAGAGGAGATCCCTTGAGTGGTGGAGGTGGGTCGCGCGCAGGCAGAGGTGGGTCGCGTAATTGTTTTTTTTTTTTTTCCAAATATTGGCTCGTAGAGGGGAGAAGAGACAGACTACAGTGGGTGGGTCACTTAGTGCTCCATTACATTTTTTTTGTAAGAGTGGATTCACACGTAGAGGGGAGAAGAGCCAGACGAGAAGGGGAGATGAAGCAGTGAAGCCGATGGTTCTTCCTCTCTTTCGATCGTGTTTTCTTCTCTCTCTCTCTCTCTCTTTTTTTTCTCTTTTTCAAAAGGGCATCTGGTAAAACAATCCACCTCAGCACTAGGTACACGATTCGTGGGCCATTTTGCCTGTACCTAGAAGAACTGATATATAGAAAAACTCTGTCTATGCCATGCTAGAGTGAGATTGGATAGAAGGCTGAATTCAAGGCATGCGTGCTGAATACAAGGCTCTAGCTAAGGCTGCAACAGAAAGCATGACATATGAGGTCATCCGAGATTTACTTGGAGTGAGATTGGATATGACGATTAATACAACAGCAAGTCATGTTAGATTACTAGCATTTTGAAGTGTCAAGTATCAATAGCCTGATCTTATTTGTTTGCATTCTCTTTTGCATGGTAGAACTTTTGTTGTTTGTTCAACTTTAAGAAACAGAGACATCCCCATATTATTAAGAATGATGCAAAAGTAAGAGGAAGATGTAGAAGTAAGGAAGGAGATGATGCAACTGACTCGTACACATGCAGACAGAATGCAAATAACAAGATGCATAGGCACACAACAAAGACGTGGAGAGTGATTGAAAGAATGAATCCGTGTATTGAACTGTCATATACAATGGTTATTTATAGTTACATAGAATTGGTAAATGAAATATAAAATAAACAATGTGTATTTACAGCTCATTAAATGAATATAATTTCTTCATGACTCATCAATCTGGTGGTCTTGTATGTGTTTGACAATATTTCTCTTGTAACTTCAATAGCCCCCGCAAGATGGAGAGTAAATATTGATGACTTCTATCTTGAGCAATAATCGATTGAATGTAGGAGAGTGTAATGACTTGGTAAGCAAATCTACTAACTGGTAGGAGGAGAAAACATGAGCAATTTTTACTTGACCTTCGGAGATCTTATCACGAACTACATGGCAGTCAAGTTCGATGTGCTTCGTGCGTTAATGAAAGACGGGGTTTGCGGCAATATGCAGAGCAACTTTATTGTCGCAATAGAGTGTAGATGGAGTGCCAATGGTGAGGCGCAGATCAATGAGTAAGTAGCGAATCCAAGTGAGTTCACATACGACGGCAGCCGGCAGCCATTGCTTTATATTCTGATTCAGCGGAAGACCTGGAGGTCCCAATGAATACACAAAATTCGGTGGTGGACCGTTGCATGTCTGGGCAATTTGCCCAATTGGCATCGGCATATGCTACAAGTTCCATATTCAAACTAGCAGGAAGAAAAATACCCTGGCTAGGGGTTCCTTTAATGTATTTAAGAATTTTGATCATAGCATCATAATGCTTAACACGTGGATTTTCCATAAATTGACTTAACAAGTTGACACTATAACTCAAATCCGGTCGTGTGTTGGTTAAATAAAGCAATTTGCCAACTAATTTCGGATAGAGTGTAGGATCATGGAAAAGATTACCTTTATCTTTCCTAAGTTTGCTGTTCGGTTCCATTGGCAATGGGGAGGGTTTTGCTGCAAGGAGGCCTGTCTTTGAGAGCACATCCAGTGCATATTTGCGCTGGCAGATTTGAATCCCTGCTTTGGAACGTCCAATCTCCATTCCGAGAAAGTAACGTAATGGACCCAACTGTTTGATGCAAAATTTAGTTTACAAGAAGTGTATGGCAGCAAGGCTTGAGCTGGAATTTGAACTCATGAGAATAATATCATCAACGTACACGAAGAGGGCAAGAAATGAATCATCTATGCATTTGGTAAATAAGCTCTAATCCGCCTTTGATTGGGTGAAGCCGAATTCAGCTAATGTTGAGGTCAGCTTTGTATTCCATTGGTGAGAAGCTTGGCGAAGGCCATACAAGCTTTTCTATAAACGGCAAACTTGTTTGGATTTAGCTGCATAGTGACCAGGAGGTGGTCACATGTGAATTTCTTCATCGAAATCGCCATAGAGGAAGACGTTGTTGACATCGAGTTGTTGAAGATCCCAACCTTTGATGGCAGCAACTGCTAGTAGCAACGAATTGAAACTAGTTTGGCAACAGGGGAGAATGTATTGTGAAAGTCAATACCTTCACGTTGGGTGAATCCCTTCACGGTGGGTGAATCCCTTTGCCGTCGGCCTGAAATTTGTACTTGTAAATCCACTTGCAGTCAATCGGTGTCTTGCCTGGAGGGAGATCAACGATGGTCCAGGTCACATTGAGCTCAAGTGCAATGAACTCTTGGTTCATTGCCTCATGCCAAATGGGTTGTTGGATGGCTTGGCTGTATGAGGTGGGTTCGGAATGAATGGAAATAGAGGTGGTAAAGGCACAAAATGAAGGTGAGAGGGAGGCATAAGACAAAATAGACGAGATGGGAAAAAGAACATTACCCGAGAGAGCATGTAATTCAGGACGCGTCATCATGGATGCCGAATGGTGGACATCAGGTGTGGAAGTTTGTTGGCAATGATAATTACGGAGGTAAGCAGGGGCTTTGCGAGTACATGTTGTTCAGCGAGATTGAAGGAGTGTTGAGGTTGGCTCATCAATTTGGTGGTTAGACATGGCTGGGGTAGGAGGTAACGAGAGTGAATTGTTGGTGGGGTTGGATTCGTCAATTTGGGTACTGGGAAATGAGGCTATGTTTTCGTTATTCTGGGTGGTGGGAAATGAGGCCACGTTTCCGTTATTCTGGATAGTGGGAGAGGAGGCCACATGTTCGTTGGTATGAGTGGGTGAATTGAGAAAATTGAGAGGAATAAAAGAGGTGTCAGTGGAGGGAGCGTTGGTGTGTGTTGGTGAAGTGGTTTCGGTGGGAAAAAGTGTTTGATTTTTTAGTGAAAAAATTTCTTCATCGAAGATGACGTCTCGAGAGATAAAAAGTTTTTCGGTTGTGAGGTCAAGCAATTTATATCCTTTGACACCGTATGGGTATCCAAGGAAGAGGCATTTTTTAGCGCGAGGGTCAAATTTAGTTCGGGAATGTGATAGGGTAGATGCAAAGCACAAGCACCCAAATACTTTAAGGTGTGAGTAAGAAGGCTTGGTTTGATAGAGGACTTCAAATGGGGTTTTATTTTGAAGGATTGGTGTTGGTGTTCTATTGATTAGGTAGACTGTAGTTATGATAAAATCATACCAATATTGTAGGGGTAAACCGGATTGAAATTTGAGTGCACGTGCCACATTGAGGATGTGTTGGTGCTTACGTTCGGCAAGGGTGTTTTGTTGAGGTGTGGCGATGCATGTTAATTGGTGGATGACGCCTTTGGAATTGTAGAAATGTGGCATATAAAATTTGGCGCCATTATTAGATCGAAGAATTTTAATATGGCTGCTAAATTGGGTCTCAATGAGTGCAAAAAAATTGATTATGGAGGTTTGAGCTTCAACTTTGTTTTTAAGAAGGTAAATCCAAGTGCATCTTGTGAATTTATCAACAAGGGTGAAATATTTTGCGCCATTGTAAGCTTGTGTTGAGTTGGGCCCCCAAATGTCTACCAAAACAATATCAAAAGGTCTGGTGGCTTTGGATTCTGATTCGGGAAAAGAAATTTTGTGTTGTTTTGCTAGTGGACAAACAGCACAAGGAAGTTGAGAATGATCTGAGCATTTGAAATTAAAATTAACATCATGTAAGATATGCTTAGTCATGGAACTATGTCCAAGCCTATAATGCCATAACATAAACTGAGTAAATTTTGAAGTAGAGGTTTGATTGATAGATATTGAAGGAAATAAGCTGTGAAAAAGTGATTGCAAGAGGGAAGGCTCTGGTTTAGACAGTATCAGGTGGTACAAGTCGTTACACACCGTCCCCACTCAAATCGTCATTCAAGATGAAAGGCCCTGAATATAACAAAAATTGGAGAAAACAATTAGATAACAATTAGAATGTTGGGTTAAGGATTTGACAAAAATCAAATCAAAGGTGAAAGTAGGAACACAGAAAACATGACAAAGGATTAAATGAGGCGTTAAATGGACATCACCAACATGAGAAGCAGTTGTAGTGGATCCGTTTGGCAGCTTGATGATACGAGATGTTGGAGTGATATTGTGTGTGAAGAATTTGGGGCTACATATCATGTGATCTGTAGCACCGGTGTCTATGATCCAAGGTGTTTGAGTGGTTGTGGTGCAAGCTAGTGTGTGTGTATAAAGAGAGGAAGAAATACCAGACACGGGAGTTGAGTTGGTATTGACGTAGTTTGCAGTAGGAGTGTTGGCATTGCTGCGAGTAGGATTTAGCAAGGCAATGAGCTGCGAGTACTGCTCTGGAGTGAGAGATGGACCATGGTTAATTTCTTCCTGCACAAGAGAGGATTGATTAGCATTGGATTTGTATTTTGAACTGTTTTTATGCCCTAGAGGAAACCCATTCAACAAGTAGCATTTTTTCCGCGTGCGTCCAGGTATGTGACAATGGGAGCAGACTGGTAAATTTGGATTCGCCTTGAAACAACACTCCAACGAATGTCCAGGAATATTGCAGTGGGAGCAGAAAAGTCATTTACAGCGTGAGTTTCGCATTTTTGAGGTCTTCATGGCCATGGCAAGTGGAGTTGGGACAGAGTGCAGCTGTCGTCGCCTCTCCTCTTGTTGGACAAGTGATAGAACCTGATTGAGAGGTGGAAGAGGATCCTGAAGTAAAATTTGTGCTCGAACAAAGTCGTAAGAATCATCTAAACCAATAAGAAATTGCATCACCTTATAAGTGTGGGTATAATCCAGCAAGGTTTTGACCGCACCACAAGTGCAGGTGGGCATGGGCTCATAAATTTCAAGCTCATCCCAAAAGGTCTTGAGTTTGTTGTGGTATTGGCTGATGGAATCAGAGTCTTGCGTGGAGGAGGAAATAGATTTGGCGAGTTGAAAGATCTGAGGGGCATTTTGTATGGAGAAACATTCCTTAAGATCATTCCAAACACTTTCAGCTGTATCGGCATGCACAATGCTCGATCTAAGGTCTGAGCTAACCGAATGTTGTATCCATGCTATAATCATGTCATTGCAGTGCTCCCATGGAGCATAGAGAGGAGCAGAAGTGTTTGGTTGCTTAGTGATGGATGAATCCAAGCTTTTTTTTTATGTTGAGAGCTCGGCGCATTGTTCTCGCCCATGTGACATTGCTTTCGGTAGTCAACAGATTAGGGACTAAGGAAGAAGAAGCACCTTCGCATGGTTGAATAAAAAATGGGCTAGCGGGATTTTGAGGGTTATTTTGAGCTTGGGATGTCATGTTGGCGTCAGAATCTTCAGTCATTGCTCTGGTACCATATTAAGAATGATGCAGAAGCAAGGAAGGAGATGATGCAACTGACTCGTACACATACAGACGGAATGCAAATAACAGAATGCATAGGCACATAACAGAGACATGCAGAGTGATTGAAAGAATGAATCTGTGTATTGAACTGTCATATACAATGGCTATTTATAGTTACATAGAATTGGTAAATGAAATATAAAATAAACAATGTGTATTTACAGCTCATCAAATGAATATAATTTCTTCATGACTCATCAATCTGGTGGTCTTGAATGTGTTTGACAATATTCCTCTTCTAACTTCAATATATATTGGCAACCAAATTATCTTCGTCTTTGTGTAAAAGTAAGATGTTTCCATGCTGCATCTCCTGTAAAGACATGAGAAAAAGTGCAAGAGAGTTGGTACGTTTCATGCTGACACCTGTTGTTTTATCCATCCAAAACCAAAAAATAGTTATGCATCACTGGACATGCTTCGCACTGGCCTTGGGGGTACTTTTGAGTGGTATGTGGTTTCTATGAAACAAAGCCGCAATTGATTTCTTCAATTAATACTATCTATTAGCCACCAAAGCTGACGTAGTTTTGCTCAGTAAATTAATTGTCTTTGTGACATCATGGTCTCGCACCTTTTGCTTTTTAGGTTTCGATGTCTGTCTATGTCTTGTTGTTGCTGTTGCAGTTGCATACTTGCATGCATGCATGCATATCAAAAACAAATAGGAAGGAAGGAAGCATATATAATTGCTGCCCAGATGACTGCAGAGCAAATTCGAGGGGGCGGTCCATGAATTGCTCTCTGCACTGAATCAGAAGTTGCTGTTTGGATACTTTACGAGTTGTTTTGTTATTTTTCCTTGTAAACTTGAATCTGTAGATTTTGCTAATAATTAAGACAACTTGTTTGAACTAGCAATGCATGCAACAACTCATGGAAAATGGGAGTGAGTGATGCTGACTTTACTCAAAGGCTGATACATTCTGTCTGAAAAGTTTCTCTCTCGAATGCATGATGAGATTGCTATGTATCGCTGATTTAGCGGCAGTCGATCAATCATCCAAATAGCAAAGCTTATGGGCTCAGAAAATTCCTATGGTGTCTAAGGTCTCCCTAGAGTAACAAGAGAAAGGGCTATATACCATTCCTTTTATCATCATCCTTACACCATCTTCTAATGTGGCAATAAATGATTGAAAAACTTAAATTTTGTATTAGTAAACAAAGTTTTATTGATCAAAAGAGTACACAAGAGCCCAAGTATATGGACATATACAAGAGTAACGCCTCAGCGTATTGGTTTAGTGATACAAGAAATTTATGAAAAATCATGCCATGAAAATCAATCACAATCAACCAATGGAGTAACGTATTAAAAAATAAGTAATGCTAGATACAGTCGTGGAGTGCACAAGCACCACGCAATCCTTTTGAAAAATAGTCAAGTCCACTATTAATTTTTTTTTCATGTGGGTCCAGTATTTATTCATTTTTTTCAAAAGGATTGCGCGGTAATTGCACACTCATGACTGCAAATATCATTTCTCTTAAAAAATAAGTTTCTAAGCTCATTCATTGTTTGCTCTTGATTTTCAAAGCTTCTTTCATTCATTTTCCCCCCAAATGCACCACCATAGGCATATTGGGATCATATTCCATATGGATGCAATTTGAGAGTTGCCCCGAATGCCTCTTCAAGAAGCGAGGAGACCGCTTACCCTTCTCGGCATCACTCAAGTTAGTCTGAACCGAGTGAAGACTTCATTCCACAAAGTCATGGCAATCTCATAATGAAGTTGTAGATGGTCAACGGACTCTCCGCCAATGTTTTGAATACCATATCGAACGCCGTACCGGTCAAGACACTGGAATGAAATATTTCCATACCGGTACCATTTCAAGATAGCGTTTTGGGATAGTCAATATATAAATAAATTATATATATAAAAATATATAAAAATTATATTCCAAAATAATAGTCTATATATAAATAAATTATATATAAATACATATATATAAATTATAAAATAGTCTCTAGTTTGAATTGGGGGTTAAAAAATAAGCTTGTAGTTTAAAAAAATGAAAAAAATATAGGCCGGTACAGGCCGAAATTGAGGCTGGTACGGCCAGTATTTTGGCCGGTACGAAAAATATCAACCGTACCAGCCGGTACGGTACGAAATCCAAAACACTGTTCTCCGCTCTTCTTGCACATACAACACAAATACATGACTATGATTGAAGTTTCCTCAAGTTATCTAGAGTGAGGATCTACCCCAAAAAAGTCGTCCATACCAAAAATGTTATCTTTAGAGGTGGTGTTTTTGTCTTTCAAATGCTCTTCCATGGAAATGGATTTAAGTTGTGTGTGGACATTGCTTGGTAGAAAGAGCGAATTATGAATATCCCTTTCTTAGAGGGGCACCAAAAAATCTTGTCTTCCACTCTCCTAACAAACGGGTGGAATACACAATGTCAAAGAACATAAAAAATAAAATAAAAATAAAAAACCCAATTTTCCAATCTTGTGCTTATTTAAGGAATGTAACATTCCATTGGGGAATCCCATTGAAGATGATTTGTAGGTCCGTAATCGAGGCTTTTTTCATCCATGCTAGAACACAAACTTGTGGATAAGTTTCCTTGAGTGCCATATCGCCGCACTATATATCATGCCAAAACTTAACCTTGGATCCATTAACCACAGGAAAGAAGATATTTCTTGCATATGCATTTCATCCTCTCTTATATACGTCCACAGCCCCACTCCATAAGGCACACTCATCTCATTACAACACCATCCTCTCATGGTTCTCTTATGTTTCAATTCAATGACAGTTCTCCAAAAGACCCCCCCTCCCCCAAAAATTCATAGTGATATCTCCATAACCATTTGCCAAGCAAGGCTTTGTTGAAAGATGTCAAGTTCCAAATACCCAATCTTCCTTCCTTAATGGGAGAGCATACTGTGGCCCATTTCACCAAGTGAAATTTAAACTCATCATTTATTCCGCCCCATAAGAAGTCACATTGGAGTTTCTCTATGCGATGAACCACCTTGACAAGGAGCAGAAATAATAAGAGAAAGTAAGTTGGCAAATTAGAGAGAGTGCTTTTGATTAGGGTGACCCTACCACTTTTGATAAATATATCTTCTTCCAACTAGCTAATTTCATCTCCATTTTTTTTCAGAACAACATCCCAAATAAATTTTGACTTGAATCTAGCACCCGAGAGGCCAAGATATTTCATGGGCAGTTGCGATATCTTGCATCCCAAAATAGAAGCTATACTCTCCACATTAGAAACATCCCCCCCCCCCCCAACACACACTACTTAAGATTTGGCTAAGTTCACTTTCAACCCTGATACAACTTTAAAGCATAATAGGAGAGCCCTCAAAGCTCGAATTTATTCATGGCTAGCCCCACAAAAGATTAAGGTATCATCGATGAATAATAGATGAGATATGTTAAGCAGTCTAGTAATTACTAGCCTCCCCCACTAAGAATCCATTTATGAACCCACCCTCCACGACACCTAAAATCATCATATTAAAAGCTTCCATTACAAAAACAGAGAGTAGAGAAGCAAGAGGGATCACGTTTGTCTCAATCCCCGTGAACTTTTAAAGAACCCTTTTGGCCGTTGGTGTGCCATTCACCAATATAGAAAAACAAGCCACACTCTCAAGTATGTAAAGTAAGAATCTCTTGTTGACATGATCATGGACTTGCCTACCTTTGACTTTGACAATGAAATTCCGAGGCTTCGATATTAACCTCTCCAACACCTTGCTCAATCAATTTGCCAATACTTTGGAGAGAATTTTGTACATCCAGCTCACCAAGCTAATAGGATGATAATCTTTTACCACTACAACACTAGGCTTTTTCAGTATGAGCACTATAAAGGTTTCATTTAAGCTTTTTTCAAACCTTCCATTTTCATGAAATTCATGAAAACCCCCAATGATGTCGTCTTTAAGCACTTCCCAACATGCTTAGAAAAAAAACCATAAAGAAACCATCCAGACCTGGAGCTTTGTCACCTGCCATGCGTTTTAGTACTTGCCTGACCTCTAACTCCTCAAACGACCTTTTGAGTTGTTCCATTTCCTGTGCACCAAGAATGTCAAAAGCAAACACATCTAATCTCAGTCTCCAAGAAAATTGTTTCGAGAATACATTCTCATAGTAACTAACAATGTGATTTGTGATTTCACCTTGGTGGGAGGAAGCCACCCCATCAATCACCAACATCTCTATAGCATTGTTTCTCCTATGTGAGTTACCCATCCAGTGGAAGAACTTGGTGCATCTATTCCTTTCTTTCAACCATAATGCTCGCCATTTTTGTCTTTAATATATTTCTTCCAATAAAGAAACCCTTTCAATGTCCACAGCCACTTGGATTTTACGAGCCCTCTCTACTTTAGATAGTTCCCTCCTCTCTTCTATGCCCTCCAATACCTTGAGTTCCTCGAAGAAAGTTTTTTTTTTTAGGCCCTCCACATCACCAAACACTTGTTTATTCCACATCTTCAAATCTTTCTTCAGGCGTTTCAATTTGATAGCCAGGATATAGCTTGAGTTTCCATGAAATTGGTAAAAAGACCACCATTGTCAGACTATATTGAGAAATCCTTTTGACTTCAACTACATGTTTTCAAACTTGAAGTATCTTAGGCCTCCATGAAGACCTCCACAATCAAGAAGGATAGAAAAGTGATCAGAAGACAACCTGGGGAATCTCTTTTGATAGTGTGCTTCCCATTCTAGCGATATTAGAAATCTATTGATCATTGATCAAAAGGGGTGTTATCGGTTGCTTGACCAAATGAAGGAACCACCTGCAAGAGTGATGCCCAATAAATTTTGTTCAAATATGAAGTTAGAGAAGGCAACCATTGTTGGGGTAAAGCTGGAACCACCCAATCGTTCACTCGAGAATCAAGTGACGTTGAAATCGCCGCCAATACACCTAGGTAAGTCCCATATGCTGCTTATTCCAGCCTCCCATAATAAACTTCATGTACGATCTGGATTAAGTCCATAAACTTCTACGAAAGCCCACTAGTATCCATCTACAACATTCTTAAATGAGCAAGCAACCATAAAGTCCGCCAAACAATCCTCCATTTTATCCACCACTCTTTTGTCCCACATCACTAGGATACCACCTGATGCTCCATTTGATGGCAAGTAATGCCACCCCTACTTGACTAGAACCCCACAGGCTCCTAATAATGAGAAAGGGGATATATTCCAGCTTCATTTCTTGCAAACATACTATATCTACTCTCCATTTACGAAGCTGATTTCTAACTTTGAGACATTTTTCTTTCTCATTTAACCCTTTTACATTCCATGAAATAATTTTCAGCTTAATAAAACAAGCCCATTGTGCTTCCCTTCGATCTACCACTGTTCGAGCTCCTCTCTCTTGCTCCATCATTTACTGTCCAATCAAGCAATTTTAAATCTATAGCTCTCTTCTTAGTTGAAGTGAGCTCCCTAGGTGAGCTAGAATGAGTCTGTCCAGCCTCATTAGCTGCAAGGAGAGCTATGAATTGGTCATCGAAGCCGTCACACAAGATCCCCACACAATTTTGAATCTCCTTTACCTTGTAGATTACCCAACCGGAGACTTGGATACTACTGTTATAACTTGGATGTACGGAAGAGAGTTGGTTCATCCCAATGACCCTCTTCACTGACAAAGCGGTTTGTCCGTACTGCATCCAAGTTGTCTCCAAGTTGTCTAAGACAGGACCCAACACTGGCCAATGCTCTTCCTCTACCCAAACCAGTTCAAACACAACTAGCGTATTATTTGTAAACTCGGTTTCCCTTGTGATACGTCCTTAACAGAGCCCTACCTCTCAGTTTGAACCTCTCCCAAGCTCAAAACGCCTTCCATTTCCACAAAAGGCGCATTCTGGGTCGACGCATAAGTGTTCCCATAGGTTTGGGCAGTTCGGGTGATAAATTCTGTATCAGAAACCAGTCCAACATCTATTCTTCTTAGCTCTGGCATCAGAGTTGTCCCCTCATTGGCTAATATACTGGCCACCTTTGGTGCCAAGATTTCCTTGTCCAGTATATTGTTGGCTCCGATGAATTTCTTGCATCGGGTGTGCTTTTTATGGCCATTACGTTTACCACCATCGTTATCACTGACATAGAGTCTGCTGGGGTGCCACCCACCTGCTCAGCGTGCTCTAGCGACGAGTTTTGTGCATCCCCCCTCTCAAAGAGTCATCGACGTCGAGGAATTTCCTGAAAGATGACCCGGTTTCAAACACAGATTTGACCCCCCAATAGACTTTTTGTTTCCCTTTCTCAACCCATAATTCTCGTCCAAATTATGGCTTAGCACTTTTAAACATGCTACGTCAACATAATATATTAAAAAAACCAAAAATAGTAAAATAAATAAGATAAAATAGAAAAATATATTGCCATAGTTTCTTTTTGCTTTATATATAGGGTGGTGGTGGTGGTGGTGGTGAACCTCCTCACTTAGACCCCTCAAGTGTACCCCTAGTCCATTTTGGTTTTTGTTTTATTTTTTATTTTTGTGTTTTTTAAATATTAAAAAAAATACACAAATGCACTAATAGTAACTTATTTAAACATTAAAAAAACAAAATACACTAGCGGTAACTTTGAGCGGTACACTTGAGGGGACTAACTAGCATTTTCCTTATATATATATATATATAGATATTTAGCAATGCTTTTCATCATAGACTTTGTCATCTCCAGCCACACTTGATACGACATTCTGATTGGGCATTGTATGTTTATCACTTCAATATATAACCACTTAAAAAATATCACATCAATAAGTATGACTACAGTAAAATCTAAAGATGAAGAACATTGATGATATGAAGGCATGTGCAAGAATGCCAGCAAGAATTAGTCATAAGCTAAAAAAACTCAAGCTAATATTCATCACCAAAGCAAAGATGGCACTATCAAAGAATTAAATCAAATTTGATCACATAATAGTGGTTCAACTACATATATACCGGCAAAAGTAGGAGTACAAATCAGCAACAATACCATTTTCGACCTTGCATAACATATGCATCAATTTCAACTATTCCCAGAGTCGTCCGCTTCCTAAACCCTATTCCAGGTAAAATTTTACCGCCAGTTGCAAGGGAGAGAAAAAAGGAAAAGAGAGATAAAGGGGAAAAATATATTTACAACCTTCCACCTTGCACTCCTCTTTCTCCACCAGAGTACTGAGTAAAATATGTTAAGACACTACTCACAGGTAAAAAATAGTATGACCAGTACCTGCTCAGACAGTTTAATTCTACCCGCTATTGGGCACAGAGAAGTAGATCACTGATCTGATGTACGTGCAGGCTCCTTTGAGAATGCAGGCAAATCTTCCTCTGTTCTGCTCTTTTGTGAAGTTTCAGCTTGAAGCATTACACTGCTCCCTTCATCACCCATCTGTTCAGTTACAAAGACGTAGAATTCAACACCCATAACAAATTTATAAAATAATCCATTACGTTAAAATCTGATTAATTAATGAAGAAACTAACTTAAGAAATATGTCATACATGAGAGGAAATATATCCAAGAACCTTCCTGTGAGAAGAAAAACATGTCACACCTAGTAGTTGTTGCTGCAACCATCATAACCTTTTCTTTTTCCTTTTTAAGAAATTGAATCTGAATCTGGTTGCAGCAACCAGAACCTTAAGAGATTGATGATAACTAGCAAGCAGAGTCATTTTATGACAGCTAATATTGAAGAAGCAATTAAGAGAATGCAAAAATACCTTTAGATTACCAAACTTGGTAACTAGCCTCATATACTGATCACGTGCTTCTGGATAACGAACCATGGACCTGACTCTTGCTAGAGCCTTTTCAACTCCAGCAAATTTTTGTTTCCGGCCAATTCGCAAGAATTCATACTCGTCAGTTTTCTCAGTTTCTGATGCCACATCTCCCATCACTTTATCCACTCGAAATCCACGCAAACCAGATCCTTTCCGCCTCCAACGCAGTATTGCCTTTTCAACGATACTAACAGACCAAACAACCCTTTTATACTGCTTTCGAACCTGATGTCCCCTCACATGAGCCTATGACCATTAAGCAGAATAAATGAAATTTTTTTTTTTGGGGGGGGGGGGGGGGGGGGGGGGGGGGGGGATGATGTTGTGAAAGTTTATAGAAAGCACATATTGCAACCAATGAACACTCTTTTCTTTTATGAAAAGGAATTACAGAGACAGTGCAAATGCAACATGTCTTTTACCCGCATGTGAAATGTGCCCAAATCACATGGATCAGGCAAAAACATTCTAACCAGTGAACACAAATAGGAATGAAATAGGATATGTGACAAAACCCTAGCAGCTGGCAAGCTCTCTCTTCTTAGTAAAATAAGTAAAATAATTTTATAAAATAGACAGGGAGTATAAAATAGTAAAATAATTTTATTCAATCTCAAGTAGACTGTATAAAATAGACACACCTAAATAAATTAAAAAAATAAATCTCCTTCAAGGACTCTGGTTAGAAACAAAGATAATTTGATGCAAAAAACATAAGAAAACATGTATACAGGAGTACCTGAATTTTCACTATGCGGGTGCGTATCTTCAAGAACTCTTTTCTTCCCTTCCAACCACGATATCTTTGCTGGATCTTGACAGCTGCAGAATGCAAATATTCCTCAAAGTGGCCCAATTTCCGGACCTTGTTCAAAGAGCCAAGTGCAACTAGGTCAAGTGTGGCTTCAGAAATATCATTGAAGTTCTTAGATGATTGTCTATGATTGAATGAACGAGCACGGAATGCAGCTTGTATTAGAGCGGCTGCATGAGCTGACTTCCTAACAGCAGCAAGAGATTCTCTCAGAGAGAGGTTCTCCTTTACTGCCACATCCAATGGGACAACTTGTGCGGCATTTTCAATAGCCTTTTCAGCTGCAATACTTGCAGCAACAGTGCCCATTACGTTTTCATTGACAGTCAGTGAAGAAAGGTGACTGGTTAGATCTGCTTCTGCCAGGTATCCAGCAATCCCTTTATGTCCTCTGCTAGATGCCAGATCAGCAGCTGTTTTTCCTCCAGGAGATTCTGGTGTTGGGTCCTCAACAGCGCCTGGTGCAGCACCCAATCTAAGAAGTGCAATGACTGCTTCCTCTCTGTAGAGAGGAGAAAGAACAGTAACTTAATCGCTACTAATAAATAGACAAGTATTAAATAAAAGATTCAACTTAAACATAAACAATCCTACAGTCATGCTAAAAAACCTCAAAACCAAGCTTCATATATTGGAAGGGTAAAAATATAAGGGAGTTTCCCTCGCTTATATACATTTTATTCACGATTTTCTCAATTCAATTCAGTTTTGAAAACAATATCCTTTTTTTTTTTTTTTTTTTATCGGTGATGAGAATACATATTGTATGTATGAAAGATTGGATCCAGAAGGGGATCGAGCCAATAACCCAAAAATAAAATGGCTCGGCAACCCACTTTCAGTACTGATTTTCAAAGGCTTTAAAAACATCAAATTCAATATTGATAAATTTCAACTTTAAATTCGATGTTATCAATTAGATCAATTATTCATTTGATATAATAGACAGCTGGATGAAGAAAGGAAATAAACCATATGCAGCATTTGAAGATCCACTTTAAGTACTGATTTTTGAAGGCTTTAATAACAAAATCTGAGGCATTAGACAACAATGGATGACTTCATTGATAAATTTAAACTTCAAATTCGATATTGATAATTAGATCAATTATTCATTTGATATAATAGATAGCTGGATGAAGAAAGGAAATAAACCATATGCCAGCATTTGAAATCAAAACTCTATTCATCGGGAGTTGACAGTATATTAAATACTCAGAAGAGAATCTAAGAAAGCAATCTGACCTCCCAAAATACGAAGCCCAGTGAAGCCCAGTTCTTCCATGCGCATCTCTGAAATTGGGACTGACACCAACAGAAACTATGGGCCCCATGGCCCATTCATAACCAAGCGCAGCTGCCAAATGTATAACTCCTTGGCCTTCATAGTCCAAGACATGTGGTCCTTTACCTCCTTCATGTACTTTCCAAATTAGCCACTCACAAAGACTATCCTTCAACAGACATTGTATCAATCTATCTCTAGGGATCATGTAATTGCTATTGAAGGTCATAGAAGTCTCTTCAACCCTTCCCAAATCATTTCCACTTTCACTTTTCATCGAATATATTGTATTCTTAAGCTTACATTTATCACAATCCTGATTTGAGCATTCAAATCTATTCCTCACCCTGCCTAGATTTAAAAGTTTCACCAGGCGCATCTGAAAACGTACTTCATCTTCTGAAGCACTTTTCACTGCCATATGAAACCCAATTCCAGATGGCTTTTCACGATACTCAAACTCCCTCACCTCACTGCAGGCTAACCTATCACTGCGGGTGATATAGAATGGAACACGCCCAGGAGCATGTTGAGGTGTATGACATCTGATGACAGTATCAGTCAGAACTTCAGCAGAAACCTCAATCTCACCAAACATACATCCCCACTTAATCTTGCTAGATATCTCCTTGCTTACCAAAAATGTACCAACGATTAAAACCTGAACAAAAGAAGAATAAAAAAGCATGATTTATATTTCCAATTCTCTAGCATTGACTAAAGGCAGCAAGCATGCCTACGTGACTTTTAGAATATGCAGGAATAATAACATCCCAAACCAAAGTATGCACACCTTTGATGAATCCTTTGTAGTATCCTCTGTTGTATCCCCAGAATAAGTCCAATCTGGTGAAAAATCAAGGATAGTAAATAGCTGTTCTTGGGAAAGGGAAGGGCCCAGCATATCAGTATCTAAATGCATATGATGTGATAAGCTGGATACTTCCTTGTCATCATTATCAGCATCAAGTGTATTCCAGTAGTTCCCAGAGTCCGAAGCCATCAAGGAATCATCACAATCTCCACCAATTTCTTTATCCATCCATCTCCCAAAGCTGTCAAGTTTCTTCAGCTCACCAGCTTCATCGTTATTTACACCATCTTTGGATTTCTTTTCAGCATGAAAGGTAGACTTGACTTCTATATGTGGATCTGAACAACTTTGAAATTGAGGATGATCTGAAACGAAACCAGGCTCACGTTGCACCTGCAACAAGAGGTAAATCTCACTTGGGGAACTATAATGGTAAACATCCATCTAAAGTCAATAAAACAAAATCCAAAACAGACAACTGACACAATATTAGGTTTGAATTGAGACACTAGAAAGACAGCACAATAGTAAAAATAAACTCCATAACATAAAAAAACAGATGCTTATGCATCAATTCAATGCATACAAGCACAGAACTTTGTAACAAACATGTTCGTCTTTAAGCCTCAACACTGCCGTGGTGGTTCTCTCTGCCTCTCTCCTTTTCTTCTGGGAAAAATAAAAATAGCCACAGTTTTGGTCTTCTTAAAAGCGATCACTGTGTTTATAAGGACGAAAAAACTAATTGATTCCTATGTTTTGACTCATCAGGTTTCTGTCCAAAACCAAGAAGTTGTCAGCATCACGCTTGGCATGCCAGGTACAAAACTACTAGAGGTGAAAAATAACATAAAAGACCAAAAAAAGAAAAAGAAAGAATCAAAAGTTAGAGTCCAAACATATACAAAAATGCAAAATATAAATATAAAACATAAAAGTATAAAAAAAACTTTAAAAAATCAATAAAAGAAAAGACATAAAATAAGGAAAAGATAAATTATATATATAAAGAACATAAAAATTATAAATATATAACGAAAAGCATAAATAAAAAATGAAGTGGGTGAGGATCCCCCCCACCGGCAGGGGGGCACTCAAGACATTGTGCCTTCCCTTGTTCAAATCAAATTTATCAAAATCAGGAAAACAACGACAAGAGTCAGACCAAGTTAGGAGGGTTTCAAACTCAAAAGAAACAAATAATCTTTGTTGGGTTTAGGGAGGGCAGAACTCACAGTGGGTATGGATAAGAGAGAAAGAGAGAGCAGATTTGCGTTTGAATCAATGAGCCGGATATTCGGCTCTGGTTCAGCTTGAGTAGAAAAAAAGAGGTTGTGGGTGGGACCCTCCCTACCACGTTGGGATCCAGAAGTGTGATACCCAGTTAAGGGTAGGTGGTGTATAAGATCCCACATTGCGTGGGAAGGAGAAGTTCTTACTCTTTATAATGTTCCAATAGGGCTTCAATTGTATCATGACTAGTCCTTTTGGAGTATAAGCCATGTGGTTTGGGCCTTCCATTGAGGCATTACAAATGTATTTTGATACCCCATATGATAAGGATAAGGGTAGGAAGTGTATGGGATCTCACGTTGCTTTGGAATGAGAAGTTCTTGCTCATTATAATGTTCCAATGAGACTTCAATTGTATCATTGATTAGTCATTTTGGAGTATAGGTCATGTGATTTGGGCCTTCCATTAGAGCAATACAAATGGTATCAGAGCCTATCCCACCAGAAATGTGGGACTTGACCCATGCCACCTACAATTGACTAGCTTAACAAGGAAGTCGGGATTTAACCGGAGTAGATTGTGATACCCCGTATGATAAAGATAAGGGTAGGTGGTGTATGAGATAGGGGTGGGCAGCGGTGGCCCGCCCCCCATCTGCCCCGCCAAGCATGGAAGACCCTTAGTGGGGGCAGCCTGACCCCAACAGGGCCCCGCTCCGCACCCCTCCCCTATTTAATATAAAAAATTATATTTTTAATATTTATATAAATATATTGTATACAAATATATACAATTTGTTAAAAACTTGAAGTTGAATTTAAGTTAATACAAGGCAATCCAAAATACAACTCTAATGAGTTTATATTCTTTTTGAATATATAAATTTTAATTTATAATTTAAATTATTATAATTTGGGTCTAAAAAAAATTTTAGACCCAAAAATAATTTATAAACCCAATGGATCATTGGGTTGAGCAGAGGAGGCGGGGTGCGGGGGTGGGTCCACCCCGCCTCGCACCATGCTGATAGCACCCCTAGTATGGGATCCCACATTGCTTGGGAATGAGAAGTTCTTGCTCTTTATAAGGTTCCAATGGGGCTCCAATTGCATCATTGACTAGTCCTTTTAGAGTATAGACCATGTAGTTTGGGCCTTCTATTGGGGCGTTACAGGAGGAGGTGATCCCTACCACTTCACCTGCTCAATGAGGTTGGAGAGGGCAATGGGATGGGAGGGGGGGACAACACCTTCGTTTTTTATTTATATGTTTTATTTTGGTTTGTTTAATTTTTAAGTTTTTGCCCTTTTTTTGCTTGTCAATTTTTTTGAAGTAATAAAACTTCATTAAAAAATGCAAAAGACACAACCCAACTACACATAATGTATATAAGAGACACCCTAAAGTCTATAGAAGCAATCCAAAGGGAGCATTGAAAAAGAAGATTTTGAGCTCCTCCAACATCCATTCACAATCCTCAATTTTACGATAATTCCTTTTCCTCCAATACACCTTGAGTTTTTATATTTTTAATTTTTTTATTCTATATATGTTTGTATGACTTTGTTTTTTAAGTTTTCATCATTATATATGTACATCAATTTCTGAAATTTTCCTTTCTTTTTCAGTAGATAAATACAACTCATTCACCCCAGCAGGATTATTCAACCAATGACCCCACCCCATTGGGTCTAATTATTAAAATAATAAGGTCCGTCACTAAGTCACAAAATGTTATTTTTATTAGCACTGGGTGTCCGAGAACAAAGTCTCGACTAATCCTAAGAGTGCACAGCCTCACGACAAGCAGTTTCCCGCAAGTGCTCCTTGAGTAATTCGAGGGACCCTAGCCCGATGGCCTCTAAAAATTATTTGCACCCAAGGGTTTTGAACGTAAGAACTAGAGGGAGCATAATGCCGAGACCAAGGCCCTAACCACTTGAGCCAACCACTAGGGGTTAATGAAGTCCCACATAATTCTAGTGCTGCAAATCAATATCAAGAAAATTATATGCACATAGTTTTTGACCTCTTATTTAAGATATTTGGTATAAAAATTGTAGAGACATGTTGGAAAGATTTCCCTTACTTTCATTAATGTACAAATGTATATATACACTACATACAATTGACACTTATACCCTCACACACTTATACTAATTACAAACATGTCCTCTAACACTCCCCCTCAAGCTGGGCCATATATATCATATAAACCTAGCTTGAAACAAATTAGTTTTAACCAACTCCAACACAAAGACTTAGTAAACACATCTGAATTGATCTGCAGACTTCACAAAAGGTGTAGCAATGTCCCCACTTAGTATCTTATCTCGAATGAAGTGACAATCAATCTCTATATGTTTAGTCCTCTCATAGAACACAGGATTAGAGGCAATATGCACTGCAGCTTGATTATCACAAAATAACTGAAGAGCGGTAGGAGCTGGAAACCCAATCTCTTGAAGGAAGTGTTGCAACCATGCCAACTCACTAGTAGTGTGAGCCATTGCACTAGACCGAGCTACTACTGTTTGTTTCTTACTCTTCCATGTAACCAAGTTACCTCCTACAAAAGTACAATATCCAGTAGTAGATCTTCTATCTGAAGGAGATCCTGCCCAATCAGCATCTAAAAAGACTTCAACCCTAAGATGTCCATTTGGTCAATACAGTAATCCAAGGCCAGGTGCTCGCTTAAGATAACGAAGCATATGAATTACAACATCCCAATGTGAGACCCTAGGCGTTTGTAAAAATTGACTCAGTACACTGACTTCATAAGAGATGTCTGGTCTAGTGATAGTGAGATAATTCAATTTCCCAACAAGTCTTTGGTACCTACCTGGATCACCAAACAACTCACCTTCCTCTTTCAAGAATTTACGATTTGGATCCATAGGAGTGTTAATAGGTCATGCACCCAGCATGCCGGTTTCTTCCAGAAGATCAAGTATATATTTCCTCTGAGATAGGTTGATACCCTCTTTTAGATCTACTAACTTCAATTCCAAGGAAATATCTCAGCTTGCCCAAGTCTTTTGTCTAAAACTGATCATGTAAACATTGTTTTAGCCTAGCAATTCCAATAGTCACTCCCAGTAATTACAATGTCGTCCACATATACAACCAACAAAATGTGACCTGCATCACTATGTAGGTGAAATACCGAATGATCTGTTTGGCATCTATGGAGACCAAATGCCAATACAACATCAGAAAATTTCCCAAACCATGCTCGAGGAGATTGTTTCAAACCATATAATGTCTTTTTTAACTTGCATACAGTACCTCGATACTCCCCCTGAGCAACAAACCCAGGTGGTTACTCCATATAAACTTCTTCATGCAAGTCGCCATGCAGAAATGCATTCTTAACATCCAGCTGAAATAAGGGCCAGTCTAAATTAGCAGCAAGAGAGATCAACACTCGAACAGATGAGATTTTGGCAACAGGGGAGAAAGTCTCCTCATAATCAATGCCATATGTTTGAGTGTAACCCTTAGTAACCAAGCGGGCTTTTAGACGTTCCACAGAACCATCAGGATAAAATTTGATTGTATATACCCATTTACAGCCAACAGGTTTCTTACCAAGTGGTAGTGGAACAAGATCTCATGTCTCATTATGGTGAAGGGCATCCATTTCATCTTTCATAGCTATCCTCCATCCCGAATCAGATAAAGCATCCTGAACTGCCTTAGGAATAAAAAGTTTTGAAAGTTGAGAGGTAAAACATGAGAATGAAGGAGATAAGGCATGATATGAGACAAATTGACCAATCGGATGTTGAGTAACACAAGATCGAGTACCTTTACGGAGAGCAATAGGTGAAGAGTCTGAAATACTAGGTAACTCAGGATCCGAAGATGGAGACACGGTTGGTGAAGGCATGGAAGCTGGTGGCCGTGAGCGACGCGAGTAAACCTGTAAACGAACTGGGGGAAGGGGTGGAGGTGGAGGATCGACGACAGGAGGAGAAAGTGTAAGAGTAGGTAATGGTAGAGGATCACACTCAACACTCGAAGCTGTGTCAGAGAAATAGGGTATGAACTCAAAAAAGGTAACATCAGCACTCGTGAAGTAGCGTCTAAGAACAGAACTATAACAACAATATCCTTTTTGAGTTCGGGAATAACCAACAAAAAAACACTTGGTAGAACGTGGATCAAACTTATCAAAACCTGGGCCAAGGTTATGAACATAGCAAACACACCCAAAAATTTTTGGAGGAAGGGTAAATGGTGGAGATGAAGGAAACAAGATGGAGAAAAGAGAGGAACTATCGAGAACTGATGAAGGCATATGGTTAATAAGGTGAGAAGCAGTAAGAACACCATCACTCCAAAAACGTTTAGAAACATGCATGTGCAGTAAAAGTGCTCGAGTTACATCTAACAAATGACGATTTTTGCGTTCAGCCACCCCATTCTGTTGGGGTGTATACAAACACGAAGTTTGATGAACAATTCCTTTGCTACTTAAGTAGCAAAGGCACTAGATAGATATTCTCTAGCATTATCAGAACGCAAAATCTGAACCTTTTTGTTAAATTGAGTTTTAATTTCTTTCCAAAACACTTTGAATATGGAAAGGAGTTCAGATCTTGCCTTCATCAGAAACACCCATGTCACACGAGAGTAGTCATCAATAAATGTAACAAAATACTGAAATGTGTTTGATTCAATGTTGATTTGTCCCCATATATCAGAGTGAACCAATTCAAAAGGACTCGAGGCTCGTTTATTAACTCGAGGTATAAACGACACACGATGATGTTTACTAATTTGACATGCTTCACAAGGAAAGGGAGACACATTTCCTAGATTCCTGACCTGACGCTTTAAAAGGGAAAGAGAGGGATGACCAAGAAGACAATGTCATTCATAAGCAGATGATGTGGATGTAAGGGCTCCAGTGGGTGACCGTTTAACATCAAGATAATACAAGCCACCAGCTTCATGCCCCGTACCAATCTTGTTTCCCATCTTGAGATCCTGAAAGACACATGAAGAGGGATAAAATGTTACTGAACATTGAAGACTTTGAGTAATTTTACTGATGGACAATAAACTAAAGGGACAACTAGGAGCATATAGAACAAATGACAAGGATATAGAGTTAGTGAGCTTAGTAGATCCAATGCCTGTAACTTTAACAAGAGAACCATTAGCGAGAGTAACACTTTCTGGAGATGTCACAGTGTCTAACTTAGATAAGACAGATGACAGACCAGTCAGATGCTCATTAGCTCCTGAATCAATGATCCACGGATCTTGAATGGATGAGGCAAGACATGCGGATGCTATACCTGAGTGGGTAAGAGTAGCTGTGGTGGATGAAGCTCGTGTGTGACCCAAAAACCGCTCATACTCATCCTTCGATATACTAATCATACCTGATTTGGAGCTAGTTAACTGTGATGTAGTATCTTGACAAATGGCCTGATTAGCAGACCCAGATGGTCTACTATGTAGATCCCAACAATAGTCCACCGAATGGTTAGTGCGACCACAATGGGTGCACTTACGAGGCTCTCGACCTCGAGTGCAATTACTTTTGGCATCACGTCCCCCACATGCACTTCTACCACCTTGGCCTCCATGCCCACTAGGAGCAACATAAGAGGTAATCACATCATATAACTGTGACTCAAATTTAATTGTCATATTTGAGAAACTCCACACAATATCACAACTGAACTTGGAGATTGAAACTCCACACAATATATGAGAAAAATCACAATTCAACTTAAAAAATCCGAGAAACGCAATTTGGAAATGTAGATACTTAGCCCAAGTACCCGAAAAACAACTCAAATACCACAATTTCGGTCCTGTATTGGCCTGAACTGGTCTGAACCGGACTGTTTCGGTTCTGAACCGGTATGTTTCGAGTCTATATCGGCTTGAACCGGTATGTTTCGTGTCTGAACCGGGTTATTTCGGGATGTATCGGCTGTATTTCGGATCTAAACCGGTACCGGTTTAAAATTGAGCTGAAACAAGATAAGCTATCCTAAACGAGGATAAGAATACCGTATAGGTGTTACCAAACAGGTGTCATTCCGGATAGAAATATACTCTTACTCCAGGCTTTGGCTATTCAAACTCAAGGATTTGATAGCTTATCGGGGCAACCAAACACTCCGGACTTCAACCTTTTGCCGGCGACGGAGGCCCTTTCCGGCGGCGACGACGATGCCGGTACCCACAGACAAGGCCGGCGAGTACACTCCTGGTGCCCAATACCGGAGAAGACACCGGAGAGTGGCTGAAAACCACTTCAAACACTTTCGGTCCCGATGACAAAGGGAACCACCGTATCGATTCCGGCGGCGAAGACGATGCCGGTAACCACAGACAAGGCCGGCGAGTCCACCTCTAGTGCTCAATACCGGAGAAGACACCAGAGAGTGGCCGGAAACCACTTCAAATGGAACCACCGTATCGATTTGGGCGTGAACCACCGTACACGATCAATGCAACGTACACTACGCTCTGATACCATGTAGAGACATGTTGGAAAGATTTCCCTTACTTTCATTGATGTACAAATGTATATATACACTACATACAATTGACACTTATACCCTCACACACTTATAGTAATTACAAACATGTCCTCTAACAAAAATGAAGTCAATCAAGAGCAAATGGGAAAGACCACAAACCTGAACTATCTTGAGAGAAGCTCCCATATATGTCTGGTTGCCTTCAGCGATCAATCTATCTCCCTTAGTTACATCCTGGACAGAGCTATTAGTATCCAATCTAGCATCTGTTAACTTATGTGTTAGAAAGTCAGCTCCCCTAGGATGTTCAGTGAAAAGCTTCTGGTCATGCACGCCATTCGAGTTGCTCGAGCTGTTGGTTTCAGCCCAGTTAGATAATCCAGAACCTTGATGATATTTAGTTCCAGCCACCCATGAAGCAGGGGGATTCCTCAACAATTCCGGAAATCCTGAAGGCAGCACAGCCACCTGGTCACATCTTGAGAACTCCCAAAACATATTATCCAAAAGATTAAATCAATTATTAAAATGAATATGCAGTTAAAGATATAGACACCCTAAAAAATATCTAGAGGGCCAAAGAGAAATATTCAAAAGGCAGAGACTCCTGTTCAATGACTACACACAGCAGAATAGGTTGGCCCATCATTAATACAAAAAATAAATTGATAATTCAAAGCGCCAGATAACAGAGCACAATAACATAATCTTATAATTGAGATCTCCAATTAAAAGATTCTCCTACTAAGTTCAAAAGTCCATACAGAAGAAAACTTCAAAAAAATAAATCCTTGCATTACGTTGTAATAACAATCCAGCCACATTTTTTATAAGCAACTTCAACCAAATTAATAATTTTACCTGCAATTTTATGTTCAAGCAAAGAGGTTTTATGCAAGAAAGAACCAAAAAGAGGTTGAGTTAGAGAAGATGCTCGTGGATCACTCCCAGAATCCACATCCTCAAATTCTGATGACAATGTTAGTCCATTTCTATCGACTCTGTTTGCACTTGATGCATAGGACGTCTGAACTGTAGGAGCAGGTGAATTTGCCTGTGCAGACCATGGTACAGGACTACTTTGAGGGCTTCCAGCTTGTGATCCTGGATCTGCTATTAAGCGAGAGATGCCTGACTTGTACCCCTACATAACAGGCATAACACAATACCTAAGCCACATAAAGGAGTAAAATAAAATACCTTAAATAAAGTCAACTAATGTACATTCAATTTAGATCATGGATAGGATCATAGATAGCTACAAGTCTTGACATGACCAACATTCATTTACAAAAGGCTAACTTAAATACCACCTCCTTTCCATACAGAAGGAGGTGAAGAGTGATCTTGTCAATTTTAAAACCCATTGGGTGTGAGCCAAAATTTCCAATAAAGAAAACAAACTCATTTACACAAGCATTTAAGATACACAGCTGGAATTCAACAATTTAAATCAAACTCTGTTCAGAATACTCTAGAGAATTAAAAAATTGATGGCCATAGATGAGCACAAAGGATTACCTCTTTCACTTCTCTGTAATGTACAAGAACAATGTGCTCTAAGTGCCTGAAGATAAGGGAAATACACATCAAGATTAATGCCAGAAGGCAACAAAATATAGACTCATCCTTACCAACAAAAACTCAAATTTGTCATTACAATTATTTTAATATTAAACGTTTACAGAAAGAAAAAAGTTCATTATTCCCTGCGCTGGGATGCAAAGGGCTCAATGAATCATACACCGCTAGAGCCAAACACATCATCCTATGCAATATTCAGAAAAGAAGTAATCTCATATCATGCTACCAAAAACAAAATTTGAAACACTTCAGGTTTTAAGATTTTAACTATAAGCATCACTCACGCATCAAGCATCCAGTAACTACGTCGCTGAAAGCCCTCGTTATCCTCTCCATGTGCGTAGTAACAATGGAGAACGTCCACACTGTTAGCCTGCAGATGAACCAGTGAACAAATAATTAATTCAGCAGTCTAAAGCTAAATAAAATACCAGTTCAATCAACCATAATCAACAGTAAAGAGATCTACAAAAGCATTAAAAAATGTTAAAATTAACAAACATCATATAGATTAACAGCACCTTACAAATATTAGACTTGAGATACCAGAAATATAGAAACCACATTTATTTGACATCTCAGAAATGACTAAAACAGCAGTATCCACGAGGTCTCCCTAGAGAAAGCTCCACCTATTAACAAAGCATGATTTCAAGCAAAAATCATACCTCCAATCATCAAGCCTTCATGCATTCATGGCTTTATTAAAAAACAAACTAGTATAAAGTATTAATGTGATATTAACTTATCCTGGCTTGTTCAAATCACTAGTAATACTTACTAAAGGAACAATGTCAAAGGGATACACATCTCAAATGCCCATAATCTGTTAAAAGTGGATACAGATTACTAATGTATTTTGAAGCATCGATAACAATGTCAACCAGGTTTTAATAAAACACGAATCTAAATTAACATACAAATGAGATTATCCACTCTATACCAACAAAGAGAAAATAAGGCCAACAGCCAAAAGTTCCCAAATAAGAAAGTTGCATGATAGAAGCTGAAGATGCCCAATTAACCAAAAAGTTAATGGATGTTATTGACAACATAGATGTTTGAATTATTTAGTAGTTATTAGCAGTTAGCAAACCGTATGACCTAAAAGCTTCTTTACTTAGGTTGATGCTAGACAAACCCCTAGCAGTACAGCCCCGGAGATCATAGTTTTAAATTCCGTTCCGTTCCGGTGTAGTATCCGGTACACTATACCTCCTTGTTCCGTTTCGCTCCAAATTCCAACCCGTTCCAGTCCGTTTCAGACATTCCTGTCAAATTCTGGTCATTTTGGCCAGAATTGGCATTCCGAGCCCTATTACGTTCCAGACTATTTTAATGGCAGTTTTGTAATTTTCTTGTCCTTGGATGGCCTTTTTGTAGATTTTAAATATAGATGGTATAAAATATCATTATTTTTAATAATTTCTCTATTCTTTTATTTTTTTTTTCCTTTTGTTTTTGTGTTTCAACTCAAGTTTATGATTTTCTCAATGTATATTCATTTTATAAATTGTCAATTCCTCCATATATATATGCACATACATGATAACACTTACATATACATGTATTTATCCTATTAGTTATTAGTTTATATATACATATAAATATATATATAAATATATATAATATAGTTAATCCCAAAACAGTACACCGGAATGCACCAGTACCAAAATATTTTGTTCCAGTACTTAAACCGGAATGATAACCGGCACGGAATTTAAAACATTGCCTAAGATCCTTCACAAGAATTCACTACACTACTAGTTGGGGAGCAGATTCGGGCCAGACAGAACAAGCATTTTAGAACCATTTACCACTGTAGCTGGATTGAAAAGTAGCCTTGGCCCCAAGGGAGCAAGCAGGAAGGCAAGAGAGCAGAAGCAGCAGCATGGAAAAGTCACAATATTAAGAAAGGAGGTCCAAGAATGATGAAGGGGTAGAATCAGATTTTTCAAAAAAAAAAAAAAAAAAAAATCGAGTTCAAGCTCGTGCTACTTGAGCTCAACTCATTCGTTTATTTTTAGTTGAGCCTGAGCCAAGTTCGAACAACATTAATGGTTAGCGAGCCGTTGAACAAGGATATTTGAGTTTGAGCCGAGTTCAAACAAGTAAATATGCTACTCGAGCTTGAGCACCCTTGTTCAAATTTTGCTTGACTCAGTTCATTTGCATCCCTTAAAAAAACTTTTAAGAAAATATTTAAAATAAGTGCTATATTTTTCAATTTAAAGTTTAGTTTCTAGCTAAAATTTGTGGTGGATCAATCAGGTTATGGGTTGACCAGAGTGACCCATGACCACCTAAACCAAAAAATTGACCATAATATCATTTTTTTCCTTTTGGATACTTGGGTCAACATGTGAACCCGCAGGTTGACCTGACACAGCCTGATATTAACCAGGTTAAAATCGGGTCAACCCCAATTGACCCGAACCCAATTATGCCCAACTCTAACCCTATTATTACGTGTCAAGCAGTGGGTTGTATAAATTGATAACCCAACATTGTATATTACTAGGGTACCAACCTCTTTTAACTACTAATAAATTATCATTACCTATTAAGAAAACTAGAGACAGAAGGTCCACTTACAAGAGGGTATTACCCAGGCAACAATTTTGACTAGATTGATTAGAACCCCCCCCCCCCCCCCCCCCCAAGGGCGCCACGCGGGGGGTGGGAATAAATAAAACAAAAAAAGTGAACTTACAAAGAATAAATTGAACAGCACACCTTCAACTTTTCATGAGCTTCTTTGACAGTTTTTCCATCTTTCTTCTTCCTCCACCTATAACCATCTTTGCGAAAATACCGGATAACTTTTCGATCAAAGAGGAACAAAGAACCCGCTGCAAAATGAAAAACCTTCAGTTGCTGTTTAAAAACCCGGGGAATGTCAATTCCCAATCTCTGAACAAAGAGAAGTGGCAAGAAAGATTTGATTAGAAAAATATATACATACATACATAAATACATATCAGTATTTGTTCGTAGTAATATCTTCCACATAAGCATGATAAGAAAGTTATGTTTTTGACGTATTAATGTCTATGATCTCTTATTACTTGATGCTATGGATTGTTAAAATGTAGCATTCCTAACCAATGGGTAGGGGATTGTTAAAATGTATGATGTGTTAATTTATTGGGTATACACCGCATTTTGTTTTTTTGTTAAAATGTCCCAAGTGATGACAATGCTAATGAGTCTCCAAGCCAAAACCAGTCATAGAGACAAGACCTATCCAGGCTATAATAAGTGTTGAACAAAGTATTTAGACTGGATTTCTGTTTTCATGGCTACTTTGAGGCTTTTTAAGATAGTTTTTAGTTACAGTTTGAGGTAATAAAACTTATGGAATTTCTTAACACCTAGTGGTATGTAATGTTATGATGTGGCATCCCTAGCCCTATGGGAAGGGAGTTTGGCAGCCATAATTGAGTAAAGAAATTTGCTTATCCATTCATACATGGCCAATGAAATTTTTCTACCCTCATACAAAGCCATATAATCTCAGTTGAAATTGCAATATCTCATCATGTCCTAAATTCTAATACTAGGATTGTGCACGTGCGACACAAATGGCACAAAGTAGCTGGTTCCTAAGCAGTAATAAAATTAATTTAATATAAAAATTCACAGACAATTCAGATAAGTAATTAAATCAAAATAAATCAGTAATTTTCTTAGTGTGGTGTATTTGGAGGGAAAAGTATGATGCAAATTTTGAGGCAATTGGTTTTTTATGAGTAAGGGTGAATGTTGGAGGAGCTTAAAACTTTTTTTTTAATGCTCTCTTTCTTCAGCAGCTTCTATAGATTTTAGTGGACTGATTTTTCATGAATTTCTTGTCTGTTTCTCTATTTCTAGTCAGGTGCTCCTCTTCTATATTTCATGTGTACTTGGACCATACTTTTTATATTTTTTTAATAAAACATATTCGATTACTTATATAAAAGAAGAAACATCCTTGCACAAGCTTAAGAAGATGTATTGCAGTAATTTTATACACCTATATGCAAGATTGAAATAAGACACAAAGAAGCATGCAAGTGAAAACCTGGAGGCCGGACAGGTGGTTCTGGCTTTAATTGAAACTTGTGATGATTGCGAAGTATTTCACAAATTTCACTTGGCCGAAGCCAACGGTATTGCGCTTCTATCAGTATCCTGTCAAGGTCTGCAAAAATTCAGGAATTTCAAGTTTTCAACAATAGGAACAAAATCCATTCTACTTATATAATAAATATTTGCCAATAAAAAAAAACTTGTATAGTAAATATACAATATCTCCATAAATGTTGTGTTTACGGTCTCTGGGATAAAAGAAATGTTGAATCACAAAAACCTTCGTTAACAATAACACTCGATGCACCCTAACAGCTAACACTCTGCATTATATCTTTTTTTTATAAGTACAAATCTATTAATATCAATAGGTGTAACGAAGTACACTGCATGTATACAAGAGAAAACACCTAGCTAGGAAGCAGAACTAGATAGAAGGAAATCATGAACATTAAGCCCATGATAGGAAAATGATCCGAACAACGCCCAAAGGGAGAAATTAGAAACCTATCCAATCTAGACCAAGCCCAATTGGGACAAAGACACACCTCCCCCAATCTCTTACTATAAATACCCCAACATACTCAAACTCTCTCCACCATCCTTGTTTCCACATAATTAATACTCCACCCGAAGCTCCTTTAGAAGCTAAATAGGACCATTCCACATAATGGTAACTCCACAAACTACGAATGATCATACGCGAACGGAGGAAGCCTTCATAATACAACTGGTTCTACCCTCCATCTAGTCCTCCCTCAACTTGGACTACCTCTCTCAATGCAGTAGTTGATTGCCAAGTAAGACGCTTTAACTCCCTGCTCTTTTTAGATCTTGATTTTATTCCAAGTAAGTGACCTGCCTCAATTGCAATGAGTAGTGCTATTAGTTGGTCGTCAAATCCTCCATACGTAATCTCCCCCCCCCCCCCCAAAAAAACACACACATTGTTGTATCTCTTTAACTTTTTGCAAAACCCAATCTGATGATGAACCAAGCTATATTGTTGATCAATAGAAGAGATATCAGGGACACCAGGCCCTAAATATTCCTCCTCACAAGGCACCAACGACAATCCCATCATTTCCTCCACACCATCTCCTGTATACAAATCCCGCACCTCCTCAACAGCTCCATTGTTGCTGTCAATACCTTGTCCAAAGCTATGTGTTGACCCACAAGGTGCCTAAAGAGATACCAACAAATTGGTTCTCTCCGTCAAGGTCACCATTGGAAATTCTGGGTTGGCGACAAACCTAGAAACCCGCCCAAGTCTCGGAAATACATCAAGTTCCTCCACCTCCGAGGTGGGTGCCATCATTTCGTCGAAGAGAACATTGATCAAGGGTGCATCACTCACCAGCGATCCTTTCTGTGCCACTCCGAAAAACCCTACACCGCCCTTAGGCCTCGACATTACACCATTTTCCTTCGACTACACAATGGGTGCCATCGTTTCGTCGAGGAGAACACTGACCAGAGGTGTAGCACTCATTGGCAAACTTTTGTGTCACCCGTTGTGGAGGGCAGTCCGTTTCGGCCGTCTCTACGCCGATACCCAATGTAGAATCCAATTCGAATGTAGATGACCAATTTCCCTTTTGACCCGGCACACTCTCCTGGATCTGGTTATAGAAACTAGGCCAAACCCAACTTTCTTTTTACCTTTATTTGGTTTATAGAATTAGGCCCCTCTAATTGCACCCAGCCCACTTTTTTTGTGTAAAATGACATATGATTCGAACCTATCTTGTGCTCCCTCTTATTGAGCCTTACAAACCTGTACCGCCACCTCAAAGCAAGTCAATTTGCATAGATAACAAGGCAACCGTTACCTTCAACTCAACAAGCTGGTTTTGCATCTCTTTTAGTGTAGTGTGCATCTCTCTTTCACCCATACTACCATTGGGGAAGGCCAAAATCATCCCTTGTTACATAAGAATCAGTTCTTGCGCTTTCAGAGGAGTCAGACCCCTCATGCTTTGGATTTTGTCCATGCATGATCTGTAAAGGCTTCAGACCACTTTCACAGCTCCCCTTCTTGCCCCTAGTATCAAACTTAAGTCACCGAAGCATGACCCGTATTTAGAGTTGCAGCATATGATCACCTCACCACCGTGGTTGCGCTTAAGTCTTTTCGTTTCAACTCTATATTGTTGTTCTTATGATTGGATATGTTCATCTGGCTTTCCCCCCATGACCCATCACCATGAATGGGAACATAGCAGTTGTTCTACATAACTCGACAGCAAATTTCTCCCATCCCAGACCTTCATACCCTTCCAGAGTGACTAGAACACCCCGCCGACCTCCTCCACCATATTCGTTAACAGTTAAATATCTACCATGCACGTTGGAGCATCGTTGAGCCAAGAAGGCTCTCTTTCCTTAACGCCTGTGTTTTATGAATTCTGGTTCTCCGCCTGGAACACTACTTCCACCGTAGCCACCAGCCACACTATAACACTACGACTCATAACTACAAACCTCCAAACCCTTATGCTCTTCTCCACAATTTTATTTAGGACCTCCATGTTTCTGGTGAAAACTCAAAAGCCTTTGGTTCCACCCAAAAGCGCACAAACTAACCCATAATAATCTGTGATCTACTGAAGTAAGAAAAAAATGGAATGAAACAGAGAACTATTTCCGATAATCATCACCAGAAATAGCCATCAATGCACTCATTCCATATGAGAGAGAGCTGCTGCATTATACAAATCCAGTGAAGCTAGAATTTCAGAACTCAAAATAGACCTCTGAGACCCAAACCTAATAAAAACAATATTGCTCAACGTACTCATCTCACAGAATGAAATGAAGCACTTCAGTCGTAGCTTCAACATGCGCAATAAGGTACTTCAGGATCGTGGTCCTCATGCAAAGCACTCAACATTGGAACAACTGTGCATGAGAGAAATACGAGGGAGCCCTAGCATATGGCTTTGGCACACACTACCTGAAGAATTTGCATAACATTCACAAGACTTCGAAAATGCAAAGAAAATAAGTACCCTCAAACTTGCTAAGCACCTTAGCTTGTTATCTTAAAGCATTGCTTTGAACATTTTCAACAAAACCCCTTAAAGAAAACAATTGAGTCGTTTGTACATTTATACTAACCAAGTTCTAATCTAATAAACCTGAGGAAGGATTGAAGCAGGGGGCGAGCGAGCGAGCGAGAGAGAGAGAGAGAGAGAGAGAGAGAGAGAGAGAGAGAGAGAGAGAGAGAATACGAGGAAAAGAAACCAGACCTAATGGTTGATTGGGAACGTATAGTCTACTCTCAGCCATAAACCCTAGATTTCATCAGCAATAGCTCCAATTACAAATTCACAAAAAAGCCAATACGGAAACCTGCAAACAAAAAAAATAATAATAATTTCTGAAAACGCCAATCGAGAACCAGAGCTCAATGAACGAAAAATAAAACCGAATCACCGAGAAAATTACCGGCAAAAAATGGAAACCCTAGCAGCAATGGAAGAGAATTGGAGGTTTGGGGTAAAGAACGGGACGTACTATCGGAGAAAGAGAGAAGAAGCGCGTGAAAACCACTGAACAACTGCAAAAGCCTAAAAGAAGAGCGAGGGGGATTGGAAGCCTTGTGTTCACATTAGCAAAAGGATATAAACAGGTCGGATAAAATCTGACGTGGTATGGGTCGCTTTTATTCGCCCGTGGCCCACAGTCTTTAGATTTTAGTAGTTATTATTGATATCTCAAAATCCGATCTTTCATATATTTACGATCGAAATTTGGTTAATCATCCCGTTATTATTGATATCTGACGTGGTATGGGCAATGCAATCGTGTTTATTATTTTTGACAAATTGTATGATTTATTATTAAAAAATTAATTTTTTTATATAAATTTTATAATTATTCATTTTTTTAAAAAAAGAATATGTGACGCGTATGTACTCTGTGATTGATGTTGAAAACATTTTTCACCACCAATTAGATCTCGATCAAAGACATGCAACAAGGAAGAAAAATGGCCCCGGTGTGCTTGATGCACCTCCAATTGCCTAAGTCAGAAATATGGATGTATTACTTGGTAAAAAAAAAAAAGATTTGAAAATCATACCTAGATTTATTGGTGTTGGTTCCTTACATAGGAGTGAATTGTCATTGATAAGGATAGTATATTTTTCCTCAAATCTGGGGCTTTGATCACCATATTCTTGGGATATGATCCCAGAAAGAACGGTTTGACATCCCAAGTAATAATACCCTAAGTATCTCGTCATTCCCTTAGTGGTATATATTTGCTATTAAGGTTGGTTACCATAATAATCATATCAGAGGCGATATGACCCCGTGAACCCTAACCTACAGTGTTTTTGTAGGTTTCGCGTCCTGTTGGGCCCATTAAATGGGCCTTTTACTTTGTATCCTTGGGCTCGTCTATTAGAGATTTAAATGATTCTCTAATTATTTCGCAAATTCCTGTCATGTTAGCTTGGCAGGAACTTAAAGATTATAAAACGTCTATGCCTGTCACATCATTTGCTGCAATTTGTTGTTTGTATTCGTCCGCACAATTTTCTTTCCCGCCAAGAAGACGAAGATACGCCTGGACCGTACTTTCATCTTCGAGGTCAAACCTTTCGTCGACGATCCAGGCCGCCAGCTGGTCCAAGCCCTACCAAAACCATATATATATAAATAAGGATCCAAGCCTAAAAGAAGAAATGAGGACTCAATTCAACAAATTGCTTACCGAGAAAAAAAAGTTCCTCAATCTGGACGCCATGGCATGAACAGAGTCTTCTCTCTCCAAGGACGCCGCCGCGTGTGGGGCCAAAGACAAACCAGCGCCCCCATCACCTCGAGCAGGGGCCTTGAGCCATGGAAAGACCCCAAAAGGTAAGGGCTGAGATCGCCCTCAGGGGGCTCAACCTCAACCTCAATAGTAGGTGGAAAGTGCACCACGTTTATACCTGCTGCATCGTCATCTGTCCAAACCGGAAAGGAAGAAGCCCTTAAGCAGTGGGAGGTGAAGAAGCCCCCTCCTCGCCCCTCAAAGAGGCATTGAAGGGAGAGGAAGAAATAGAAACTGGGTCCCTGCTCAACTCCAGGTTGAGGGAAAGTATTGGAGTTCGCCTCCATATGTAGTAGAGGGAAGGGAGCCCAAAGTAAGCTCCCATTTCCCAACCTCCCGTCATTCCACAGTGGCGCCATCTATGGGATTTTGATACAAATTCCTTGAACACCTGTCAACGAGATTTCCACATGCCCACTACAACACATCCCAAACAACTCGTGACTAGGATACAGCCTCTGCAAACATGGAGGCGCGACTTATAGAGATGGAAGAATAATTAAAAAAAAATGAGTGAAATAGAGACCCTCCAAAAAGAGAAAGAAAGCCTGAAACAGAAAAATCATGCCTACAATGGGGGAGCCACACCAAACCACAGCAATCGACCGGAAGTAGAAGCGCACAGTGTAGACAGAACGAACGCCGACGAAGTAGAGAAAAAGAAGCTGCATAATGAATTGTGCAGCCTCGTTGACAAATATGAAGAGATGGCTAGAAGGATGGGAGGATCATTGTTACTCAATCAACTGTTTAACTGCACAGGCTTACCTTATATTTCGAAAGTAATGGTCGTCTCACTCCCACCAAAGTTTATAGTTCCACAGATAGAGCTACACAATGGGTCATGAGACTCGATCAACCACTTGGAAAATTTCAAAGCACACATGACACTCCACGAGTTTCTCGGAGAGGTAGCATGCAGAGCTTTCCCATTGACGTTAAAGGGCATGGCAAGAAGCTGGTTCAAGGCGCTACGACAGGATCGATCGACAACTTTGAGGAATTAGCCAAGCAATTCTTGACACAATTCATGGCTAGTAGGAGGCAAGCACGACTTGCTACTTACCTCCTAACCATCAAACAACAGAAGGGAGGAAGCCTGAAGACATACCTTACCCGGTTCAATAAAGAAACTACAGATGACCAAAATGAGAAGATTACGCTGACAGCCCTTCTAGGTGGTGGGTGTGGGCCCAAAGTCCGTTTATGGCAGAACTTGCAAGATGGACTTCGTCAACGTTGAGAGAATTTATGGAAAAGGTCGACGACTTCGTCAACGTTAAAGACACTATAAGCCTTGATAGCGCCACAAAAATCAAAGACAAAAGAAGAAGATAACCTCCAAAGGTCCAACAAGTGAAAAGAGTATTGGAGAAGACTAGCCGAAGTTATAGCGACAAAAGATGGGAAAAGCGAGCACCCCCAAGGGGACACGACCCGAGGTCCGCTCACAGTAACTTGAGCATGCGATCAGCTGACTAGTCAACGAATCAAACGGAAGGCAGCGGAGCAAAAAAAAGAGCGACGTTTTCGCGCTTATAACCATAATGATACTCATTGGAGGGATGACTGCTTCACACTAAAGAGGTGAGTCAAGGAGCTAACAGGAAGTAGCAAATTGAAACATCTGATTGCGGAACACCTAAAGCCCGAAGAACAAGTGCCAAGGCGAGGAACAGAGCGAGATCGGGATAACAGGCGAAGTAAAAGTCCAATAGGGTAGTGACCATTGATGAGTGTACAAAAGTGCACTGTAAATACTCTATCATTAGACTAAAATGTTAAAATGTGAATAGAAATCATAGAAATTAATTTTTATTTTTTAACTTAGGTTCTATTTATTTTAGATATTTCTAAGCACATTTTTTATGTTCAATTTTAGAATTCATAAAAGAGAGCTAAATCTTAGTCAAATTCAAATGAATTTTTGAATTGGAATAATTCCCAAGAGTTTTCAACGAAGTATGACTTTTGAATTGACCAAGACTTTCAAGTAATAAGGACTCTTCATTTTCAACGTGAGCTGACTTTCAATGTGAATAGACGTGTGGACTTTCAGCAAAATAAGGATGCTTTAATGAAAAGACTTCAACGTTGGAATGACTTTCCAAAACATCAAATAAAGGATAACTTCAAATAAGGTGAATTTGAGAATAATTCAGATCGAGAAAGAAAAGAAAAAAATCACAAAAGAAAACCGTAAAAGGTCCAAGTCCTAAATGCGCTAGGAGACAGCCTGGACATACCTTAGTATTTTGATTATAACTTTCCATTCACACATATGATTAATATGATTCTTAATGCGTTGGAAAACTATCTTAAAGGGCTACAAATTTGTATATGATAAAAATATCTAAATTCTAACTCATGAAGCACGTAGGCAGCTGTCAATCTGAGTTTTAAAAGTTAAATGGTGTTTTATGGGGGAATCGGGAAAACGTTAGGATTTTTTTTATACTCAAGAGAAGGATATCATTAGGAGATTTTTAAAGGGATGACGTACAGGGCTAGAGGAGAAAAAAAAAATTGGTGCTCCCATGGAGAACTAAAGCTTAGGTAAAGTTTAGGGTAGAAATTGATTGGTGAAAATGTTTTGACTATATTTCAATTCACAGATTAATCTTTATTGTTTAAGATTCTATGATTGAATTATCTATTTATTTTGGATATTATAAGTTTGAGACAATTATATTAAATATTACTATGGTTTAATTTTGTTGAGCTATAAGATTATGAATATATGATTGTGACTTAAACAGGTTTTTCATGCCATTGATGTGATCTTTTGCTACACTATTGTTTATGAACATAGTGTTGTCTTTAAATCTGATTTTCCTTTTTATACATGAAAACTGTGGTTAGTAAAGGAAAGAATAGATTCTAGAGTTAAATTTGTGAAATTAGATGAGCATATTGTCATATCTTCCAATTAGGAATTTGGTATTATAATTCTTAATTGTGTGTATAGTTTGGATTGGAAAAGTCAAAGTGTAGGATCTGGTTGATGGAAATCCGAAGCTTTACTTGACTTTTTATTCATGCCTTAATCTCATTTTAAGTACGTGTTTTAGGTAGAATTCAAAATATTTTTCAAATTATTGTCATCTTATCATTTGATATTTTCCTTTAAGTTTGCGTCTTGTAGTGTTTTTTTTCGTTTCCCTGTGGATCGACACCCTAAACTATACTATAACACCGCATAATAGTTTGAGTGTAATCAAATTATGGCGTCATTGCCGAGGAGTATGGTGCAAGAATCGATACAAGACATAATTTACTCCAGCAGTGTGTAAAGGCAGTAACTTCGTTCCCTCTTTTTGCTTGTTGTATTATTTTTTTCTTTTTATTTTTGTAGTATTTTTTTTTTAGTTTATAGTTTTTTTTACTTAGCATGCACAATATAGAGACGCCTTGGGTAGGTTTGCTCGTAGGCCTGTGCAAGAGTTAGAATCAATTTTTTAATCATTTATTTGAAAATCCATCTAGTCTCAAAAAATGAGTGAATACGAAAATCAACCCACTAGAACTCTTCAGGATTACATCCACCCTACACACATACCCACACTATCATGCATCATATATCCAGCCATTACTCGCCAACTTAATTTTAAACCAGGGATGATACAGTTACTTCTCGCCTTTCATAGTTTAGAGAATGAAAATTCTTATTTGCAAATCAGGGACTTTGAGGAAGTAGTTGTGACTTTCCATAGTCATAATGCTATAGAAGATGTTGTGAGACTTAAGTTCTTTCCCTTCTCTTTGAAAGATAGAGTAAAGAGCTGGTTGTACTCACTAAGACCATGATCAATAAGAGCATGGAATGAGATGACACATGTCTTCTTTAACAAATATTTTTCCCAACATAAGATCGGTGCTTTGAAGATGCAGATCTTCACTTTTGCACAAAAGGATAATGAGACTTTGTATCAGGATTGAGAGAGTTTTAAAAAGTTGTTGAGTATGTTTCCTCACCATGCGTATGAGAACTAGCGCTTAGCCAATTATTTCTATAAAAGACTTACACCTAAAGAGAGCCAATTCATAGAAATGATATGTAATGGTGAATGTTTGCAGAAAAATCCAAATGAGACTATAGAATATCTCAATGAGCTTGTTGAAAAAAACTCACACTTGGACCGGACCCAGTGCTACTGAGAGTATAAATAGGCCACGACTTGTTGAAAATCCAAATGGTCGTGGAATTTACCATCTTAGGGAAGATGATAACTTAAAAGGTAAAGTTAAGATGCTTCTTAGGGAGTTACAGGTGTTAAAAATTAAGGATTTAAAAGCCAACACACATGGCTACGCATGTAAAGTCCTTTGGATCGTGTTTTGTATGTGGTGGGGTAGATCACCTAACTCAAGAGTGCACCACATTTTCTGAAAGGAGGGAAATATATGAGAAACAATATAATGCGTTAGGTATGTACAAGAAGCATTTTGCACCTTTCTCCAATATCTAAAATTCAAGATGGCATAATCACCCTAATTTTAGCTGGAAATCTGAAAACCAGCAGCCTGCACAACTACCTAGAGCTTGCCCTGCACCGTATCTTGCATCTTCTTCTTCCAAGAACCCCTTAGAAGATACTTTACATGTTTTTATTGAGACACATGATAAAACTAATTAAAATTTTGAGTCTTTGATTACGCAAGTTGTTGAAGAAAACAAAGAGATAAAGAGTCTTGTATCCAAGTTGATGAGCTCCTTGAGTGTGAATGAGCGTGGCAAGTTCCCTCCTTATGCTCAATCCATACCCCAAAGTCAACATATGACACAAGAAAATTTGAAGGATGTTAATGCTATTGTGACACGAAGTGGAAAATCCTTACACATCCCAACAACTGAAAAGTCAAATGATGTTGAAAATGATCAAAGCAATAGTAGTGTCGAGCTGTCCAAGGAAGCCGAGGTAATAAAGATACCAGTTAAGGTATCATTTCCTCAAGTTTTAAAATTGAATATGCGAACTTTGGATCCTATCAATGAAATCCTAGAGAACCTTAAGTAGATAAAAATTAACCTCCATTTTTTGCATGTTATTAAAAAAGTTATTACTTATGCAAAAGTTCTCAAAGATTTGTGTATAGTTAAGAGGAAGCACTATGTTAAGAAGACAACATTCCTGACAAAGCAAGTTAGTGCTCTAATTGAGCAGCGTGTTCATCCTGAGTACAAGGATCCTAGTTGTCCAACTATTGCATGTAATATTGGAAATCATGAGTTTGGGCAAGCGATGCTAGATTTAGGAGCTAGTGTAAATTTGATGCCTTATTTCATTTATTTGCAACTAGGGTTGTGAGAAATCAAACTAACTATTGTGGTATTACAATTGGCTGACCATTCAGTTAAAGTACCATAGGGTGTGGTGAATGATGTTTTGATTCAAATTGATAAGTTTTATTATCATGTTGATTTTTTAATCTTTGACATTAGTTCTGTTGTTGATTCTAGTTCTAAAATCCCTTTAATTTTATGTAGACATTTCTTTGCTATTGCTAATACTCTTATTAATTGCAGAAATTGTCTAATGAAATTATCTTTTGATAATATGACTCTCGAAGTGAATATTTTTCATATTGAGAAGCAGCGAAAAGAGGATAACAAGTGCTACCAAACGTACATGATTGACAGACTCATAGACAAAGGAGTTCCATGATTATGATCCCCTTGAATATTTCCTTGTTAATTCTAAGTTTGATACTGTTAGTGATTCATCTGATGTTTTTGATATTTGTGCTATTTTTTATGAAACTCAGGATTATGGCATACAGGCTTGGCAATCAAAATTAAAGGAGTTGTCTAAGAAAAATGAAAAACAGATTCCTTCAAGTATGGAAGCACCAAGAGTTGAATTGAAACATTTGCCTAAGAGTTTAAAATATGATTTCCTTGGTCCAAGTAATATTTTTCCTGTTATTATCTCATCTGAATTGTATGAATCTCAAGGTGAGAAGCTACTTCGAACTTTAAATGAGTACAAGTCAGCCATAAGTTAGAGAATTACAAATATTAAAGGTGTTAGCCCCTTAGTCTGTTCTCATAAAATTAATTTAAAGTAAGGAACTAGCCCTCGTAGAGACTCTCAACACAGACTAAATCCTACCATGAACGAAATGATAAAAAATAAAGTGTTAAAACTGTTAAATGTAGGAATTATATATCCTATTGCTGACAGTAAATAGATTAGTCCTACGCAGGTTGTCTGCAATAAGTCAGGCGTTACTGTGGTGAAGAATGAATTGGGAGAGTTAGTAACTATAAAGCTTGTGACTGTGTGGCAGATGTGTATTGATTACAGAAAATTGAATGCTACAATCTGAAAATACCATTTTTCCCTCATTTTATTGATCAAATCCTTGAGTGTGTAGCTAGTCACCCATTTTATTACTTTTTGGATGGTTATTCTTGTTATTATCAAATTGAAATTGCATTAGAAGACCAGGATAAAACCACTTTCACTTGTCATTTTGGTACTTATGCTTTCCGTAGAATGTCATTTGGATTGTGTAATGCCCTTGCTACTTTTAAACGCTGTATGATGAGTATTTTTAGTAACATGGTTGAAAATTGCATGAAAGTTTTTATGGATGACTTTGTTTTTGGAACTTCTTTTGATTCATACTTTCTGAATTTAAACAGAGTGTTGACCCGTTGTGAGGAAAAGGAACTGGTTTTGAATTGAGAAAGATGCCACTTTATGTACCTTCAGGTATTGTTTTAGGGCATATTATTTCTTCCAATGGCATAGAGGTTGATCAATCTAAAATTAAATTAATTTCTAAGTTACATACACCTAGGATAGTAAAGGATGTTGGATCCTTTCTTGGTCATGCTGGTTTTTATAGGAGGTTCACACAAAATTTTTCTGCCATATCTAGACCGCTATGCAAGCTCCTAGCTAAAAATGCCTTATTTGAGTAGACACAAGATTGTCAAGAGGCTTTTAAAATGCTAATTGGCAAACTAATTTCAGCACCCATAATGCAGCCACCTGATTGGACTTTACCTTTTGAGATTATGTGCGATGCTAGTGATTATGTTGTAGGTGTTGTCCTTGATAAACGAAGGGAAATGAAGCCCTATGTCATTTACTATGCTAGTAAAACTCTAAACAATGCTCAAATGAATTACTCAACCACTAAAAAAGAGTTGTTAGCTATAATTTTTGCTTTGGACTAGTTTCGTGCTTACTTGATTGTTCTCCTATTACAATTTTTATAGATCATGCAGCCCTTAAGTACCTCTCACAAAGAATGATGCTAAAGCGCGAATAATACGGTAGATTTTACTTCCGCAGGCCGAATTTGACATCACCATCAAAGATAAGAAATAAGTTGAAAATATAGTGGTCAACCATCTCTCGAGACTCACATTTGAGGACACCACTGACGACATGCCAATTATGGATGATTTTCCATATGAGCATTTATTGTCTAGTTTCTCTTTATCATGGTTTGCTCATATTGTGAATTATTTAATTGTAGACAAGATATCGGTAGATTGGAGCGCGCAAGAAGATAGAAAATCATAACTGAAGTACGCAATTTCTATTGGGACGAACCTTTTCTTTTTAAATATTTTCCTGACCAAATTATAAGGCGTTGTATCCCTGATGAGCAGATTGCTAGCATCTTAGAGTTTTGTCATACCCAAGCTTGTGAGGGCCATTTTTCAATGAAAAAAATCGAGGCAAAAATTCTGCAGTGTAGATTTTATTTGTCCTTCTTGTCTAAAGATACAAACATCTATTATCGTTCATGCGAAAGATGTTGCTAGGAGTTTTGTCCAGTTGTAATATGATATCCTTAAACCCGATCTTAGTGATTGAAATTTTTTATTAATGGGATATTGAGTTCATGGGACCGTTCCCTCCTTCTTTTGAATACCAATATATTATTGTAACAGTATATTATGTGTCAAAATGGGTAGATGCAGCAGCTTGTAGGAGCAATGATAATAAGACGATAATCAAATTTCTTAAAGAAAATGTGTTGTCTCGGTTTGGTACACCACGTGCTATCATTAGTGATCGGGACACACACTGTTGTAACCGTTCATTAGAGGCTTTGATGAAAAAATATGAGGTTGTTCATAAAATTTCTACTACCTACCATCCTCAATAAGTGGACAGGTAGAACTTGCCAATAAAGAAATTAAGAAAATTCTAGAGAAAACAATAAACCCAGATCGTAAAGATTGGTCTTTAAGACTAGTTGATGCACTTTGGGTTTATTGTATAGCTTTCAAAACTCCCTTAGGTATGTCACCTTGTAGGCTTGTTTTTGGAAAGTCTTGCCACCTATTTGTAGAGCTTGAACATTGAGCTTATTTGGCCATCAAACATTTTAATTTTGACCTAGGAGAGGTTGGTTAGTTTGGAAAATTTTAGTTGATCGAGTTAGATGAGTTGAGAAATGATACTTATGAGAACTCTAAAATCTATAAGGTTAAAATGAAAGTGTTTCATAATAAAAATATTCTTAAGGAGACGTTTAAACCTAATATTCGAGTATACTTATATGATTATATACTTCACAAGCACCCAAGAAAACTTTGGCTTTGGTGGATTGACCCATTTGCAATGAAACATGTTTCTGAAAACAAGACGGTAGAAATAGAGGACCATAAGGATGTCTAGATCTTTAAAGTAAATGGTCAACATCTAAAAATATTTATTAATAGGCAAATTTCTGAAGTGGAAGACATTCCACTTGCAAACCCAGTCTATCAACCTTGACTCTACCATACAGGTATGTTTTTTTTCCTTTAATTTTCTTTTATTTCGGTTCCTTTTCTTTCTTTTTTAGTGTTGTTTATTTTTTTTTTGTTTTCTATTTGCAGGATAGTGTTATTTCGTCATTTCAGTTTGTCATCTCTTATGTTTATCGGGCTGCCCATGTCACACATTAGGTGTATTCTATACTCTTCAATTATTATCCATACAGTTGTGATTCTTAAATATTGATGTCAATGTTTCGTTTAAGTTGGGAGATGGTGCAAATTATGCATTTACAAATGCTTGTTGGAATTCTGTGACACTTTTACATGTGACATAAAATTTTTTTAATTAGCATCATACGTGAATCGTTTCACATGTGTGCTCATTCTCATATATAACCACCTTAGTGAATTCAACAAAAACCCATCTTGATCATTATACTGAGGTATTCACAGGATATCTAATGCACTCATCTAAGTCTTGTGGTAAGATGGTGGTATGACACATATATCTAGAGAACTCTTTTGTTTAAGTCTTTATGTGTGAGTTTTAGAGAAGATTGAACTCCAATAAATACTGAAAATTGTGATAAGTGTTCATTGATTTTATTTTTTTAATTGGGCACTTCTTTTAAGAATATTATTGCATGGTTTGTGGTATAATGGCGGATATACTTGGGATATGATGAAGGTCAACTTAGGATTAACGTTTGAGCCTTTCAAGCCAATATTTTCAATTATAGACCTTTAATAGCCAACTTTGAGCCAAGAAACATATAACTTTTTTTCTTCATATACCTACATTATCCATACCTCTCCACATTGGAGTGTAACCTATACACTGATTTTTCCTATTCTTTTTACTTCCAAGTGTATACTAGATGTGGAATTCTTTTTTTTTTTGCAAAAAATAAAAACAAAGGAAAGAACACGAGTTACTAGTTGTTCAAATGAGTTAGCTTCAAAGGTAAAAATACCAAGGATGGGTAGAAATAGCAGAATATTAAGGTGACATATACTTGTTCACCAAATTGTTGAAAAAAAAAGAGGCATTATTTGGTGATTTGAAAGGCTGAAGAGTACATCAAGTGAGGAATATGGTTTAATGAGATGTTTAATAAGATTCACTAGGTATGTACTTGGAAGTTTTTGAATCATTTTCTTTCTTCCTCCTTTTTTATATAGCTTAACACGAGCCACATTGCAACCTTTTATTTTGACCGATCTAATCTCAAGTAAGCATGTGGAAAGAATGGTTGAATTCTCATTTGTTAGTGTTTCTGTCATAAGATCAATATTTACTTGTTGTTTATTCATAATTACATAAATCTCCATGTGATTGTGTGTACACCATTTGTCAACTCCATAGAGAGAGCCCTTACACGAAATACTATTATACCCATGAGTTATGTAGTTGAAACTTTTGCTTGAGATGTTCTTGATATTGCATGGGTCAAGGTTAGTGGTAAGATGGTTATGGATTGGAGAACACACACACTCTCTGTGAATTGCTATAGGGGGATTCATCTTAGTGGGTTATTGTATTCCTTAGATTATTTGATATGTGAATTTAGAAAGTGTGAATTGGTGACCTATTTTAGTGATTTAGTTTCTTTCATCTCTTCTGTATAGAAATTGCTAGGAGTTAGAAATAAAAAAGTTAGGGGTGTGATGAATATACAAAAGTGCACTATAAATACACTATTATTAGACTAAAATACTAAAATATGAATATAAATCATAAAAATTAATTTGTATTTTTGAACTTAGGTTCTATTTATTTTAGATATTTCTAAACACATTTTTATGTTCAATTTTAGAATCCATAAAACAGAGAGCTAAACCCCAGTCAAATTCAAAAAAAATTCTAAATTGGAATAATTCCCAAGAGTTGTTAACAAAGCATGAATTTTGAATTGAGCAAGATTTTCAAGTAATAAGGACTCTTTATTTTTAACATGGGCTGACTTTCAATGTAGATAGACGTGTGGACTTTCAGCAAACCAATGATGCTTCAACATGAGAAGACTTCAACATTGGGATAATATTCCAAAATATCAAATAAATGATAACTTCAAATAAGGTGGGTTTGAGAGTAATCCGATTCAAGAAAACAAAAAAAAGTAAACCGCAAGAAATCAAGTTTGAAACGCGCTAGGAGACAGCCTGAACATACCTTAGTATTTTGATCATAACTTTCTACTCACACATTTGATTGATGTGATTCTTAATGCGTTGGAAAACTATCTTAAAGGGCTACAAATTTGTATCTGATAAACATGTCTAAATTCTAAATCTTGAAGTGCATATGCTATCAATCTGAGTCCTAAAAGTTAGACAGTTTTTTATGCAGGATTCAGGAAAACGTTAGGGTTTCTTTTATACCTGAGAGAAGCATATCATTAGGGGAGTTTTGAAGGGAGGATGTACAGGGTTGGAGGAAAAAAATAATATATTTTATTGGTGCTCCAATGGAGAACTAAAGTTTAGGTAAAACTTGGGGCATAAATTGATTAGTGAAAATAGTTTGACTATATTTCAACTCACAAACTAAGTTTTATTGTTTAAGATTCTAGAATTAAATTCTCTATTTGTTTTGAATATTATAAGTTTGAGACAATTATATTAAATCTTGCTATGTTTTGATTTTGTTGAGCTATAGGATTATGAATATATGATTGTGACTTAAACAAGTTTTTCATATCATTGATGTGATATTTTGCTACACTATTGTTTGTGAATATAGGGTCGTCTTTAGATCTGATCTTCATTTTTATACATGAAACTGTGGTTTTTAAAGGGGGAATAGATTCTAGAGTTAACTTTGTAAAATTAGATGAGCATATTGTCATATCTTCCAATTAGAAATTTGGTGTTATAATTCTTAATTGTATATATAGTTTGGATTGGAAAAATCAAAGTGTTGGATCCAGTTGATGAAAACCTGAAACTTTAGTTACCTTTTTATTCGTGCCCTAATCTCATTTTAATTACCTATTTTAGGTAGAATTTAAAATACTTTTCAGATTCTTGTCATCTTATCATTTGATATTTTCCTTTAGCTTGCATCTTGTAGTGTTTCTTTCGTCTCCCTGTGGATCGACACCCTGAACTATACTATAACACCACGTAGTAGTTTGGGCATAATTAGCCGAGATGCTCCTTGTCAGGATTCAAACCACAACAGAGCACCTCTTGGTGAGATATGTACTATAGTAGGAGTGTATGCCGGGGGAGGAAGTTCAGCGTTTGGTAGACAAGCACATGCCTGCAGAGCAACATACGAGGAAGTAAACGTGATTAATAGACCACACAAGCAGCTAAGGCAGGGGCTCGAAGAATATTTCTTTTGGGGAAGAAAATTGTGAATGGGTCTTATACCCGCATGATGATGCATTGGTGGTAAGACTGTTGCTCGCCAACTACACCACTCGATGAGTTTTGATTAACAATGGAAACTCAGCCAATATCCTTTTTTGAGACACCTTCACCAAAATGGGCATATACTCTAGGCTGTCGCCTACACCATTGAAGGAATTCTTAGGAGATGTAGTCATGGTCAGAAAGGGAGCCCAGACCACCACTATTATGGTCGACTTTCTTGTCGTCAAGACCCCTTGTCCTAATACATCATATTGGGACACCCGTTCTTAACCAACCTTAGAGTAGTCACATCCACTTACCATCTAAAGATGAAGTTCCCGACAGAAGGGAGAATTGGCAAAGTCCGAGGTGAGCAGGTGATAAATGTTATTTTATGTGATTTTTATTACTCTTTTATTTATGAAAAGTGTCATTTTTCTTTCAATACTATTGATTTTATTTTATTTGTACATATTTTTCTTTATTTTGAAGGAATGAGAAGTGCATAGTGCAAAATGAGAGCATTTTGGTATAAAAGAAGAGACTACGGATCCAGACCGATGAGAGGCACGCCCTTTTGGATAAAGAAAGTGTTTGAGAATTTTTGTGAATAATAGTGAAAAAGTAATTATAGAATATTGAATAATAGTGAAAACTAATGAATAATAGTAAAAAAATAGATGAAAAGTAATAACAAAATAAGGAATAGTAGTGAGAGAGTTTGAGAGTACCTCAATTGCTCTCAATACCCAAACGTACAGAGATCACTCGCGACTAGAATTGGCGACAAGAGTTAGGTGATAAGAGAGATATTTTACCTCCTGGGCGCAAAGACTGGGCGCAAGGCTCCAGGCGACTAGATTGGTCGACTAGTCTAAATGACATCGTGGGCAACAACTAGCAAAGGCAAACAGCCTTGCCGCTCTGTAGGTTGGCGAGTTGGTTCTATCATCCTGGTCAGGAGTCTTTCCTCTCGGTAGGCGAGGAGATCAGTTATATTCAGCGTACATGGCATCTACCCAGTGGGACCTTTCGAGTTCCGAAATCAATCTGCTGACCACCAAATCCTCCTGAACTCCGTAAATCAAGCCACTTATTACTGAATCTTCAATTTTAGATAATTCCATTATCCTTGAAATAATTTCTTTTATGTTAACTTTTCTTTTTAGAATCTATTTTTCAGATCTTTAGGCTAGATTGTAACTACATTTATCTTGTTTCCAGATTTAAATTTTGATATCTATTTAATCTTGATGACTTGAATAATTTAATATATTTTATCACTTCTTAACTTTAAACTTTAGCTTAACTTTATTTATTTTTGTTAATTTTAGGCTTCATCATTGTCATTTAAATTTATTTCAGATTTAAAGAAATTGAAGACCAAATTTTACAAGCCTATCGTCTGAACATAGCAGTTTTGACTTGGTCTTCATGGTTTGTGTGGGCTTGTGACTAGTCTGGGTCTTTGGCTTTTGGTCGCACGGAATGGAATTCAAAAAGGAGTGAGCTGGTCTTTGGATGGGGGCCTTTTGAATTTGACTTTTTCGAAGAAAGAGAGCAACGTAAAACGGAGAAAGAAATAAAAAATAAAAAAATAAAAAAATAGCAGATTTTTTTTTTTACTTTTTGCACATTTGACGAGGGAGGATTTTTCTTTTTAATCTTGGACGCTGCAACTTGCGATTGAGAGGCTGGGATTGCGAGGAGCATTTTCTTCTATTCTTCTCTCAGAAAAATTATAGTGAATTTATTTTATGTTAAATTTAATTTTTAGCATGAATTAAATTTTCTTTATTCTAGGAAAACGATATAATCTAGTTCTGAACTATGCTTGCTTTTCTATGCTAATTTGAAGTAATTCTTTGTTATGTTTGTCTGATTTATTCTGAACTTATTGCTTCTAATTAACTGGCCACTAATTAGATGATTTTAATCCTGTGATTTGCTATCGAAAGAGGGAATTATAGGATAGATCATAGATATTTTGGCATAGGTAAATATAAAGATCGAAAGACTTGTATAAACCTATGTAATATTAAAATCTTTGATCTTATTGCTTTCTTGCTTTATTAATTTGCATACTTTTGTGTAAAATGATGAACAAGAATAATTTTCAATTGACCATCGAAAGAGGCTTTTCGATGTTTGTGGAGATTTGCTAACAAACAGCGAGAATTAAATTTAATTAGTTAGATAAGTAAAGCATGGTGAGGGATTAGGTGAAATCGATTTCCTAGAAGTTTTCTTTCCCATTAATTTGATCTTCGAACAAACAGTTTTCTTTTCCTTTGAGTATTTTCTTTGAATTAATTTTATTTTAAATTGCAATTACAAAAATTTTAGTAACTTTTCTAAATAAAGTCAAAATTAATATAATTTCGGTATTTGTCAAAAGTAAGTTACTAATCCCTAAGGACGATACTCTTCTTATCATTTTACTATAAAACTACGATACTGTGCACTTGCAATTTTGCACAGATCAAATCCCTTCTTGTGTGATGAATAGATGATAAGAGAGTTTGAGTTTTAGATTTCAATAGTCCAGAGTTTATCATTTAAGTTTCTTTCAAAGTGGCAGATCTGAATGGTAGAGGCAAGAGTCGCATGCTTCATCAACTGATTCCGACGAAAAACACTAGTTTTATCTTTATCTTTTTAATTTCATTATGAATTAATTCTATTTTCTAGACCTTTGATGTAGTCTAGCATTGAACACACAATTTATATTCTAAGTTATTTTATTTTCAATATTTCTATGATTGAGTGTTTATTCCTTGTTCTGAATACTTACAATTTTCTAACTAATTATTGTTCGATCTATTGAATCACAATGAGACTGAGAGATGATTTATGATTAAATTTATAAAATTAAGCACCATTAGTTGAGCAAAAGTAAAGATATTTTAGTGCCATTAGTGTGATTTTCAAGAAAAAATTTAAAGAACTTAATGACTCTCCAATTAGTTAAATTCACATAGAGATATGGAGTTATTAGTTGAAGATATTTTTGGTATTGTTCGAAAGAAAATATTGAATAGTTAAGAAATTTCTATCATCAACTTGAGATAATTTGGATTCTATAACAATGAAGAATAAATTGTGTAGGATTTGTTGGTAAAATCAAACACTCTAGATATATTCTTATTATCTTTAAAATCTAAATTTTATTGCTCTTTTCTTCAGTTTAATTTCGATAATCTATTCTTTAAATTTTGATTTTCCAAATAATAATCAATTTAATCAATTTCAATACTCAATAACATAATTATTCCTTGTGGGTTCGATATACATTTTCTTTAAAACACTTTATTACTTGTTGCGATTTTGTGCACTTGCAGATATTTTTAAGCACAATAGCAGGCCCTAGCATGAGAGTGCTACGTGAAAAAGCTTAGTTTGAGAGGAGCAAACATCCGTATTACGAACAGCGAGGGTCAAGACGAAGTTCCACCCCCACAGCCTATATTTCTTGACCAAGGTGTAGAGACGTGGGATGAAGACATTCTATAGCATGCATAACCCAACGAATCATTAGAACTAATAGCCCTCCACCTAGAGCAACCGAAAACCACGTCACGAGTTAGGACCAGACTCTAGCCTGGGGTCCAAGAAGCCCTAAAACACAATTAGCAATTGTTTCAGGGCAATCATGGAGATAAGGCCAAGGGGACATGTCGGGAATAGACAATGAAGTCGAGCATTGTCTTTGTGTCAACCCCGCCATAAAAAAATTCTGCTAGAAAAAGAGGTCATTCAACATAGAGAAATATGTAGCCATAGTTGAAGAAGTTGACTGAGTGCTCGCTGCAGGGTTCATTAGGGAAGCCCACTATCTTAAGTAGTTATCCAATGTCATACAAGTAAAAAATTCCAAAGGAAAATGAAGAATGCGTGTGGATTTCACTTATCTTAACAAAGCATGCCCAAATGATAGTTTCCCACTGTGACGGATTGACGTGTCCGTCGACTCCACGGCAAGATACCGGATGTTGAGATTCATGGACACCTACTCAGGTTACAACCAAATCCGAATGAACCCAAAGGACTAGGAGAAAACCTCATTTGTGATAGACCGAAGGCTATACTACTATCAGGTCATGCTCTTGCTTGAAAAATGTTAGGGTGACATACCAGAGTCTTGTGAATCGAATGTTCAAGAAACAAATCAGGCAAAGTATGGAAGTTTATGTCGATGACTTACTAGTCAAAAGTAAAGAACCAACCCAACACTTGGAAGATTTGAAGGAAGCCTTCACGTGCTAAGTTAGTACAAAATGAAGTTGAACCTGGTAAAATGCACTTTTGATGTCGACTCAAGAAAGTTTATGGGCTTCATAGTGTCTGAAAGGGACATAGAGGCTAACATAGAGAAGATCAGGGCAATCATGGAGATGAGGCCCCCTCATAATATCAACGAAACCTAGAGACTAACCGACAAAGTGGCAGCATTAAATAGATTAGTGTCCAGGTCTACCGACAAAAGCTTGTTGTTTTTTAGGGTTTTGCGCAAAGTACACCCTTGGAACGACGATTGTGACAAGGCATTCCAAGCGTTGAAGCAATACATATCCAACCCGTAGTTGCTAAGCCAGCCCAAACAAGCAGACACGCTCTATGCATACTTGGCAGTTTCTCCCTATGCCATGTCGATGACATTCGTCAAAGAGGAATGACAAGTTCAAAAATCGGTGTATTACACAAGTCGTGCCCTAAAGGGAGCAGAGTCGAGATATCGACAAATGGAGATGCTAGCCTTCATGCTGTTGACGGCAGAAAGGCAGTTGCGACCTTATTTCTAAGCTCACTCCATTAAGGTTTTAATGAAAGCTCCCCTCAAGAAGATACTTCAAAAACCAAACACCTCTAGACGCCTAGTGAGCTGGTCAATTGAATTGGGCAAATTCGACATTGATTACCTCATGAGATGAGCGACAAAGGGGCAAGCCTTGGCATTTTTATTGGTTTACTGACTTTCCCGAAGTCATAACTACTACCCCAATCGAAAAACCCTGGGGGGTTTTTGTCAATGGCTCATCTTGCTTTACTGGCGAGGGAGTAGGGATATATATAGTAAGTGACTCTGAACATGAACACCACTACATGACAAAACTCGCCTTCAAAACTACCAACAATGAAGCCGAATACGAAGCGCTGGTGGCGAGACTTTTGATAGCAGAGGCACTAGGAGCCACCAAAGTTGAGGTAAAGGCAGATTCCTAAATGGTTGTTAATTAGGTGTTGGTGTTGTACATAGCAAAGGGCAAAAAATTGACGAAGTACTTGCAGTTGATATGGGAGAAGCGAGACTGGTTTCACCATTTTAGCATTGAGCAATTACCAAAGGAGAGCATAGCAGACAAATTGGTATGAACCTCCTCAGGAATGGAAGACTCTACCTTCCAAGGGAGGTTGAAAGCAAGGTGATAAAAGTCCCTGTTGTTGGGATCGAAGTCGTAGAGATAGGACTCGGAGAGCCAAAATGGGCACAAGAAATGGCGAGGTACCTAGATATGGGAGAACTCCCAGCCGACAAACGAGGCTTCATGACCCTCTTGCTAAGGTGTATCTGCCCACAAGAGGCACAATACGTCCTAGCGGAGGTGCATGAAAGAGCATGCTGGAACCACTCTAGGGGAAGAGCTCTGGCAAGAAAGGTTATGTGGGCAGACTACTATTTGCCTCATGCCCTCAAGGACGTGAAAGAATTCGTTAAGAGATGTGCAAAGTGCCAGATGTTTGCCCCTATATCACACTTTCTGCTAGTGGAGTTGACCTCCATAATGTCCCCATGGTCGTTCGCATAGTTGGGGGGAGGGGGGTGGACCTAGTAGGACCCCTCCATCCAAGGAAAGGAGTAAGATTCATGGTCGTTGCTATAGGCTACTTCATCAAATGGGTGGAGGCAGAGTCCCTAGAGATGATCACGACAAGAAATATCACCAAGTTCCTATGGAAAACCATTATATGCAGATTTGAGATCCCACAGACAGCGCCAATGCTAATGACGTTTTTCACCACCAATTAATCTTGATCAAGGACCTGCAATAAGGAAGAAAAAAGGGTCTTGGTGTGCCTGATGCTCCTCTAATGCCTACGCCATAAATATGGATATATTACTTGGTAAAAAAAAAAAAAATAAGGAATCTGAAAATCGTACCTATGTTTATTGGTGTTGGTCCCTTATAAAAGGGTGAATTATCATTGATAAGGATAGTATATTTTTCCTTAGATCTCGGGATTTTGATCACCATATTCTCGGGATATGATCCCGAAAAGAACGGTTTGACATCCCTGGGAATAATACCCTGAGTATCTCGTTGTTCCCTCGGCAGTATATATTTGCTAGTAAGGTTGGTTACTATAATAATCTTATCAGAGGCAATATATGACCGTGTGAACCCGAACCTACAGTGTTCCTGTATGTTTCACGTCCCATTGGGCCCATTATGTGGGCCCTTTATTTTGCATCCTTTGGCCCATCTATCAGAGATTTAAATGACTCTCCAATTGGAAATATCATTTCTCATTTTTTTTTGACCTATGCTCTTTAACAAGTCCAGATTGAGTTGAGTTGTTACTCAAGTTTTGCTTATACTATTTTTATTTTTTATTTATTTCTGAACGAATTGAATAATTAAGAATACTAAATAAAAAGAAAATTAATAATTTTTTTACAATTAATATATAACCTTAGATTGAATTATAAGATTTAATAACATTTTTATGAATATATTTCTTGTATGGTTCCAATATTGTAGTACGTGAAACTTTAATTAATTAGATAATAACTTCAAATCAGACATGGTGTTAAAAGTAGATTTATATCCTCCAATAAAATTGAGACACGTGTGCTTCCTAAGAAGTTAAGAATACAACCAGCCTCAAGGACTTCGCACATCCCCATCCCCTCGTTACTCTCTCTTTCTCCCCCCTCTCTCTCTCTCCCGCCACTCTCTCTCAAGTCGAATGTCTGCTCGGTGATGATGAATTTATATATAAGGCACAAATTGATAAGTAAGCATAAGCAGAGATTTTCTTTGTTTTGGAAAAGCTTGTTGGAAGAACATTTGTTCCTATTAATCGGTGCCAAAGAAGAGCACTGTATTGAAGAGAGCATTGAACAAAAAACAATCTTCCACATAGTTAAAAAAGTATCAAATTCATTTCCTTGCATTTAGACTCTAAACACAAACAGAGTGTGATGGCTTGAGTGGAGAGAGAGTGAGAGCTAGTGAGGGGTGAGAGAAAGTGTTTTAGCTTGAGAAGAGAGAGAGAGTCTGAAAGGGAGATCGAGGATCGGGAGAGAGAGATGAAGTATACAAGATTTGAAGATTTGGTTACCTACAATCGCTTCTATTTTTCATTTGTTAGAAATCATACATGCCACAAGTCTATTGGAGGGTGTAAATCCCACATTAGCACTTTGTTCGGCCCTTAGGCTCTCCCAAAAAATTAACGTATAATTATGGACTATATTTAGTGCATATTTGAGATTGTCATGAGAAATATACCTTATAGCAATAGGACTTATAAATTATAGATTAAGTAGAAGTTCTAGTATTTAAAAGTTATTTACTGTTTGGTAACCATATGTTTAAAACACTTTCAAACATGTTACATTTATTTGGAAACAAATTAAAAAAGTGTTTTCTAAAGTAGAAATGATGATTATTTGATTTTTTAAAGGTTATAACCATATCTTTAAAAGTTTAAAAGTTATAATTATCTGAAAGTTGTATGGGTGTTTTCGCCAATTGTCAGTCTTTTTAAAATTTGAAGTACATTTCAGATTATCTGAAAAAATGCATTTGAGGAAAAACATCAAAATTATGTTTTTTTAAATGTACTTTTTAGCTTATTTGAAATTAAAAAATACTTTAATATGTAACACCCAAACAAAATAATTTTTTCGTTAAAGTATTTTTAAGGCTATTTAAGCACTTTTTAAGATTCCTAACGCAACCTCGAACAGACCCTTAATATAAAGGATAATTGGGTTACATGCTACTATTTCATTATAAATGATATACTTATATTATTAAATTTAAAGCGTGTATATATATATATATATATATATTATATTCATGATTTATAGATGAGTTCTAATTGAATTGAGTTGAAAAGTCGAGCCGGACATAAACAAGTCGAGTCGGACATAAATGAATGAGGTCTTAGCGAGTCTTAACCGAGTCGATATGAGTTTAATCGAATATGTCTCATTTACTAAACAAGTAGATTTCTATTTTCATGATTGAGCTTTTTCTTTCACGAGTTGATTTCGATTCGAGTATTAGGCCGGCGAGCAATCGTACAGACTGATTAATTCACAGCTCTACTTCTTTCCCCCAACTCAGCCACCGTGGGAAAATGTTGAATCTGACTATCCCGTGGTGACCCATGCCACAATGTCACAATATGACCAAATCACGTGGGTTCAACCACCATGGGTTGGTTAGTGGGCCATATTCACCTCCGCCCCCAATCGCCTAGCAGGTGAGATTTCTCTACCTTTTCTCTTTTAGGGGTTATTTGGAAATAAGTTTTGTCTTATTCCATTTCATTTTTTTTTTAAATATCACTTAAATATAAGTATTTTTTAACTTTAAATTTTTAACTTTTTTATTTAATAATTATCTAATTATTACAATTTTTTTAAATTTTTAAACAAAATATAAAAATTAATTCAACTTTTTCCAAATTCAAATTTCAAATTATATTAATAACAATATTTTAATTTTAAAATATTTTTATTCTAAATTTTCTCTTTCCTTTTTTAAAATTCAATAAAATATTATAACTCAGACCATTTCACTATTATTTACAAACAACTTTACTTCTACTTACAGATTTTTCATCTCATTATATTCTCTAAGCATTCCCTTAGAGTTTGATCACTCCGTCATTTATTCCGTCCATTTATTCATTATTAATAAAAACTATATAGGGAAAACTCCACCATGGTAGAGGGTAAAATCCAGCCACCGCCTGGCCGGACCACGCGGGTTCAACCATCACGGGATGGCCAGTGACTAAAACATGCTTATGTAAATAAATTTAATGATATGGTAATTTGCGATTGGACGTAAACAACATTCCATATATATTTTGAGAGTAATTAATAATTTATCTTTAAATGCTTAGTTAATCTCTCATGGTTTAGTAGTGATCCTAAACATAGCTCACATGGAAATTAAAATCTTAAGGAGAGATTTTATTTATCTACCTCGCGATGTTTTAACTTTGAAGGAAAATAGATAAAACAAGAAAAATTCTTGGGAGCATTGGCAGAAGCCACTGCACACCTTACCAAAATTACCATTTTCTCCCTGCACAAAACTCACGCATGTCTCAGATTCTTCCCATTCTTCCCGGTAGACCTCCTCTCCCCCATCCCCCGCTTCTTTCTGTCTGCACTCTCCCCCACCCCCACCCCGTCGTCTCGTCTATCCTCTCCCCCACCCCCACTGCCGCGTCTGGACCATCCTTTCCCCACCTTTCCCACTCGACCCCAGCGGGCCGCATCCTCTCCCACCCCACCCCCGCGTCGCCCATTGTCTCCCCCAATCCTCCCTCTATCTGACGCTGCAACCATCCCTCTGCCCAGCACCTCCATTGTTGTCAAATCTCCCTCTACCCAGCACCCCCTCAGATGAGCTAAGGTAGTTATTCTTATAAAATGCTTTCAAAAAGGATTATATGAAATTCTGGGGTTATGTTATATGAAATTCTAGGATTTAATTGTATGATAGCTTACGTTTAATATTGCTTTACCACCATTGTTAGAGAAATGTTTATTACGTTTAGCCTTTGCCCTAGTTGCCCCTGTTACCACCATTGTCTTTGTCTAGTGATAGATAGATAATGAATCTTTTCTCATGTTTTGGATTTTGGATTTTTCAGCTTTCAAGCATGTGCTGTATCAATCTGGTTCAGTTAGAAAACCATTTCATGAAAGCTTCCATCAGGTTCTCATACTCCTAAATGTCAATCTCACTTAACCTATGCTGACTTGAAGGCTTAGATGAGTGCTGGATATTCAAACTAAACTTGTTTGTATACGATGAAGAAAGTTTCTAACTTCATGTTAATAGATTGATGAAGATTATGTAATTGTATACTGCTTTCTTTAGTAATATTTGGTGTAACCGAGTCTAAGAAATTCATGCGTGTAAACTGACCAAGTATTTCGTGAATTTTCAAGTCGTTCAATTTACGGTTTTGACCCTTGTGCCAATTATTGAACTCTAAAGAGTCCAAGTTAATTGAGTTGAAACTCAATAAATGTTATTACCAAAAGGAAAGTACCATGTTGGAATGAATTGAAATTTGTTAATGGTATGGCTAGGGGAATGGTGATAAGTTGATAATTGCTGCATGATTATAGCATGATTATAAAATTGAAACTATTTTGGATTACGCCTACAATTTATTCAGCTACTGTCTAAGGTAAGAGGCAAGTTTCTCTTTCTTCAAGTTGCAAACCTAAAAAAAAAAAAATAAAGAAGCAAGTTGGAAAGAAAGAAAGCTATGGCTCATCGAGGATGCCCTCCAAATATGCCCCCCAAAGTGCCCTTTAGTGTGTTTTGATTTTTTTGTTCTTATAGTGTTAAGAAGTGCATGACACAAATTCATTAGCAATAACTTTTTTAAACATTTAAGAAAAAAAAAAAACTAGGAGAAACTTTAAGTGGGCACATTTGGTGGGCACCCAAGCATTTTCCTAATTTTATCCCTTTCATCATGCATATTTTATGTTATAACAAAGACATTCACTAGGCTCTATTACTATGTATTCAATTCTATAAATGAGATAGACTCTTGTGTTTGAACTTGTCTTTGGTTTTTCAGAATCATTCATCACTGCAAAATATGTTGCTGTGGATTTAAGCCTCTTGCCTTCACTGTCATTTTGAGTTTCTCTATCCATTTAACTTGTTTCAAAATGGTTTACTGAAAATAATACAATTAACTAAAGCAACTAATAACTATTGTGGTTTTTGTAGGGAAGACAATGCTTATGGATATGTTTTATAGTGCCATTGATGGAATTGTTAATTAAACATTGAAGAAGGTATCACTTTCATGAGGTGAGCTTTTGTTTATGTTTTCACATCACCTAGTCCAAGTATGATGATCATCATTCCTGCATTCTATGGTCTATTGAAGATATGGCATCTGACTATAGTATTCTTGAACACACATGGAGTAAGTTATGTTTGATTTTTATTTTCTTATGCTCAGGTTATGCTTAAAATTAATGAACATATGCATAAGATATGGAAGAGCCAGGTGGAAGAAAAGTCTTTGCAGTCTAGCATTTCTAGTTGGATTATGAATCTTCCATTTGATACAAAAGTTAAGGAATGGTTGGCTGCAGAAGAAAGATACAAGCAAGACATACAGATGAAAAATATTCTTCCCGCTATAGCAGACAAGTTTCTCAAATTGATTTGTCACAATTGTAATACTTTTGGTTTGGTCGGATAAACTGTATGTAAATAACACGTTATATGGAATATATTGTTATTGAATAGATCAACTGTAATGGTAGTACTCCTATGTTTTGGTCATAATATACAAAAATGGTATCTATAGGTTCATTAAATTAACCTTTGTAATGAAAATAGCTTGTGCACATCTCATGAATGATTTCAGTTTTCATTCCATTGTTGCTAATGGTGCAACATGAAGCTAACTTCAGTTGCATTCTCAAGTTGATAGTACCAGTTTTTTAAAAAATATGCAATTAGTCGTAGCTTGAATTTGTTTCCTTTTACCTCATAATCTTGGTACCCAATCAAAACATATTTAGTTACCCAACATAATAAAACTAGAAGAATTGGCTACATCAAGTTGCAACACAAGCTGTATCTGGTTTTTGATTTCATGCAAACGGAATAATAACAACATAATACAGGCTGTATCTGGTTTTGGAATAATATGAGAAAGGAAAAATAAAAGAAAAGCAAATAAAGAGGACTACTCTTTCAAGGAGAAATTGTGAATCAATAAATTCACATACATTTTCTATGAAGTGAAATATAACAGTCTTAACACTGTAATACACTGCGTTAACAATGTAATAACACTGTCATAACTCTTTCTCATTCCCCTCTTAAACGATCTAGATGTTCCATCTCTTGAATGAGCAGCATGGCGAAATCCATCAACATCAAACCCACATTTAGTTACTCTAGTATTTGAAGATGATGAGAATGTAGAATCCAAGTCATCCAACCTGTGAAAAAAAGTCATTTTACACTAAATAAGATGCTTCTTATACCATAGCAGGAAAAAATAAACCTCATACACAATTACAATCAAGTTATCAAAAGCTTTTTTGATAATTAGATACCAAAGATTTCATTAAAAAGAGCTACGGGCACATTGCAAAGCCATGACAGAGAAATCAAATACCATCAATTGTGAAGAGCATGAGATTTGAAACTGCTTGTCTGAAGAAATGGTTTGTACATCATGGTTTGTCTGAAAAAATGGACACAATAAAATAAAGATAGCATGAGATTTGTAACTGCTTGTGCCAAGTTTTAAATTTTGAAAATGAAAATAAACTCACTCTTTGATTTAGTTTGTTTGACTTTGCAACATTTCAAGTGATCATCAACCCTATGTTAAGTTGTCGTATCATTAGAATCTCATCACAAGCCCTTGACCAGCATGCAATGCTGTCTATAAATGATGCAAATTAAGTAATTTGGAGCATAACAAGAAGATGATCCTCCAAGGAACCATTCCTGTCGAGTTGCTTAACCGCAACTACCTGTGCAAGATGAAAAACAGAACGTAACTAAACATTCATATCTTCTTAGTCACAAAAACATAACGTAACAAAATATACTGAAAGCCATAATGAGGAAAATTTGGCTGGGCATAAACCATTAAAAAGAGCTTGGACATAGAAGAATACCATCATAACCTCATCAGAAAAGGAACACAAACACTGTAATGATGAAACTTTAATAGTCAAAATACTCAATTAATGATATAATTTTATATCATTAATGGCTCATTTGCTTTTTATTTTCGAGTATTATTTCTGGACCCCATCATGCGGCTGCCCCCTGTGTCATTTATATGCTAGTGGTTCTTCATTTTCTTGGTAAGCATTAGACTCAATACGTTGATTGTAAGAGAATTCAGAATGTACCCCTTGATTATAAAAAAGACAGTAGCATCTACTCAATAGGGACTGAAAATGGTCACATTTAAAGGGGAAAATGATATGAGAATGGACTAGAGTCCGTTTTCTCAATTAAAAATCGTAAATTTTTTCTGGATTTTTAAGAAAACCAAGCATTATGTACCCCGAGATTTCTGGTTGTCCCCTTTATCATTCCTTTATTCACCAACATCATCATGTCATTTTTCAGGGAAGGCATATCTGGACATACATGCAAGCAGAGCATATAGCACTCAATTACAACAAAAAAGGAATTATAGTTGAGTAAAGAGAAAAGGAAGTCATTTTACACAGATACTCACACTGTCAGTGCAACAATGAGGTTAGACTGGGTGTAACTCAATCCAGCATTTAGTTTAGTAAAGTTTCCAGAGGTAGTGTCAAATGAAAGATCTGTACCAAGGGAAACAACATTGTTTCCAACAACACCAGAAAAGTTCACACAATTGGATTGGCAATTAACCCAAGGCTTGTACTTATTCTAGCATACTCATACTAATTACAAGCTAAGCGTTGTGAAAATCAGTATAAAAGACCAACATCATTATGTATATACTTGAAACGTTTTCTAAGATCAGTTAGTAGTAGACCATGGCAGCACTGAAAAGTGAAAAGGGAGCGGGCCGATATAAATTTCGAAGTGCTTTATCCTGATCTAGAATGTTGCATGCAATAGTGACCACTATGAGATTCCAATTGCAATCCAAAAAATTATAGTTATTTCTTTATAAATTACAAAAAAAATAATACACTACTTATTTCTTAAGCTTCACTGTTATCATAATGTTCTCAAACTTTCCTAATATTGTTCAGTATTTTATCTGTCTATGTCTCTTAATTTAATACCTGTTATTTCCTAATTTAATCTAATTCCCAACTAAGAAAGATGAAACAATAATATCAGTGCATTGTTTGTCATTTCTAAATTTTCTAGTTTTTAAAACAGTAACATCAGTGCACTCTTTAGGCCAAGCCAAACAAATCGAGGTAATTAGTACTTTTCGAATGCACACAAAGGAAGGCAGCAAGCAACGAGTTAACTTATTTAGTAATGCTATAAAGGGTATTGCAAACAAAAGTTTCTCTCCAGTAGAAGAAAAAGATGAGGTCAAAAACTTTATGAAAGCAGAGATCGTCAAAAGCAGAAAGTAAGGTTTTTTCTCCATGTCCTAAGTCTTTCGAAACCCATCTCACAAAACCCAAAATTCACCTTTCTCGTTAAACAAGAAGAACATAATCATATGGAAGGAAAAATGGTACAACGTTTACCTAAGAAGCTGAGTAGGGGCGGCGACGACGGCGAAACAGAGTTGTTCAAAACTTGTCGCTGGGTAGATTCATTCAATCAGCTCGTGGGGATTGGCGGCGCTGGGCAGACGGAGGATCGTCGCAAGGTGGCGCTGAACAGAGAGATGCTGTCGTGAGGTGGTGTTGGGAAGAGGAAGGCGACGCGGATTCATGGCGAGGGAGGGTGGGTTTCGCGAGATTCAAATATGATTTGCTCCGTTCAATGAGCTCACGGGGAGGGTGGCGCTGGGCAAACGGAGGAGCGTCGCTCTGTGGTGTTGAAGAGAGACACGACGTCTTCGGGAGGCGCTAGGTAAAGGAAGCTGAAACGAGTTGCTGTCGAGGGAGGAGGGTTTCGCAGGACAAATTTGAATGGAGATGAAAATTCAAAACCGACATTTTGTTTTGAATCAAAACACACGTTTTGGCTTAGCAGCCACGTAGGTTGTGCAATGTGTGTACCCCTGCGGTGGCTGCTCCCTCAATTTTTTTTTTCTCTTATTTTTTAAAAATCTCTAAAAATATTAATTTTATAACTTAAACTATCTGATTACTATTTACAAATTATCTCATTATTATTTACAAAATATTCATATTATCTGGCTCTCTGAACTTGTACTTAAAATTTGGTAGAAAAGCTATTAAAGAAATTTAAGGGGAAAGGCACAAACCAACCGTACTATTTAATTTTCAACCATTTGTATTTTGAAAAAAATTACTTTGTATTTGATCGTTTAAGTTGGTCGCTTGACAATTTTTTTTATCTAATAATTAAGAAAGTAATTTTAAATATATTGAAGTATTTTTTTTATTTTTTTAAAATACTTAAATATATTAAAAAATGAAAAATGAAAAATAAAAAATAAAATAAAATATAGCATGCGGTCAATTTGAGCAGATTATACTGGGCGATTCTTCTGTTTTTAAGTTTTAATTTTCTTTAATTAAAATGACCATTTTATACATGTGTTGGGTCTTCACTCAGGCATGCGTGTCAAGAGCCTCGAATGAATCATGACACGCATGCGAACCAGTACCTTGAAAACAGTGATATATCTAAAAGAAATTATAAATTAAAAATTACTTGATTTGATATGATATAGAGATCGTAGTTTTAATAAAAATAATTTTATAATTTAATATATTGTATCAAATTATATTTATTTACGAATATATTCTTACGAGATCTCATTATAAATAAAATATTTCTTATGTAAAAATGAGCAAGTAATTCATATAGCAACAAAGCTGAATATATAATTAGAATGAAAAAATTTTACTCATTATTCTCGTACCTCACACTACATACCACATATAATTTTTTTTCTTACCAAATATATGATGTATGAATGATAAATAAAAGAACTCAATTAGTTCAAAAAGAAAAAAATTAAAAAATATTAAAAAATATATAGATATAAATAAAAATAAGTATAATGTGTGAGGATGATGAGTGGTAAAATTTAATTTGAATAATGTTAGACACAGTTTTAAGGTATGCAAACCCCACATACTCAATTTGAAAAAGTGGTGTCTACAATTAAAAAATTAAATTTTTTATATAGATTTCATATTTAATCACTTTTTTCAAAGAGAGTGTATGGAGTTTGCACATTTTAAAATTACAAATATCATTTATCATATGATTTAGGTTGAGTCATATCCATATCATGCGTGTGCCAATAAGACCACGTTTGGTTTAATATATTTCTAAAATGACTATTCAAATCAAACAAAGCATCTTTAAATCAAAGTTTCTATTTCAACTTTTTATCCAAATATTACCCAAATACAAAAATCAATATAATTTTTACAAATTTCAAATTAAAAAGAGTACTGTTACAACTATAAAGAGATTGTATAAAAATAAATCTATAAAATAGTCTGGCTTTATGTGATACGTGAAATCTACTTATAATAAAAATAATTTTATAATCTGACGTACATCAAACCAATCAGTTTGTAAATTTATTTTTATATAAAATCCATTTTATGGCTAAAGCATTTCTCAAACAAAATTACTTCTAAAAAATTATATTAAATTTTTTTTTTTCAATTCTACTTATCCACTCTCACAAACTCTAATATAACACTTACTAAAAAAATATTCAAAACTTTACCTCTAGTTTTCTCAAAACTCAATTGAGTCAATCTCAAAAAGAAACTGTCAAAATCCTCAAATATTTTGAGCTCTGGGGATACAATAATAATAAAAAAGAAATAAAGAAAAATTAGGAACCTAACTAAAATAACCCTATGCTTGCTTGAGAGGAAGATTGTTGTCAGCAATCGCAATATGGCTGTGTTTGGAACTCACTGTTATTTAATATTTTATCTTTATTTTTTTATTATTTTTTATTATTATTTAATATTTTATTATTAATTTCTTACTATTATTTATAGATCATATGAGAATATCCAAATATACCCGCCCTCCTAGGATACCGAGTTACCAATTCAGCCACATGGAACAATAGCTGTTTTCCTACTGGATATAAGGCATGTTTGGTTTTGCGTTACGAGAGTTAAATGATACTTAAATAGTTTTAAAAGCACTTTAATAATAAAATTAAAAATCTAAAAATTACGTTTCAAGAAAAGCATCAATTTCCCTGAAATGCACTGATGCTTTCTTGAAACTCACTTTTCTAAATATTAGGGAACGTAGTTGCGCTTAAAACTGTGAATGGGTAAAAGATCCCATATAACTATTACATAATTACAACTTTACTCTTATCTTATGCATAATTGTATTACTATTTCATTTATGCATCCTTCAAGGAATTCTTTTCATTATACTTACTAAAAATTCTATTAGATTACTTTCATTGTTTTTTTATTATAAAATTTGATTTCTATCAAGTTTATGGTCGTGGTGATTAAAAAATCAAATGATCTTTTATGTCATTTCTACCTCAAAAAATACTTTTTAAATTTGTTTATAAACAAATGTAACATATTTAAAAGTATTTTAGACATATAGTTCCTAAATAGTAAATAACTTTTTAATAGTAGCGTTTATTACTTAAGTTCTGCAATTATAAACCTTAAACTAAAAGCTAAATGACCCACCGCATTCCTAAACATGCAGATAATCAAAACACAGATAAGCCCACAAGAGAGAAAGTTAGATTCATTTATTTTTTTTGAAATTGTATAGACAACCTGTTAATGTTGAAAAAACCACACAACAGGCTAGAATGAGAGAAAAAGTAATTCCCAACCCGCTTCGCACTTCGATCGGCGTGGTTTAAAGTCTCCGATGATTTTGGACATATTTTATAATCAAACTGATATTCATCAAATTTGAGATTTGAAGAACCGATATCGCACCACTTATACCCTTAAACCGGTACTTTTGGTTTTACCGATTCCGGTCCGGTTCAGTTCGATTTTTTTTATTTTTCCAATGATATAGTGATAATATGATAGTTACATACACTCTTTATATAAGTATATATGATCAATGTATAGAAATGTATTTATAAAAAAGAATATATATTATAATTTATCATGCCATAAAATGTATTTATCTTATAACCAAATGTTCATATTTAAGATTAAAATTTTATGTTATAAAATTAAAATTTTTAATGATAATGTTATATAAAATGTCATATTAATTTTATCTTATTAGATTATTATTATACATGAATAATAAGATTTTAAAATTTAATGTTATATTAATTAACAATTTAGCATATAATATAAAATTATTTTATATATGATCATATATATTATATAATATAAAAAATTAAAAAAAATATATATATATATATATATATATATATGAACAGGTCTGGTCTAATTCAATCCAGTATTAGAAAAATGAAAACTAAAACCGGACTGATTTCAACTAATTTTGAAAAAATTGAAACCAGTACCTCGATCCGATTTTCTAGTTTACCTTTTTTTTTTCACCCCTAGATAATAAACTTGCATTTTTTGAAGTTCTAAAAATAAAAAGTAATACTAGATATAATTATAAAGTTGCGCAATCCCGTATACTCTTTTGAAAAAAATAGGATCTATCATTAAAAAATAATTTTTTCATGTGAGTCTTATCTGCTTTTTTCAAAAAGAGTGTACGAAATTTGTACACTTGAAGACTACAAATATTATTTCTCAATAATAACTAGAATTAAGACTTAATTTTCTTGTTCATCAACGTTAACCAAAAACCAAGGCCCAATCATAAGTTGCCATGTGTCAACTTTAATTCTTAAAAAACCGAACTTGAAAAGAAATAGAAAATATATATATATTTTTTATAATAAACAACAAATTCTTATTATTAAAAAAAACTAAAAAAAAAGAAAGAAAAGAAGAAGAATAAAGAGTCACCAGTGGAAGCCATATATTTTCGGTTATCAACGACGAAAAAATTAACAAGGAATCCCATTTCTAAATAAATCATATCGCAGAGTATTATTCCTAACTAATAAATATTCAACTTCTTCAGTTGGCTTGCATGTGAAGAGCTAAAAACCCCACAAATGAAAAGAAAAAGAATTCGTTTGAATTAAGTCGTGTGCACATTAAATCGGAAGAGACCTGAGAGATGACTAAACAAAAATCTTACATTTTACTTGAATCGAACAAGAATCATTTTCATAAATCACACAGATTTTATTTCAGCACAAAACCCACACAATCTCTCTGATTAAGATCTTTTGCAGCCACTCCCACTCCCACTCCCCTAAAAACTTCTTCCTACTGTAAATGACTCACCTGGGGGTAAAACTGTAAGAGAAGAGTATATACACCTTTAACATGCTGTAAGTTGCGCAACTTGAATCCCCATTCCAGAGCCTATTGTATCAAATATGAAGCCGGTTTTTTTCTTTCTTCTTGGAGGAAGCATCGACATGTATCTAACAACAGATTCTCAGATAACCATCTTCAGTTCCAACAAGAAATAACCGCGAGAAGGGAAGAATACTTATACTCGATAACACCGACAAGTTTTTTGCTCCATTATCCGCCAAGTAGAGTTTCTGAGGCATGATCCGAAGATGCCCATCCTGCCGCATGACAATCGCAAACATCCATTACAACTATATGGAAAACCTATACCTGAAGAACCGATTCTAAGATGGATAATATTACTACAAAAATGCCATCCTTTCAATTAAAACGAGGGCAAGTAGTTGTTACCTAATAGTGTCTAGGGTTTTAGAGAATCCTAAACAAGAATTAGTTCATTATCTATCCCCCCCCCCCCCCCCCCCCCCCCCCCCCCCCCCCCCCCCCCCCCCCCCCCCAGTTGAGAATTTACAAGCATATAAGATTAAGCTTCAATATTCTAACTTAAAACATGATAAAATGGAAAATGTAATTAAAGCAATATTTGTGAGAGAATGTCATTTGATAAAAGAAAAAACATATTTCAATATCGTGTCATAGCAAATTAGCAATAGAGAGCCTACTAGTCTATTGTACACCTGACATGTAAGCATTTTAACCAAGAATATGCTGCTATTTACGTACCTCATCAGCTGATTTAGATAAAGAGGTAAGACCAATCCTATTCCTGGAGATCGTTATAACATCTTGGCCCCACAAAGAGAAGCTGGACACCCCATCTGTGTGACCTTTGAAAATAGTAGCCTGAGGTGGCCAATTTCTGCAAGGAAAAATCAGAGAGGTGATTTGGTGAGAAAGAGCTAAAGAATGCCATTTGTTTCAATAGATGTTACGTTTCGTCTTTTATAAAATCATGGCGTAATCTTTTTTTGATAAGTAAATCATGGTGTAATCTTACAGCTAGTATTAGAAAAATATCTAAATCTAAAATGCTGAATAAGCAATATAAGAACAAAAGTACAGCCCTTCATCTTCACCTCTCAGAGAGCTTGTGCAAGCTCTGGAACATCTATGCAAATTATGTAACGAGAGCAAGTTGGGCACTAGAGCTTGTACTCACACAACTATTGAAGATGAAAGAGGGTTGCTTTGCACAACTAGCATGTCTACGTGCATGCCCAAGCTGGTTAAAAAGTCCCACATTCAGTGGGAGTCGACTTTGGAATAAGTTTATGCACTAATGAAGCATCTTCACCTAATAGCTTAAGCTTTTGGGTTGGATGCTCTATATATGAAACATCTTCACCTAATAGCTTAAGCTTTTGGGTTGGATGCTCTATACATGATATTAGAGCTGATGGCCACCTGATGGAAGAGATTGGTAGGAACATTCATGCATGAATGGTGTAGTTGATTAAGTATAAGAATCCGTATCCGTTAGTAGTAATAAAACAAGTAATTATCAGAAGAAAAACTTCGAGAAGTAAATTATAGTCCAACCATTATCAAACAGATAAGTTTTGCAATTACCTTCTTAAGTCCCAGATTCGTAAAGTCCTGTCATGAGAGCTTGAAACGAGCAAATGGTCCTCTGGTGCAGCCAACTGGATGTAATAATGTCAATAAAACTCGAATTCTAAATAACATGGGTTTTTTTTTTTTGGCAAATTAATCATACCTTTGTCACATATCCATCATGAGCCCGCCATGAGGTAATAACATTTCCACTCCTCAAGTCGAATAACCTACAATGACCAGTATTTAGACCGGCTGCAATCCAAGACGGCGAAGCACGAGTTCCACAAGCTTGTGTGGTGTCAGGCCCACAGGAGCATAATGCAGAAATAAGAGAAGGGAAACCAGATTCAACAGAATCACCCCTCCACAGATGAAGCATTTGACCCCGGGAAATATCAATGAACCTGTATGGTATAAGAAAAGATCAAAGCCCGAACTGCTCTGGAACATTTTCTCACCTTATATAAGGTTGAAACACAATCCACTTCTAAACATATATATTCACCTGAGAGAACCATTTCCAGTTCCAGCTACAAGCATTTCAATAGATTCTAATTGATGCATACAAGTATACAAGCTCCCATCAAAGGCACTAGTCAATATCCCACTTGATAGTGTATTGGAATTAAGCATATTGGCCTGTTCAGCATTAATCTTTGAAACAGGAGACAAAGGGCTTGCAAGATGTGTGAAATCCACCGAGGGTTCAGCAAATACTGATATTAGTTTCCCAGTTCGGCTATTCCAAACATGTATAGTTCCATCACTTGATGCAACTCTTCCACTAGACGACAAGACACAGACGTCGTTAACAACCTAAAAGATGTAAAGCAATCAGAGACACAACCACAATATATAGCTGTGAAATGCATATATAAAACATTTCCTTCAAAGCACAAAATTTTCTTGAAACATACCTCGTCATGACCATAATAGCCAGACACACAATTAATTCTCGTCAGGTCCCATTTCTGAATAGTTCCTTTGAATCCTGGGCCAATTCCTGCAGTGAAGACCATACATTCATCTTGGCAAACAGCTAGAGATCTTAATGCCCCATGATGTGCACGGACCGAGTATATAACAGATGCTCTGATCTTCCATGGAAGTTCATCTTTTAGACCCCCTACACGCCCAAGAAAATCAGGCCCATCCCAGCAAGAAGCTGGGCTAGGGAACCAAAACCATGGCTCGAGCTTCACAAGGTTTGATGTTGATGCATCAATTTCAACTGGATTTTTACGTACTTCATTAATCCATCTCTGAGGAATCAAGTTTTTGGCACCTCTTACTCCTTGCGATTGTGGAATTGACCATCCAACCCCATTAAGTAACAGCTTAGCAGGATTGTATTCTGATGTCAAGCCTTTGCCGAACAGAGGTCTCTTAAGGATTACACTTTCCAAGCCACTTCGAGACGGGTCTCCTGTATATTCCCACTGAATCATAACACGTTCAGAAATATGAAGTAAAAGAATTTGTGTGAGACAAAACCTCATACAAACAAACTCATATCAACAACAAACTTTGAATCTTAAAAAAAAATTGCATGTACGACACAAATATTCGTGAACAAACTCGTGTTGATACTGCCCTCAGAATCATGAAGCTTCCCATACCTTCCAATTATGAGACCGTAGAAGATATTGCTCAAGAAGCAACCATGTTGCACAACACTGTCGAAGTTTCTCTATACCAAGAAGAGATGCAAAAGAAGGATACAGAATCAACCTGCAAATGTGCAAGAAAATTCTCTACATACTCATAGGATGATAGGAGACAGGAATTTTGATTGAAATTGAAATTTCATTGCGAACAAAGTTTTTAATAGGGTGTTGAGAAATGTGATCAACACTCACGCTAGGTCCATACGGCTTTCGATTTGAGCCTCCCCATCAATTTTGGGTTTATAAACTTTCGAGCTTCTTCTCACAAGAGGAGCAGGCCCTTCACTAATTTCACGTGAGAAAGCAAGCTCATCAAATAGGTCTTTAAGTTGAGGCAGAACATGCAATGCGGTCAAATCTGGTCCAATCCGCTGACAAACAGCCATGAGAGTCGTAGCAGCAACCTGGCCAAAAAGAAGGAATACTGCACTGTTGGACACCTTCGGACTAATTAATTGGCTAGTGAGATTCAAAAAATGGAAAAGAGGATTGGTTATAATGAAATTACAAAACCAATCCATTAAAAGCTACAACACGAGTAAGGGAAGTCTCAATGATTGATTGAATTAAGTTCTAAAGAAACATCGAAATTAATTTTTTTCTACCTACAAACCCATTAAGACAACAATAGCCAAGCATTAAAGGAAGCAATATGAGGTGTGACACCCTGAAGATCTGATTCGAAATGCAAGGAAAATCTCAGATGATCTTTTCAACCCATGAAATAGCACACCTACTCCTTGGATGCACAGAAAAAGCAAATGCCTTATTGCTTTATTGGTCTTCATATGCAGTTCATCTTTAGTTGGAAGAGTCACAAATCTGACATCCATATAGTATGTGTTATATCAGCGTAAAACATTTACATGCACAAACATGTACTTTTTTTATAGGCATGTGCATGTTTATTGTTTTGTATAACATGCTACAGAAGAGCTGGGGCAGAAATGAAACTGATCTGGTCACAATAATCAATCAATTTGTTCTTCCCGATTTTGATGCAAGTATTACGAGGGCAACTACATGTTATATAGGACAAGCAACAAGATAAGGTCCTGTAAACCTACTAAAGCATGTGTGACTGCACCCAAAGCAAACAAATAGATAAATTTGAAGCACCTGAAGCACTGCAAATTCCAAACTCTTCTGCATAAGAATCATAACATGAAGGCAACTCCGATCCTGCAAAATCACAAGAGATGTGCAATTGTTAGCTCTTAAGTCTTCACACGTTGCCCAAATGGTCAGATAAAACAAAAATAGAATAAAATCACATACATCAATTAACTCCTTTACGACCATCTCCCTTGACATGTATAAAACTAGGCCATCTAATGTCATAAGACAATCAATAAGAGCTAAAGCACTCCAGCTCTGGACAGGCTCAGGCTTCTTCGCATATGAGACTTCAATGCAGGCATGAATAACATGTTTAAGCAATGGTAGCAACTGTTTGACAATAAAAATCTCGCCTAAAAGGCCACCTGAAAAATAAAAATATAAAAGTTTCTTAAAGGCTGAACATGCCGATTCTAGAAAAAGACAACATAAACATGACCCAAGAACCAAGAATACCAATTCTAACCAGGACATCAATTCCATCAGCACAGAGGCCTTTCCCAAAGCATTGAATCAGAGGCAAGATTGTCTGGTTCAACAACTTGAAATTAGTATGCAACTTGAAATTAGTATGCTACAACAGTAATGAAATATATAATAGTGTTTGGTGTTTGTGTTTCTACAGGCGTCTAAATAAAAACGGGCAGTTTGAAATAGATCAGCAAACTTGAATTCCTTTTTTTCACACAACAACTTTAACCTGATGAATTGTAACGGGTACTCCAAGCTCTTCACTAGAACCAATCAGCAGCACAGAAGCAGCAGCCGCTGAACGCTTATGAGGAGCAACACACAAGTTTGATATGACCAAAGGATGTATAGTTTCAAGATATGCTTGTTTACCAACTCGATTCCATATCTCTCGCACAAATGAATCTTGGAGAATCGATACCTTCAGATGAGAATAACCTGTAGTCTGAAATTAATATCTCAATGAATTGGAAGTCGAAAAAGAAAGACTATAAAGTAAACAAATTTTTAAAAAGAAAAGTTTGTAACTAGCCTGTAAAATCTTCTGAATAGCAGGCAAGACCAATGCCTTCACTGCTTTTGGATTCAAGCACTTTATGAATTCTTTCAGCAATATATAAGCCCATTCAGCTTCAGTATCCGACAAAGAAGTCAATACTATCGGTAAGCAGTACGGAGCACACATTTCAGCTGCAAATGTTCCCATTTTCTTGAGGGCTCCTTGCTTTGCAAAACTCGCAGCATAACGAAGACGGGAGACATCTTTAGCAAGAAGTTGAAGTGGAGAAAGAAACAAGTATGATGACTTAATGGTTGCAGGAAAATAAGGTGAATCTAAAAGACTTTTAGCAGATGGCCTCCTGATGAATAGGAAAGAGAATTCAACCTCAGTTACATTCAAAAGAGCAAAGCCACAAACACAAAGAAATATAAGAAACCCCCCACCCCCAGCCAAAAGAAAGCAGAAAAAAACAAGAGTTAAAACGCATTCTAGAAACATAATCAGCGTATGCTTACTATCTATGAAACAACATATAGTATTATATGTACTTATAAAGAACATGCAGTATTATGCAGATGACCTGTGTACTTGATTGGATTGCACCTTTTATGCTCTTTGATGAAATTTTTATTACTTATCAGGGAAAAGAAAAACAATAATATTTTAGGTCGAAACAACAAAATCAATACCTCATCCAGTCCTTCTGAATGCATGCTTCAACAAGTACTTTAGTGTGAGGAGGAAGTTCCTGCATCAATTCAGGTAATATGCCACTCTCCAAGTACATGGCCAGTGAAGTTGAATCAAAAAATGGCTTCCTCAAAAACAGTTCTGCCAAAACACAACCTACAGAGAATATGTCTTTTGCAGCATCTTCAGAAAAAATACTCATACAAGATGACCTCTGCCTCCAGAGTAGGAAATCTTGATATCCCATGGAACCTTCACCCTCAACTTCAATATGCTCAAGAAGATAATTCAGATCAATACCAAAAGGCACTCCATTGTTTCTGACAATGTCAGAGAGCATAGACATTCTTCCCTTGGAACTCTCACCTGGTGGCTCCTCTGCAGGAGAGACATCCTTCCCAAAATATTCTGGGTGGAAGCCATAGGGAGCACCCAAATGCCTGGCATGTTCAGCAAAGGCAGATGCTTCTTCCAGTTTTTGTAAATAAGCAGTTTCAAAGAGGAGAGATTCCTCACTTTCCACTTCATTTGGTCGGCATTGATGCGTAGTTGAGCCATTGGCACCATCACATGTTCTCCTGCCAGTATCTTGACGCATAGGGTGTGGTCGAGTAAAGAGCTGTCGGCGTCCTACTGACCTTGGCTTTGTGGGCTCTGAAGAAGACAGCATAACATTTTTGGCAGCAATGGCTGCCTGACCTGACATTTTGTACCCAAAGGTGATATCAATCCAATCATGGATTTGGCGTGAGACCCGGCCACTTTCTAAAGCATCACGATGTAACTTAATGAACTCTTGAGGACTACCTGCCCATGAAGGTACTGACAAATCAGTCATACCAGCATGAAGAGAACTAAAAATTTGAGGATCACAAAAAAACTCTGGAATGCATTCATCAGGGGTCCATTGGTAGAGTCTTTGCATAGTAGAAGGATACTCGTTGGGTTCATATACTGAACGAACAGCTGTACGTAGAACACTCAAAGGTAGCCTCCTTGCTTTGTAACTGCACACAGCCAATTCAGAAAGGCATTCATCTGATACATGGTGGCGGATTTCAGATGTTGAATAGGTGAAATCCAACTGCTCATCCCCTTTTGCCAACCGCCATTTGCTCCTGCTTAAATCCCTCCACCCTGCATCACAATTCTCGTCAGGTTTTGTGCTAAAATCTATCACCCATGGCATCACCGTATGAAATGTATGGTCACCCCATATTCTCCCAGCTAATCTATTTAAGATGAGCAGGTACTCAAAATTACTCATCTCTCCCCTCCACCATCGTTTAAAATCAGAATGCCAGTCTATAGACGATGAAAGCTTCAAATCAGCATAAAGACGTTGAGATGGACAACCCTCTATGCAGCGACCTATCTTTGCAGGGGTAGCATCAGTATGCCCATTATGTCTTGTACTACAATTGAATCCTAACCATGGCTTATCACAAATCCGCAGCCAAGACCAGCATGAATCAGTCAACATTATACTGGATGGGCATATATAACCATGGGCAACCCCTAAACCATGAATGTAAGCCAGGGCAGAAAGTATCTGATATATTAAGAACTTTATATGCCACTCAGACTTTAAAGCATTTGGACTATAGTGGAGAATGTTTTCCAAGGTGTAAGGTGCTCTTGGAAGCACCAAATTAGTATAGCCAGATGTCTTGAGAATTGCAAGAACAGGAGCTATATTTGGATGCCTCAGGGCACCGGGAAAGTTATTCTCCTGAAATGATGGTATCCCAAGTAAACCAAGAAAATTTATGCTGTCTCGCCCTGAAGCTTTCCCTTCAACCAAGAGACTAAGTGAACACAAAATGTGATCTTCCAGAGACCCAGACAGGTAGTTGGCAACAATCTCTTCAAAAACAGAGTAGGAACAAATCCGAACTTGAGCAATAGAGGCCAACGCAGTGATTATCCTTGAGCAAGAGAACCTAGCAGAATGGTTACATGTAGAACTATCGGAAATAGTTTTATCACTCGGAGTTTCTAGTATGGCGACATCCGCTTGATCTTGACTAATATTATCAATCCCACAATTACTACAATTTTCTTGAAGATTTTCTTCAATATATTCATTTCTGTAAAAGAAAAAGAGAGTTTAAAATTTTGCATTCTTTACTTGATAGACTCCCTACGAACATACTCTTTGTTTAGGCAAATAATCATTTTATGAAAAAGAGGAGTATGCCCCAATACACATGAAGCATACAAGAGCTATGCTAACAAATATATATATATATATTATTAAACCAAGTAATTAGGCATAACCCACATACATAGGGAGTATACAAAAGAGAACACCTAATTACAAGCTAGGAAATTACAAATTACAACCAAAGTCCAAAAGATTAAAAAAATAATAATAATAAAATAAAATTATAAAAGTGGAGAAAACATTCACAAATGCAGATATCCAAGCACACAGCAACTACAGGAATCTTTTATTCCATTGATATCGAAGTTCGTTGAATCTGTCCAAGTATTTCTTTTTGACTAAACCATACACATAAAGGCACATTAGAATAGAAATCCAAACTCTAGCACTCTAAGCGCGGCTATATTTACCTTGTCAAACATGATGTGTCCTCCTTAGGCGCCCTCACGGTTTGTAACTTGGACCACCTCTCGGCCTTGGAGGGAGTAAATGGCAAAGATGAGGTGGAGGCCTCACCTGAGCTGGTTGAAGCCCTCGCTGGACTCCAATTCCCACAACCTCTAGAGGCTCCCTCCAGGACCCACGCAACCGAGGGCCTAGGACCTCTCACGATGATAGCAACTGAGATCCCTTCCAGGGTTCTATGTACAGTGGAAGAAGAAGAGGAGACTGCTTCTGAAGATGAGGCACTCTCAGACGAGGAGGCATCAATTGGGTCAGGTCTATACTTGGCTTGCAAAGTGTCCGGAGATATTGTTCCCTTTTCTGAACTGGGGGACCCTGGGGACAACCCCGATCCTATTTGTTCTCTGCCTCCAGCGCTTCTATGGACTGATCCACAGTCATATTGGGTACTAAAGAAGGTTGATGAAGTCCAGCACTGCATAGGGATCTCTTGTGAAGGATTCGAGGATCAATTTAAAGCACTACTTACGGCCATTGAAGTAGGACAACCCCTCTTGGCTAGATCTACCTCTAAAAAAGAAAGGGAGCTTAAGAGGCTATCTTGTTCCATTAATTATGAAACAAGGGAATGAAGCACTAGCAGGGGGAGGAATAATGACAGGGCCTAGGCGACCCATGAAGCCCAAGATCCTTTCATGAAATGTTCGGGGTTTGAATAACTTGAACAAATGCCTTAGAGTAAAGAACTTAATACGGGATTGGAAGACATACATTATTTGTTTGCAGGAGACTAAATTGAAGTACATCAACAGGAAGATTATTAGTAGTTTATGGAATTGTCCTTATGCGGGATGGACTAGCCTTGCTTCAAAGGGCGCTTCAGGGGGCATGAGAGTAGTTGATTTGGTGGAGGAGTTTATTGGAGATTTGGAGTAGCATGTTCTTTCACAAGTTTGGATGATGGTTTTGGGTGGAGGTTTGTAGGAGTTATGAGCCTAACGACGACAACAATAGAAAGCTTTTTTGGGATGAGATCGCTGCTTTGTGTATCTGGTGGGATGGCCCGTGGTACATCGGAGGTGATTTCAACATCACTCGGTTTGCGAGCGAAAGGTCGGGGGCTTCTAGCTCAGGGTCAGCTATGACCGACTTTTCAGCTTTAATTTTCAAGTTGGACTTGATTGACCTACCTCTAGCTAGGGGGTGACTACACTTGGTCTAATGGGAGGGCAAAGTCAAGGCTGGACAGATTCATTGTCGAGTAATGCTAGATACAGTCATGGATTGTGCAAGCATCGTGTACTCTTTTAGAAAACAAAAGTAGAATCCATTATTAAAAAATTAATTTTTTCATGTGGGTCTCATCTTTACTCACTTTTTTTAAAGGAGTGCACGGCGCTTGCGCATTCCATGACTACAAATATCATTTCTCTTCATTGTCTCTCCTTCCTAGGAGGCACACTTTCCCAACCTATGCCAAAAACGCCACCCCAGGCTTTGCTCGGACCACTTTCCACTCTTATTGGATTGCAAGGGCCTCCACGAGGGCGGAGATACTTTAAATTTGAAAATATGTGGTTGAAGGTAGAGGGGCTCGCAGATAAGATTAGATTGTGGTGGTCCTCGTATCAGATCTTGGGTACTTCCAGTTTTGTTTTAGCCGAGAAAGTTAAAGCCTTGAAAAATGACCTGAGAAAATGGAATACAAAAGTTTTCGAGTACTTAAATGACCAAAGCATTAACCTTTTTAAGGAACTACAGTGTTTTGAGGAAAAAAAAGGTGACTGGGGCCCTCCCGGTTGATGAGAAGGCAAGGAAAATGGTTGTAGTAGCTAAGTTGGAAAAAATACACTCATGGAGGAGATATCCTAGAGACAAAAATCTCGGGCCCTTCGATTGAAGGAAGAGGATAAGTGCACAAAGTTTTTTCATCAAGTAGCTAATTCCCATCGAAGAACCAATGCCATTGAGGTTCTTCATTCAGAAGGGAGGGTTCTTTCAGACAGAGTAGCTATAAAGGATCACATTGTCCACTATTATGACCAGCTCCTAAAGGAGCAACATCATTGGGGGCCCAACGTAGATGGGCTGATTTTTGATTCTATTGATCCACCAAGTGCAACTTGGTTGGAGAGACCGTTTGAAGAGGAGGAGGTGCTTAAAGTATTAAAGGGGATGGAAAAAGACAAGGCCCTAGATCCGAAAAGGAGGACATCATGAAGGCCTTTCTCGAATTTCACTCTTTTAGGAAATTTGAGAAAAGCCTCAATGCTTCATTTATCGCCCTTATTCTGAAAATGGCAAGGTTGGTGGAGGTGCAAGATTTTCATCCCATTAGTTTGGTGAATGGGGTTTACAAAATCATCTCCAAAGTGCTAGCCCAGTGGTTGAGCGCTGTCATGGGGACGATCATCTCGACGTCCCAAAACGCCTTTGTAAAAGAAAGGCAAATACTAGACTCGGTCCTTATCGCTAATGAATGCTTGGAGAGTAGAGTCAGAGCTGGCATTCCAGGTATCTTATGCAAATTGGATATGGAGAAAGCTTTTGATCATGTAAATTGAGATTTCTTTGTGTATATACTTGGCAGGTACGACTATGGGGAAGGTGGTATCAATGGATGAAGCATTGTATCACAACAGTTAGATTCTCTGTTTTGGTTAACGGCACTCCCGAAGGCTTCTTCAATAGCTCTTAGGGCTTGAGGCAAGGGGACCCTTTATCCCCTCTCCTATTCATTTTAGTAATGGATGTTTTAAGTAGAATGTTGAAAGGGATGGCAGATAGAAACTTCATCTCGAGGTTCTCTGTAGGCGACTCCTCATAAGGTAACCTATCAATCTCCCATCTATTTTTTGTTGACGACACGCTGATTTTTTGTGAGTCAGATCCCAATTAGATTTGCTCCCTGAGAGCCCTCTTGCTCTGGTTTGAAGCTATCTTTGGTCTCAAGGTGAATCTATCAAAATCTGAAATCGTTCAAGTTGGCCCGGTTAATAATTTAAGCAACTTGGCTACCATTTTGGGCTGTAAGGTGTCATCCTTGCTTATCAAGTACCTTGGACTGCCTCTGGAGGCCCCTTATAAATCCAAGGCAATGTGGGATGGGATTACTGAGAAGATCGAGCGCAAACTAGCGAGTTGGAAGAGACTTGTCCAAAGGTGGCGGAATCACTTTAATTAAGAGCACACTCTCCAATCTCCCGACATATTTCCTATCTCTATTTTCCTTGCCTACAGGTGTGGCGCATAGACTGGAGAAGCTTTTTTGTGATTTCCATTGGAGCAGTTTTGAGGACGTGAAAAAATTTCATTTGATCAAGTGGGATAAGGTATGCATACCTTTGTCCAATGGTGGTTTGAGGGTTTGTAAATTGAGAACTTTCAACAATGCTCTCCTAGGAAACTGGTTATGGCGGTATCAGATTTTGGCATGACACTTGGTGTGGCGATGTTGCTTTGAAGATCACTTTTCCCTCTCTTTTCAGGATTGGTTCGATAAGGACGCTGTAGTTGTTGATAATATGGCCTCCTCCTTTGACTCCACTCAATGGTTAGTGAGATTTATTAGAGCGGCACATGACTGGGAAATGGGAGATATTGCTGATTTCTACAATGCATTATATGCGCTGGACTTCCATGCAGATGGAGAGGATCACTTGCTTTGGACATCTACAGGGAACAAAAACTTCTCAATCTGATCCTTCTATAAGGTATTATCGCCCCACCCTCCCAATGCATTCCTTTGGAAGTGCATATGGAGTAATGCTCCCCTTAAAGTGGCCTTCTTTGGTTGGCTAGCATCTCAGGGGAAAATTTTGACTATCGACAAGCTGAGAAGGCGTTGCCTCTACTTAACAAATTGGTGCTTCATGTGCAAACATGACAGCGAATAAGTAGATCACCTACTTCTTCATTGTGAAGTAGTTAAGGCTTTATGGGATGATATTCACACAAGGCTTGGTATAGCATGGGTAATGCCTAGAAGGGTGATAGAATTATTAGCATGCTGGACAGGAATCCGGGGTAACGGGCAGATCGTGACTATTTGGAGGATGGTGCCTCTTTGCCTAATGTGGTGCACATAGAATGAGAGGAATAGTCATTGTTTCGAGGACAAGGAGCGCACACCAAAAGGGTTTAGGGACTTTTTTTTATCATACCTTCTACTTTGGGCTTCTTCTATTGTAATGAACAGAACATCTTTTAACGACTCTTATGCTGCTTTTCGCAGCACTTAGCTTGTAATTAGGCTTTCTCTGTATACTCCCTGTGTACCAAGGCTTTGCCTATTTATGTGGATTAATAACATATTTTCTTATAAAAAAAAAAATTTATTTATATTATATTCTTAACACTCCCCTCACGTGTGGGTCAGACTCCCCCTCAGTGACTTGGCCCAACACGTAAAATATTTAATTAAATGGAATATAGTGCAGAGTCAAAGTTCGAACTCGGGACCTCTGCTCTGATACCGTGTAAAATCATGACTTGTCTCAAAAGTTTGGAAATAGATAAATTTAATTATTTTTATTATATACTTAACTTACTGTAGCTAATGCTTTTACATATACCATCTACGAACATATTTATTTCCATTTTTTCAAAAGTTTCTCCGTCTTTCCCTTAGCCAATTGTTCTAGGGTACAGACTTACATAAAGAATTTAAAAGAAAAATGTTATTAGTTTAAATAACATAATGAAGGCCAAACAAGGAAGTTAAACTCAAATTGGGAAAGAAATAAGAACGAATGAATGAAATTTGGAATTGGTATGTAGAATATAGGATGAGAAATTCTTACACGTATTTGGTCAAGCAATTACTGTAATGAGTTGGAATATACACCAAGATAAACTGATAAGCTGAGCCGTCACCATTTGGATTAGACATCTGCACCACCACAACACCAAATTCCATTAGACAGAGAGCCATTTGACACGCGCACACACACACGTAAACAGGTGGAGAGGGACCTGAACAACGGCAGAAGAGCCGAGAGGGAGAGCGGAGTGGGAGTCAGAGACTCCATAGGAGAAAACGAGCCGGTCAGAGAAATCTGACTCGATTCGGCGCTGGAGACACTCGAAGCACATATCTGCTTCCATTGTCTTTCTTCTCCCGAGGAGATACGATTATTCAATCTCCCTCCATTTTTTCTTCTCTCTCTGTGACCGAAGGGGAATGGTAGAGAGTCTGGAAAGGAACTATCAGTCTCTGGAAGGCCTTTGATCGATAGGTGGAAGGAAGCTCGGAGTCAGGAACAAGCCCGATATAGTTTCTTTGCTATCATAATACGGAAACATTGCTTCGGGTGTGATATTGGGCCATTATACCTAGAAGGCCCCAAAAAGAAGTGGATTTGATTGTCGATGCTACTGGATCTAAACAGCAGTTCTGGCCCAATTTATGGGAATTGACAGGTTGCACGGTCTTTAAGGCCGAAAAGATTCAGAATCATTTTGAGTGTGATGTTGGGCCTACAAACTTGGGAAGGCTCGAAAAGTCCAAATTGTTATTGGATTGCGGTGTTGGCCCAATTTATTTTGAACACTAGGACCCAATCATGGGCCGGGTCAAGCCGCAGGTCCTTTAAGGCAGATAAGGTTGGGTGTCATCGAATTAAGGAATTGTGGAATAGACAAGTCAATTCAACAACTATTGACTTTTATCATATGAAATTGTGGTATGATCCATATCGATCCCATTTTATATGGATAATGTTGAAACATTCATCAAACTGGCTGGTGTCATGCACTATTTTTTAAAAAAGTAAATAATTATGAGATCTATATAAAAAATATTAATTTTTTAATAGTATACCTCATTCTTTTTCAAAATAAGTGTGCGGTATTTGTACAATCCATGATTATATCCAGCATAGATTCATTTATACCCCTCCAATGAATATTTTCTTTATATTTTTTTGTTTATTTAATTCAAATATTCAACATTATTAGCTATCAATAACCATCATTATTAGCTATTAGTAATCATAATTTGAAAAATAATTTGGATATGATTACTTATAGTATTATGTCGTGCTATTCTTTAAAACGATGTTATTGTTATATAGAATGATGTTTGTTAATGCATAAAAATAGCAAAACAAGCCGAAGGGGAGAAATAGTCATTTCCGACCCGCTATGAAAATTCGGGCCTCGATTGGTGTGGCTTAGATCCTCCGGCGGCGGTAAGGTGCAGCTGTACAGCATCTGTACTTACATCCATAGTAGTGAATGACAAATAAATGTAGGGAAAGTAAAAAAGATGGAGACTCACAGATTTACGTGGTTCGACACTGTGCCTACCTTCATGGGTCATTTGGAGGGAAAATTCACTATAATATGAGTATTTTACAATCTCTTATGATCTCTCATTTTTCATTGTACAATAGAAGCTATATATCTATTTGCTGGAGAAGATATTTTCACTAGAGCTCTCGTTTCGATGTTGAAGGAGCTGTTGAAGAAGTCCCCCTAGAGTCGTCTCTCCCTCCCCTTTTATCTCATACAATCCCTCTTTCCACGTGCCCCTCAATAGTGGTGAGAAGGGGCAGCCTTTTTAATAACGTGTCTGACATATTCTCTTTTTTCCACTCTCCTTTTTCTTTTCCTTTCTATCTCTTCCTTTCCTTCCCTTTGACACCTCATTTCCCCTTGTCCTCTCATTGTCTCCCATTTCTCTTTCTTTAAATTGTCTTCTAGTGGGGCCCTTTGATGGGCTAGACCTGGGATATTTTATCCCCTTTAGTTGTCCGCAATTTTTAAGGTCGATTTGCTCCAAAATTAGGCATTGAGAATCTTTAAGCTAAAATATGCATTGAAATCCGTAAAGAAATAAATTCTGAGAGGTGCACTCGATCGCCTAAGGTGTGAGCGCGGAGTTTGGCTTTTGGCAGGAGATGTACTCGACCATGTCAGGTGCAAGTGCAAAGCTCGGCTTTGGCAGGAGGTGGGCTCGACCGCGTAAGGTGCGAGCGCGGAGCTTGGCTTTTGCATAGAGGTGCATCCGGTCCAGTTCGGCCCCATTTTGTATATTTTTTAGAACCGAACCGGTATACACCGATTTTGAAAATTTAAGAACCGATACTAGATTGATTCAATATCGAAAATCGAAACTTCTATTTTTTCAGTTTCAGTCCGATCTGGTCCCATTTTTTCGATTTTATGGATGATCTATGTTAGTAATAATATGATGTTTACATATACTAAATTATTAGTCTATTTATATTATAGTATAAGTATATTATTTTCTAATAATTAATACATACAAGTATAGTATTGAATTTAATTATAGTCTATATAAATTCTAGACTTTTTATATGAGTATAGATGATCAAATATGTAAAAATATATTTATAAATATAATATATATATTATAATTTATTATGTGAAGAATGTATTTATCATTGATATATATATATATATATCTAAAGTAATTTTATATTAATAACTTAATATTAATGTTTATGTTTAAGATTAAAATTTTATATTATAAGATTAGAATTTATATGCTATATCAATGTTATATTTCAAATTATAAGATTAATCTAATGTTATAAGATTAACAGACTTGTATAATAAGATTATAATTTCAAGTTATATGAATTAGAAATTTAACATCTAATATATATAATATAGTATAAAAAGTTATAAATATATATACCAGTCTGGTTTGGTTTAAACCGATTTTTAAAATATGAAAACAGGTACTGCACTGGTTTAAGACCAGTTTTAGTTTTTAAGAACCGGTACCGCATTGGACTGCTTACAAACCGGATCGAATCCACCGGTTGTGGATTCGTTCTTGAAGGTAACTTGCGCGAGATGGTTGTGGAGCTCGGAGGCTCGTTCCTGGAGGTAACCCGCTGGCGGCGGTTGTGGCAGTAGTGTAACACTCAACTTTTGCTGGACAAGATGCTGTGGTGGTATTGCTGTCCATGAGCGAGTTCAACAACTTGTGTCCGACTCGACAAGTCAATGGACTTGTGTCCGACTTTTGCATTGTGGCAAGTTAAGGGACTAGATTTTGTCAGCGCAAAGGTCAGCAAGTCAAGGGACTTGTATCTAATTGGTCAGGAAGTCAAGGGACTCGTGTTCGATTCGTACATCGTTGTCAGTCAAGAGACTAGGCTTTGTCAGTCAAGTATCCATGGTCAAGACCACCGCTGTGGCCATTGACAAGGACAAGAACAGCCCTCATGCCGTCCGGTGGGCCATGGACCATGTTGCAGCTAACAAAAGCAACTCTCTCACCGTCGTCCACGTTAGGCACAAAGGCAGTATCCAACATCGTAGGTACCCTCTCTCTTTCACATTTGATTAATGATTAATTAATTTGTTCGTACCTTATAACTAATTAATGTCCATTAACTAGGGTCAATTAATATATATTCTTGTCGAATTTATATTACTAGAATCCATGAGAAAGAGATCAGATAGGCGTGTCCACGACATTTATAGTTGAAAAAATCTATTCATTATCTATTTTTTCACTATCCTCTCATCATCTCATGATATGTCATTAAATGATATGTTCACAAGTGAAATATAATAAATAATTTTCAATCATCTAATGTCACATCATGAGATGATAAAAATTAAGATGATGAATAGAATTACCCGTCTCTTTCTTGTGTCCGACTCGTACATCGATGCGAGTTAAGGGCATCGACTTTGTTGGTGTGAGGGTCAGCAAGTCAATGGACTTTGTCCGACTTTTGCATCTCACCGAGTCAAGAGACTTGGCTTTATTGGCGTGAGGGTCGGCAAGTCAAGGAACTTGTGCCCGACTTCTGCATTGCGGCGAGTCAAGAGACTCGGTTTTGTTAGTGCGAGGGTCAGCAAGTCGAGGGATTTGTGTCCAACTTCTGCATCGCTGCGCGTGAAGGGACTCGATTTTGTAGGCGATATGGTCGGCAAGTGAAAGAACTTGTGTCCTACTTCTGCATTGCTGTGAGTGAAGGGACTTGGCTTTCTTGAAGAAGACCCTTGTCCATGCTAAAAAAGCCAAACTTAGTTAGCGTAAACAACCCAAATCACAAATGTGAGATTTGTAAACCTAAATCGCTTTGCTAGAGTGTGGTGAAGGTTGTAGGCATGTCGGCGAAGCCTGTGGGCAGCCATATTTCAGCGATGATGAAGATCCGGGTGCTCGTGATGCCAAGCAATTTATTCTGATGGAGGCACATTAAGACGCCCAAACGATGCCCAAGTGGGGCCATGTAGTTGGTGTTTCACGCCACAGGAACCAATTCTGTTAGTTCAAAAGAAATTCACACAAATTTTGAGAGAGACAAACCATGATGCTTTAGCTGTTATAGTTGACTTTTGCCTGACTGAAATTGTTCGTTGCTGGTTGCTGTTTTTATTTTTATTTTTATTTTTTTTGCAACTGAGTTTGTTTACTACTGGGGAAGTCGTCCCTCTTTAAGTATTTTTGAAGTGATGTGGACTTAACCATTTCTTAGAAAATTTTCTGTTCATTTTCTCTCTGGTCGTGTATTGTGGGTGAGCAAACACTGGGTGATTCCTTATTATCCATCATGTGTACCGTGCATGGCTCATGCATGGTGCACATTACACATATGCGGCACATGCATAAACACTGGTTGTTAACTGTCGAGAAGTTACTCGCCAAGTGAGGTGGTGGGCACCGTGCCTGCCATGTTTGTGGTTGAGGAACTCTCGGAAGCACAGGTCATGCATGTGGTGGCCGTGCATGTGATGTCGAGAACTGTGGCCTAGACACATGCGATGATCGAGGAAAGTGGGTGGCTTGGAAACGCATGGTCGAGGAAATTGGTGCCCCATCTATTACATGTGCACTGTGTGCGTGCCAGGGCCATGGTTGAGATACACAAGGTCGTGGAAAGTGGGTGGCGGGGAAACCCATGGCCAAGGAAGTTTCTCGCCAGGTAACCCATGGCTGAGGAAAGTGAGTGGCCCACCTATTACATACCCGCCTGTGTGCATGGCAGGGCCATGGCTGAGATACACATGGTTGAGGAAAGTGGGCGAGGAGCAGGTGGGAGAGATGCCCGTCACTGGCCGAGTGAGAGGCCATGCCTGCCACTAGGTGGTAGAGCAAGATCTCGGGCTGAGGAGGGGTGTCCTCCACTGGGTGGCCGAACAAGATCTTGGACCGAGGTAGGGTGCTGCCATTGGATGGTCAAGCAACTTGGTCAATGGAGCATTTTACTAGCGACAGAAATCGCCAACGGGCTTGGTAGTGCCTGGCTGTGATCTCACCAACTCACATGTTTTGGGAGAGAGGCTTCTGCCGGTTTCATGACAATATACACCCGTTGCCTCCTGCAGCACATGGCGTGCATGTCCTCCATCAACGAGGGACGGCTGGGCGGGGACATAAACTACCAGCGGGCCACGTGGTGGTCACCGGTAGGTTTAGCGGGCTTAACTGGCTGTTGTGAGCCTATCGAATGCACGTTGCCATGCACCTGTTAGGCACATCATGCTCAGCCCTTGGCGGCAGGGATGAGCCGGTCGGTGATAGAACCCTCCGGCGGCCTAAGTGGTGTGCTGCAGCACGCACCCACACTGTGCATGCCATGCACAGTCGAGATGTGCGTGGACAGAGGGCACTATGCACTTAAGTGCACAATGCTTGCCCGCTTGTGCATTGCACATGGTGTCAAAGATTCCAGGCATGCATGTGCGTGTGTACAATGCTTTTAAGTGCATAGTGATTGCCCATGCCTCCTTTCTCTTTGCACAGTGCATTCAAAGTGCACTTGTAGCTCAAGCGGCCGGGTAACTTGGGTTCCCGGCCTCACACGCCAGTTGCATAAAGAAGCACTTAAGTTCATAGAAATAAAAGTCGAAAGGCCAAGAATACTTATATGGAAAACTCTAATCTGCTCATTCAAAAATTATTTAGCGCGTCGAAAAATTGTCATTCTCCCACTTTCAGTGTGGAAAGTAACTCGAATCTCACAAACGATGCCAAATGTTAATGCATAAAAATAGTACAACAAGCCGGAAGGGAATAAAGAGTCATTTCTGATCCACTATGGCAATTCGAGTCTCGATCGGTGTGGCTTGGAGCCTTCAGCAGCGGTCCGGTGCGGCTGTACAACATTCGTATGTACATCCATGGTAGTGAATGGAAAATAATGCAGGAAAAATAAAAGAGATGAAAACACACAAATTTACGTGGTTCGACACTGGGCCTACCTTCATGGATAGTTTGGAGGGCAAATCCACTATAATATGAGTATTTTATAGTCTCTCATAATCTCTCACTTCTCACTATATTATGGAAGTCGGAGACCTATTTGCTGAAGGAGATATTCTCACTGGAGCTCTCGTTGCGAGGTTGAACGAGCTGTTGAAGAAGTCCCCCTAGAGTCGTATGGCCCTCCCATTTTATCTCATACGATCCCTCTTTCCGCGTGCCCCTCAGTAGTGGGGAGGAGTGGTGGCCTTTTTCTTTGCGTGTCTGCCTTTTTCTTTTCCACTCTCATTTTTCTTTTCCTTTCCGTCTCTTTCTATTCCCTTTCCTCTTACACCTTTGGTATTTTCCTCAATCTGTAGAAGACTTACGGTATTTTTTTACCATCACATGGCTTGTGTTTTATTTTTGTTCTATCATTTCCTTTGAATGAAAAAATATCATGTTTTGGTTTGCTATTGTTTTCACATTTGTTAATGCCAGCAACATCATGTCATGCATGGATATAACAGGCCATGGAACTTTTTTATATATATCATGCATGTCAATGGATGTATGGTTATACTTTCATTTGTTTACCCTAATGGCCGGTTATATGGAATTAAAATAATAAAAATAATGTTAAATATAAATCTAAGACATACAAGTCTCGTACAGTCTATTTAAAAAATATATATAACTCATCATATAAAAAAGTGATTTTTTTATTTCACAGTGCTTTCTTACTCTATAATTCTGGCCTCTCATGTCTGTTACATTCGACGTTTATGACATAAGAACCAACTTTCTCAAACTACTTTATACTAAAAAAAGAAAAGAAAAAAAAGTGAAAAAAATTATCTTTTTTATTTAAATAATACTATATACAGTCATAGTATTGTCCAAGGCAGGCATAAATTATAATTATATAACCAAAGTTAAATTGATGCCTTTCTCAACCTCAACCTTACTTTAATAGTTTCACATTGCTTTCGTACTCTCTAATTCTGGCCTCTTCTGTCAATTTGACGTTTATGAAATAAGAACCAACTTGCTCAAAATATTTTATACTAAAAAAAAAAAGAAAAAAAGTGAAAAAAGTTATCTTTTTTATTTAAGTAATATTATATACAGTTATAAAATACATAAATATAGTTATTTTAAAAAAGAATAAAGTCTACTATTAAAAAAATAAATTAATTTTTTTATGTGAATCTTATATTTATTTATCTTTTTTAAAATAATTATAAGATATTTATATATTTACGATTGTAATTATTATTTTATTATTATTATTATTATTATTAAGTTGCTTACGTACATAACTTCATTGACAACATGGTCAGAACGTGGTACACGTAGACAATGAAAAGGACAAAGAACAACAGAGTTCAAAGTGTTAGCCCAAGCGACAGTGATGAGAGGGCCCTTTGGGAATAGATAGACCAACAGACTAGGTTTCGTTAATTCCTCTCAATTTATTTTAATTTATTATTATAATTTTTTTAAATTTTGATATAAAATATAATAAATAATTTAATTTTTTTACATTTTAAAATAATAATAATATTAAAAAATAAATATTTTAATAATATTTTATTATCTCAACTTAAGTCACTTTAATATCTAAACGCAATCTAAAACTGTAGAGATTTTGAGAGGGGGGAGGGGCTCCCCCATTCACCAAGCTTTTCTTTCCTACTCTCGCATCATGAAAACCATTTGGTTGGATTATGTTGTTTTGGCATATTCCCCAATATACTTTAAAATGTTTGAAATATTCAATCAATGAATGCAAAGATAATTGAGTCGTCCTACAGCTCGAGGATGAGTCAAATATTTTATATTTTATATATTTTTTTAAATTTTTTATACCCTTAAATATTAAAAAAAAAACTATAACATCATTAAAAAATATTTATTTAATCATTAAGTTGGAAAAAAAAAAAAGAGAAATTGTCGGGACCCATCATCGGAACCCAACTCTCGGTGACTTTAGCTTTTTCCAAGATAATAATATAAATTTGGAGTTAATTTGTAGAGTATTATTTCAAATGAAATAGATTGCTACTTATGAATGCCATTTGCTAACTTTAATAAATAATTTTGTCAAAAAAAAAAAAAGGGTATGATAAATAGTTTTTAAATTTTTACTCTTCTTAAATTTTTTTTTTCTCTCTCTTTTGTCCCTTTTTTTTTCAAAAAAAGTATACTCCAACCTTTATAAACTTCAAATAAAGTCTTGGCAGTGTCTACTTTTATTTAAGAGAATAATACACGTTGCATTATTAAGTTATCACTGTATTTTGCACTTCAAACTATTAAAACTGACATATTATACTTTGTAACTAGAAAATTTAGTAAATAATATTTTTATAATTGATGGTTGGATCTCAATGGAGAATGCTAAATGCAAATCCTTGTAGTTCGAACCAGTAATGAGTTAGTTTTAATAGTTTTAATATTATAATGCAAAATATTTGTTACTTTTGAGGATAGAAGGTGCATTTATAATTTTATTCCTCTATTTGCCTTTTATAAGTATGATGTCGTGTTTCACAGCTCGAGTAACTCTACGGCGGCCCAATTCATCCACTTGGAACTGTGAAGGAAAGAGAGTTTCGGGGTAGTGAGGACACTTCCGATGCTAAAGTTATGCGATCTCCTTATGAGGATTATGAAATCAAAGTATCAAAATGTCTGAATCCCTACCCTTCTTGACGGAGATGGTATATATACCTGGTCAAGGGCAATCTTTGGAAAAAAGATTGTAGATGTATCGCTCCGTACTTAGGTTGTGTGTCCCTGCTAGCTCCCTCTGTGCAACAGATTTGTTAGACTTGATCGTGGCGACTATTGACAACCTAGGGGCACGTCGTGCATGCCTAGTCTCGGACTTCATTAAATGCGGCATGGCCCCGGTTAGATGCGTCCACTCCTTAGGCCTGTCTGGACGCCGGGGTTTAGGGATAGAGACTATCCTTGACCTCGCACGCTTGGATTGTCGGCCAATAGTGACGTCAGACAATTCTGACTCTCATCCTCTGGCCAGGGCGTGTTGCTCGACTGCTTCTCCTCTCAGGCCTCCTTGGTCGACTTGGTCGGGCCCACCCCTTGTCCTCGAGTCCTAGAACTGTTCAGGCCTTGTAGGCCGGCTAGGATGACCTAGCTTGACCCTAGGGATTACTCCCCTCACAATTAGAGATAATATATGCTATCCTATAAAAGAAGTAAAGAAGGGCTAGGTTTCAAGGATTTTTTTCATTACGCAATGATTTAAGTGCTTGCTTGGTAGGGGTAAAAGAAAATGGGTGAATCGGTAAATCGGACCGAACTGGTCCGGTACCGGTTTTATTTTTCTCAAAACCGGTCGCAATTGGTCCAATTCTAATTTTCTTTTTTCTAACATCGGATCAGACCGGTTCATATATATATTTATTTTAATTTTTTATATTGTATAAAATATGTTTATATGATTTTATATATTATATATAATATAAAATTATCTATAAAATAATTTTATATTATATGATAAATTACTAATTAATATAATATTAAATTTTAAAATCCTGTATAAATAACTATATATTATCACTATAGTCTGTTATATTAGTAGTTGTACTAATACTAATACTATATTACTATATTATATATTATAATATAATTATAATATATTATTACTATATTATTATATACTATAATATATATACTATATAATATATCGAAAAATGGACCAATTACACCCCTATTGCTTGAGTTTGAGTTTGAGTTTGAGGGATTAAAATATGTTTTTAACAGCTTAAATGCTCTTTTAAAGAAAAAATGGTATGTTTGAAAAATTTATCTTGATTTGGATACACGGATAAGACTCAAACAATCTCATCTCAGTTGTACTATTTATCTTATCTGCATATCTAAACACATATTCAACTATGTTTTAATTCATCTTTGCATTTTGTACGATGTGCATTGATGTGACAATTACTTTCCAGCCCCATCTGACACAAGACTGTTGTCTTGCACCTCACATCCCAAACACATGCACCTAACAATTGAAGGTAGCTATAAGTTTGAGATTTTATTACAAAATTCGAAACTAATAATTGGGAAAACAAATAACTTCCACATTTTTAATATATATAATTATCTATTAGATTTATTTTATTTTATTGTAATATATAATTAGAAAAATAAAGAAATAATTTTGGAAATATTTGAAAATATTTTATAATATATTTTATTGTAATATATAATTAGAAAATATTTCGTTTAACAAAGAAATGCTTTCATATTTGAGAATATTCAAATAATTATGGCCAATTACAAAAAATATATTTTGAGAAAGTCAAAATATTTATGGATTTTTAAATTAATAATCGATATTATTTATTTTTAATATATTCATAATATTTTCCATCCAATAATTAAATACTTCTCAGTAATTTGTGAGACCCATCACTTTATCAAATATCTAAAAATTAAAATCATTTAATCTCATTTCACTGTCAAAATATAAATTTTTTTACAAATCATCTCATCTCACTATTCAAACACATATTCTTTTATAAATTATCTCATCTTAATTTTAATTAAAAATTTTTATTATTATTTAAAATATTTTATCTCATTTCATCTAAACTGCATGAGCAAACGACACCATTTGTTTTAAAAAGCTGCTGTTGAAACGTTCTTGAAGATATGCTACATTTTTTAAAAACCACCGTAACTAACTTTAAAACCATTTTATGTATATGCTTACCAAACAATTGACAGCTTTTTAATAATAAAGTTTTTAAATAAAATTCTACAATTAAAAGTTCTATATTTTTTACCGTAACCCTAAACAGAAACTAAGAATCTAAGATCCGCTTGCCTAAAAGTGAAAAATGTTATAAGGAGTAATGCTATATGCAGTTGTAAAGTGTATAAATATCGTGCAGTGATAGAAAAATAATAATTATAATTATAAATGTGTAATCGCTGCACAATCATTTTTAAAAAAAATAGTAAATATAAAATTTATATAAAAAAAATTAATTTTTTAATAATAAATTCTATTCTTTTTCAAAACGATTATATAATACTTACGTACTATATGATTATATATAATATTATTCATGTTAAAGTAGTATGAAATTGAAAAAGAAACATGTAAAGATAAAGATTGATTAAAGACAGGCGGTAGTTGGATTACGATAAGAACATCAGCCCACTTTGCAGACGTTGAAAGTGGACACTCCATTTAATTTAATTTAATTTAATTTGAACGGTCTATCTATTTAAACTTGTCTATTTAATTTCAAGGATACACATTCCTTTTATGATATACATATATTAATGATACACATTTCTCTTTGGCACCTTCCTCATCATTTTTTTTTTTTTTACAAAAAAGGCGAGAGTTTCGAATTCAAAACTCTCTATATGCAATTGACTTGCTTCCTACTAAAACTTCACTAGGTAAGTTGCATTTTATTGAAAAATAAATGGATCAGATCGCTTCTAGTAAAGGGCTTTACCACCAATTTTTTAATCTTATCCATTCATTTGTTCAGCATGTATATTTAATGAGTTTTTTAACAGGATGTAAGGCAAATCTCTCCCCAAATGGAATTTACTTGCATCATATTAAAAACTCATTAAGTGCATTCTGTTGAAAAATAAATGGACAATATTACTCTTAGTGAAGAACTTAATTTCCACCAATACAATTTATTTATGTTTATTTGTTTCCATGAAATGATAATAAAAAGGGTGCATTTTGGAGTTGATTTGTAGAGTATTTTAAATGAGATAGGTAAGTACTAATAATGAATGTCATTTGCTAACTAACTTTGGTACGTCTTTTGTGTTTGTCAGTGTTCCCTTTTCTATCTACTTTTCACATCCAATCACTTTAAGTTGTTTTGCCTTTCTTTCTTTTCTGTTTTCTCGTTCATCTTTGTCTCTTTTTCCCAACTTTTATATACATTAAATAAGAATAAATATAGATAAAAATTATTATTGAGAATATCTATTTTATATATATATGATGTGGTATCATTTAAACTATATATCTTTCTAAGTGAGTGTTAGAAACAATCAACTAGAAGTAGTTATATAGTGAGTGTAAAGTGTGTACTACTACAATGACTTCTCTCTAGCATTACTCAATAAATAAATACTTCTTGCGTATATATACTTTGGGGTGGTGCTGCTCCCACCGCTCTGTTGGGCTCTTGCTAGTTGTTTTTTAATTTTTTTATATGTATTTTTTAACACTTATATTTATTTTAAGAAAAATTATAATATTATTAAAAAATACTTACTTAATCATTAAGTAAAAGTAATAATAAAAAAAATAAAAAAGTCTCAGCAATTACTTCATGCGGGAAGACTAGCATTTTCCATATACTTTTCTTTATGGGAATAGTACACATTGTGTTCTCAAGTTATTAATGTATTTTACACCTCAATACTTCTAACTAGCAAAAACTAACAAATAACACTTCGATCCAATCCCTACCCTTTTTAAGATCGATGAAAAATAAGTAACGTGACACAATTTTGATGGTTAGATTTTAACGAAAAATGCACTCTTGAGAAATAATCTAACATTGTTTGTAGAAAAAGTTTTGGGCATGTTTATAAAGAATGAGTAATTCTCTCTTGTAGAATCTGTTTTATGAGATGAGTTAGGCCCATAAAATTTTTCATGATATCAGAGCCTGTCACAGGATGAATGGGGGTTCACATTATTTATCCTGTGACAAAGATTAGAAAAAAATACTGGTATGCATGTAAGAGAGAATGTTAGGAATAATCTCATATTACTTGTGGACAAGGTCTTGGGCATGTTTATAAAAAATGAGTAATTTTCTCTTATAGAATCGATTTTATGAGATGAGTTAGACTCATGAATTTATTCATGCACGTTACAAATTAGTCTTGTTAGCTCGAAGAAGGAACATGCTAGTTTTAATAATTTGAAATATAAAGTAGCTATAAACAAGCAATGGTTTATGTTATCCTAGAAGTGAAGAATTACCTTAAAAAAAAAAAAAAAAAAAAAAAGAAGTGAAGAATTGCTCTATATGTTTAAAAGTTTTAATTTCTCCCTTATATTACGTGATGAAATAAGAATCTAACATTATTGGTTGGGCTAAAAGTGAGAAATGTTAAAGTGGTATGAAATGGATCAGATATGGTACTAACCCCTCAATAGAAACACACAAAAAGTGTAAAGATAAGACTGAAATGGTAGACAAAAATAGACAAGCTGTTGTGGGAGTACGATAAAAATATCAAACAACTTTGGAGTGGTTGAAAGTGGACACTTCATTTAATTTAGTTTAAGGATACACGTTTCAGATTTCTATCTTTTGGCAACTCCCCTCCTCTAAGGTTCATAGAGTGGGACACTTTCATGTTTTGGCTAAACAAAGCAAGATAAGGAAAATCCCATAAATTAATTATGCCAAAGAAGAAGAGTGGTAGCCTATGGCTAGACTATAAGTCCATTGCACTTGGGATTGACAACATTATAGCACCAGCCAATGGCTATACATAGCGTGTATGAAGAATAAAATCCTTCCCCACGTATATTGAGGATGGTGACTGGGCAGCTCATTGCTTGAATAACTGGTTGGGTTAGCCTTTTCACATCAACATGAGCAATGAATTATTGGTATCATTTCTGAATCTTGCTGAAGAATGTTGTCAGAAATTTCACTTAAAGTCATACCTTTTTTTAAGGAAATTCAGTATGGTGAAGTGAAAACCATTGGAATTAAGACATCATTTGCAGCGTAATGCACAAACAATATAATTGCAGAAACGATATTGTTACACAGACAGGCTTTAAGTTACACCATAACTGTGTTTAGGCTGCACTATATAAATAGTCATATGAGTCCTATTTGCGAAAAAACCCTTTAAATATATCATGTAGATGTGCCTAATGGTATCGATCTCAACTTGATACTACCACGTTTTTTTTTTTTTAGCGAAGAGGACAATACTCCAATACTGCGTGGTGCTTGGAGTGCTGTATTTTAAACCGGCTTGGCAAGCGTGATTTGCTAGTGGATATTGTTGAGTGTGGCTCGATTCTTGTCGAAAACGTCATTCTAGAGACTTGACTTGACCGTGGCTCGATCCTAGCTCGAGCAAATTTTGGCTCGACACTTTGCTCGACAGTCCTCTCAAGCGAACCCCAGATAGATTGTTCGCTCGACAGTCAGCTCGAGTGAAAGTTAGGCAGATTGTTCGCTCAATACGCCACTTGAGCGAATTTTCGTAATTAGGATTTTTCGCACCGTATAGTATAAATACATATTATTTTTCATTATATTGAGACTTTTGAGCGGCCAGAACAAAGAGAAAAGAGAAAGAACTCATTTTATGAGATTTTGAGTGCTCATTTTGTTTATTGAGGCTTTTGGGATTAAAGAGTGATTTGTTATAACTTTCTTGTACTCTATTTTTATGATAGTGAATTCCTTGAGACCAACTCTGCAAGTGAACGTAAGCTTGTTCAAGTCAAACTACGTAAATCTTGGTGTTATTTGTGTGATTGTCGAATCTTCTTTTATTTACTTCTACTTTTATATTTCAAATTAGCCACTGATAACCAAGTTAATCCCAACATAAACAATCTATTTGCAAGTCTGCTTATTGATACATAAAACACATCGTTGTTGTGGATGTCTACCACATCAGCTAGCATGAAAAATTATTAGTGTTGCAACTGTTTTGTCATAATTATAATAGACCTCATGAATAGTGTGTTTACACACAAACTTAATTAAAAATAACAAAACTGTTTTGATAATGATTAGGTCGTGGGTACGCCAAATTTTCTAAAACATTACCATCAAGTAGTTCACCGTGTCAAGTATCAAAAGACAGGTGTCCAGCGAGAGGCATTGTTAGGAAATACACAGTAATAAAATAAAAAATTACAATAAAATAAAAAATTCAAACAAAAAATCTAAGGAATGCAACGGTTATATTAAAAAAATCTAACTAACAAATACAGTCTATTAAAAAATACCAACAGGCAGCTGTCTTATTTTATTTCGAAAATCATACTTAGCAGCCTTAATAGACACAAAAGGCTGAAAATTCTCAAAGTCAAATGTCCATTAATTTAATTTCATTTATACCGATCATATCATCTACTACTTTGCATTGCAGTCCAAGGAAAAACCAGCGTATCTTTTCCATTTATACCGTTCTTGTCAACTTCGAGTTCCAACAAGTCGTCTACTAAAACTTGGAGAAGCCCAGTGGAGTGCTGCTCCAAGCAAAAACCAACACATCCATTCAAATGGAGTTATCCACGATTGAAGGAGGCATTCAACCACCATTTCAACGAACTGGTGCAGATTGTTTTATAGAGGAGGAAGATGAGGAACTTCAGTTGCAATGGGCAGCAATTGAGAAATTACCTACATTTAAACGGCTCAGAACCTCAGTGTTTGGTATTGATCACGACCCCGGAAGCAGTGGAATGGAATTTAAAGGGAAGAGGACGACAGATGTTACCAAGCTTGGAGCAATTGACAGACATCTTTTCATTCAGAAGCTCATAAAGCACATTGAGAATGATAATCTCCGGTTGCTGCAGAAACTGAGAGACAGGATAGACAGGTTTGTCCGGGTTTAGTTAATAGCGAAGTAGCTTAATCAGTTCCAGAAAATCTAATTTATCAGTTTTTTTTGTTCTCAAGTTATGAAAAGAATAGGTTTAAAATTGCATTTTTAAGAGCCCCTATATGCTAAATTACCGATACTGAGGCCATGCTTAAATTCCTGTTTGGACCTTTAATTTCAGTCTATCAGAGCATACCATCTTCCGCTAAGTATAAGATATCAGGACAGTAAACCCGTCAGGGTTTTATATATATAGATATATATATATAGTCCCACATCGACTAGTAGTAATCCTGCTAGTGGCTTTATATTGAGAGAGGCACCCTCTCTTGCACAAGCGTTTTTGTAGGATGAGTTCTACCTCAATTGGTATTAGAGCCAAAACCGATATCGCCGGGGGGTAGTAGGGCCGCTCCTGACAAGGGTCCATTGGTTTGGTAGGCGTCTGGGGCCTTTGCAAGGGACCCCCGAGGGGAGGGTCGAGTATGCGGGCCGGGATAGTCCCACATCGGCTGGTAGTGATCTTGCTAGTAGCTTTATATTGAGAGAGGCACCCTCTCTTGCACAAGCGCTTTTGTAGGATGAGTTCTACCTCAATTGTGTGTATATATATATATATATATATATCATGATCAAAACAAGAAAACTAACATTGATATATTGGTTAGATATATTCTTACTTATTCAAGTGTTTACAAAGAGAGATCACAAAAAACAAAGTTTACAAACAACATATCTTAATGTGATAATGCTAGGGTGAACGTAAAGTTACCCACTGTGGAGGTGAGATACAAGAATCTGTCTGTGGAAGTGAAGTGCGAAGTAGTCCAAGGGAAGCCTCTTCCGACGCTATGGAACTCTCTCATGAGTCAGTTATCAGTAAGTGTGCATTTATCCTTTATAATGGTAGATAAATCCTTGTCACTTTCCTGCCCAAACCTCTAAGTCATCAGCAAAAAGAGCTACAAGTTTTGTCTTATAAATTTAATGAAAACTTCTCTCTGGGACAGGTTTTTAAGAAGGTAATACGGTGCAATTCTCAGGAAGCCAATATAAGCATCTTAAAAGATGTCAGTGGCATCATTAAACCATCAAGGTAAGCCAGATTTTATTTGGGGGACATCACAAAGCATATATATATATATATATATATATACATTAAACAAAATCAAGGGCTGTGATTTGAATTGAACTTGTGGTAGTATTGACTATTAGTCTATTAAGGTAACGACTGACTTTGGCAGAAAGGATAGCAATGTAGGGGATGAAATGCAACACGTTTGAATAAGATTCTAATGTTAGATACTGGAATAGCACATAGTAAAGCTACTTTTGATTTAGATTCAGTACTAGGTTTCTTGAAACAGGCAAGACAGAAAAAGTTTACATGAAAGTCATTCAAATTTATCCGAGTCAGTGAAGTTATAAAAATCATGTCAAGATTCAATTTACGGGCCAAAATTGTTTACTCCTAATACTTCTCTTTGAATGCAGGCTTACACTTCTGCTTGGTCCCCCAGGCAGTGGGAAAACGACCTTGTTATTGGCTCTTTCCGGAAAGCTAGACCAATCTCTAAATGTGAGCAATTCAAAATGCTAGAGTAGAAGAGCTTAAAAGCAGTGAGATAGTAGGAAAGAAAACTTCATTCTTAAACAGTTCAAGATTATATCATGAAGTATGGTTTGTACAGAAATTTATATCATGTGACTATGGTCTGCATGATCAGCATTCAGACTGATTCATTTTGTCCACATCAGAATTCCATTGGCTTTTATATTCCATAGGAAATTAATCTTATTTATGGTTCATACATGATAACAAGTAATTAATCTTATCTATACTTCATGATTATGAGAATCAGATTTAAATGTCACAATCTTTACAATAATCCTCAGCTTTTCCCTTCTTAGGTTGCAGGGGAAATCTCTTACAACGGTTACAAACTAGATGAGTTTGTTCCACAGAAATCATCAGCTTACATAAGCCAATATGACCTGCACATACCTGAAATGACTGTGAGGGAAACAATTGACTTTTCAGCGTGCTGCCAGGGTGTTGGAAGCAGAGCTGGTAAGGCTTATTTTCCTTCATGCCTTCATTTCCAGGGTACTCATGCAATGAGTTCACATATTTGAAGTTAATTTCCATTTCTCTGTATGCAGATATCATGATGGAAGTAAGCAGAAAAGAGAAAGCAGCAGGAATTGTTCCTGACCCTGACGTGGACACTTATATGAAGGTAATCCTTTGTTTGTAATACTTTCCTGGAATTTGTTGGAAGGTATACCAGACAGTAACATGATACTTGCAGGCAATAGCAGTTGAAGGACAAAAACGAAATCTCCAAACGGACTATGTTTTGAAGGTAGTTTTTCTTCAAGCAGAGCTAGATTAATGTAGGTAATGGAGAAGTTCAAACAAGATGTTTTTTTCCAACGTGATGTGTAAACTACAACATTTTGGCCTTTTAGATCCTTGGACTGGATATCTGCAGTGATATAATGGTTGGCGATGCATTGAAAAGAGGCATTTCGGGTGGCCAGAAGAAAAGGTTAACAACAGGTTGTTAACAAAAGATTATGTCGCTAGTTAATTTCCTTTTGCATACAATTTTGCAGTCCTAGTACATCTCAGACGATCCTATTCTCAACCAGGCCTTCTTGAATTCTCTCTTCCCATGAATTCACGTCTTCAATCTATACATATCAGGCATTCTATTTATAAATCTTGTAAGAGTTTTTCTTGAACATAAAAGGAATCATCAAAGCTTCATCTTTTTCTCAAACCTTTAGTTTGGAAATTGGAATGTGATAGCTCCACAATTTGTTAAACCTCTTCCCTAGTGAGAAAGTGACTAAAATACTTCCCATGCAAGCAACCAAGATTTTCATAGCTACTTTGCCTGGCAGGGGAGATGATTGTTGGGCCCTCAAAAGCTCTATTTATGGATGAAATATCGACTGGATTGGATAGCTCCACAACCTTTCAGGTTGTTACCTGTCTTCATCAATTGGTGCACATCACTGATACAACTGCATTGGTTTCACTTCTTCAACCAGCTCCCGAAACATTTGATCTATTTGATGAAGTGATACTGATGGCAGAAGGGAAAATAGTATACCATGGTCCTCGTAGTCATGTACTTCAATTTTTTGAGGATTGTGGTTTCAAGTGCCCAGAAAGAAAAGGTGCTGCAGACTTCCTTCAGGAGGTGAGAAAATATCTCTTTTTCTCCTGTTGACAACAGTTCTGATCGCCTCATATCTTCTGATTTCAACCGTCTACAGGTAATCTCCAAGAAGGATCAGGCACAATACTGGTACCATGCTGGCCTTCCCTATAATTATGTTTCAGTGGATCAGTTCTCTGAAATGTTCAAAGCAAGCGATTTAGGACAGAGGTTAAATGATGAACTCTCAGAGCCATATGATAAATCTAAGAGCCACAGAAATGCTTTGTCGTTCAGTATTTACTCTTTGAGAAAATGGGAATTGTTCAAAGCTTGCATGTCCAGAGAGCTACTTCTCATGAAACGGAACTCATTTGTCTATGTGTTCAAGACAGTCCAGGTTATAATTTAAGCACAAGAATTCTTAGCGTGGTGCTGTACAGTTATACTGCCAAACCACATCAAACTAAAATGTTTTCAAAATTCCCTTATTCCGCAGCTTATCATCACTGCATTTATTGCAATGACTATATTTCTACGCACTCAGACGACTGTGGACTTGAACAGTGCCAATTATTTTTTGGGCGCTCTATACTATACACTTGTCAGACTCATGACCAATGGAGTTGCAGAACTGTCCTTGACAATCACCAGACTCCCAGTGGTTTACAAGCAAAGATCATTCTATCTGTATCCAGCATGGGCTTATTCCATCCCAGCATCTATACTGAAAATTCCATTTTCTCTGGTTGATTCAATACTTTGGACAGCACTGACTTACTATGTTATTGGGTATAGCCCTGAAGTAGGGAGGTAACTTTTAAAATCCATACAAAACATTAAAAGGATAAATCTCTCCCCTTTATAATCTTTATGATTCATATGTGCAAATGATTCAGGTTCTTTTCCCAGTTTCTTTTGCTGTTTGCCCTACATCTAGCATCAACGTCTATGTGTCGTTTCATCGCCTCAATTTTCCGGACTATGGAGACTGCATCAACTTGTGGCGCTTTGATCTTAATGACACTTTTCTTGTTTGGAGGCTTCATTATTCCTAAAAGTCAGTGCATCCATAATTTGTTTTTAAAGGGATAACAGCTAGACTACTTACAGAGTTTTCTTCTTTGCAGCCTCTTTACCACCTTGGCTGAGTTGGGGCTTCTGGCTTTCTCCCATGACTTATGCACAAATAGGCATAGCGCTAAATGAATTCCTTGCTCCACGATGGCAAAAGGTAAGCTGAACAGGACAAATGCTGTTCCCTTGTTCAGAAGAATTTTTAAGTAGCCTGTCCACTCTCATTTTGTAGGTTTCAAAGGGAAACACGACCATAGGGACGGAGTTTCTAACCAGTCATGGCTTGAACTTTGAGGGCTATTTCTATTGGATATCATTAGGGGCTTTGCTTGGGTTCACCATACTTTTTGATGCAGGCTTTGTCTTAGCCTTAACTTACTTGCCAGGTAAGTTCTTTTTACTAGAGAAACAAACATAACAATTGAAGTTCAAATTCCATTTAGTTCACCTATAAGCTTGTCATGAATACAGCTCCTAAAATGTCTCGAGCTATTATTTCGAAGAAAAGTATTTCTCAGATACAAGAAAAAAATGGTAGCAGAAGTAGGACACAACTGGATAACCAATCAACTCTAGGTACCTTTTCCAAAGCTACTGAAGAGACAAAAAGTTCTGGTAAGATAAAGCTTTGAGCTTATAACTTCTTAGCTAGTAATAAAAAGAACACGATTCCTAATGCACTGAATAAACTTTGGTTATTAAATGATAGTAGAGAATGTGTTGGTCGTACAGGGATGCTGGTCCTACCATTTGAGCCTCTGACAATAGCATTCAAGGATGTGCGATACTTTGTTGATACGCCTCCGGTAGTCAAATTCAACCAATGAGTTACATTTGATTTTTGTTTATTTGAACATTAGAAAGAAAGGTTTGATTACTTGTCAACTTCATCTCTCCTGCACAGGAGATGAGAAAGAAGGGTTTCAATCAGAAAAGGCTTCAGCTGCTTCGAGATATTACAGGAGCATTTAGGCCAGGAATTCTTACAGCACTTATGGGGGTCAGTGGAGCTGGGAAAACGACTCTCATGGATGTCCTTTCTGGAAGGAAAACTGGAGGTATTATTGAAGGGGATATAAGAATAGGAGGGTATCCCAAGATCCAGAGTACATTTGCAAGAATATCAGGTTACTGTGAGCAAAATGATATACATTCTCCTCAGATTACTGTAAAAGAATCAGTGACATACTCAGCTTGGTTGCGGTTGCCACCTGAGACTGATCCAGAGACAAAAGCTGTATGATATCCTCTGCTTCCCCTCCACATTTATTATTAATAGTATTACTGTATTATAATTCAAATTTCAAACAATTTCTAAAGGGAGTCAAAACTTTGTGCATTATCATCATAACTAAACCAATCCTCTAACAACAATAAAGACAGGCTTCAAGAGTCTTTGGCAAATACACTCTAATTTAAAATTCATAGTAAACATTAGCAAACAAAAAAGACTTTGTGGATTGTTTAGTTATTACGCTCAGAAATTTGATGACTTAGAGACTTGTGTCCACTAGTGTTACACATTTAGATGGCCAACTACTTTAATTGGATTGAAATATATGGAAGAAACAAGAGAATGATATAAACTTAAATGCACGTTTAGATAAAGCTAAAAATCCCTGAATATCAATGATGCATATAGCACAAACAAACAATTACCGATGTTTGTAGACAAACAAAATTTCTTTCAGAGGACACAGCTTTACTGTTATATATACTTCTATCTATTGACACAATCGATTAAATATTATGATGCACTCATTACTCATATCACTCTATACAAATCTATTATGCAGAGATTTGTAGAAGAAGTCATTGAAACAATTGAACTTGATGATATAAAAGATTTTTTAGTTGGCATTCCCGGCCAAAGTGGCCTATCTACCGAACAACGTAAAAGGCTAACAATTGCAGTGGAGCTTATTTCCAATCCGTCGATTATATTTATGGATGAACCTACGTCAGGTTTAGATGCCAGAGCAGCTGCAATTGTAATGCGTGCAGTGAAGAATGTAGTTGCCACTGGAAGGACAACAGTTTGCACCATCCACCAACCAAGCATTGACGTATTTGAGAATTTTGATGAGGTAAAAGGACTAGCGTCCCCATGAGTTGGTAACAATTTTCCCTTGATGTCTTCTGGCCCTAAAATCATAAGTTATTTCATTCTTCTTGGCCCCAAGTATGCTAAAGGGTTTTGTATAGGTAGCATATTGTTAGCATTTGTGACCTTGGTATGACCTTGAACACCCAGATATCAAATGGTTACAGTAAATGTGCTTTGCTAGTGCTTAAATCTACCTAAAGCATATTCCTATATTCTAGAGTTAGCTAGTATGTAATGATATACATATTACATTGGAACTGAACTCAAAGGTGCCTAATCCAAAGTATATGAGGATGAAGATTATTAACCGATGTTTTCACAGCCATGGTATACAGATTGTTAACCCATGATATACAGATCACATTAAAATTCAACTCAAAGGTGCCTAATCCAAAGTATTTGAGGGATTAAGATTGTTAACCCATGCTTTCACAGCCATATCATTAGTTACCTTGCAAGATAATGTAAATTACTTTTTACTACCTCAATAATTTTCAGTAATTGGGGCAAGTAATCAGTCTTTGTTATCAAAATCTGATATATTATGTGAATACATCTTATTTTTCCACATGTTTTCTCTTTTTATGTCACAATGAGTACATGAATTTTTTTATTCGGTTAATTTTTTCAATGCCATGATAAAAGCAGAGTACAATGCATTGACATACAATTAATTGTTCAAAATAAAGTAAAGATTAACTACTATAGTACCAAATTTCCTTTAAATTGATTGTTGTAGCTCTACTTTATGAGTGAATCTTCATTTCATCCGACCTATTGTTCTCAAGCAGCTTGCCCTTCGGTTTTTTTCACATGCACAAGGATGAGGAATCTATAATAAGTTAATAACAATATTGATCACTCTTCAGTCTGAAATTATGTATCACAGTGCCTAGAACAAAATTATAAATATAACAATTCCAAGCAATCCATAAATTTTTTACTTTGGATTGGATTTATGGTCGTAACCTTCCACTTAAAGCATGAGTCTTCAAAATTATATATTTTTTTAAGATAATACAAGACACAAGTTGAGGCACATGTTTGTTCACTGCAGAAAAAAATACTATAATCTTTCCAGTGTTGCTATTAGATGGTACTTTATACAACTCAATAGATGTTCTTTTGGTGCAGTTGATTCTAATGAAAATTGGAGGACAGATTATCTACTCTGGAATGCTAGGTCGCCATTCAAGTAAACTCATTAAATATTTTGAGGTAAGCACAGATTCACAATTAGCAATTAGCAAACTTCTAGCTGCAACATTAATGCACATTCATTTATCTGTACATATGCTGTTCCTTGCACCAATACACCACAGATTGTTTCTAACATTGACTTTATACATAATAAAAATGACACTTAAGAAAGAATTATGTTGGATGCTGAAGTGATCTGAAACAGCAACATCTTTAGATAATGAGAGACACTTTTAATTGGTGACTAATTATACAAAATCAGAAATCAGAAACAACATTGTCCGATAAGCAGATACCAAGATACTATCATGAAAGCTATTTTATCATCGTTATGAAGATGATAACATACACTTATCAAAAGGCATTTATACACACACACACGCACACAAACAAACAGTATGGAAGGACTAATTAAAGTGAGTTTAATGAATGGTGGCATGATCCCATGCAAGTTCCTTTTTTCAGTATAGAATTAGCATCCAAGAGCTTACCAGAAAGGTAATCAAAAGACATCAACATTTATGTATATGAAATGGCAAATGACATTGGACCATCATAAACGATGAACAATATGTTAAAAAAAAGTTACAATATTATTCTCCAGTGCATGTGTTCATGTAAAAGTTAAAATCTACCAAAAATAAACCCTAAATTGAATCTTGACTCCCAAGAAAATGTTATTTAATGACTCAAAAATATTTGTGAAATAAGTTACAAATATATGTTTTTTTTTTTTTTTTTTTTTTTTTTTTTCGGATAAGTACAAATATATGTTGTTGTCTTCTGTATATTGCTTAATCCAATATTTTATAGATCAATTCCCAGATTGCTTGATTTATACCTACATACAATGGTAGCCTCCTAGTCCTCTCTCGACTCCCTGCAAGGAAGTCTCGACTCATAGCTATGGTGGAACTGGTTATAAGTATTTACTCATTGTTACCATCTGTAGAATGGAATATAAGACTGGCAAAATACTCAAAAATTAAAGTTGCTCGTTCATGTCAACTACTGACTAGTCTTTTTTCCCCACTTATTTACATTTGTTTTAGCTTCCAACAATATCGAACACATACATTCGTGAAAGTTGATATAGATTACTGATTTGAATATAAATCACCATTCAACAGGGTATTTCTGGTGTGCCAAAGATAAAAAATAATTATAATCCAGCAACATGGATGCTAGAAGTTACTTCAGCTTCAGTAGAAGCAGAAATTGGTTTAGATTTTGCCAAAATCTATAAGGAGTCACCTCTATATCGGTGAGTATACATTTACTAGAAGGCATGTATCACTCTATCTCGCATGAGGTTAAACTGTTCCCTGTAGTTTAGACATTTTAATGTAAATTCTAGTTCGATTGTAATTAATCATAGTATTTCGGTTGTCCTTGCATTCTAGTGACACCATCGAGTTAGTACGACAGCTGAGTGAACCACAGCCAGGATCAAGTGACTTGCAGTTTCCCTCTCGTTTTCCAGAAAGTGGCTGGGTTCAGTTTATTGCATGCCTATGGAAACAATACTTATCTTATTGGAGGAGTCCTGAATACAACTTGGGACGTTTTGTGTTTGTGATTGCTGCCGCACTGGTGTTTGGGGCAGTCTTTTGGCAGAAAGGAAAGGAGATGTAAGCTTCTTTACATGCACGCTTTCCTTAGGATAACAAAAAGTTCAAAATCTCTGATATGCATGGCCAATAGTAAAGTTCATTTAGCTAAGTTCCTTCATTGAATTGCATCTAACTATTTTTTTATGCCATTTGAGGCGTTCATCCAAACTTCCCTAGTCTAATTTCTGCATTATTATGGCCTGAGAAGCATCTAAATTCCTTATTTTCTTTTCTGAAGAAAAACTGAGCAGGATTTGTTCAACATACTTGGATCCATGTATAGTGCTGTAATATTCTTAGGCCTAAACAATTGTTCATCGGTTCTACCATATGTGGTAACTGAGCGCACCGTTCTGTACCGGGAAAAATTTGCTGGAATGTACTCCTCAAAGGCTTACTCATTTGCACAGGTTTCTGACATTTCTACCAAAGCAAATCAAACGGTTGTTTTGTTCAGTAGATAGTAGTAACAGCAATAAACTTTGTTTTTTTTTTTTTTTTTTTTTTTGAATGCTGTAGATGGCCATCGAAATACCTTATGTGCTGCTGGAAACAGTTTTGTATGTGGCCATTACATATCCAACAATAGGGTACCAATGGTCAGTTTACAAGCTCTTTTGGTACTTCTATGCCACATTCTGCACTCTTCTATACTTTGTGTATCTTGGGATGCTGATTGTTTCATTGAGCACAAATCTCGAAGTAGCTTCCATTTTGGCAACTGCAGTCTACACCATATTGAACCTTTTCTCAGGCTTCCTAATGCCAGGACCGGTACTAATCCCTTCCAACTCTTATATAACTTGTCAATCGCATAGGATACTGGTTTAATTAGTACTCTTGTAAACAGAACTGGACAGCTTAGTTGTTCTTATACAATCTAGCACTTACAGTCAAGCTAGAGACAATAACCATGTTACTTGATATATTTACAGAAAATTCCAAAGTGGTGGATCTGGTGCTATTGGATTTGCCCTACATCTTGGTCCCTGAATGGCCTGCTGACTTCACAATACGGAGACATTAATAAAGAGATATTGATCTTTGGGGAGCTCAAGACGATTAGTTCTTTTCTTGAGGATTATTATGGCTTTCAACATGATCGTTTAGGCCTTGTGGCCTTTGTTCTCATTGCTTATCCGCTCATTTATGCTTCCCTGTTTGCCTATTGCATAGGGAAAGTAAATTTCCAAAGCAGGTAGAAAGGATCTTAAAATTGTTTCCAAGTTATCGATAATGTTAGAAGTTGAAAAGATCTTTACAACATTTGTTATAGTTCGTTGGAAACGTGGCTTTTCAGCTCATGGCAAGGAAAGGAAGCATATGTATATATACATATCAAATGTGAACTAGCATGACATAAGTATATGATTATTTGGAATTTCTAGCACATGGCAAGGAAAGGAAGCTTAGTACTTTAAAATGCCATTCAAAGTATGAATTTGCTAATCCCTCCATGTCATTACACGTATTCACCTAGTCTAACATATCTATCTATCAAAATGAATAATTTGGACTCAAAAGGTACAATTATAACGGCGATTTATTTATAACATATTTTGTCTCATTTCAAAGTATTGCCGAGTTCTGACAAAACAGTTCCCGTGATATGAAACCCTTACTTTGTTAAGAGAAGTACTACAGCCACAAAGAGATCCCTTTTGTAGGACTTTTTATGGCTAAAGTATTTCTTTTTGGTTATTCTAGGATATCACTTTCTAAAACAACTAAAATACACCCTTATAAGGGACAGCGTTGTTTCATAAAAAGAAAAAAAAGGTTTAAGTGCGCGCAAGCATAGGCTGCTCGCATGTGCATATATAACAGCAATTTCCTTTTAAATTTAGAACACGGAATAAAGGAAATATAGCCACGCAAATGGTATTTCATGAGAAGAAAACGTTAGATTTTCAAAACAATTAAAGAATCACCTCAAGTTTGTAGAGAGGCACTAATTACCTCTATCAACACATCAACCATGTACATAAGGTACCTAGATAATTCCCCCTTAAATACTACGAATGTCTAAAGACTCTATATAGTACTTCAACAATGACATGAAGGCAGAGCAACTGTTGTTATCCATCTCCGAAGCAAAGTTTGGACAAGCTGATCATTCAGTAAACACCATCAATGGTACCCGGTACCTTGTTAAAAGAGTAGTTCACCTGGGCCTGAAAAAGTAGGATATATAGAGAAGTGGCAGCATGTTCTCAATTGATCTCAACCATAGTTTCCATTGTAATGACCTCATCACTTTCATTACCATCAGCCATCATTGCCTGCTGCTCCTGTTCCAAATCATAGATCTTGTCAGTCATACCTTCGTTTCTATATGCCTCCACCATGATAGAATATGTTGTGGAATTTGGTTGACATTGCTCATCTTTCATCCGCTTAAAAACCCTCTCCATCTCCACCAAATCCTTCGCTTTCACACACGCTGATATAACTGAATTATAAAAAGAGGTATTCTCAGGTATCTCAAACTTCCCAGCTAATTGAACAGTGCTAACCACCTTGTGGAATAGACCTGCATTGGCATATCCATTAATAAGACAGCAGAATGTCTTGGTGTCGGCTTTCATTCCCTCAGCACGCATCTGATCAAATGTGTACCCCATGTTCTTTGCATCCCCTACATCTGCAAAAGCCTCAATCACATTGTTGTAAGTAGAGGTCGTCCATGGAAACTGAAGCTTCCTCATGTATTCCATAACGGTTGACATTTTATCATACATTCTTCTTTTCCCATAAGCACCAATCAAGATGTTAAAAGTACGTGTTTCGGGCTCAATCCCAAAATTCCGGAATTTCTCGTACCATCTCTCCATCATATCAATCTCACCATTGTTACCAAACACACTAAGGATGGTGTTCATGGTCCAGACATCAGGTTTGCAAGTTCTGCTCTCCAGCATACCTGATAGCACTTTCTCCATTTGGTCATATTTCCCTACCCTGCCATACCCACTTAACACAATGTTTTGGGTGACAGTGTTTGGATTTATTAACCTTTCAGCCATTTCTTCATACAAGGACTCAACTAAGTCGAATCGAGAAGTATCAACACAGGCTTTTATTAAGGTACTGTAAGTAAAAACATCAGGTTGGCAATGGGGGAGGGTCTTCATTTGGTTAAGAAGCGAGAATGCCTCGTCAATTTGATTGCTCCGACAATAAGCTCCAAGTAAAGCTGTGTAGAGTTCAGATGTAGGATCACATCCTTCTTCAACCATTGTGTCAAAAAGTTGACGAGCGCGAAGGGGTTGGCCAGATCTTCCAAGCAAAACCAGAAGTTTCATGTAAGTCCCTTCTTTAGGTTGATAAAAGGTCTGTGCTCTGAGCATCTCAAATACCTGAGCAATCACAGCAGCCACAGTTGCATATAAGAACTCTACAAACCAGGTATATTGATTCTTATCTATCCATACGATACTAGTTATAAGATGTGAACAACAAGCGATCAATACATGAGAGGTGAAATAACTAAACGGCTATGCTTTCTTCTTTGAAACTATGAAAAACCCACGTCCCTCGTTGAGTTATTATGATAAGAATATAGACTCACACGTTGTCGCAAAGAAAACACAAATCAGTTTTATTATATAAAAAAAAATCAGAAAATTTAAGCAATCCCAACTGAGAGGATAAAAAGCATTTGCGTTGAGCACCTGATATGAAGTTAAAGGAAGAGATTCAATAGTTGCACAATTCACAAATTCAAGTTCCCAGGAACCAAGTACATAGAAATAAAAAGAAGCTGATATAATACACTGCCACTTAGAGCGAAACCCAAAATCTTAGAAGCGTAGCCATACCTCAAGGGCTTGGAGCCACATCTTCTTTTGGATAAGTTCTGACAAGGCTTCGGTGACAGTGTTGGCCCAGGCCTTGGCGTTGTTCTTGCGGTCCAACTTCTTCTTCAGATTTTTAATGGGTGTTTTCTTCCCACTACCCCGTGTGGATGTTTCTGAAAACCCAGGGAATTCCCCTTCCTTCCAGTGCCTTTTTTTAGCCACCGAGGAAGACGAAGACTTGGGATTGGTGATCCTTTTCTGTGGAGCAGCGAAAGCGCATCGGAAGGGCCTAGATTTTGGGTTTTGGGGTTTGAGGTTAATGCTGGAAATGATGTTCTTGTTGAGGTGATCGTGAGGGAGAAGCGAAGATGAGAATGAGAGGGATATAGAGGCCATGCTCCGACACAGTACTTGCCTCCGATGGTGAAAGAACGAACAGTGTAATAAAGTGGGGTTTTAGAAGCAGTGGGTACTTGAATGGCTTCTTTTACCCTTATCCTCTGCTCAGCTTTATTTACTATTTATATCCAATTTCATTTTATAACTATCAAACAACTTTTACATTTCCAATTTCATTTACATTTTCAATTTAGAAATGATGTCAACAACTTTTCTATAAATTTATTAATAAAATGTTAATTCTTTATTAAAAAAAATTATTTCTTATTTTATTTATTGTGTTTGAATTTAAAAAAATATATTTTATTATGTAATAGTTGTGGTTTGGTTGTCATTGTATCGTTGCTAATTCTCGTAAAAAAAAAAAAATAAAATAAAATAAACACTATTTTAAGTGATACACATCCTTCGTAGCTACTACTTGTGGGATGTCAGATCATGAAAATGATTTATACACAGTACTTTTTAAAATATGTTTTATAATAATGTATTAAATGAAGGATAATTTTACATTTTATAAAAGTAACATTACTTTACAAAAATATCATTATTTTATGACAATTATTGTGAAATATGTTATTGTGAAATATGTTATTGTGAGAATATGTTGTGTGTATCAATACTCGTCAGACCATACAGATCTAAAATTAATCGTGGATTAGGTTGTGGTGTTTGTTGTGTAATCTTGTGACCATCTCTTCTTCAACTTGGCGTGATAGATTGGCGTAAGTTCATCATTCTCATGGCTTTTATGATTAAGATTTTGTGACGGGCTGAGATGGGAGCTGGAGTAGATGTGCAGTGGAGGAGTATAGTTGGGAAATGGGAAGCTGATAACGAGGGAAGCGAAGGGATTTAATGATACGTTGTCATTTTCGTTTAGTAGAGTGTTGTAATTTTGTGTCGTTTTGCTTGTAAATCAAAGGTGATACGTGGAACGACAACGTTTGATAGGAAGTAAATACCGTATTATAAGTAGAGAGCGACGACATTATATATATATATATATATAGATATAGAACGTTATGGTTTTAATACACAAATACTCCAAGAGTTGGAAGAAGAGTCCAACTTTGAAATTCAGATAACTCATTCCCTCTCTCTCTTTCAAGTTCTTGATTTTCTTGAAGGGTGACTCCCTCGAACCAGTCAAGAACAGAAGGGTCCATTATAGATTGTTTTAATTGTTGAGTAAAACGATCACTTGAGATCTACTAACAAAAAAGGTTGCCCTCATTTAACAAAAAAGGATGCAAAATGAGTAACTTAGTTGCAAATTAAGGGGTTTAGGTGTTTGGAGATTAAATTGAAAAGAGGAAAATAATTTGTGAATGTTTAAGTGAAATCCTTTTAACAAATTTAAAGAATCTTCTACCTTCTTATTGTTATCATCGAATAATTAAATTATGCTTTTAGTGTCAATTTTAAATAGCATAGGCTTATATATATATATATATATATAAACATGCTTGCTAGCTGAGACCTATTGAAGAGACCTTTCATCTGGCTTCTTAAATCTGTCGGCCTTTCTTTTTTATAATGATCAGGTAATCAGACAAAGCTCAAGCCACTGCAATCAGGAACACTAATAAGCTCATATTCATGACTTGACAATGGCTTACACTTCCAAGATTGCCAGTCTGCAAACTCAAGCCTGAAATATCCACTAAAACCTTGGCACTACCCGTGTTTTAATGATGTCTATAAAAAGCAAGCCATCAAGGTATTCACTCGCCAACTGAAGCAGTGAATTCATTTCTGTATAATGGATTAACACTCTTTTGAGTTTTTCCCCATGTAAATATAATATAATGGCTTATCACTAATGCATGCATATACATACAGTATACTCTGGTGATATCTAAGCCCACCCCCTAAACATAAGCACCTTAGCTTGACCCGTACTTCAACCGTTCCCACCTGAATGGCCGGAACACGTAAAGAACTTCAGGTGAGCTTTTGAAGAGCAAAGCCACACACACGCAAACGGCAGCAATTGCCACCATTGAAAGCATTGCCGGCTGGTATACCAGTGATCTTCTCATGCTGCCATAAGACAGCTTCTGCTCACATATCTTGCAATGTCGATAAGTTGCTCCGATTTCAATCTTCTCAATTTGCAGGCTGGCAACTTTTGACAACTTATGCCCATCTGATTGCTTCCTTTTGTTATTGAAGTCTAGGACAGCACCAGCGATATCAAGTGCCACATGCCTGCTTTCTGATTTCTTGCTCAATTTCTTTTGGACAAGATGTATGTAGGAGTAGTGGCCTCGCAGGCAAGCATAATCATTGGGTGTCAAACCTGTACTATCACGAGCACTTTTCCATGCTTCAATTCCAACCTGGAAAAGGCAGGCCATATAAGCACCACACAAGGATCTTATAAATGTTATAATAACAAATGTAGCATTGCAAACTAAGATATCCGATCAAAATAAGGATTTGAAGTGAAACTCCCACCCACCCTCTCCTTGCGCGAGAAAAGAGAAAAAAAAAAAAAAAGAAAGAGAAGAGGCAGTTTTGATTGATGATAGTCAATATTAGGTTTATAATCAGAAAATGTAAGGTTTGAAGAGAAACTCCCTTTTGGAAATTCATTTATAATCAGAAGATAACCAATATTAGATTTGTTTAAAATTGATCATACATACAAGAAATTGCTATATATTCCGAAATTCCCTGTATGCATGCTTTGAGAGAACATGGCACTTGTCAAATCGAGGGGGAGAGAGATAGATAGATAGATAGAGAGAGAGAGAGAGAGAGAGAGAGAGAGAGAGAGAGAGAGAGAGAGAGCTAAGCAATGAAAATAACAAGGGTAATTTTAACTCTAGGAACCATCCACAAGCTATTGCTGGTCTATAATGCACATAGATACAGCTCGATTACTTGAGTGGTAGGTCAAATGTGTGCTAGGGATGGATTCATGAACCAATTTTATGTCTTCCCTCTGTAGGGTTAGAAAAAAAAATTGTTTTATAATGAGAGATAGCATATTACCAGTCCAGGATCATCAGTTAAGGCATCCAAAACGTTCTCAGAGCCGGATCTACTGGCAGCGACATGAAGAGGAGTAAGTCCTGCAGGCCCTACTGTATCAGGTTTAAATAAGAAGCCACTATAGGCATTATCAACCTGTTGCTTTTCCTGGGCTCCTCTTTTATCCAAAACTTTATCTGGGAAAAATCTTAACAGGAGGTCAACCATAGGCCTGCAGTTTCTCCGGACAGCTCTGTGGAGGAGACCCAAATCCAACAATGCAAGCTCAATGGAAGGGTGGTCTCCAGTGTCAACTACACCCTCAAGAAGAATGTCCAGGAGTTTCTTTACTACGGCACACCAATCATGGTCCATGGAGAATGCCATGAGCCACTTGAACCGTTTGAAGGGAAAGAGATTCTGGTTTGGATCCATGTCACCTAATCTAAATTTTGCATGACTTCTATGAAGCAGCCAACCTATTTCATGTATGAAGTCCAGGGCTTGAGTTTTGGCTTCCAGCAGTTCAGGCATTCTCTGAATGTCATCAACAGTTTCAGCCACGTCAATTGTGTGCTCAAGCATACAGATCTCAGAACAGACTTCTTTCTCTACAACTATAAATGGAAAGAAGCTGCTGCTGAGACCATGATCTTCAACCTGATAAGAATGAAATGTTTAAGTGTTAAATGATAAATGGGCATATTCTTATGCATTCTCTAAAGATACAAACAAACATTATTGCAGAGCATTCTCATGTTGTTGTGCCAGGGCTCTTTGACTATGCTTCTCAAAGTTAGTTCAATTGTCCCTGCTCATTCTGCTTTTGAGTGAACCACCGCCTCAATATGTTCTTCTAATTAAAAAATGAGATCTTTATAATTTCATGTGATTAACAAGGCATCAGTTTCCCATCCTATTTCATGAAAATTTCTCTCTCAAAATACATATATTTTGAGTAAGAACACCGATATCTATTTGAGATATTGATCAACAATTAAATGTAAAACAGGACAGTCCAGAGAAAACCAGCTGTAACTGCCTGACTTCAGGCAACTTAACAGATGGGGTGTAGAAATTCCCAACTTCTGAAACAAAACTAAAACCATATGTTGTGAGATAATTACACACAGGGACCTTCTAAGGTTGAAGATCAACCAAAAATAGTCTAAAACATTTGAAGTAATACAATGCATACTAGGACTAACAATGTCAAATCACAGGTGTGGTGGAAACTTTTCTATAGTGGACACTTGTGTATGATCCAATCTTTTGTAAACTTAGTCAGCTAAATGCATTTTCAAATAATTTACCATATGTAAACCTAAGTTTACTATAGACACCCGTTGTTAAGCTAAGCAAGGTTAGAACAAAGATTTGTTTAAAACATTGGAAGTAATACAATGCATGCTGCGACAAACAATGTCAAATCACAGGTGTTGGGGAAACTTTTCTATAGTGGACGCTCGTGTTTGATCCAATTGTTTGTAAACTTAGTCAGCCAAATGCATTTTCAAATAATTTACCATATGTAAACCGAAGTTTACTATAGACACCCGTTGTTGAGCTAAGCAGGTTAGAACAAAGATTTGTTTAAAACATTGGAAGTAATACAATGCATGCTGGGACAAACAATGTCAAATCACAGGTGTTGGGGAAACTTTTCTATAGTGGACACTCGTGTTTGATCCAATTGTTTGTAAACTTAGTCAGCCAAATGCATTTTCAAATAATTTACCATATACAGACACCCGTTATTGATCTAGGCAGGTTAGAACAAGATATGTTTAAAATCAGGGATGACCACACCTCAATGAACCCTCTCCCAATAACATTTGGAATAGAGCAGGGGAAGCTGAGGCATTGGAGTTCATCATGCCTAATGGCTGCATCAGCGCCGTCCATCAAGTCGTAACAAGTTTCCTGGACCAGATACTTCCCTTCTTGAGCACAGAGTAACCTGAAACCAAAAGGCAGGACTTAATATCTATGCAGTAATCCTGAAAGTTTTATAAAATCTGAAGCAAAATCTAAAAACTGAAACATTATTGTTCCCTTACAAATTCTGAGAGAGGCAGACAAACTATTCAGGGATGCATGGAGAAGAAAAAGAATACCTAGCAGTGGGCCGAGAAAGGTTAAAGCCTTTTACGATAAACTGAACACTCTCAGATAAGGAAACAGCAATTGGCTTAATGCTTGAAATCCTGCAATTTTTATTGCTTTTCAAAGGTAAGGGTGTGTCTAAGACAATCTGACCTGCAAGGAAGATATAACAAATCAAAATGCTTTACCTTCTCACAGAAATTAGAAATGTGGTGCTATAAAGCATGAAAAGTGTATAAATTTATGGAGGGAACTTATAAAAAACTTATGGAGGGAAAAGACTTCACACTCTTTATTCATTGATGTACAATACCATATAAATACTACATACAATTGACGATTATACCCTCACAAATTACACTTATTACAACCATGTCCTCTAACACTCCCCCTCAAGCTGGGGCATATGTATCATATAAACCCAACTTAAAACAAATAAGTTTTAACCGACTCTAACACAAGGACTTAGTAAACATATCTGCGAGTTGATAAGCAAACTTCACAAAAAGTGTAGAAATGTCACCACTTAGTATCTTATCTCAATAAAGTGACAATCAATCTCTATATGTTTAGTCCTCTCATGGAATACAGGATTAAAGGCAATATGCACTGCGGCTTGATTATCACAAAATAACTGGAGAGGGATAGGAGTTGGAAACCCAATCTTTTGAAGGAAGTGTTGCAATCATGTCAACTCACTAGTAGTGTGAGCCATTGCCCTGTATTCAGCTTCTGCACTAAACCAAGCTACTACTGCTTGTATCTTACTCTTCCATGTAACCAAGTTACTTCCCACAAAGGTACAATATCCAGTAGTATATCTTCTATCTGAAGGGGATCCTGCCCAATCAACATCTGAAAATGCTTCAACCCTAAGATGTCCATTTGATTGATACAGTAATCCAAGGCCAGGGGCTCACTTAAGATAACGAAGAATATGAATTACAGCATCCCAATGTGAGACCCTAGGCGTTTGTAAAAATTGACTCAGTACACTCATTGCATAAGAGATGTCCGATCTAGTAATAGTGAAATAATTCAATTTCCCAACAAGTCTTTGATACCTACCTGGATCTCCAAACAACTCTCATTTCTCTTTCAAGAATCTATGATTTGGGTCCATAGGGGGTGTCAATAGGTTGTGCACCCAATATGTCAGTTTCTTCCAGAAGGTCAAGTACATATTTTCCTGAGATAGGTTGATACCATCTTTAGATCTACTAACTTCAATTCCAAGGAAATATCTAAGCTTGCCCAAGTCTTTTGTCTGAAACGGATCATGTAAAAACTGTTTCAGCCTAGCAATTCTGGCAGTCACTCCCCGTAATTACAATGTCGTCCACATATACAACCAACAAAATGTGACCTACATTACTATGTAGGTGAAATACCGAATAATCTGTTTGGCATCTATGAAGATCAAATGCCAATACAACATCAGAAAAATTTCCAAACCATGCTCGAGGAGATTGTTTCAAACCATATAATGTTTTTTTTAACTTGCATACAGTACCTCGATACTCCCCCTGAGCAACAAACCCAGGTGGTTGCTCCATATAAACTTCTTCATGCAAGTCGCCATGCAGAAATGCATTCTTAACATTGAGCTAAAATAAGGGCCAGTCTAAATTAGCAGCAAGAGAGATCAACACTCGAACAGAGGAGATTTTGGCAACTGGTGAGAAATTCTCCTTGTAATCAATGCCATATGTTTGAGTGTAACCCTTAGCAACCAAGCGGGCTTTTAGACGTTCCACCTAACCATTAGGATGAAATTTGATTTGTATATACCCATTTACAGCCAACAAGTTGCTTACCAGGTGGAAGTGGAACAAGGTCCCATGTCCAATTATGGTGAAGGGCATCCATTTCATTTTTCATAGCTGTCCTCCATCCCGGATCAGATAAAGCATCCTAAACTGTCTTAGGATCATAAAATTTTGAAAGTTGAAAAGTAAAACATGAGAATGAAGGAGATAAAGCATGATATGAGACAAATTGACTAATCGAATGTTGAGTAACACAAGATTGAGTACCTTTGCAAAGAGCAATAGGTAGAGAGTCTGAAGTAATAGGTAACTCAGGATCTGAAGATGGAGACACAGATGGTGAAGGCATGGAAGCCGACAGCCGCAAGCAATGCGAGTAAACTTGTAAAGGAACTGGGAGAGGCATTGAGGAGGGTTGGGTAGGGTTAGGTGAGTGTGAAGGAGAAAGTGTAAGCGTAGGTAATAGTAGAGGATCACACTCAACACTCGAAGCTATGTCCGATAAATAGGGTATGGACTCAAAGTAGGTAACATTAGCACTCGTGAAATAGAGTCTAAAAACAGGATTATAACTACGATATCCTTTGGAGTCCAAGAATAACCAATAAAAAAACACTTGGTAGAACGTAGATCGAGCTTATCAAAACCTGGGCTAAGGTTATTGTCAAGATTGGTTTGAATACCTCTTCCATTAGGTTTCTTTCATTATTTATAGAAAAGAGTTACAACTTGCTAGATATTTCTTCTGCCGATTTCTCTGTCACACGTTAAGTGTCTATACACGTTAAGACTATTTATAGTTAACCTAATTCTCTGCTATACAATCTAAATATAGAAAGACCTAAATTATATACATAACATCCCCCCCTCAAATTGTTGTTGGTGGATCAAAAAGCATCAATTTGTCAACCAAGAACTGATGCCGGTGCCGAGAAAGAGCTTTAGTGAATATGTCTGCAGTTTGACGTTCAGTGGAAATGTGAGGGAGAGTAATCACATGTTTGTCAAAGGATTCACGTACGTCGTATGGAATGGCAATCGACTTCAATATGTTTCGTACGCTCATGAAAGACAGGATTAGCGGCAATCTGAATAGCACTGATATTATCAGCATGAAGAGGAGTGGGATGCATTTGAGGAAAACCAAGTTCACCTAATAACTCACGAAGCCATGTGATCTCAGAGCATGCAGAAGACATAGCACGATACTCAGACTCGGTAGAGGACTTGGAAACTCTATTTTGCTTCTTACTCTTCCAATAAATGAGTGCATTGCCTAAGAATATGCACCAGCCGGTAACGGAGCGACGAGTATCCGCACATCTGGCCCAATCAACATCACTATACCCCATCAACTGTAAGGAAGATTATTTACGAAAGAACAATCCGCGTGTAGAGGTGCCCTTCAGATATCGGAGAATGCGGCGGGCAGCGGCTAAATGAAGATGTCGGGGAGCCTGCATAAATTGACTGACTTGTTGCACAGCAAAAGGAATGTCAGGACGAGTAATCGTCAAGTAGTTTAAACTCCCAACAAGCTGCCGATACAAGGATGGATATGATAGAAGCTCTCCTTCTTCCTGACAAAGCTTAAGATTTACCTCGAAGGGAGTAAAAACAGAGTTACCCGATTGGAGACCACCCAATGAAATAACGTCCTGCGTGAATTTGTGCTGGTGTAACAACGTACCAGTTGGAGTAAGCTGCACCTAAAGGCCAAGAAAGTATTGCAGGGGACCAAGATCTTTCATGTGAAAGGAGGCTTTGAGATGCTGTTGTAATTGCTTAATTAACTCAGTATCTGAGCTAGTAATCACAATGTCATCGACATATACGAGAAGCAATACGATTCCTGCAGAAGTCTTGCGAAGAAAAAGAGAGGAATCAAACTGACTTTGAGTAAAATGAAAAGCAAGCAGGTTAGAGCGAAATTTGTCAAACCATGCATGCGGAGCCTGTTTCAATCCATACAAGGATCGGCGTAGCTAACAAACCTCTGAGGAAGGTGTAGCAAACATGCCGGGAGGTGGGGACATATAGATTTCTTCCTTCAAATCCCCATGTAGAAAAGCATTCTTCACATCCATCTGCCGGAGAGACCACCCTTGCGATTCAACAAGTGCCAAGATAGTCCGCACAGTAATCATTTTGGCAACAGGTGCAAATGTCTCTTCATAATCAATACCATACTCCTGTCGGTTCCCAAGAACCACGAGGCGGGCCTTATATCTGTCCAGTGAGCCATCAACTCGAAACTTGACTGAGTACACGCATTTACAACCAACAAGTTTGACATCTAATGGACAAATTACAAGGTCCCAAGTGTAATTGTCTTGAAGAGCTTGGATTTCTTCTTGCATAGCCTGCTACTAACACACTTGGGTGGATGCCTGGGTATAAGAGTGAGGAACAAAAATAGTGTCGAGAGTGGCAGTAAGCAAGATATGAGGAAAATCATACATATTCGGTGGATGTGTAACTCGGGTGGAGTGCCGAGGTATAGGAACCGTAGAATCAGATGATGGATCAGTGTCTGGAAGGGGCGTTGAAGAAGGGGGAAGACATCGATGATACACCATACCTGGTTGAAAACGCTTAATAGAAGAAGATACATCATCAAAAGCGGGAAGAATAGTAATAGGAGGATCAGAAATAACTTGAGACAAAGAAATATTGATTTTCAAAGAAAATCACATTCCGTGAGATTCGGGATTTATTTGCATGAGCATCATAACAAACAAATCATTTTTGAGTAGGACTATATCCCATAAAGGCACATGTGACAGACTGTGCAACAAGCTTGTGACGCTCAACAGGTGGTAGATGAACAAAACAAACACACCCAAAGGTATGAAAGGATTGATACTCAGGACATATGTCAAATAGTCGAAAATAGGAAGAATCATAATCTAAAGTAACAGTAGGCAAACGATTGATCAAATAGATAGCAATAGATAAAGCTTCTACCTAGAACTTAGAAAGTACAAAAGAGTCAATCAACAAAGTACGGACGACATCTAAGAGATGACGATTCTTATGCTCAGCGACTCCATTTTGTTGAGGAGTATAAGGACATGAACGCTGGGAAATGATCCTCTTTTGCTGAAGAAAAGTTTGAAAAGAATGAGACATGTACTCCCCCCTGAGTTAGACCGTAAAGTTTTGATACAAATACTAAACTGTCTCAACAAGTGCAACAAATTTTTGAAAGACAGAAAACACATCAGCTTTAGAACGGAGAAAATATATCCAGGTGAATCAACTATAGTCATCGATAAACGTAAAAAAATAACGATACTGACCATGAGAAATAACAGGACTCACACCCCAAACGTCAGTATGCACGATCTCAAAACAATTAGAAGCACGACTACCATGCGCAGGAAAAGGTAAAGTTTTACTTTTACCAAGACGACAAGTAGCACAATCAAAAGATACAGGAGAAGAAAAAAAGGAATCTTTATCGCCCAAAAAACCATGTCATAAGATGAGTCAAGACAACAGAATTAGGATGACCTAATTTCTTATGCCAGACTTCATTAGTATTGGCAGTAGCCGTACAAGCAAGAGAAACAACATTAGGAATAGAAAATTGTAAGGGAAATAAACGTCCTATTTTAGGCCCCTTCGCGATCACCGTCCCCGACACCTGAACCACCACGAGAAAAGTGAACATCACAATTATTATCTACCAATTGTCCAACAGAAATCAAATTGGTAGACAATCCAGGAGAGACAAAAACATCGCGAAATGAAGAGCCCAAATTACCAATAGCAGTAATAGGAAGAGTACTGCCATCAGCGATCTGAATATTTTGCGTGCCTCTATACTTACGAACACCATGAAGACCAGTCGTATTACTAGTCATATGATTAGAAGTGCCCGAATCAACAATCCAAGAAGTTGTGAGTTAGTACCCATACCTTGCAGGTCTAAGGCCGTAAAAGCAGACACAATCATCTATTGGATCATTGCTGGTGTGAGAACAGATGAATTAGAGCTTACAGTAGGCGGCGCAGAAGATGAAGAAGAAGACCGTATAGCAGCCTGAAAAGCTTGTGATTGACGATTCTGAGGCCGTACTCGACAATCTTTGATGAGATGGCCCTCTTTCTTACAGTAGTTGCAAACTTTCTTAGGACAGTTGCGAGTGATATGACCAAATTCCTTGCAACTGAAACATTGCAACTTGTTCCTCCCTCTCCCTTGTGTTGCATAGACTATATTCACAGTCTCAGAAAAGACCTTCTCAAAAGTCATACCTATTTGAGTGGATAACCGCTGTTCTTCACGCAACAAATCTCCCAAACAAATATCCAAAGAAGGAACCGGATTACGGTTCAACAAACCAGCTCGAACGGGCTCAAATTCAGGCCGAAGCTTTATTAAAAACTGATCGCGTTGACTCTCAGCATGAACTGCTTGAAGAGCCGTGAGTGCCGTAGTGGGAACCTTAGCATGAACAATGGTAGAATACTTGCATCAAAGGTTAATAAAACCAGAATAAAATTGTGCGATAGGTAAATTGCCTTGATTATAAGTACTAATTTCCAATTCTAATTGGAACTTCCGAGCACTATGATCTTGGTGGTAAAGACGGTGAAGATAATCCCACGTAGCCTGTGCCGTAGTAAAACAACGAAGATTGGTCACAAGGTGAGACTCAATCATCCCCAATAGCCAAGAGATTACCTTGGCATCCTTGACCTCCAATTGAGCAAATTCTTTTTCATCAGTAGTGGGAACTTTAGTAGAATTATCAATATGATTTGATAATTCTTTTCCTTTCAAAAATATCTTAAACTGAAATTCCCATGTAGGAAAATTCTTTCCAGTAAAGCGAACGATAGTATTTTCAATAGACATGATGAAAAGCACTTAGAGAAATATGCTCAAGTAGTCAATCAAATAAGCGGCAAGCCTAATTTAAATTAGGTCCAAATCCAAATGATAACAGGCCCAAACACGTAAACCATATCACCTGTAAAACACAAGGAGAAGCCCAACCCGTAAAACAACAACATAGGAATTGAAGCCCACGTGAAAAACCCATAAAACACAAAAGAAACACAGACCTGCCCAGAGTATTTCTGAAAACAAAGATCACCGAGAGAAGGAACCCACACAGCTACCACACGGAAGGAATCCACCACCACAGAGAGTGCCATCTGCCATAGAAATGGTCGACTGCCTCACAGCTGCCCAGAAACTTTCGGACCGCCCCAAAGACCTCCATAGAAATTGCCGATACTCACCAAAGGAGACACATGCACGTCTTCAGCCACCAGAAACTACCCAGAAACTGCCGACAAGCACAACTGCACTGCTCAGAACAGGATCACAAACCACGACACAGAACCTGCCGACAGCCTCAAAGCCACCAAGGTGACGAGCCCACAAGTCGAAACCCACCAGACGTGTGAGAAAACACTCACCACAAACTTAGAAACTTACCAACGTGCGAAAACAGAGAAGGAAAATAATTCCTACTGTCGCAACTCAGAAACTCTCGAGGATAAAGACCATAGAGAACGATAATCAGAGTAATAGCTCTAATACCATGTCAAGATTGGTCTGAATACCTCTTCCATTAGGTTTCTTTCATTATTTATAGAAAAGAGTTACAACTTGCTAGATATTTCTTCTACCGATTTCTCTGTCACACGTTAAGTGTCTATACACGTTAAGACTATTTATAGTTAACCTAATTCCTTGCTATACAATCTAAATATAGAAAGACCTAAATTATATACATAACAGTTATGAACATGGCAAACACACCCAAAGATTTTTGGAGGAAGGGTAAATGGTGGAGATGAAGGAAACAAGATGGAGAAGTGAGAGGAACCATCGAGAGCTGATGAAGGCATACAGTTAATAAGGTGACAAGGAATAAGAACACCATCACTCCAAAATCATTTAGGAATATGCATGTGCAATAAAAGTGCTCGGGTTACATCTAACAAATGACGGTTTTGCGTTCAGCCACCCTATTCTGTTGGGTTATATAAGAACATGAAGTTTGATGAACAATTCCTTTATTACTTAGTAATAAAGTAAGTAACAAAGGCACTAGATTGATATTCTCTAGCATTATCAAAACACAAAACTTGAACCCTTTTATTAAATTGGGTTTTAATTTCTTTCCAAAACACTTTGAATATGGAAAGAAGTTCAGATCTTGCCTTCATCAGAAACACCCATGTCACACGAGAGTAGTCATCAATAAATGTGACAAAATATTGAAACTTGTTTGATTTAATGTTGATTAGTCCCTATATATCAGACTGAACCAATTCAAAAGGACTCGATGCTCGTCTATCAACTCGAGGTATGAAAGACACACGATGATGTTTACTAATTTGACATGCTAGGAAAGGAAGACATTTCCTAGATTCCTAACCTGACGCTTCAAAAGGGAAAGAGAGGGATGACCAAGGCAACAATGTCATTCATAAGCAGATGATGAGGAGGATGTAAGGACTGGAGTGGGTGACTGTTTAACATCAAGATAATACAGACCACAAGCTTCATGGCCCCATACCAATCTTGTTTTTAGTCTTGAGATCATGAAAGACACATGAAAAGGGATAAAAGGTCACTGAACATTGAAGACTTTGAGTAATCTTACTAATGGACATCAAACTAAAGGGAAAACTAGGAACATATAGAACAGATGACAAGGATATAAAGTCAATGAGCTTAGTGGATCCAATGCCTGTAAGTTTAGCAAGAAAACCATTAGCGAGAGTAACATTTTTTGGAGATGTCACAGTATCTAACTTAGATAAGACAAAGGGAAAACCGGTCAAATATTCATTAGCTCCTGAATCAATGATCCATGGATCTTGAGTTGATGAGACAAGACAAGCGTATGCAATACCTAAGTGCGACCCAAAAGCTTATCATACTCATCATTTGATATACTAATCATATCTTGGCAAATGACTAGTAGATCCAGATGGTCTACCATGCAAATCCCAACAATAATCCACCGAGTGGTTAGTGTGACCACAATGGGTGCACTTATGAAATTCTTGACCTCGAGTGCGATTACCTTTGGCATCACGTCCCCCATGTGAGCCTCCTCCACCAGGAGGCTCACAATAGGAACCTCCAACTGAGCTTGAACAGGAGGCTCCTGTTCAAGTTTGGTCTTGTATCGCCAGGAGGCTCTTGTTGGAGCCTCCATCATGTCCCCCTATAGGAGCAACATAGGAACCACATCATGTAACTGTGACTCAAATTTAGTTGTCATGGATGCAGAAAAAATATCACAACTGAACTTGGAGATAGAAACTCCACACAAGATTTTAGAAAAACCACAATTCAACTTGAAAATCCAAGAAACACAATCTGGAAATGTAGAAACTCAGCCCAAGTACCCGAAAACAACCTGAATAACAAAATTTTGGTCTTGTATCGCCAGAATTACATTGTATCGGCATGTATCAACTCTCAATTGCACTGTTTCAACCTGTATCGGCCGGTATCGGCTTGGAATACGCCTGTATTGGGTTTGTATCAGCCGGTATCAAGTCTGTTGTAAAATATAAAATAAATAATAAAATCTACTTCTTCACATCAGTTTAAGCTTTTGAGACAAATGGTGATTTCACATGGTATCAGAGCCAGGTACTGAGTTCGAACCCTGACTCTATACTCTATCACATTTAATTAAATATTTCACATGTAGAACCACCCATTAAGGGGAAGTTTGGCCCACACGTGAGGAAAAATGTTAAGATATAAAATAAATAATAAAATCTACCTCTTCCCATCAGTTTAAACTTTTGGAAAAAGTGGTAATTTCACATATGTATTGTCCGATATCGGGTCTATATCGGCCTTTATCGGTTTGTATCAGGTATCGGCCAAAACCGACTACAACCTAAACTCAAAATCGGGAATTACCTCATCCTCGTTACCAAACAAGCGTTATTCCAGATTAGGAACAAACTCTTACTCCAGGTTAGGGTTATCCGCACTTGAGGATGGGATTGGTAATCCCTACAACCAAACACTATGTCCCTTTGACGTTTCCAGCGATAGACAATACTTCTGGCAGTCGAGGATGACGAGGAACACGCTGGAATGCACAAACAACGACGGGGAACTACAACTTCAAACACCTACGGGCTGCCGATGATGAAGAGAGAAGCCACTAGGATGCAAGGAGGACAACGACAAACTCGAATTCGGCAACTACAAACATTAGTGAGCTTAGATCTGGCGACAAAAGATAGATACAACACCAGAAAACACTCCAATGAGTTCAGACCATAGTGAGCTCGGTTTCGGTGTGAACCACTGTACACCACTTACCCCATCCGACAACCGTGAGCTTTGATACCATGTATAAATTTATGGAGGGAAAATACTTCACTCTTTATTTATTGATGCACAATAGCATATATATACTACATACAATTGACGATTATATCCTCACAAGTTACACTTATTACAACCATGTCCTCTAACAAAAGAAACAGAAACACACACACAAGGGCACACACTCACACCCGAGATAGAGTGAGAGAGAGAGAGAGAGAGAGAGAGAGAGAGAGAGAGAACAAACCATTATACATAAATGCCACACAATGTTGCACCCTAATATATACCCATCCTGTTCTCCAGAAAGAATTATTGGATGAATCAAGTAGCCTTCTCAGATAGGATCCCAGGTCACGACAAAACTGTACGTAGCAATTGTAGTTAAGGAAATGAAAAATGTTGTACCGATACTGGGTTTAGTAATTTTACATTGCTTGCATCAGTATGGAAGCTTACCTCCTCCCACATGGATTTTTCTAGACGGAGGTATGTCGTTAATATGATACAGCCTGGCCTTATATAGCTCTCTATATCTGTAGGACTATGGGATAACCAGTCGAGGATCTGAAAATGTAAAACAAAAAACAAAAATCAAACCACATGATGAATAAAACACCCAAAAGAGGTTGCAGCAAAGTAATTTCATGGCCAATTATATACCTGTGTTCGGAGAACAAGAGGTAAATCGTTTGGATCTTTTCCAAAGAGTTTGAAAACTATTCGATCAGTGCGACCCTGAAGATTGGTAGGAAAAGAGTGGCTTAGAGAATTAGTTTTTTGAGGTCCATGTAAAACAGGAAGTAATTTAATTCTAACTCACAAAATGCATGTACCAATATCCGAGAGCTATAATGTGTACAACACTTGACTAAAAATAGATGCATAACCACTTTTTTCCATTTGCTCACTAGTAAGAATATCATTTAACAAGATCAACAAGCAAGAGGACCCAAAAACCAAGGGAGGTGACATGCTACACAAGCAAGAAGTCACATATGTCAACTTATGATTCTAATAAGGACCTTTGATCACTCTATCCCTTCTTTCAGCTGTAGGCATTAGCAACGCAGACTCAACCAAGTCACAACCCAACTACAGGCATTGACACTAAAAATTAACGTCTAAAACTTTCGTAAAAAGTTGAGGTCAGCCAGTGAAATCTGCTAACAACTGAAAAGGAAAACCAGATGAATTTTTGTGATAAACTCGAACCTGTTACAGTGGTCCCACCACCCACCATAATATACACATTTACAAATGCTACCAAATTCAGAAATTATAAAAGGATTCAGATACAGTCACAACAAGAACATACCTGAACCTCTCCACTGGAACTAGATGGTGACTGTGAGGAAGTTGAATCCAAGTTGCCACTTGGCTGAGGTGAGGTAGACTTATGAGGGTCTTTCTGTAGCCATAATGGAAGGCCAATAAACCCAGTCCCTGAGTTTTCAGGTGCACGAGACCTCCCTACTTGCTCAATATAGTCTTCTGAATCATCGTATACATTATTCAAATCAATCTTATTTAATTTGACCTCCCCAACTTTCGTCTCTGATATAATTGATTTGGATGGAAGCCCATCCCTTGATGGAGGCAGATTTGTGCCCTGTGCACCTGATAGAGCTTTTAGATGTCCACCCTCAGCATCATCTGAACATATTCTTTTCTGTGCCATAACAGATGCAAACGCTGTCATGGATTGTCCCACAGGAATACAATGGTCTTGAACGTTGACACAATCATCCATCTTAGAGGCGGAACTATAAGGCCTAGAGTGTTCAGAGCCATTTGGAATAACATCAGGCACCTTTTGTGAGGCCCCAGTAGATGTCCCAGCATTCAGCAAACCTTGAGATCCCTCGAGTAATGCAGATATGTTCCTTCCATCAACTGTATTGGCTAGGTTCATCAACAGATGAGATAGCAGATCCTGGTCCTTTGTTTGATCTGAGCTATTTGCTGCAATTTATAGAAGGCACAGTCTGTGGAGTCAAATAAGTATGCCAATCATGAAACCCAAGAAAAAAAGAGAAACAACACATAACCACAAACAAATGTTGACAATAAAGTAAGACAAGTGATATGGAATTACTTCGAGAACAACATCCACTAGGACAGTTTGCCCTTTTAAAGAATTATAGACTGTCTAATATAGAATGAATAGGCCCAAAAAAGTTAAAGCAGGAAAGTGCAAGGAAAACAGCAACTCTGAGAGCGAGAGAGAGAGAGAGAGAGAGAGAGAGAGATGCAAAGATTAGTCTCGCACCGAAGAGAAATTCTAACTTTCATAAGTTGAACCAGGAAAGTGCAAGGAAAACGGCAACTCTGAGAGAGAGAGAGAGAGAGAGATGCAAAGATTAGTCTCACACCCAAGAGAAATTTTAACTTTCAAAAATTCAGCATTAAATTTTAACATGTCATTTGCAAAGAAAGAATAGCCTAATAAAGATAAGGTCTGATAAACTCAGCTACTGACATATCATAAGAATCAAGACAACAAGATATTAACTTTGCTGGGTTATTGGTGAGGTGGTTACAAAGCAAATTCTTAACAACACTCAAAAAAGATAGGAGTTTCATTAGATCATTAAATTTAGACAAGTTAATCAGCCAGTAGCTTTCAGACTGGTATCACATATACAACAAACTACTGTAACTATAGTACATTCGTAAAGCAGCCCAACAAAAACAATTTGCACTAAATAAAAAGACTTACAATGGATGTTGGAGAGAATTCTTAGCAGACTTATTAGTATATAACTGCTACCTCTTTCAGCATTCAGAGAGCCTCCGTTAACCAGAGTGTCAGGATGTGTTTTCCTCCTCCTCCTATTATGGCCATCTAAACGTCTGCGACAACTTCTCCTTCCATCATCGAACTGTTGAAGAACATGAAACCTGCCAATAATAAAACCAAGTTGCATCTATTTGAAAAATACATTGCACGGTAAAATGGCATATACCTAATGCAGACATGTAACATGGAACATGCCAATAAGTATAACCAAGTTGCATCTAATCTGAAAAACAAATTGCCCTGTAAAATTACTTAAACCTAACATAGACATGTAAAAAGTTCGGGCTCCTACTTATAGGACCCGTATCAGAGCTCAACACCAAAACCCATCTGTGATCATCTATCATCTTTTGTAAAAATGCATGTACAAAAGCAACTATTCTAATGACCAGGACTGATTATAACTCTAAAGTGTTTCCTCCCAAGCAAGGACAACTATAAAATACAACTGACCTGCTACACTGCTGACAGAACCGCTGCATAACCTTTCCCACCAGTGCTTTGCTGGCCTTGGAATGCATTTCACAAACCTTATGTCGTCGGTGGTAATCCTTTGCATTGCTGAGATCAGCCTTGCAGTCCTCTACCTGACAAACCGCAAGGTTCGCCATAGTCCCAACAACCTTTGTCTTCTTCCCTCTCTTCAACTCCCCTTCCATGATAGGGTAAACTTTCCCACCGAGCTTTAAGTTAAGAGACCCAATTTCACCATTCAATTCTTCATCTTCAACGGCCACTGCCCTCCTCCGCTTCTCCAATTCCCTCTTGCCCCCATAATCCAATAGATTGATCTCATCTGAGCCAAAAGATGAACTGTTGGACAGACCAGCATTTTCTGGAATTTCTGGTTCAACTGGAAATAACTGCCTACTCTGACAATCTGATCGTTGAGAGTTCAATGGAGTTGCTCTGAAGAGATCTCCATCCCATTTCCAGTCATTCAAATCCCATTCCAAACTCTTATTCCCAACTCCCTTCAAATCTGGAACCGCCGGACCATATAATTCATGAGCTTTGCCTCTACATTTAGCCTCCATTTATCAAGACTTCCAAAAAAACCAGAAGCAATAGGTCAAAACACCCAGATTCCAATTCGGCCAAACGCAGCTACTCAATTAAACAAGAATCCAAGTAGCAGAGAGAGTAATGTTGGAATCCAACAAGAAATTAGAAAATTTGAATCCCCACAAAAGTTAAACCCAGCCAAAGTCTTTCCATTTACACGCCAAGAACTCCAAAACGGTACAACGCATTCATTGATCAAAGCAAGAGTTGCCCACATGCCGAAAGCCCCGCAACTACCCACTCATTCCCTCAAGACCATAATCAAAGCCACCATATTCACAAAGCAACGATTCCATAACCAATAAATTTCTCAAATTTTATTCACCAGAGAAAAGAATTTCTCAAATTACACATCAGGAGAGAAACTCAGAAAAAACAAGTACGACTCAACAACTTCAACAGTACAAACGCGTGAATGAAAACAAAACAAAACCTGCCCATAGATTGCATTCTGGAAACTCCACAGGTGATCAACTGCGTAGATCACAGGAGAGAGAATATAGCAGAGGAGGAAAATTAGGAAAAGGTTAGGAAAGAGTGTGATGTAAATGCTGTTTCAGTGGAGAGAGAGAGAGAGAGTAGTTTTTTAAGGAATCTTAGGTCCACACCGTGTCTCTTACTGCCTCTCTCACTAAATTAACCAAATAAGACTGGTAACGATGCACGCGCTCACTGGCCAAAATCAGACAGGTTGAAGCTGATGAAATGTGTACTACGTGTCTTGTATTGATTGGTTAGCATCGTTAAACCTCGTTTATTTTGACTTTGCAAAGAACCTGGCATGACCCTAATTACAATGCAACATCGACCTGCAGGTTTTATGCGCATGACAAAGAACTTATTACACACGATTATTCTCTTACTATTTTTGCAGTAAAAACATATTCACAAACAAACAACCAAAGTACTATTCTCTTTGTTAACTTAAATTTCCTATAACAAATTAAAAAAACTAAAGTTTCTTATTGTACCAAAGAGCAACAACTTAAAAGTCGTCTTCTTTATTTTTATAATTCTTTCCAGCGTACAAGAGCAGGCCGTGTGAAGATGACAAGGGCGTTGTAATCAATACATTAGACTCCAAATGATCTTACGTGTTTTAGTGCAGGTGGTAAAAAAGTTGCAGAAGTTGAACGACATGCATGTCATGGTACGTAGCAGCAACCTATTTAATGTTCCAACAGTAGCACTATGCAGGAGGGAGGAATCAGGACAACTTAGATTTTGACCATTCGCTGCATGGTTGCTGCTGGCCGATCCTCTCTCTCTCACACACACACACGAGTATTTGTGATATCCATGCGATAAAGATAAAGATAAAGATAAAGATAGATAGTGTATGAGATCTTGTATTGTTTGAAAAGAAAAAATTATTACTCTTTATAAGGTTTTAATAGAGTTCTAATTGTATTATTGACTAGTCTTTTTAAAATATAGATTATATGGATCGAGCTTGACGTTACAATATTGTTCTTTATTACTACTATATGTCTACTGCTACATTTGGGTCTCGGTGTTAAAAGCAACACAAACTCATTTGAAAAAACTCCTCTTATGACTACCAAACTGTAGAGAGAGGAAAGAGGAGGGAGGGTTTCTTCTATAGGAGAAGAAAACTCATATGTGCATGTGAAAGAAAAAGCCCCAATACTTCAGACCTCATTACCAGCTGGGACAAATGGGCATTAATTATTAGTTGTTTCTAATGGCTACAATATGAAATCAGGCTGCCTCTGTTCGGATTGGATTGTGCTTCTCTGACACCTGAGAATTGGTTTCGATCGCCAGAAGCATCAGACCAATGTTCACCCATAGCCTTTGTGTACCACTAGTGCTAGTAGTAGTGCTACATGGACCTTTGGTGGTCTGATTGGCAATACCAAGATGGGGTCTTCGACTGAAGTCATGAAGTTATAACAAGATGGATGGATGTATGGGAGCCTGTGGTTGGAACCTTTGGATTAAAATTCTTATCCGAATTTGAGGGTTTCAAGTAATAAATTAGTAAATAGGCATATGAAATAGATCTTATCAATTAAAATCATTGAACATATATTTAATGCTACTCGAGAAAATCCACATAAAAAATAATAAATATTGTATTCGTGTATTTATCTCTCTTCTTAAAGCTCTCTGCATGGTTGAGCATTATAAAGAACTATTAATGAAGTTTGATCAGTTACATCACACAAAGGCGCTTGCTAAATAATCACCTTTTGCAATTTGCATAACATTTCAGTACGTCCTGTTTTCTTAAATGTGAGCCTCGTATATCTGGAAGATCGATGTATTGAAAGTCAGTTTCTGCAATATGATTTTGTTTAACATATATATATATATATATATGTATATATCTTTCTTTACAAAGTATCTGGCCAGTATCAAAATCTTTGAGAAAAATTAAGTCCATTAATATGCATCGAGGTACCAGCTAGCTTATCATTTTTTTTTTTTCTTGAAAGTTGCTGGAAAGGGGAATCATGTAAGTGATCAACTTCTCAGATTCACCCTGATCAAATTGCATTTGTGTGTTATCATCAGTAAAATTGAAAGATGAACACCACAAATAAATCTAGCGCATGTATTGTGTACATTCGCTCCAAAATCTTGGACAATATGTGTAAGGGGATAAAATATTCAAGCCTAAAGACCAGCCCAGCCCACCTAAAGGCCGCCACTAGAAGATGAGATAGAGAGTAAAAGGGGATAAGGAGGGGTAAATGACATGGAGGATATGAGAAGAAAAGTCAGGAAAAGATAAGAGGAGAAGGGAAAAAGTGAAAAGCAAAGGAGTATATCAGCCACGCAAATGAATGTGGCCAATCCTCACCATTCCCTAGGGGCACGTAGAAAGAGGGGTCAGATAAAAGGAAACAGTCAGATAATTTCAAAAGGGGACTTCTTCTTCAGTTTCTTTAACCTCTCGAAAGGAAAAGGTGCTCCAACGACAAGATTTACATCAGAAAATTAGTCTTCGATGTCTATTGTACAGTGAGGTGAGATTATGAGGGACTGTAAATAAATTTTATTATAGTGGATATTCCTTTCTCAAAACCCCCATGGATGTACATAAACTTTATGTCGAACTACGTAAATATGTATGTATTCCTCTCTTTTATATTTTTAGTATTTATTTTTCATTCACTATCATGATCACGTACGCACAATTATACTGGATCACGTTGGGGACTCCAAACCACCCGATCGAGGCCCTAATCGTCATAGCAAACCGAAAATGACTATTTCTCTACTTCTAGATTGTTGTGCGATTTTTAGAATTAATAAGTTTTCGAGAGAGTTGGATGGCCACCATCACGTGGATCACCTTGCATACTTTTCAATAAAGGTCGTTTTGTGATAGGAATGTATGCAAAGCAGTACGTACGTATAGTAGCTCGCTAGCTCGATATATAGGAAATAATTTATTGTCTACTTTCGGTAAAACGAACTAAGGTGTACTCATCCAATTACCCTAACGATCAGTGGCATATATAGTGAATCCAAGGCGAGTTGTATAAACCAGACAGTCTTGACTTTGAGATTCCGCAGTATTCATGCTGCATGAATGATGCACTCTCTTAGAGTCATGATCTGTTGGGAGAATTTCTGCTTGAATTATCAAATGTAAACTTGTAAAAAAAACTCCTAAAAAATTAGAATAAGGTAGCAATATCCCTTCATTATTGATTCAATTTTAAACCTTCATGAGCAGTCCCATCCTAATTCTTAACCCATCAACAACTTTCTCATTGACAGATCAGACTAATCCATGAACTTTAAAACAAGGAAAAGAAGTCCAACTTTGTCCACCATTAATGGGATATGTCTCTAAGGCAAGATAGGGACCAATCCTATAAGTACAGCAAGGATCCCAACCCTCAGTTGCAGATCATCATTTCATGCACCACTTTTGTCCTAAATATGCAGTTCAATATTGCATTAGTGGCTTTTGGACAAAATTATTTTGCTATATGATCATGAGGAAGATGATTAATTAATTAGAGTAGGAAGTACATCTACATGTTGCCATGCATGTTATTGGAAGCTAGCTAGCTAATTTCCTGCAATCCAATCAAGAAGAAGAAAGAAGAAAAAAGAAAAAAAGAAAAGAGTGCTGCTACTTTATCCCTCAAAGTGACCGCCCATTTTGACTGCAAGTGTAAAAAAAATTTTAAATATTAAAAAAAAAAACACTTTTACACTAGCGATCAAAATGAACAGTCACCTAATAGCGTTTCTTAAAAGAAAAGAAAAGACAATAACCTTAAAGGGGTATATGTCCCATGGGGTTAAATCCAATGGGAAATGCTTATATATCTCATGGATGGTGGTTTCCGATGGTGGCTACTGATTGAGTTTTTTTTACTTAATAATTAAATAAGTATTTTTTAATGAATTTATAATTTTTATTTTTATTTTTTGAAAATGTTTAATGAGCTTATAAAAATATTTGAAAAAAAAAACACAAAAAGAAAAAAAAAAATTGCCTATTCGGTGACACTCTCGGTGGCCTCCCTCTGTGGGAGTAGCTCTATCTCCACCCCAGACCAATAGATCCCAAACAAAAGTGAAGATGTTGCTGTCCCATGCCAGACCAGACCAAATGGGTGGCAGCTCATGTGCATGTCATGGAAGATATAGATCAGCTACATCTGGAAAGTGGGCTTTATGAACATGTCCTACGTACAATTCTAAGGTTTTTTCCACTTTTCTTCCATTAATTCCTTGGTCTCGAATATATATATATATATATATATAATAAAATAAAAACAAAAACTTTATGGCCCAAATTAAATCCAAACACGAACATTGGTCTCAGTCACACTGCACATGGTTTAGATGGATGAGGTCAACATAAAATTAAAGACCAGGGTAAGGACATTATCATAGGAGACCAAGTAGCTAGGAAATTGCAAAGCAATATTAGTTGTACTCGATCGATAATATTCCAAATGAAATAAGATCGAATACCCCACATCATGACTCAGAGGCAATATATTGGTACGTTGGAATATTACAAAGTTATTTTTATCGTAAAATATATCTAACGGATTATATGAATTATCCACGTCATTTTGTGAAATTATTTTTATGTAATTTATTTATATTTGTAGTATTTCTATGTATATTAATAGGATCCTCATAGAATAAATGAGATCATTGTTTTTAGAGTAATACTACATAAAATCGTAAAATACTCAAGCGTCGTGCGATCGTTTTAAAAAAGAGTGAGGTCTACTATTAAAAAATTAATATTTTTTTTTATGAGGGTTCATATTTATTCATTTTTTTTAAAATAATTATGCAGCGTTTACATATTCACGACTGTAACTATTATTTCTCTTATTTTTAATATTGCTGATGTGAAAAAATCTGATTTAATATGTCAATAGTCCAAGGAGCTGCAGGTAATTAAAGGCTTCGTGTCATCATGTCCATCGACGTTGCATGCAGAGAGACTGTCTTCACATTAATTTAAACCATATTTCTCTTTGTTATATTCTTTTTCTTTTTCTTTTGATAAAAAGGATCTCATTCTATTTTTTTTTTTTTTTGATAAAAAGGATCTCATTCCATTCATTTAAGAGGACATATAACTTTGACTTCAAACAATAAGTCAATTACAAACATTAATAGAATCTCAGTATACTATTGTGACTGATATGGTCTAGTCCAGATGGCTTATCTCTAAGGACCGAAGTCTAAGAGATAGCACAACTCTGTTCCCAACATAGTTCACAGTAACCAAACATAAAACTCCATACCCAACTAGGTTGAGTATGGAGAAACCAAACCCCAACATCACCGACTAAGCGGAGGGGGGACAACACCCTTTGGACCTAAGTCCGAAGGGACAAATATTTTTGGATTTTTTTGTTTTCTTGAAAATAAAGACAATGCATAAATAAATTACATGGAGAAAATACTGTAAAAAGGGAAAAACAGTGCACAAAAAACACCTCGGAAGGGAAAACCGACTGTCCGTCATGGGAGATCCAAAGTCGCCGGTTCGAGAGCTGCCGCGCGTTGCAACGGCATAGAGCTCCTTGGTGGCGCGTGAGGGCCACGCGCCGACGAGCTTTGGAATTTTCGTCCCGCCCGTGCAGACTACGCTCCACTCCGGTTGGGGCCGTGTTCGGTAGACGTGTAGATCGGCGGCTGGGTAACCTCCTTGTGGGGCGCGTGTTGGCTATAAGGACCCCGAAGACCACGAACGGCGATTCTCCCTTTATTTGGCCTGAAAAACGAAAAAGAAAAAAAGAAAATACAAAGGAAAATCAGAGAAGTAAAGGGAAAGAGTGAAGCGGGAAGGAGCCGAAGCTCCCACCCCCTCTAGCCGGTCTAAATGAGCTGGGTTTAGAGAGAAAGTTGTGGTCTGGGTTTGAGTTTTCGCTATATTCTTTTTCTTTTAGTTTGCTACGCGAACATATATACACTCTCTTTCTATTTGTTTGTAATTATAAATTTATAATATTTGCAAGTGATCAGTGTATAAATTTCATATCAGTGATATGTTTGGTGTATCAATAAACAAACTTGCAAATATATTTTTCTCTATTTTTTTAATCTTAATCCTCAATATCTGTGTTTTAGATTTTTTTTTTTTTTTTTTGAGTTTTTACTCTTAACTCTAAAAAAAAAAAAAAAAAAAAAAAAGAGTAGAAATTGAACGAGATGAAGATATAATATACATTACCTAATATTTGTTTTATGGCTCCTCTTATCTCTAATATATATATATATATATATATATATATATATTTTTTAAGGAAAATGCCAAGTAGTCTCTTGATTTTGTATTCTGAAGTTGACCGCTTATTTTAATTTTATTTTTTTCTTAATAGTTAAGAAAATGATTACTAGTAAATGTGTATATTTTTTTGAATATTTAAATATATTTAACAAATATTTAAAAGAAAAAAGGAAAAAAAATTTGAAAATGCATTAACGGCACGGCCAGAAGAAGAAGAAGAAGAAGATGTGCATATAAAACTCCCAATCCAATGCCAAGTAAATTCCTACTTTTGGTCTTGGTCTTGGTCTTGGTCTTGTACATATCCACCAGCTTCTACAACAAATCTATTTTTACATCGAACAACTCACTACTGTTCTTTTCAACTTTACGTGCAAAATTATTCGCCTCAAAATTAAGCTGCTTCCCTATGTATATATTAATTATTTGATTCATTTTGAAAAAATAAATAAATTTAGATTTATCACGTGAAAATTTCTCTTTTTAATAGTGAATTTTATCTTGTTCCAAATGATTTAGAGATTGTATCTAACATTAATCATATATTAAATATTTTTTTTATAAATGCATTATTTTAGAGATATGCGAGGACATTAAGCCTCATTTAGTTTCACAAATGGTCTCAATTCATCTCGTCTCATCACATCTCAACATTCAAACACATATATTTTTTAATTTTAAATTTTCAACTTTTTCATTTAATTATTAATTACTTTTCCAAACTTCTAAACAGATCACAAAAAACAATTCAATTTTTTCAAATCACAAAATAAAAATAGTATTAAAAAATTATATTTTAACAATATTTAATTTTATAATATTTTTATTTATTTTTTTCTCCCTTCTTTTCTAAAATTTCATAAAACACCTTAACTTAAATAATTTTATTATTATTATTATTATTCATAAGGAATCAAGCATGCGTAGGCTTTATCCATAGTTAAGACTCCCAAAAGTCAAAAGTTTGAATGAACAAATGTCGCCCAATCGAAGAGCAAGTCACATATCTATTTTATTATAATAAGTGGTTATCTAGTTGTGAATAGTAATTTTTACTATTTTTTCGTTAATTTTTCTTATTTTTCCATTAAGTCATGTTTCACCAATAGGCCCTTAAAATTTTTGATCATTTGACATGTAACTTCCTTATAAAATTTAATGAAAGATCATGTTTTACCAAAAGGTCCTTAAAACTCTTGACTATTCGTTGTGTATCTCCCTTGTAGAATTTAATGAAAGATTATATTTTACCAAAAGGCTCTTAATAGCTCTGCGGTTAGATACTTTGCTGAAGTTTAGATTTTTTTTTAATCTTAATTTTTTTTATCTTTTTTTAATCTTGTATTTTATTTTTCTAAACAATTAAACTACTGATTTTTTTATTTTTTTAATTTAAACCATTATATAAGGGCACCTAGGACTAACGAACCTGGACAGCCCAAATGAATAACAGTTCCCTGAGCCCATATTTGCTTTGTCAATGTTAATGGCTTTACCATCAAACCCACACATCACTATCTTTCTGCATTTGCTTGGTGGTCCGGACAATTTTCTAAGAATTTTGTGGTTAAAATGAAAAACATATGTATAAATATATATATATATATATATATATATATAATATATATATACTAGGCGAGGACCAATGTGCAAAGCACGTTTGCCTAGTTTGTGTGAAATAAATTTGTGCAGATTAGTAATGTGCACAAGCAGAAAAAATAATAAGATTTAAAAAAAAAAATTGATTAATGAATAATTTAATGCAGAGATCAGAAAATGAAAAGATTAGTTCAATGGAAACCCATCCGTCCAATGACATGCCTCAGTAGCAGATTCGCCAAATTCTCTACAAGCAAGAGATATAATAGTACTACGCAGACTTGTATCGACTCATTGTATTTTCTAGTTGGGTTTCTCTAGGGCCCTGCAAATAATTTGATGGAGCCATTGTGAGGCAGAGTTAGTCTTCTCTAGTGGAAGGTAAGAATGCAAGATAAGTCATGCTTCTAGTTGGGTTTCTCTGTGACCTCCAGAATATGTAGATAGCGTCTGAAAAAGGAAGCGTTCCGAAAAAGCCTCACCATAGACTATTCAGAGTCTTCAGACACCCAAAACAATGAACTTCTTCAGAAGACTAAATTATTAGAAAACGTAAGAGGTATAGCCCAAGTACACATAATTTATACAAGAGGAACAACTAATTAAAAAAGTTTAGAGAACATGTCAAACATAGATATTAGCTGAACATAAACTTGAACCCTGCTAGGGCTTATGATCTGCTACAAGCCAACAAACAAAACATCTTAAACCAGCATGGGAAAGAAGATGTATTGGACTAATGTACCCTACAACAAAACCAATAGAATCAAAGTAGTTATAACCAGACCTTCATTAAATTTTATAGGTAAGATTGTATGTGGGGTAATGATGCACCTACAACTATTTTACAACTCAATTTACAACTAATGGATGTAATTGTGTCACTTTATTAAAAATAATTTCAAGTATACACAACTACCCTCTATGCATAAATTTAACAATGCTTGTGAGTAATAGATTATGAGTTGGTGAATATTTAAAAGGAAAAGGATAAAGAAGAAAACCTATATTTTACCTTTAGATCTGAAACAATGAAAATCTGACAGCAATATCTGAATTAAATTTGCAATTTTCAACAAAGTCTAGGCCTACTTCATATGTGAGCCAACATAATAATATGGTTAGTGTGGCTCTTATTCATGGTAGATATTTAATTTGAAGTCTTCAGTTTAGTGTAAAGTGAACAGAAGAAACAGGACCCTGTTTTGTTATTGCTCATGCCTAGTTTTGTGCCATTTGCGACAACTTGGGTTCAATGATTAGTAACATGCCAATTGAAGGTTAAGATCACGGACGAGATTTTAAGAGTTGCAGGAAATTTACCTTGAGATCAATATTTTATAGAGTGTCTTTAAGATGAGGCAAAGCTTTACAGGAGCTACAGGCTTGTTTCCTTCAGGATGCAGCACATTTAGGCTAGACTAACTCAGAATTTCATAAAAGGCTTCCACCGCAGAGACACCCTCGAACATAATAGGGCAGATTTAGAATTATCGTGTCGTAAGATGCAAGAAAAACAAAAAATAAAAAGGAAAGGAAAGCTACTAATAATGAATCTGAAAAGGGAAAAAAAGTTTTTTTCTAGTCAAAATCCAGAATCATAGTCCAACTGATGCAACCAAGGCCCATAGAATCTATGGCATATGTCTTACAAAAACCTCATAATATTTTGCTTTAGTTTTTTTTATAATCGATTCATCTCAATAATAATAAGCAATGTCTCTTATGCAATTTCATACTCCCATTTGTTTCTAAGAGTTTATGTTTTACCAAGTAGAAAGCAAGCCACCAGTCTCTGATCGTAGGTGTTATTTCTTGCACTTCACCTAGCTAAAGTGGATGATGATACAGATGAATGTAATAAAGAAATTTCTTGCTTTATGATTTTCATTGCCTCACTACAAGAAGTGGAGACATCTCAGGATTGCTGTTTTGGTGACTCTACAAAAAAATAAAATAAAAATGAAGAACTTCTAGTGGTCATGGTAGAAAACTAGCTCGTGGGGAGTATACATTGACATGACTTTCATGTTAATATTCTGAATTTCTGTTAATGGGGCTGTTCATTTTGATGGTTTTGCTTTAAGAATATCCTGTTGGGGTGTGGGGAGTCTGAATTAACATTACTTCTTTTAAATTATGTTTTGCTTCTTTTAAGATCATATCTTCATTAAACCTGGAAAACAATTAGTCATGCCTCAGGTTGCTCCCAAACTCACCCTAAAGTGTGCCATATAATAAATGGTCTAGAATTGTAGAGTTTGAAGTGAAAGGATCTTATATGGGTTCAAAAGAAAGTAATAAGTCAAAACCCAAATAGGGGACATTTGGCCATACCATGCATTGTGACCTTTTAACAAGGTTACATAAGTATCAGCCAGCAAAGGCCCTGCAAACTTCTCTGTTTCTTCGGCGAACAAATAGGTAATGAATATCATCTCTGATGTACAATGTGCAAAATATACAGATTTGCTAGTAGCACTCTCATTGGTAAGAGCTACTACCATCCCTAAAGAAACCAAGATGGATCACTTAAAAGTTCCCAGAAAAAGAAGAAAAATTAGACATGAAAATATAATATTTTACGTGACAATACATCTCAAACACAAAAAAAAAAAAAAAAAAAAAAAAAAACATTGAAGATTCCTGTCTACAAGCACAAATGACATAACAATAGAGCAAGATAGTTCTAAAACCTAGAATGACATGGAAATGATCTTCGCAAGAAAGAACAGATGCAGAAGTACCATTTTTTTGTGCTCCAACTGCCGTGAAACGATATGTAGCCTAACATTTCCAATTTCATGAATTAGAAAATACATTTAAGCTATAAAGAGTGCACAAGAAACTTTTTTTTTCTTTTTGTTAAGTCATCAGAGTGCCCAAAAAATCAGGTACAAGAAAGTATATTACTTGTTTGGCTTGAACATGCACTTTGTAAGTCTTTATACTTTGCTTCCTCTCTGCTTCCCTTTTCAAGTCCAAGATGTAATGAAATCGATGAGAGGCATTTAACACATTTTGTTCTTAAACACCACCTGGATAGTTGAAAGAAATAGAAACGCATAACAAAAAGATCAAGAACCCACCAAAGACGAAAACATAGTCAAAACATCTTGATGAACAAACAATTCAGGGGGAACTAAATGAAAAGTGAAAACAGAGAGAAAGAGAGGATTGAAAAGGGAAAACGTACCCTCCAGCAGCGAAGTCGCTCTATTGTGGCATTCTTGGTGCTGGTAATATCGAAAGGATCCAAAGACGATTTATCGACATTGTTCATGCTAACACTGGAGCGGCTTGCTCTAGCCTCCATATCGTTGTCGCGCCGATGGCGCGGCAAATTCTAGAAGAAACTCATTTCTTTCGCAGGAGAGATGACACCGTCACACTCTAATTCCCTCTCTTCTCAACACGCATAGGAAAAAAAGTCAACAAACGATCCCTTTCACAGAATCTCAAATTGTCGCTTCAATACAATCCAATTAAAACTCATCTTTTCAGACATTCGCTTTGAAAAAACTCTTCTCTCAGATTTATTTTTTCTGTCTCACTACACTCGGTCAAACAGGGGCAAAAATTGGCGACTCTGAAAACCAAAATATCAGTAAACCCTAGATTCAGATGTCGGAAAAATAAAGTAAATAAAGCTTTAAATGATTAAAAAAAATCAAAGAAATTAAACCCAAAAACCCTAAAATGCAAAACCATCTAGACGAACCCAAATGCACGAAACACAGATCTAGCAAAAACTACGAAAATCAAAACCCAAAACATGATCAAATGTGAAACATGAGACGCCAAAAAAGGCCAACATGAAATCCAGCTAGCAGAGTTTTTGTCGAGCTAGCTGCGGTTGACTGTGGAGAGGTGGTTTTCGTTGAACCCAAGGAATACAGTCGGAAGCCTCGCATTCTCTCTCTCTCTCTATGGGCTTTGGTTTTTGTTGGAGAAAGGAGTATTGAGATGCAGTGGGTCCAAATCCGCAGCATCTAAGGCGCGGTGGAGGAGATTGGGAGGCGATGACCTTGGTTTGGAAACATTTACCACGACATGCAAAAAATAAAAAAATCAACGTTGTAGAAAACAAATCTGAAGACGCAAACATGAAGACGAAGAGAAGAGAGAAGACTCAAAGAAGAGAGAAGACGAAAAGACAGAGAAGGAAAGGAGTTTGGTTTTGGAGAGAGAAACGAATGAGAATATGCAGAAAAATAGAGAAGACGGAAGCGACGTTCTTTTTGCTTTAACACTGATTTAACGAAAAGTTAACGGAAATACTGTAGCTCCGTTAAAACAAGAATTTCTGTTAGATAGGCTCTTTTTATATATAAAGAGATATTCTATTATAATAAGTGGCTATCTAATTATGAATAATAACTTTTGTTATTTTTTTGTTAACTTTTGTTATTTTTTCGTTAAGTCCGTTAAATCATATTTTACCAAAATGCCCTTAACACACTTGATCATTTGACGTGTAGCTCCCTTGTAGAATTTAATGAAAGATCTTGTTTTACCAAAAGGTCTTTAAGACCTTTGACCATTTGAAGTGTAACTTCTAGAATTTAATGAAAGATCATGTTTCACCAAAAGGTCCTTAATAGCCCAGCAGCGCACATGAATTGACGTCTCTTTTTATGTCCTTTTGTTCTGACAGTGTACTCATTTTTCTTTTCTTTTTTTGTTTCAATTTTTTTAAATAAAAAAATTAAAATGACTTTACTCTTTAAAACAGAAACACTTTAGAGCATTCTCATTGTAAAATTCAACTTTAAGTAAATTTAACTAATAAAATACTTAAAACACTCAATATATAATATTAATTATTAATTTAATTAGAATATAATTATTATTAATATTTTAATTAGTAGAACTATAAAGTGTCATAAAAATAAAAATTAAAAAAAGTATTAATTAATAATATTTTATTATTATATATAGAGTAAATAGATAATCCAATATAGATGCAGACCAATGCTCATACTTTGTTGAAGTTTAGATTTTTTTTATCTTATTTTTTGCATTGCTTTATCCTTATATTTTCTTTTCCCAAACAAATAAACTATTGATTTTTTTATTTATTTTTATTTAAATCATCATGTTAGGTGCACTCCAAGACTAACGCACCAGGGGCCCTTCCCTAATATATATAATATAAATATAATATATATATATATATATATATATTGATAGAGATCAGTGGTAGAACCAACAATTTCTTTGAGGAGGGGCTAACTTTTTTATAGTGTGACACATTTATGTAAAATAAAAAAAATTAAAAAATCATAAAAACATTACTACATATAAAATAGGATTTCTATCATTCGCTATATACACGTAAAAATAAGATTCTATAAGTACAACTTAATATATGTTTCAGATTTCTGGTGATAACGTTTTATAAAATAATATACATCCATTATTATTTGTGTAATGAAATATTTAGAATTTAATTTTTTCAAAAAAACCATCAAGTGATATTTTAGAACAGTGGCAGAACAGCAATTTCTTTGAGGAATGGCCAACTTTTTTACCCTGTGACACATTTATGTAAAATAATCAGAAATTAGAAAATCATAAAAACATTATTGCATATAAAATAGGATCTCAATAATTTGCTACATACACGTAAAAATAAGATTTTATAAGTACAATTTAATATATGTTTCAGATTTCTAACAATAACGTTTCATAAAATAATATACATCCATTATTATTTGTGTAATGAAATATTTAGAATTTAATTTTTTCAAAAGAACTATCAAGTGATATATTAGAACAGGGGCGGAACCAGAAATTTCTTTGAGGAATGGCCAATTTTTTTTATCGTGTGACACATTTATGTAAAATAAATAGAAATTAAAAAATCATAAAAACATTATTACTACATAGAAAATAGGATCTCGATAATTTGTTACATACACATAAACATAAGATTCTATAAATATAACTTAATATATGTTTTAGATTTCTGATGATAAAGTTTCATAAAATAATATCCATCCATTATTATTTGTGTAATGAAATATTTAGAATTTAATTTTTTTATAAAAACTATCAAGTGATATTTTAGATTTGAGATATTATAAAGTGAATATTATAGTTTTGGATATTTCCTTAAAAATTATGTAAAAAGTGATCACTCAAGTATTTTTGGGTACTACTTTTATAAGACCATGACTCTATATATGCTTAATTGTCGATAATTTGGACTTAAGAAATTGTTCAAAGTCAATGCATGCAAACAATATTTTGATTTGCACGACTAAAAACCGCGGGAAGTATTTAGGTTTTTTTTTTTTGTAGAACAAATTCCATTCATATATAATGTCTCATTATAACTTTGACCTGAGACATACAGAATATAAGTTAACTACTACTTTTAAGGCTCCCCAATACACAAATTTCTTTGTGATTGACATGGTCTAGTTCATTGTTGTAACTCTCTACAGACAAACTGTCTGAGAGACAACACTCTGTCTTAAGACAAATTTAACAAACCCCATATTATGTCATGTTTTTTTTTTAAAACCTAAAACAAAGGAAATAACAGAAAACTAAAAGATATATGGAAAAATAGCGAATCACAACTTGGAAGCTGTAGATCCATATTTTCAATCTTAGAGAAAATAAAAAATGCAAACACTGAGACTGTAGTGGCGCGTGTCCCACACTTATCCTGAAAGTACGACGGAATGTCAGATATGAAGAAACTGATAGTTTTGGTCCCAGAAAAGTTGCACATGGTAGCGATAGAGCTCCCATTGTAGTGGCACATGGATGTCACGTGTGCACTTTGGGCCGCACATGTGGCTCATGTGTCGCTCCGTTAGACGAAATTTTTCGTTTGTCTAAAGGATCGGCACTTTGGAAATCTTGTGGTGAGACACGTGGTGGTCGCCTGGCTCTGAAAAACAACAGATCTGCTATAACGCCCCAAACCTGGGTGGCTTGGAGAATTATTACCTGTCACTCATAAACATGTCTCCCAATACATCCAAAGAATAATCTCCAAAAACTTCATAAATGAAATCAATCTCATATCTTCTCAATAATCTCATTACAAACTCCACACAATCTTAAATGCAATAATAAAAAATATCAAAGGGTCCACAATCTCCAGGTAATAGTAGCATACCAAACTGATAAAACCATAGGTCCTACTAAACCTGAAAATATAATTAAAACTCAAAGACATTAAAATTAAGAATATCAGAAGTCCTTCTTCTAACCACATTTCCTCAACTTAAACACGTTCACCAATCTAATCCAGGTCCTTATTTGGACTCTCCACATCATCTGAAAAAATATTATCATAATAGGGGGTGAGTTATCACAACTCAATAAGCAGAAATCATATGCTAGCGTGCAAACATGAGCATTTACAAAGAATAGCATGCAAAACAAAATATTTTTCAGAGTTATCATGCAGAACAGAACATATTTTCAAGAGTAACAGAGCGATGATTTTAAGACAAGTAAAAACCCATAGTGATTTGGCATAATATAAACTGAGTATCATCATCAGATCAAAACAGAGCATCAAAACAGAGCAGAGACTATGTTTCACCCCCGTGGTAGGGTTGTGCTAACCTCGGTGGCCAAACCAGACAGAGACAGATGTGAAATCTTTCCTTTATTCTTCTCGGAGCTCTGAGTATGCACACAGGAAAGACCACAATAAAACCACTTTGTTTCCAAAGTGGGTGCACTCAGAGACAGAGAAGTTAGTACCAACCCAAACAGAGCAGAGCATAACAGAGTAGAGCAGAGCAAAGCAGTGACAGAGTTAGATACGAAAACCAGTACACCATGCCAAAGGTTTTCAGATGTTATATCAAAATAATACAGAGTACCAAAACAGAATTAGACAGTTTACACACGCTGAACACAAAAGCCAGAACATCTTTCTAAATAAATACACAACTTTTCATATTCTCAAAATTGCTCATTTTTCAGATTTTAGAAATCACATGACAGAATTTAGCTTATGTCTACACAATGCATGTCAGAACATATTTTTCTCTTTTTTCGTACAGATTTCATGAGTATGCAAATAAACGACCGAGGTTGGTTTTGTTTTTCCCAAGTTCTCATTTCACCACAAAAAATATGCAATGTTTTCAAAAAATCAACCTCTGTCTCAAATAATTCGTGTAAGGCCTAGTATAGGAACCCCGCTTACCTGACTCTTGTAGCGTATTATCTAAGCCTTGAAAATGACCTCTATTAGTCTCGTCACCTTTTCATAAAACAAAAGAAATATACACCGAGTATTAAACGACAAAAGGCATAACCTCATCTAATAATTAAATAAAACCCACAATTTAACACACTAAGTCAACCACTTAAAAATATTGAACAGCCCGCACTCCCACTCAAAAACCATGTACTAGTCTTTGCTTTTATTCTAAACACTCTCCAAGGTCAACATCACTATTAAAAAAAATAACAATCTTTCGAAAATACCAACCAACAGCACAAAGAAACACAGAACCTAGTCAACCCGAGTATTCATTTGCTCTACCGCACCACCTCGACAAAAATCACAAAATTTATAAATCCTTCTTCAACAGCCAAACTATCATATTACAAAGCCCTCAACTCTAATTAAAAACAAAAGAAATCCTTCCCACACACCAACAATTAAAGACATAGTTTACACCATGAACAGTATGGTTCACGGCGTCCTTACCCGCTCAACAGAGTTCAATGCCAAGCCACAGCAAGGAGATTAAACACAATGCGGACAGAAGTGAAACAAAGTGGACTGTAAGAGAAATGAGCGTCAAAGTGGGGTTTCGGAGTGGGAAGAAAACAACGGCACCGCCTAGAACAATGCAAAGTCGGAATTGCATAAAACCAGCGAAATAAAGTACGGGGAAGGCATCGACCTGATAGCAAAGAGAGAGATTTACCTGAAGACTCACCACGCACAACACCCAGACACACAAACGCAACCCAAACCTCACGGCCAAAATAGAAACTACAGAAAAAGAGATTAAATCAAACCAAAAACTAAGGAGTAGAATCTGCACAGTTTCAGCAGATGAAACCGAAACCTAAAGGGATGAGAAGGAAACACTTACCAGTCGAAAAATGGAGGAATGAGAGGTACTGCTCGCTGACTTGCAGAGGAAGAACAGAAACGTAAAAATGGAGAGAAACAGAGATGCAGTAGACGGCAACTCACTGGAATAAGATGCAGCACAAGAGAGAAACCGAAACAATGAGGAAGTCTAGGGCATGGGATTCGGAACCTCAAAATAATGCCAACAATTGGAAATAAAGATGAAACCGAAAAGAAAAGAGAGACGTGCGCGAGAGAGGTGCGGGAGAAACTGGAACTGAAACAGAAAAATGAGGAAAGAAACGGAAGTTGAAGAAGAAAACACTCACCTCAAAAACGACGTCGTTCGGGACTCTCACTAGACGCTAAAATGGCTGGGCCATTTTCACGCACTGATCCGGGCCACTTTGATGAAGAGACTGGGCCTTACATCCTCCTCCCCTTACAAGAATTCCGTCCTCGAAATTCGTTACAAGCTATAATAATTTCCTTCGAACAAGTGAGGATACTTTACTCGCATCTCTTCCTCGAATTCCCAAGATGCTTCATTGATAGTATGATTATTCCACAATACTTTAACCAAAGAAATAGTTCGATTCCGCAACACTTGCTCTTTCCTGTCCAGAATCCGCAATGGTTCCTCGGTGTAGGTCATGTCCTCTTGAATCTGCAAGGGTTCATGATCTATGATGTGAGTGGGGTCGTGGATGTACTTCCTCAACATGGACACATGGAACACGTTATGCACCCCCGAGAACGCCGGTGGTAGAGCCACCCTGTACGCCACTGGTCCAATCCGATCAAGAATCTCAAACGGTCCAATGTATCTAGGGCTCAACTTACCCTTCTTTCCGAATCTCATAAGTCCTTTCATTGGTGAAATCTTCAAGAATACCTTATCTCCAATCTCAAACTCTAAGTGACGGCGGCGTTTATCTGCATAACTCTTCTGTCAGCTTTGAGCAGCTTTCATTCTAGCCCGAATGGTATCTATCTTTTCTGTGGTCTGCTGAATAATCTCTGGCCTAAGAAGTTTTCTTTCATCTACTTCATCCCAATACAATGGAGATCTACATCTCCTGCCATACAAAACCTCGTAAGGTGCCATCCCAATGCTAGCCTGGAAACTATTATTATAAGCAAACTCGACCAATGGTAAATGTTGCATCCAAGATCCCTTGAAATCTATCAAGTATGCTCTCAACATATCTTCTAAAATCTGAATAGTTCTTTATGACTGTCCATCTGTCTGAGGTTGAAAAGCAGTACTGGAACTTAACTGAGTACCCATTGCCTCTTGTAAGCTTCGCCAGAATTTAGAAGTAAAACGAGGATCTCTATCCGACACGATGGATACCGGTACTCCATGCAACCTCACTATCTCTCGTACATACAGTTCCACTAGTTTCTCTAGTTTATAAGAAACTTTAATGGGCACAAAACGGGCTGTCTTCGTTAAGCTATCCACAATCACCCATATAGCATCTTGCACGCTTACGGTCCTTGGTAGACCTGTCACGAAATCCATGGAGATATGTTCCCATTTCCACTCTGGAATCTGAAGTGGCTGTAATAATCTTGCAGGTCTCTGATGCTCCGCCTTCACTTGTTGGCAAGTTAGGCATTGTTCTACAAATTTAACAATTTCTCTTTTCATGCCATTCCACCAAAAGGACTCTCTCAAATCCTGATATATCTTGGTACTCCTTGGGTGAACAGTGTACAAAGAACGGTGTGCCTCTTCAAGATTAACCTTTTTAGTTCATCATCAGCAGGTACGCATACTCTACCCCTAAACATCAAAACTCCATCCTTGGAAACACAAAAATCAGGTTTGTCCCTGTTTCCAATCCCTTCCATTAGCTTCACCAACTCTGAGTCCACTTTTTGAGCAGCTTTGATTCTATCTATCAAAGTAGGTTGAACCACTAAACTGGCCATAACAACATTTGTATCACTAGAAAGGACTTCAATACTGGCTCTTTCTAAATCCATCAACAACCTATGCTGAGTGGTAATGGCTGCAACTGTTGGTCCGATTGACTTCCTACTCAGAGCGTCGGCTACTACATTAGCTTTGCCTGGGTGATAATTAATGGTGCAATCATAATCCTTGATCAACTCAAGCCACCTCCTTTGTCTCATGTTTAATTCTTTTTGGGTAAAGAAATACTTCAAACTCTTATGATCCGTATAAATTTCGCACTTTTCCCCATACAAGTAATGTCTCCCAAGCTTGAGTGCAAAAATGACTGCCGCGAGTTCCAGATCATGAGTGGGATAATTCTGCTCATACACTTTCAATTAGCGTGAGGCGTAAGCTATAACCTTCCCATGTTGCATCAGTACACACCCCAAACCAAGCCTAGAAGCATCGCTATAGACAACAAATCCGCCTCTAGTTGTGGGAACTATTAACACCGGAGCTGCCACTAATCTATGTTTCAACTCTTGGAAGCTTTCTTCACACTTTACTGTCCATTCAAACTTATTATTCTTCCTGGTAAGTGCAGTGAGAGGAACTACTATTCAGTGAGAGGAACTACTATCTTGGAAAACCCATCAATGAATCGACGGTAATACCTCGCCAATCCCAAGAAGCTTCTAACCTCATGAACATTCCTTGGTGTCGACCAATTAACCACTGCTTCCACTTTTCCTGAGTCTACTGAAATACCATCCTTCGAAACTACATGTCCCAGAAACGTGATTGAATCAAGCCAAAATTCACACTTCTTCGACTTAGCAAACAGCTGCTTGTCTCTGAGTGTCCCAAGTACCAACTTCAAATGTTCTTCATGCTCGGTCTAGCTTTTGGAGTATATCAGTATATCATCAATAAAGACAACCACAAACTTATCCAAAAACTCATGGAACACCCTGTTCATCAAGTCCATAAATACTGCTGGGGTGTTAGTCAGGCCAAAAGGCATGACCAAAAACTCATAATGGCCATAACGGTCCTGAACGCCGTCTTAGCCACGTCTTCAGCTCTGATCTTCAACTGGTGGTAACCCGATCGAAGATCAATCTTCGAAAATACTTGAGCACCCTGAAGCTGATCAAACAAATCTTCTATATGGGGTAGCGGGTACTTATTCTTTATGGTCACCCGATTAAGTTCCCTATAATCGATACACATTCTCATCGATCCATCCTTCTTCTTCACAAAAAGAACTGGAGCTCCCCAAGGTGAAACACTGGGCCTGATGAAACCCTTGTCTAACAAATCTTGCAACTGCTCTTTGAGTTCCGCTAATTCAGACGGCGCCATGCGATAAGGTGCTTTCGAGAAGGGTGCCATGCCTGGAATTAACTCAATAGCAAACTCTACCTCCCGCTTGGGTGGAAGTCCCGATAAATCTTCAGGGAAGGCCTCTGGATAATCTCTCACAACAAGTATCTGTTTCAACTTCAACTCTTCCTTTGGTGCTTCAACCACACAGGCTAAGAATCCCTGACAACCATCACGCAACAGTTTTCCTACCTGAATGGCAGAAATGATGGGTGGAGTCAACCTCACTTTCGACCCTGTGAACCGAAATTCACCTTCATTAGGGGCCTGAACACCACTTCCTTTTTAGCACAATCAATACTGGCGTGGTAGGAAGCCAGCCAATCCATACCCAAAATCACATCAAACCCAACCATGTGGAAAACTATTAAATCTGCTGGCATTAGTCTTCACTCTATAGAAAGAGGGCATCCAGGTAACATCTCACTACAGACTACAGAATTCCCTGTTGGGGTCACAATCACTAACCTGTTCCTCAACCTTTCAGCATCTAAAGTGCAAAATTTAGAGTACGTTGTGGAAACAAAAGAATGTGTCGCTCCCGAGTCAAATAACACAATAGCATTATTAGAAAACAAAGAAAGAGTACCTGTGATCACATTCAAACGCATCCATGAACCAAGAATAATCAAAGTCTTAACCAGAACCAATCAAAGAAAAGAAAATAATAGAAACTATAAATCCTTAAAGTAAAACAAAAGAGTCATACCAGTGATCACGTCATTCCTAACCTCAACCTCTCCAGGTGTTAGTGCAAAGACTCGAGCAGGCGCAGTAGGACGTTGATTGCTGCCCCGGGCTGATACTTCATTCCTTTGAGGTGGCGGTATGAACGTCTGGTTGCTCTTATTTTGCATTGGGCAATCCCTGATGTAGTGTCCTGATTTGCCACAACGAAAACACAATCCCGCCCCTTTTCTGCACTCTCCGGAGTGCACTTGATTGCATGTCCTACACTGGTAGGGCTGTTGATTACTCTGAACCGGCTTTTTTCCCGAACTACTACCTTCATTCCTCCTTTTCCATGGTCCCTGGTCCATGCCAGACTGGTACCCAGTAGGAGTAGTCATTTTCCTCTGTTCATGCATTGCAGCGCTTCTTTGAAGGGTTCTTTCAAAAACTGTTGCTTTATCCACCAATTCTGAGAAGTTCCGAATATGAAAACCCACCACACGCACATACAGTTTCTCATTCAGTCCTTGCTCAAATTTGCGTGCCTTCTTTTCCTCATCGGGAATCAAATAAGTAGCAAAACGAGATAACTCAGTAAACCTAGTAGCATACTGATGTACCGTCATTGTTCCCTGAACCAAGGTGACAAATTCCATAGCCTTGTCCTCACGGAATGAGCTAGGGAAGAAGCGCTCAAGAAAGATCTGCTTGAAGTGCAGCCAACTGATTATCTCTGTCCCCTCTGCTTCTCTGATGGTCCTTTCAGAGATCCACCACCTCTTCGCTTCCCCAGTACGCTTGAATGTGGCGTATGCCACCTTTTGCTCCTCAGTACAGGTTAGGACTCGCAAAATCTCCTCAATGTCCGAAATCCAATCCTCCGCAAAGTTGGATCGCCTCTCCCATCAAATAAAGGAGGGTGCATTCGATTGAATTGCTCAACAGTACAATCCCCTTCATTGAAATTACGCTGGCGACCCGCGGGATTCTGCACAAGGTCATCAATTAATTGATGTGCAGTTGCTCGTAATACGTCGGAAGCACTCGGGTTTGCTTCCTTTTCGTTCTCGTTCGCATTCAGATCCGACATGCTTCGTTCTCTACGACGAGGTGGCATCCTGACAAAATAACTTGAATTTTAATCAACGCTTAAAAAATAGAGTTTATAAGAACATATAAAATTTAGTGGTATTTGTAAAAACAAAACGTATATATTATAATTCAAAATTATAAGAATACTCATAACGGAGAATAGAAAAGTACATATAACCGTAGTAATAGTCAATTTCCAAAAACTAATACTTAAACCCATTTGACTACTTAAGAAGGCTCCGTTAATAAACTAAACCTTAATCAACATGAACTTAGTTCATAGACCTGTGAAATACCACACCTCATGGCTATTCCTAAAGCCTGCGAATTCTAAGACTTTCCACATCAACAATATTCAATCCTATAGTTCGCTTTACTATCATAATAAATCTGAAAATGACTTCTTAATCACTATCTATACTCTAAAATCTTTACATCCTATGAACCCACAGAAATCTAAACCTCCAAGGTTTACAGTATGCAGAATTTAAACCTGGCTCTGATACCAAATGTAACGCCCCAAACCCGGGTGGCTTGGAGAATTACTAACTGTTACTCATAAACATGTCTCCCAATACATCCAAAGAATAATCTCCAAAAATTTCATAAATGAAATCAATCTCATATCTTCTCAATACTCTCATTACAAACTCCACACAATCTTAAATGCAATAATAAAAAATATCAAAGGGTCCACAATCTCCCGGTAATAGTAACATACCAAACTGATAAAACCATAGGTCCTACTAAACCTGAAAATATAATTAAAACTCAAAGACATTAAAATTAAGAATATCAGAAGTCCTTCTTCTAACCACATTTCCTCAACTTAAACACGTTCACCAATCTAATCCAGGTCCTCATTTAGACTCTTCACATCATCTGAAAAAATATTATCATGATAGGGGGTGAGTTATCACAACTCAGTAAGCAGAAATCATATGCTAGCGTGCAAACATGAGCATTTACAAAGAATAGCATGCAAAACAAAATAGTTTCCAGAGTTATCATGCAGAACAAAACATATTTTCAAGAGTAACAGAGCGATGGTTTTAAGACAAGTAAAAACCCATAGTGCTTTGACATAACATAAACTGAGTATCATCATCAGATCAAAACAGAGCAGAGACTATGTTTCACCCCCGTGGTAGGGTTGTGCTAACCTCGGTGGCCAAACCAGACAGAGACAGATGTGAAATCTTTCCTTTATTCTTCTCGGAGCTCTGAGTATGCACACAGGAAAGACCACAATAAAATCACTTTGTTTCCAAAGTGGGTGCACTCAGAGACAGAGAAGTTGGTACCAACCCAAACAGAGCAGAGCATAACAGAGTAGAGCAGAGCAAAGCAGTGACAGAGTTAGATACGAAAACCAGTACACCATGCCAAAGGTTTTCAGATGTTATATCAAAATAATACAAAGTACCAAAACAGAATTAGACAGTTTACACACGTTGAACACAAAAGCCAGAACATCTTTCTAAATAAATACACAACTTTTCATATTCTCAAAATTGCCCATTTTTCAGATTTTAGAAATCACATGACAGAATTTAGCTCATGTTTACACAATGCATGTCAGAACATATTTTTCTCTTTTTTCGTACAGATTTCATGAGTATGCAAATAAACGACCGAGGTTGGTTTTGTTTTTCCCAAGTTCTCATTTCACCACAAAAAATATGCAATGTTTTCAAAAAATCAACCTCAGTCTCAAATAATTCGTGTAAGGCCTAGTATAGGAACCCCGCTTACCTGACTCTTGTAGCGTATTATCTAAGCCTTGAAAATGACCTCTATTAGTCTCGTCACCTTTTCATAAAACAAAAGAAATATACACCGAGTATTAAACGACAAAAGGCATAACCTCATCTAATAATTAAATAAAACCCACAATTTAACACACTAAGTCAACCACTTAAAAATATTGAACAGCCCGCACTCCCACTCAAAAACCATGTACTAGTCTTTGCTTTTATTCTAAACACTCTCCAAGGTCAACATCACTATTAAAAAAAATAACAATCTTTCGAAAATACCAACCAACAGCACAAAGAAACACAGAACCTAGTCAACCCAAGTATTCATTTGCTCTACCGCACCACCTCGACAAAAATCACAAAATTTATAAATCCTTCTTCAACAACCAAACTATCATATTACAAAGCCCTCAACTCTAATTAAAAACAAAAGAAATCCTTCCCACACACCAACAATTAAAGACATAGTTTACACCATGAACAGTATGGTTCACGGCGTCCTTACCCGCTCAACAGAGTTCAATGCCAAGCCACAGCAAGGAGATTAAACACAATGCGGACAGAAGTGAAACAAAGTGGACTGTAAGAGAAATGAGCGTCAAAGTGGGGTTTCGGAGTGGGGAAGAAAACAACGGCACCGCCTAGAACAATGCAAAGTCGGAATTGCATAAAACCAGCGAAATAAAGTACGGGGAAGGCATCGACCTGATAGCAAAGAGAGAGATTTACCTGAAGACTCACCACGCACAACACCCAGACACACAAACGCAACCCAAACCTCACGGCCAAAATAGAAACTACAGAAAAAGAGATTAAATCAAACCAAAAACTAAGGAGTAGAATCTGCACAGTTTCAGTAGATGAAACCGAAACCTAAAGGGATGAGAAGGAAACACTTACCAGTCGAAAAATGGAGGAATGAGAGGTACTGCTCGCTGACTTGCAGAGGAAAAATAGAAACGTAAAAATGGAGAGAAACAGAGATGCAGCAGACGGCAACTCACTGGAATAAGATGCAGCGCAAGAGAGAAACCGAAACAATGAGGAAGTCTAGGGCATGGGATTCGGAACCTCAAAATAATGCCAACAACTGGAAATAAAGATGAAACCGAAAAGAAAAGAGAGACGTGCGCGAGAGAGGTGCGGGAGAAACTGAAACTGAAACAGAAAAATGCGGAAAGAAACGGAAGTTGAAGAAGAAAACACTCACCTCAAAAACGACGTCGTTCGGGACTCTCACTAGACACTAAAATGGCTGGGGCATTTTCACGCACTGATCCGGACCACTTTGATGAAGAGACTAGGCCTTACATCTGCATTTCGCCCTACTATGAATGAAAAAATAAATAAAACCAGAAAAATAAAATAAAAACTAGGGAGAAGTGGGAAGAGGGATAAATGAGGAAAATAGGAGGGAGGGAGGGAGGAGCCAAAGCTCTAGCCCCCCTCCTCTGGTCTGAATTTTTTTAAGGGGACGGTTGAGTTTATGAGATGAGAGAGTAGGATTTTTTGATGCATATAATATATATAGTTAGAGTTTAAAATAACAAACAAATACCAAAGAATTATGTGCAATATGAGATGAGATGATTTCAGATGAAAGTTAAAAATTAAATAAAATATTGTTAGAATATTTTTTTAATATTATTATTGTTTTGAGATTCGAAAGATTTGAATTATTTATTATATTTTGTATAAAAATTTAAAATAATGATAATGATAAGATGAGATAAAATATTTTAACTATCTAAACAGAACATTTGTGAACATGCAAATTATCGAACAAATGACACCTCAAGGTATAAAGATTAGGTTGGTGGCGAGGCTCCTTGATTTGCTGGAATTGTCTACTGTGTGGATATGATCTCATGGCACGTTGTTTTTAATCATTGATAGCCATTAATGCAAGTTATGAATAAAGGAGAAGATGGTGGAAATTATTCTAACAAAAACCTCGCTACAAGTGACCTATACATATATATATACATACATATGATGGGAAAAAAGATCCACTAATTAATTTGATTCGAGGTTATGTGTATATATATATTTTAAAGAAAAATATTTATTACAGTCTACTGTGTGCTGTAGCCGTAGCATACCCTGTGCTGCGTTTAAAAAAAAAAATCACATGTGAAGTGTGCGGAGAGTTCAGCTGATGTATAACTGCACTCATATTTTTATTTAGTATAGCTAGTTATAAGTCCACGTGAAAGATACGTCATTTACACTGTTAACATGTCATGATTTGATTTGTAAAAAAGTTTAATTTTAAAGTTTTCTTACAAATCAAATTATGTTATGCCAGCAGTGTAATGGGTGTGTCTTGAGTCCTCTATATCGTTTTGTACATATATATATATAATAACAATTTTTAAAATATTTTTTTTATAGAAAATAATTCTTTATAGGTCTAAGGTGTACAACTTGTTGGATTATATAAGTGTTAATTACAACTTGCTGGTGATTTTCTTAACTTTTAAAAGAAATGAGTTAATTACAAAATCATTTCCTAAGTTTCAGTCGGATTGCAAATCACTTTCTTCGGGTATGCAAATTTTGCCGTTTCTTCATCTTCTATCAATTCATCTAACGGCAAGGTTGACACATGACAGCTAATCAAAACTCAATAAAGTAGCATTTAAGCGACACATCGGCACCCTAATTAAAGAAATAAAAATATAATAAATAATAATAAAATCTAAAATATTTATAAATAAAAATTAAATTGAAAAATTAAAAGAAAACATTAATTTTAAAAATAGAAACTAGAGGAAAAAATCCTTCCTATTATGGCCGATCAAGCCGTAAGCTGCATGCCAAATCACTAGAGTAGGCCGGATATGGCCGCCTATGGCTAGACTGGCCACCATAGGGTGGCAAGGAATCACCTTGTGAGAGGTAGACTTTATCCCTCGACGAATGGGCCTATAGGCCACCTTTAAACCACCGCGAGGTGACTCATTAGCCACCCTGTGGTGGTTCTAGGGTGGAAATTGGGTGTGGTTTCCCCACCACAAGTTAATTTTTTAATTAATTACTTTTGTGTTTTTAAAGTTTTTAAATTTTACCATTGTAATTCATTATTAAGATTTTATTTTTATTTATTTTTTAATAATTTTTATATTTTAAAATTAATTGTTTCATGTTACATTTTTCTTTCTCTATTTACATGAAAGTCTTATACCATATATTTCTATTTAATCAATATGTGATTTATCATTTTTGTCATTTTAACTTAATACTTAAATATTTATGCTTAAATAAAATGGTAAAAATATAATAAGTCACATATTAATTAAGTGAAAATGTGTGGTGTAAGTTTTCATTGTAGCATTTCTCATGAATATATGATAGCATTTCTCAAGGGAATGAAAAACTCTATTTAGCATTCCTATACCATATACATGTTGAGAGAAAAAAAATAAAAAGATAAAAAATAAAAAACAGGTATACGATATAGGACTGTTGAATATAAGAATTAAAAAAAAAAAAATAGCTGGAGCGAAGGAAAAAAGAACAAAGCAGTAAAATCTATTTGAAGTTATATAATTTTATTGAAGTAATTTACTCCACACGGTAGACCGATGATCTATCGAGCATTTGCACCGAGGGTGTTTTTTTTTTTTTTTTTCTTCTTCCTAATGGGAGGTTTGGATGATAATTTGAGTTGAGTTAAAGTGAAATAAAATGATACGAGAGTTGAAAGTTAAATAAAATATTTATTTTTTAATATTATTTTTATTTTGATATTTAAAAAAATTAAATTATTTATTATATTTTATTTAAAAATTTAAAAAAATTATAATGATTAGATGAGATAAAATAATTAAGATTAACTTATTATTCAAATAAAGAAAAAAAATATATTTACAATCGTGAATTGTGTAACTGCTTCGTAATCACTTTAAAAAAAGTGAATAAAATATGAGACTCACGTGAAAAAAATTAATTTTTTAATAATAGATCATATTATTTTTCAAAACTATTACGCGACGTTTACGTATTTTATAATTATATATAAAATTACTCAAAAACCAATACACTAGTCAGTAGGTTCTATCGGTAAACCTCTCGTCACAAAGCTGCCCTTTCCCAGTTCATAGACGGGGGCTGCTACGTCCATTGAGAATTCTTACCCCAAGTGTAATTTTTTTTTTTTTTAAATGCTTAATTTTTTTTAAATTTCTTAAGCATTTAAAAAAAATTTACAAGATCATTAAAATACATTTCCTTTAACTATTAACGAAAAAAAAAAAAAAAAAATACAATCGATTCGATACGACTCTCCTTTGGTATTCTGACCAACATTTTCCTTCCCAATTCCATTTGACTTGTTGACAGAAACGCAACAACCGAAGCAGACTGACAAACGGTCGTTATTTATATATCATATTTATGAAGAAAAGCAAAACCCCTCGCTGGCTCGCTGTAATATTTGCCCAACAGAAGTCAAGAGTAGACGAGACTTTCCTTGCACTTTGTTCTTTCACACTCTGCCTTTCCATCTTGGTAGGCTTCAGATCATATCATTCCCTCTTTCATTATGTAATTTGAGGAAAGAATAGCAATTTAAGGCTGTTAGTGAAGGCATCACTTGCAAGCATCATCATTTTTACCTACCCTAAAAGTTGACTGTTTTCTTGCCCATAAAATTCTGGGTATGTCCTGGAATCCTGTCAATTTTTGGCAGTGATCGCTTTTTTAAGTTCTGGGTTTAGTTATTTGTTCTTAGAACTATATTTCTTTTGTTTTTTTCAGTTCATGTTTTGTTTTTGTTTTTTTTTTTTTCTCATTACCCTCTTCTGATTGTAGAGGAAGCATATGCTAATAAAAGAGATCGAAGTTTCCGAATGTTATCTTATATGGTTTTTAGCAAATTGATGCTGTACGAGGATCATAATAATCTACTGAGATTAATTTATTCATTTTCTTAAGTTGTAGGGTTATGAGATATTTTGTTGTGTGATTAATAGTAGATGAGAGTTTAATTAGCGTTTGCTTATGCTGTTTAGTTAGAATTGCCTTTTGAATTGGATTCATACGGCATCCATGTATCATGATGCGCTCAAATTTGCCTTGGATTTGAATGATCATGATGACAGTAAATTACTTTTGCTATTGTGGTAAATTATAACGCCTTGGAACCTTTATATGTTTTTAGATGCCAATGCAGATTTTTCATTTCTTTTCCAATGAAAATAGGAGCAGCCAATTTTTATTGCTCAACAATCCAGTTGGAAGAACTCAGTAACTCATTTTCTGTAAAATATAAGGTCCTGGACGTAATTTCTACGTGTCATCTCGCATATTTCTTGCTGCTAAAATTGTTGGCACTAGCACATGGCAAATTGCAGGTATCTTTCAATGTATGTGTCATTTTCTTAGAGTGCTAATGTCATGTGATGTCTAGTTACTTCTTTATCGAGGTTCCTACATTTGCTTTAGGAATTTTATATATCAGTGCGAGACAGATTAGAAAAGGTATGGTCCTTTTGCTTTCAATATGAAATTGCAATCGGAGGACCAACGGTTAGTCATGATCTAGAGTTGAGTCTGTTATTTTCTTTTTGAAAAGAAGAAACTTTTGAAATTGCGGTGCAACCCAACTAGCCACTACATGTTAAGGTGGTTATTTCCACTAGATATAGGCAATTTTTCTCCGTACAAAGTAAATAATCTAAATCTGAGTAAATTTTCTGTTGGAGGCATTGGCCTTTATGAGGAATAATTTCTTAAATGCGTAAGTGTGCATGGTTTTCTTGCTTATGTTACATGTCACTTTGTTTCAACTGTGCAGAAAGTAGAGTTGAGATCTTCCTATAGGAAAAGGGATAATGAGCTGCTTTGGCTGTTGTGTAGAAAATGATATCCATAGAGCTGCTGATACTGGGCAGTTGATGGGAAATAATTCAACAGGTGATCTTTATTCCTAAGCCGCACTTAGTTTTTCCTTTTCCTTTATCATTGATATAAGCTACTCTCTCCTTCACATACATTGGTTGATCTTTTCTATTTGAAACAATATTGGTTGGTGAAAGAAAGATGCATGATTCTTTATCAAAGTTTGTAGCTTATATTCTTTGAATTCTGCCTTGCCATTAGTTAGGGCAACTTGTTTGTCGTATGTTTCCACATTTTTTCATGCTTGTTTTGCATACTTTTTTCGCCACATCCTTGGCATCTCAATATCCCACTTTTTGGAAAGTTTAGACCTACATATTGTGTAATTATAGCTATCAATTATCATGCATCAGCATTTTGTGAAACTATGCGTTCATGAATCACACAGGCATTAGTGGTGGTTATTCTTCCAAGGAAGCTGTGACAAAAGATACACAGACTGTAACTATCCAGCCAATCGCTGTCCCTGCCATTCCAGTAGATGAATTGAGGGATATTACAGATAATTTTGGTACAAAGGCATTAATTGGCGAGGGCTCATATGGAAAAGTATATCATGGTGTCCTAGCAAGTGAACAGGCTGCAGCCATTAAAAAGTTAGACTCCAGTAAACAACCTGACCAAGAATTTCTGGCGCAGGTACTCATATGAGTTCATTACAATTACTACTGCCTACTGGTACCATTTCTCCCTTTTGATTTCGATTGCTTAGAAATTGGCTTAAAAACATACAGATCTCCATGGTATCAAGACTGAAACATGAAAATCTTGTTGGACTTATTGGTTATTGTGTCGATGGTCCTCTCCGTGTCCTTGCATATGAGTACGCTCCTAATGGATCTCTTCATGATATACTACACGGTAAGTAAGCATATTACTCTTATGTTTCAACATAATATGTAAACACCAGTACCATTATATTGACAAAATTTGAGTCTTTCATTTATCCTTTACTTCAAGATGACCAGAGAAATAAAGTTTTGTGTTTCTAGCCCAGTAACAGCGGTTATATATGACAAACTTCTTCTATAAACTATATTCAAAATTTTCTTAGTTGTTGCAGAAATTTAGTGCTGTAATTGATAATAATTATTGAACCCGTATTCTATATCACGGGTGTAGTCATTTAATAGGAACCAGAAATCTGCTTTGCCCATTTTAAAAATCCTCTCGTGGAGTGTTTAGCAACTATTTGTGGGAAGCATCTCATTAAGGCCTCGTTTGGATGTTGAGATGAGATGATAAATATGTGAATAGTAGTGAAATAGTTTGTGAATGGTAATGAAATGGTTTGAGTTAAGATGTTTTATGGGATTTTGGGAAAGGAGAGAGAAAAAATTGTATGAAAAGATTATAAAGTTAAAATATTGTTAGAATATAATTTTTTAATATTATTTTTGTTTTGGGATTTGAAAAAGTTGAATTGTTCTTTGTGTTTTGTTTGGAAGTTTGGAAAAGTTGTAATGATTAGATGAAAAAGTTAATATTTGAAATTGAAAAGTATTTGTGTTTGAGTGGTGTTTAGATGTTAAGATGAAACCATCTTAACATCCAAACGGGGCCTAAGTTTCATAATTAAATTTTAGTGGGCATACATATTTCTTTCTCTGTCTCTCTTATTTTTTTTTTTGCTAGGCAATTTTTTAGGGACATCAGCCCTAGTTTTTTCTTTTTCTGTTTTTTTGGGGGGGAGGGGAAGTGGGGTGGTTTGAACCCCCAACCATGGATCCAATGGTCCCTAAGGACCATGGGTGGTACCATTAAGCCAGACGGCCATTGGCAGGCATACAATTTTTTCAGGAAGTAACATGATTCCTTCCATAACATTGCTAATATAAACAATGTTCTTTAATACGTGCCTATAGGACGAAAAGGTGTCAAAGGAGCAGAGCCAGGCCCAGTTCTGTCGTGGGCACAGAGAGTTAAAATTGCAGTTGGGGCAGCAAGGGGACTTGAATATCTACATGAAAAAGCACAACCTCACATCATACATCGTGATATCAAGTCCAGCAATATACTGCTTTTTGATGATGATGTTGCAAAAATCGCTGATTTTGATTTATCAAATCAAGCACCTGATAATGCTGCACGTCTTCATTCCACTCGTGTACTTGGCACTTTTGGTTATCATGCTCCTGAGTAAGTTTTTCCTGGACATTTCAGATAGCTGCTTCTCATCTTTTTGGGTTGAATTACAGTGGAGAACATGAAACAAAAGTTCAGAGTTAGTCTTGTTGGACAAGAAGGAAAGGATATGGTAATGTATCACAATTAAGGAACAGGAAAGAGGTAAAACAAAAATGCTAGATGGTCAAGAGAGGGATATAGTCTCACTTCTGATAACTCATACCTACCTAAGTAAACAAATTATCATCCCTTTTGCTCTACTCCTTAATAAGTTTCTTGGGCATGCTATGTAATTGCCACTTTGAAGTAGACACCTCCCAAAGGTCAGGCCTAAATTTCTAATTTTGTATGGCAGATACGCGATGACTGGGCAGCTGAGTTCAAAGAGTGATGTTTACAGCTTTGGTGTTGTCCTGCTGGAACTCTTGACTGGTCGAAAACCTGTTGATCACACCCTGCCACGTGGACAGCAAAGCCTGGTGACATGGGTAACGAATCTTGGTTCTGCTAGTAACTATATTTTAAGTGCTTTATTTCCATCCCTTTTTCTCTGAGGGAGACAAATATGCTGGGTTATGGAATTGCAAGTTCCATTGAACCTGATTCTTTTATGATTCTGGACTCAATTAGGCAACACCGAAACTCAGTGAAGATAAGGTGAAGCAATGTATTGATGCTAAACTAGATGGAGAATACCCTTCCAAGGCAGTTGCAAAGGTATTCAAGGCTATCTTCTGTAATTAGAAAATGCATTTAGGGCTGTTCACTATTCTCATAAGAATCATGTCTTCAGTTTGATGACAACTTGCAGCTGATTTTATGCTAGCATCCATTGATAATCACATTATGATTGGTTTACACTGGAAACAGATGGCTGCCGTTGCTGCCTTGTGTGTGCAATATGAAGCTGACTTTCGGCCAAATATGAGCATTGTAGTTACAGCTCTACAGCCTCTGTTGAACACTCGGTCCGGCCCCCAAGTGCAAAACCGCACTTGTGAATTCTTCCTAGCACCTCAAACTTTCTTGCAGGGTATACTGTTCAATATGTTTTGTAACCAGCGTGTTCTAGATCGTATTTCATTCATTGAAGCTTTTTAGACCTTTATTTGCAATTTGAATAATTATTCTACATACTTTTGAAGTGCTTTGGGTGATTTCTATGGGTTTTCGATTGTGCACATTAGCTCTATCTCATTTGCTGTGTATTTTTACTAAGTGATTGAGAAAATGAGAATGTTGTTGTGCCCTATGCTTATTTCAGTTCTTGCTTGGCATTATTGTTATTGCCTGTTGGGCCCAAACATGTTTCTAATGCTTGATGAGAATGTGAATTATCTTTTATTTAAAGCATGTATCATGCATCCACCAAGATTATCAAAAGACTGTCTGGCAACAGAAACTTTTTCAAAATTGACTGTGCCGAAGGATTTGGGATTTCTTACAATTCGCAGGACTTAGATTAGAAAAGAGATGGACATAATGAAAGCTAGGCCAATACGAAGATAGTAAAAAGTGGGTCTCAACTTCAACTTAGGTGAAGGAGCAAACCAACTCTGAGAACAGACCAAACTACGGAAAAGAGGTACCTCATTTAAGTCACTGTTGCATTAGTCCGAGCATCTTCCTCATTCAAGGACCCAATCCGAGACTCACTGATTCCAAAGTAAAGGAGTCCCCATGGAAACCATTTCAAGGAAGCATCATTCCAAGGAAATACCACTCCAAGTAAGTTCTCCCAAGAAAGTAGGTCAGAACAAATGCAATTCTGAGGGAATTTTTTCCAAGAAAATCGTTCTGAGAAATTATGTCAGGTAGGGGGAAACGAGTACCAGAAGAAGTAAGTCTAAGGAGTCGTTCTGAAGAATGATGCTCATGCACAAAACTGGGAAAGCACTGTTCTTCGAAGAAGTAACAGTGGGAAGTTTGGTGAACTTGTGATGTGTTTGCTTGCATGGTTTTGGAAAGGAGAATTTGGATTATATATGTAGTTTGGGTTCGGATTTGCACCAAAGCCCAACAAAGCTTGTGTCAAGGTATTCTCAGGTATTTTGAGAATACCTCACTACTATTCATTATTTTATTATTATTTTTAACTTATTTTTTACTACTATTCACTACTATTCAATAGTCTATCATTATGTTTTTATTACTTTATAATTACTATTCACAAAATACCTTAAAATACCTTACTACTCAAACGTAACAGAATCTTGGATTTAAAATATGGTTGATTAGAAATCTAAATTCATATTCAAATCTAAATCCAAATTCTTCTATCCAAATGCAACCTTGGGGCATCAAAAGTAATGCAAGGTGATGAATATGTTGGCATTAGGTTAGGATAAACTTAGGATAAACTAAGGCAGATAAACTAAGGCATACATCTTTTCAAAACTTACCCAATGAACTATGATGACATCTTGGGAAGAAGCATGGCCATGGCTTTCATGAGTTCTAAATGCTGTTTTAGGGATATCTTCATCTTTCACCCTAATTTGATGATAGCCTAACCTCAAATCAAGTTTTGAAAAATACTTTGCTCCACACAATTTATCAAGAAGTTCATCAATGACAGGAATTGGAAATTTGTCTTTGATGGTTTCTTGGTTTAGGGCTCTATAATCCATACACATTCTCCATGTTCCATCAACTTTCTTAACAAGGAGAACAGGTGAGGAAAATGGACTTTGGCTTGGTCTAATCACACCATTACTCAACAAATCTTGTACAAATTTTTCAATCTCTGATTTTTGATAATGAGGGTACCTGTAAGGCCTTACTGACACTGGTGCAGATCCACTTTTCAAAATAATTTGATGGTCAAAAGCTCGAGGTGGAGGTAACCCCACAGGTTCTTCAAAAACAGTATTAAACTGTTGTAGCATCTTCTCAACTTCTGGTTGTATCTCCCATTTCTTCTGCTCTTCTTGCACTGCAACTAATTGTAAAAACCAGCCATGTTTCCTCACAAAAGAAGATTTCAACAGATTCATTCCAGCTTCCGCTTCAACTCTTCCAGAAACAAGGCCTTGTAACAACAATTTCTTGTCACCTACTTGAAACTCCATAGACATATTAGTAAAGTCCCACTTAATGGAACCTAATGTCTTAAGCCACTGGACTCCAATGACAATGTCACAACCCCCCAAAGTAAGGACATGGAATGGAATTATGAATTTGGAATCTTGAATGTTAATAGCTTTCACACATCTTCCTTGACTGACAATCTTTGCCCCATTTGCAACTTGAACTTGCAATCCCACAGCCTTCTCTACCTTCAAATTAGCTGCCTCAACCACCAATGGGTCTAAGAAATTATGTGTACTTCCAGAATCTACCAGAATTTCCACAGTAAAAGATCCAATTCTTCCCAACAATTTCATGGCATTGCTATTTACACAACTTGAGATAGCATGTATCTCTAGGACCTCAGAATCCTGTAAATCAAGCTCTTGAGTTTCTGGCACAGATTCTTCCTTCATCACAGCATTCTCTTCCACCTTATGTTCATCATCACCTTGCATAATATACACCTTGGGATTCTTACAAGTGTGATTGGGATTCCACTTCTCATCACAATGGAAACACAATCATTTCTTCCTCTTATTATCCATTTGAAGGGAGGTAACTTTCCTCACAGGAGGAAAAGTTCTCTGCCCTTTATTAGCTAAATCTCCCACATTATCAGTAGGCCACTTATCAGCATAATGGCCATTTTGCCTCCAAGACTTCCTTGAAGACAAAACATGTTCTTCTTGCAACTTTGCCAAGCCAAAAGCAGAACCAAGATTAGGTGGATTAAACATTTTAACAAGTATTTGAATTTCATTTTTTAATCCACTAATAAAGCAACTCATCTTATGTCTCTCGGATAAGCCTTTCAACTTGTTTGTCAAAGCTTCAAACTGTGAGGTATACAAACTAACAGAAGTAGTTTGTCTTAACTTGGTCAAAGCCTCCATTGGGTCATCAAATGCTGATGGCCCAAATCTACTTTTCATTGACATCACTAAGGCCTCCCATGAATTAAATTGTCCAGCATCTAGAGCACTTTGGTACCATACCAATGCTTCACCATCCATATGGTGTCATGCTACCATCAACTTCTGGTGAAATGGTACTTGATAAAAATCAAAGTACTAGTTGGCCTTAAAGACCCAACCAGCAGGATCAGTACCATTAAAATGTGGGCAATCCAACCAGAACCCCCCTTGAACAACACCTATTTCTTCATGGTTCCTATGGTCATTCGACACCTCTGTATCTCTAAAAGGATTGTTGTTCATAGCTTCACACAAAGAACGTAACATCTCAGAGACTTGGTCTAACCTTTATGCCATTCCATTAATAGCTTGCTGATGATTCTCCAACTGTTTCTAAACTGCTTCCTGCTGTTTTGGGACCCATCTTGCTAATTCTTTAATGATGCATGCGTACCTTCTGCCATCAAAGCTCTCCAAGATCGACTATTATTGATACCACTTGTTACGTTCTTGATGTAATCAAGAACTTTTCTGCACTTACTCTCCACTCAGTAATACTAATTCACTCAACACTCAAGAACTGTATGAAGTAAATTGACACACAAAAGGATCTTCAAATGCCAGATTCCATAATGAATCCTGACCAGAAATTTTTGAGGAATTCCCAGCTCTCAAATCAGAACTATCTTCATTCAAGATGATTTACATGTGGATCTCATCTGGTTTTATAGATGCGGAATGAAAAGGAAGACTAAAACGCAAACAAATACATGTAAAACGTAATTCAAATCTTAACAGCCCAAAACTCACTGTTTCATTAAACGGCTTTTAAACACTACAAAAGCATAAACGCACCGTATCACTAATTCATTTACAAAACTCCCCGTATTGCTAAGAGCCCAAAACTTCCTTCTGTTATTTCTGTTTCTTTCTGTTATTTCTGTTTCACACTTCTATTATTCTTCCTTCAGACCTTTTTCCAGCTCTTCTTCCTTCCTTCACAGCCTTGCCTCCAACACCCGTGACATTTATGTTTCCTGGATAGGCAACACTGCTAATATGACCGTTCCCTCCTATAAAAAGGATCGAATCTTGCTAAAGGAATGGTGGACACAAGTGACAACAACAACAACAAGAAGATATTGAGATAGAACAGAGAAAGAATACTAGAAGAAATAAAAAGAGAGACTGGTTTTTTTAACCATGAACACACCTTTTTGTGTTGCCAACATAAAATTGTTCTTGCAATTGAGATCATACTCTCTCACCTCTTAACTCAATTCTCTTTCCTGTTTGTCCCATATTCATTGTTTTTTGTTCATGATTTTCTCATTTTCCACTCAGAGAGAGTTTGTCTTTTAGATTCTAGAGAATTTTTTGAGTCGTATTGACCCAAATCTGAATGTGCCTCATTAGCCACCTGGGTTTTGTTAAATATATATAATATTTAGCTCTCGTTTTATTTTCTTTTTTTCTTTTTCTTTTTTTTTCCTTGCACACTTATTAATCAAATTTGACTTCTTCTTCTTCTTCCTTCTTTTTTTTTTTTTTTTGTGTGGAAATGTTTCACTTTATTTCGTATGTTTAGCCACCTGAGGAAATTTTTTAATCACAAGAAACCTTATACGTGAATTCATAAGAATAGAAATTAAAGTTATTCAAAAAAAAAAAAAAAGAATAGAAATTAAAGGGGATAAAATTTCACAAGTCCAAATAATCACCCTAGCCCATCAAGGGTCCCCACTAGAATACAAAAGAAGGAAAGATGAATGAGAGACAATGAGGGGTCAGGAGGAGAAGAGAAAGTGTCAGAAGGAAAAGAAGGAAGAGACGAAAAAGAAAAGAAAGTGGAGAAATGAAGGAAATCAACTCAAGCACACCAACGAGGAGTGGAATAAAGTTGCCATCCCTCACCACTCCCAAGGTCAAGGATAAAAAAGGGATCAGGCCAAACGAGAATGGGTGGCTTCGACTGGACTTCTTTTTCTTTTTCAGCTTCTTCAACCTTATGACGAGAGCTCTAAAGTGAATATCTCATCCAGCAAATAGATCATTGATTTCTATTGTACAGTGAGAAATGAATGACTATGAGAGAAAATAAAACAAGCATATTATAGTAGATTTTTCCTCTCCAAACGCTCGTGGATGTAGACATTATGCCGAATCATGTAAATCTGTATGCCCACTCTCTTTATTTTTCTTGCATTTGCTTTTTATTCACTGACATGGATGTACACACTGGCACCATACAGCGGCACCAGACCATTGTCGGGGGCTCCAAACCACACCGATCGAGACATGAATCCCCATAGCGGGCCAAGAATGACTCTTTCTTCTTTTTCGACTTGTTGTGCAATTTTTTCGACATACGCAGTTAGTGCCTTCTGTGGGATCGACTAATTTTCTACACCGGAAGTGGGAGAAGAACAACTTTCTGACTTGCAAATTCATTTCAGATTGAGCAGATAAATTTTTTCCTAAATAAGTATTCCCAACTTTCCTACTCTTATTTTTATTAATGATGCCATTACAAAATTCGGGCGAGTAAACTCTTCCTCGCCCATGTAGTTACCGATACCGTGCATTTAAGTGCCTGCACAAGACACTTGTAGCTCAAGTGACCGGGTAACTCATATTCCCGACCAATGGGTTGTGTTTTTTATGCACGGGACATATGCACATAGCACATAAACTTGCGAGAAAATACTATGCACTTAAGTGCATAGTGTCACGCAAAATCCATGCACTTAAATGCACAGTACCCATGCACATGCACACGGCAAAAACATTGTGCACATAAATGCATAGTACCCAGGCACATGCATTGGTGGGCGAGCACTATGCACTTAAGCGCATAGTGCCCGCTGTCCATGCATGTCCCGACTGTGCATGGCATGCACAATAGGGTGCACGTTGCAATGTAAGCGGGAGGGCTACTCGCCACAAGCTCGAAAACCCTCCGGCAACCACCACTTGGGTCGTTAGATGGTTTTGTCTCCGACCGGCTCATCCTCGCCACCGAGGATCGAGCATAGTGCGTCTAATGGGTGCACGACAACGTGTACCCGAGAGGCTCATAACAACTAGCCGTGAGACCGTTGAACTGGCCAACGAACACCACATGGGCCACAAGTAGTTTCTGTCTCCGACCGGCTCATCCCCGCTGCTAGAGACCGAGCACGGTGCGCCTAATGGGTGCACGAAAATGTGCACCCGAAAGGCTCATGGCAGCCAGCCGTGAGCCCGCTGAACCTGTTGGTGGCCACCACGTGGCCCGTCGGCAGTTTCTTTCCCTGTCTAGACATCCCCAGTCAACGGAGGCCGTGCACACCATGGACTGTAAGAATGGTAGGGCCCCATGTTTTGTGGCCCATGGCCAAACCATGCCAGCCTACCCATGTAGTAGCCCTAGCATGCAGCCAAGCTAGCACCAAGGACATGTCTAGGCCATGTCAGCCATATGCTAGCAACCTTGCCAGCAATGTCAGCCATGCCCATGGCCCATGCCATGGGCTAGCCTAGCCCACCCATGGGCTCATGCATGCCATGGGCCAACTTGGCCAATGCCAACTATGTTATTTCTTATTATTTATTTTAATTAATTAATTTATTTTCCAAGAGACCTATTGGAGGTTTTCAAGTTGTAATATTTATAAATAGGACCCTTAGTCTTTGCATTTAGATTTTTGGAACCTTTGGCAAATTCCCTAAGTGGATAGACTTGTTCTTGAGATCATCCTTCGGTTCTTAGCACTTGGGCTACTTGGGTGCAATTCATGAATCTCTAGTAGAGGATCATTACCTTGCAATTCGTGAATAGATGTGATTCAACTTATTTTATTCTTGCAACTTGGTGTAATTCGTGAATTTAAGTTGTTGTTATCTTTGTTATTTTCAAGTTTATCAATAAGGAAGTTTATTTCATCTATGTGCGATTGTGAATCATAGTTGAATTGGCTATCTTTTGTTCACTTTGTTCTTGAGTATTTATCATTTGTTCATCGTGTTCTTTATTTGTTCTTGATGTTCATCCATTCCATTGCTCATTTGATCCATTCCGTACCATATACTTTACCATCATATTGTTTGTCATTCTTTCCATAAGTTTGTCAACCTTCCACAAATTATTTCCTTCATACAACTTGCCCTAGCCGCCACTCACTCATACCATATTAGTGTTCCTCAACTTTAGGAACCCTAATTCCCTCCATATCAATCCATATAGCCCATAACCTTCACCTTCCATATTCGACTACCACAAAGCCTTCATCCATTAAATCCATTGACCTAGCCGAAACCCTAATTGCATTCCATCTTCCCATACAAACACTTACCATATTCGGCCACATTATAAGCCTTCCCTGCATAAAGCCCTAGCTGCCCACCTTAAGTCCCTATAAGGTAACTCATTTCTTTTAGGAGTCTTGACTTCCTCAAATTCAAATCCAAATCCCATTTCAAATCCCTTAATCTAAGGAATTGCAAATCCTCTTCAATTCCTTAAATCGCTCTTCTTAAAATCTCTCTAGTCAACCATTGACTTGCCATCATAGCCAAATCCAAATCCTTTACCTATCCTAAAAGATTCCTACCATCTTAGAATCTTTCCATATCAATTCCCAAACAACCCAACCTTAGCCAACACCTCAAACCCGCCAACCCTAATCTCACCATATCCATTTCGGCAACCCTAGCCATCCAACATCCAAAACCCTAATCCTTCATCCTTAGCCATGGTAACCCTAACCACCAAACCCTAGCCTCACTCTTCCACCTCATTCTCAAACCCTAACATACCCCAACCCTAAGCCAACTCTTCCTAATCTCGAAATCAACCCTTGTCACTTTACAAAACCTTAGCTACACTTCACTATACCAACCCTAATCACCATCTAAGTGGCCCAAACATCAAGGGTACCCTTCAAGCCATCCACATTGTATCAAACACTCATAATCATCCCTTAGATCACCCATTCCATCATCATCATCCTCATTTCATCACTCAAACACTAAACCTTCACCAACTTTGGAACTCTTCATTACCATTATTGTTCAAAGACCAAGCAAGAGGGCAAGGTCACTCGGTCATCATCTTCACCAAGGTAAGCTCGTGATCCTTAGTGTTAGGGACAAGATTGGGATCCCTAACAAGGAGGCCACGGGTACATGATGTCGTACACCTGGCGGGCCCTTTCCCACGACACTACCAAGCCTACCGGCAATTTCTGTCACCAGAAGGATGCTCCATGGACCAAATTCCTTGCCCATTGATCCGGGTGTTGTTCAACCACCTAGTGGCGAGCAACCAGTCCCCCAACTCGAGATCTTTCTTGGCCACCCAATGGCGAGCATGGCCTCTCACTTGGCTAGTGATGGGCATCTGCCCACCTGCTCCTCACCAACTTTCCTCGGCGTGTATCTCGACCACAGTCATGCACGGCCACATAGTGGCGGGCATGCACTCTTATCGGTGATCACATGCACAACCATGTGATCTTCGGCAATGCACGGCCACATGCACCTTGCTCGACGCACCCACTCTGCTTAGCCACCCCACAGGTTGCACGACCACAGACAACATAGATAAAAATGTCTCAACCAACCCATCACGGACTGAGCTACCACTCTTCTTGGCTATGAGCGTTTTAGCTACTAGTTGCCTAACCACCAGTATCTCGGCCACACGAGCAGGTAACAACCCATCGAAGGCAAGCGCAAGCAACAGCTCGGCTAGAGCCCCTCATCTTGGACATTTTCCTCGCCCACATGCATGGCAGGCACGATGCTTGCCACCTTACTTGGCAGACAACTTCTCGACAGCTAACAATCGACGTTTATGAGGGTGCTACACTTGTGCAACGTGCACCTCACATGAGCCATGCACTGTACAAGTAATGGAACACAAGGAACCACCCAGTGTTTGACTCGCCCACAGTACATGACCTAGGAGAAAATGAACAGGAAATTTTCTAAGAGGTGGTTAAGTCCACTTCGCTTCGAAGATACTTAGAGATGGACGACTTCCCAGCAATGAACAAACCCAGTTAAAAAAAAAAAAGAGAATAGATAAATAAAGAAGAAGAGAGGAAGATGAAACAACAACCACTAGCAACAGACAATTTCAGTTAAGCAAAGATCAACTACAACTGCTAAAACATCCCGATTTATCTCTCTCGAGATTTGTGTGAATTTCATTTTTACTAATAGAATTGGTTTCTATGGTGTGGAACACCCGCTAAGCAGGCCTACACGGGTGTCACCCGAACTTCTTAATATGTATCCATCAGAATAAGTTGCTTGGCATCGTGGGCACCTAGATCATCATCATCGCCAAAACACCGCTACCCACAGGCCTCGCCAGCATGCCTATAACCCTCACCATGGACCAACAAAGCGATTCAAGTTTGCAAACCTCACATTTGTGATATGGGTTATTTACGCTTGTTGGGTTGGCTTTCTTAGCATAGACAAACACCTTCACCAACAAAGCCGAGTCCTTTGACTTGCCGCGATGCGAAAGTCTAACACAAGTCCCTTGACTTGCCGACCCTCGCACCAACAAAGCTGAAGTTATTGAATCGCTACAAAGCTTAGGCTGAGCACAAGTCTCTTGACTTGCCTAGACAGCCACTCGGACACTAGTCCCTTGACTTGCCGACCTTCGTGCCACAAGATGAGTCCCTTGAATCACCATGAAGTCAGGCTGGGCACAAGTTCCAGGACTTGCCCAGATGGCCCGCTGGACACAAGTCCCTTGACTTGCCGACCTTCGTGCTACAAGTAAAGTCCCTTGATTAGCCACGAAATTCAGGCCGAACACAAGTATTTGGACTTGTCTAGACGACCAATTGGACACAAATTCCTTCACTTGTCGACATTTGTGTTACAAGCCTAGTCCCTTGATTCGCCACAAAGTTTAGGCCGGACACAAGTCCCTAGACTTGCCTAAATGGCCAATCAGACATAAGTCCATCGACTTGCCGACTTTCATGCCACCAAGTTGAGTCCCTTGACTCTCCCCTTGACAACAACACCAGCACAACATCTTTCCCAACAAACACCGAGTGTTACACTCATGCCACAACAATCGCCTCAGACTTTCACCACACTCCAACAAGACAATTTAGGTTTGCAAATTTCGTACTTGTGATTGGTGATTATTTACGCTAACCAGTTTGACTCTTGCAATACTGTCAAATACCTCCTACTTACCTTCCTGTCAAGGGTCAAAAGGCGGGTCGAGCCTTATGGTAGCCCGACTTGTCTCACAGCAAAGTGCGGGTCCAGTCTTTCAGCTGCCCAACATTACTCTTGAGACGAAATCTCCTTCAGCAAATGTCGAGTGTTACACTCATGCCTCAACTGCCTCTCTCGAGTTATCTTTGAAACGAGTCAACAAACAAGAAAGGCTAAGGACTGTCCGGCTCCCCAGGCGCCCAATAGGCAGTCAGGTCATTCGAATGTCCGGTCTTCGCACTCCTAGCCTCCTGCTTATCTCGTTGAGATGAGCTCCATGCTCGCACCTAACGCAATCGAGCCAACCTCTCGCTTATCTCGCTCAGATGAGCTTCCCGCTTGCACTTAACACAATCAAGCCAACCTCCCGCTTATCTCGCTTACTTATCTTGCCAAGATAAGCTCTGCGCTTGCACCTAACGTGGTCAAGCCTGCCTCCTGCTTATCTTGCCAAGACGAGCTTCATGCTAGCACTTTATGCGGTTGAGCCTATCTCCCGCCAAAGTCGAGCACCATGTTCACGATTTATGTGGTCGAGCTTATCTCCAGCCACATCCGAGCTCTGTATTCATGCTTTACGCGGTTGAGTATATCTCTAGCCATGTCTGAGCTCCACGCTCGCACTTTATGCAATCAAGTATATCTCCTGCATTTCCGACCTTTGCACTTTCATCTTACGCGGTCGAGCCCATTACCGCCACATCCGAGCTCTGCACTCGCACTTTATGCGGTAGAGTATATCTCCCACCATGTTCGAATTCCACGCTCACATCTTACGATGTCGAGTACATCTCCCTCCTTACTTTGCGTTTGGAAATCTTTATCGCTCAGCGCAAGTGAAACGATAACCATGAATAGCTCTCGGGATTTATTTCTCTACAAACTTCGGCGGATTATTTCTATTACATATTTTTGCTTTGAAGATTCTCAAGGTCTTTTTTTTTTTTTTTTTAACAAACATACCTTAAGAATCGCAGGCAACTGAAGGAGATAAAATGTCTCGAACCCAGATAACTAGCCTAGCCCATCAAAGGGTCCCCTATTAGAAGACAAAATAATGAGAGAGGAAGGGGAGACAAAGTGTGGCGACCAAAACTTTCTAAGCTTTTGTGTAACTTTTTTTTTTTAGTCCATGAGAGTTTCGGCCTTGTAGGAAATTAGGATTTTGAAGCCCAATGCAATTAAGGCTCACGCCCAACTTGAGGTGTATGCATGGTTTCGGCCACCCATGAGAAATTCTTTATTAAAGGTTTTTGTTCAATGCGTTAAAAAATTATAAGTTCATGAAAATTAATTGGAATGCATGTTTACTAAGATAAGAGGTTTCGGCCAACCCTATTGATGAAGTATGATCATTAGTATCTTAAGATTGATGTGATACGAATGATGTTTGGTTAGGTTAGAGTTTTATGTATTTCAGCCCTTACATGATGTTGAAATGTATGCTTTTGATTGATATGCATGCCTTCGAGTAAGTATAAAGGAACATGTTCACATGCTCTAATATTTTCAAAATGTAACGCGATATGTATTTCATGAATGAATGTCTGATGGTTATTATGATAAAGCAGTTTGGCATCTCATGGTTATTATGAAACATTTTGGTATTTCATGTGTCTTATGAAAGTTCTAAGGTCCATTGTCATGTCACATGCATTGTGATTGTGAAAACCCTTTTTGAAAGGAAAAAAAGTCTTTTTAAATAGTAAAATTTTTATCACGACCCTAAATGCTAGAATGAGAAAATGTCCTAGTGGAGCTCATTTGTCCTCTTAGGAGTGTTTAAAATGAAGGGATACCTCTAGGTCGATGAAGTACTGTCGACGGATCTCGAATGGTACCTAAAAGAAAAGGATACCAGAGTGGAATAACACCTAAAGCTAGTGGGTGCACCTACGGTGAAGGCAAAATGCGAGCTACCATATATAAAAGTTAAGACGTAGTCACCTTGATCAAAGTGGCCAATGGTTGATGCGATAATTAGCGGGGAACACAAGGTGCATAGGGGAGCCTTGAGGTATCCAATGTTATGTTATATTATGTTATGCTATGTTATAAATTAAGAAACGCCACAAGCTCATAAGTATGAAATGAAGAAAGCATGTTTTTGAAAGTCAAAGTTATGAAATGTCATGTTTTTATACAAAGTCTTTGAAAGGTCAAGATCATATGTATAAGTTCATGTCCATGCATTCATTGTTAAGTTTGCTTCATATGCTTATGATATCTGATGCACGTTATTTGTTTACTTACTGAGATTTCTCGAAATCTCACTATTGTATTTGCCCACTATCATTCCTCACTCAAAATGATAGAAGCTGTGACAGGTTTAACGCAAATGACGAAGCGCAAGAGGACAATACTTCTTCAGAAAAGGATTGTGCCTAAGATGGTTATAGGCTCGTCTGAGCCTTCCATTTTGTACCATCTCGAGTCGATTGATAGAACAATCACTAAGACAATTGAAGACATAGAAAAATTTATAAGGTCCCACAATAGGGATAAGGACCGAACTTTAGAAAAGCGAGTGAGGCCCGAGTTTCACTGAAGATCATGACAATATTATGGGACCACTTTTGGGAAAGGATCGTTTGTTTAAGTTTTTAAATGTTTGGTCCTGTGTTTTGGGAGTTCTTTAGAAATTCATATAAATGCAAAAGTATTAGGATCTTATGTTCTGGTACCATGACTAATATTTCCTTTAAATTGACATAAGTTGACTTTCCGCTGCGATATACTGTATACTGCTAGTTATCAGTAGGTGCATTACATCTTATCTGTCATTTACGAGGGGCAGGTAACCCTGGTGTTGCATATCTCAGCGTTTCAATTTCTGTCAAATCCCAAGCAGAGGTTGGGGGCGCCACACAAAGAGGGGACAAGAGAAAAGAAAGTGTTAGAGGGAAAGAAAGAAGTGACGGAAAAGAAGAGAAAATGGAGAAAGGAAGGAACAAGTTAGGCATGCCAACGAGGGGTGGAATAAAGCTACCATCCCTCACCACTCCCAAGGCCAAGGATAAAAAAAGGGATCAGATTGGATGAGAAGAGATGGCTTCCACTGGACTTCTTATTCTTTAGCTTCTTCAACCTCACGACGAGAACTCAAGCATGATTATCTTTTCTAGCAAATAGATCACTGATTTCTATTGTACAATGAGAAATTAGTTACTACGAGAGACTATAAAACAAGTATATTATAGTGAACTTTTCCTCTCAAAACGTCCATGGACTTAAGCATTACGCCGAACCACGTAAATCTGTATGCTCACTCTCTTTATTTTCCCTACATTTACTTTTTATTCACCGTCATGGATGTACATATTAACATCGTATAGCCGCACCGGACCATTGCCGAGAGCTCTAGACTACACTGATTGAGACCCAAATCTTCATAACAAGTTGAGAATAACTCTTTTTCCCTTTCCAGTCTGTTGTCTGATTTTTTCGACATTAACAGAAATTATAGATATATTTTAACTAAAGATCACAGCACGCAATTCATAAGACCAGAAAAAGTTTTTGAGAGAAATTCCAAGGAATCAGTCATTATGATTGGATGATCAGATACAAAATTCCAACAATCCCGACTTATTTATTAGGTCCAAGAATTCAAGAGAAAATCAGCCGGAGTTTTTATTCACCGACTAAAGAGAGGGGAGAGCACAATCGTATCTAGAGAGCATAACCTCTCAAATGCAGTCAATAAACAAAACCTATTTTTTCCCTTTCATTTTTCGACTTCACAGCAGGGAGTTTTCATGACAAAGGCAGAAATAAAAAGGGAAATAACATATCCATAGACTTGTACACACCACCAGTGGCTGGGGTTTCCTGTTAAAATTGTCACTTTCATAAACAAAACAATCTTTTTCTCAAAATCTAAATCTAGGTACTAAAAAGAAAAGGCATTTAAGCCATCCCCCAATCACTCTTCTCATGTTTCATGTTTCCCTTCCTTGATCCTCCTAACAATGACATTGAAAGAATGCAAGACTTGAACTTGAACTAATACCCTCAGATTCAGTAATTGGCTCACAATGTCTACGCCTGATGGTTCATTCTGACATCAGACCTTAAATCTGGATAGTCACTCCTATATGTTTCGAATTCTCTCTCAGAGACTCAGGCTCTGCATTCCCTGCCTGACTTCTGTGTCTTCGATCCTGAAAATTCCAAGCACACCACGTTTAAAGGGTCAGTAAGCTTACCACTTTATAACAATAACTTTCCACTTGAAAATCTTTGCCCATACATATTTTGAGGGCGAAATTGTGTTTTAATGTTATTGGCATTCATTAAATCTACGCCTTTACAAGGTTGTTGATTTCCCTGATGTGATTCTGTGAATGAAAAAAAGCCAATGTCTCATTTGTTTCTCACATGCATAATTTTTCTATTAATGACACTGCAATAAGACCGGTATATATCTGGTATATATATATATATATCTGGTATCGGATAAAATCATTATGGTCAAACCTCTCTAGGTATAGGATATTCCTCAGATTCAAGCATGCGGACAATTTGACTCATCCGTGGTCTCTTGTCAGCATCCGGATCCACACACCTCAAAGCCGTCAAAAGGGCTCGTTTAAGGGCACTTGTTGACGGCCTAGTCTCAAGGTTTGGATCCACGACCTCTTCAGAGTGCCTGCTTCCAACCATCAATTTGAGCCAGTCAACTAGATTTACCTGCAAGAATCACACAATAGGATCATCTCGAGACAATAGTGACCGGTAAAATGGCATGCATTTTAAGAGGAGGTCAATAGATCAGTTGCAGGAAAGAAGACTGCATGACATAACAAACTAAGATACTATGAACTCCAAAGTAATTTGATATGCATTACCCAATTTATAGAAAGAGCAAGTTATATTTCCACAACTCATGCAATCTTACACAAGGTTAAGAAGGGAAGTTAAATTATATTAAACCCCTTCCGAAACTGCTCAGAAACAGGTAGAGTGAAATAACTATACTTGCATGGAATTTCAAATTGCTTCAGTAGAAAGAGATTTGATTGGATACCTCATTTGGAGGTCGTCCATAATCCACTGGATCCCTTCCGGTAATTGCTTCCAGAAGCACTACGCCAAAACTATAGACATCACTCTTCTCATTTAGGAGGCCAGAATTAGCATATTCTGGAGCAACATATCTGCAATAGGACCAAAATAGGGGGAATAAAGATAATTAAATATCAATCACTCACAGTGATATTTTCCTGTATACATTCCATCAACCTAGGAAATTAAGCAGTTTAAAATGGAACAATAAATTGGTACTATATTAATGTTGCAAGAAACTGTTTATCATAAAGATGGGGAAAATCACTCACCCAAAGGTACCCATAATTCTAGTTGTAATATGACTGGTTCCCGCACACATCAATTTGGCCAGACCAAAGTCAGATAACTTAGAATTGAAGTCATCATCTATCAGTATATTGCTTGATTTTATATCTCGATGGACAACTTTAGGCTCAATAGCCTCGTGTAAATAAGCCAGCCTGCATTATCTAATAAAGGATATGAACTCAAGACGAGGTTAAATAATCAAAATAAGGCATGGTTGACTTACGCCTTTGCAGTACCAAGGAGAATTTTCATCCGTGCCTCCCAAGTGAGATATCCATGTTGACGCATAGCTCCATGGAGCCACTGCTCTAAGTTGCCATTGTTGACATACTCATATACCAACAACCTGGCAAGCAATTAACTAAATACATGTAAACTTAGCTCTCTCTCTCTCTCTCTCTCTCTCTCTCACACACACACACCCCTGAATGCACGCACTCACATCCAAAGATTAACATAAACAGAAATCTTGGATATTCAATTGAAAAAATGCATGCAATATATATATATATATATATATATATATATATGAATTCTGAAATGATTAGAGTTAACTTTGTTTTCTTGTCAACAATATTCTTGTGGCCAGGATTCTTCTTGCGATTTTATTTTTATATGAAGAATATTGATCCACAGATTAGTTACATTAAATGAAACATTGAGAGAAAATATACGATTCATTAATAAAAATTAATTCCTGAACATTTGCTCCAAAACAAGTTGTGAACTTAAAAGATAATTACTCCAGCAAAGAAACAAGGACATAGCGCAAACAGGTATCATACCTTCCAGTTCCTTCAATGCAATACCCCAAAAGACGAACTAAGTTTTTGTGCCGCAGGTGACCTATAGCCTCAACTTCCACTCTAAACTCCTTCTCAGCTTGTCCTCTGTAAGATAATTCATATAAGTAGAAAGAAATTACAAACTATGGAAAGTCTTTTAAGGAAAAAATGTATAAGGGAAAGAAGCTTGCAGACAACTTACAAATTGTTGAAGAGCTTCTTAACAGCTACAGGAGTGCCATTAATCAAATGGCCTCGAAAAACAGTTCCATATCCACCCTCACCAATAATATTTTCCTTTGAAAACCGGTTTGTTGCACGTTCTAGGTCCCTTAGTGTAAACCAGTGACCCCAACCAAGGTGAGAGAACTCAGGCAGACCAGACAGAGGTGAAGGAGCAGCGGGATGCAAAGAAGACCTGTATGCAGGAAGTGTTCCTGAACCTCCCTCTTCTCCCAAGTGAGAACTGATACCTTCTTGCTCTGGATTATTAAAGGAGCCTGATTGGATATTATTATCCCCATTCTTTGAATCGATCATAACCTTCTCCAACTCCCTGTCCTTCAATTTGTCATTAAGAGTAAGGAAAGCATCATGATTGGGAACATAACGGTTAGCAGAAACTTGATCAACCTTAATCACTTTGATTTCATCCGAAACAGTTGGAATTTGGCTAATGGGAAGCATGTCATTAGTCCTTACGGATTTCTTTCTCGAAGTAAGGAAAAATGATAGAACCACGAGGATAATTACAATAAACAACCCCACAGCGATCCCCATTAACACCCACAACTTCAAACCAAAAACAAACGTCTTCATGGACAGTCCAGTATTAAGATCAGTTGCCATTTTTTCTAATATCTACTTACCTGCAATATGAGACAGTAAAACATTTGATTAATGCAATCCTATATATCCAAAATCTCCAATTTTTGCATCTGCCACGAACAGACAATATAATCATATCTCCCTCTCAAATACAAATGTCTATCATTAAAAATGAATAAAACACCATGAAATTGGCAGCATCAATAAATTTTTAACTGCATAGTGGCACAAACCAGGAAAAAGAAAAATTGATTGAAAGAGATAGAGTAGGAGCCAAAACCCATTTTTTGAAAGATAATAGAATAAATCAGAAGATTGATGAGAAGAAGTGGCACAGTACATTATAAAATGTTATTCAATCTCCGAAGAGAGAACCAGAGGCATTAAAGAGCGAAAAAAGTGCAGAGAATTTAATGTTTTTCAGGTCCAAACCCATCCAGACTTCACCAAGGACAAATGACAAAAATAAAAAATAAAAATTGAATAGATTAAGATGTCACTTTCTGAAGTATCGACACATTCAACGAGTCCATCTAATAAATCATATCAAACGGACCAATAACTATAAAACTCGTTCATCCAAAAAAAGAAGAAGGAAAGAACAAAAAAGATGTTAAAGACTTAAACTTCAATCGTCTGGGACCCAAGAAAACCAAAATCTCTGATTTTCTCTAGAACCATTTTTGCTTACCGTACTTCTGCTCTCACCGACAGCATGCCTGGAGTATTAAACAAGTAACTAATCCTTTTTCATTTTCCTCCTAATACAAACAAAGAATATGTTACACGGATAGGTTCCATGTAAAGAAAACATTTTCATTGCTAACCTGTTTGAAGAACCACTCTGAAATCACTTCTTCACAGCCACCTCCTCAGAGAATGAACAAAACTCAAATATTAGATCTCTTTCTAAAACAACCCCTAAACCGACATACGGAGAAAGTCTTATTTCCAGGCGCCCAAATCAACCCCATTGTCCCAAAACTTCAAATATACGGGAATTTTGTTTGGGTTTTATTTCTGGGTTTAGTCAAATGGTCAGATGGGTCGCGTCGCTATATACAAGCTTGAAAATGGAGCTTTCTCAGGCCACACTTGCCTGTTCTGTAACACCCAGAAAAAAAAAAAAAAAAAAATGCCACAGCAAGAGCTTTGACTCGTTTTGAGAACTATGAGGAAGTTGGATAGCCCAAGAGGCACATAAAATTCTGAGAAGAGGAAATGGTGGTAGGGTTACCGATTTAATAAGAGAGAAGGGATGGAGTTATCAGTGGTTGGTGACGAGAAGAGCATGCCTTCAAATTACATACAGTAAAAGAGAAGCATGAGCATTTGAAGCTGCCTTTGCTGTTTCTTCAAATTTCTGTCTTTTCTTTCCCCTTTCTTTTAATATATTTTTCCCTTTTGCCAGTCAAACACCACTTTAGTTTCAGAATATAGAAAAATATTTTCTTTCATGATTACTGAAGACAAGCGACCAGTGTTAATGAAGAAATAACACAAGTGCCATGCTCATTATATACAAGTGCCACATATCTGAAAAGGCCTGGAGACCAAACGAGCAGATCCAAAACCAATGCAGAACCGTATCCATCTTTGAGTTCAATAAATTTTCTTGCATTTAATGGAATTCGGCTATACCGATTAGTAGGTACGAATACGATGGTCAAAGAAACAGACTGGACACCATACCAGGTTATTTTCTTATACCCTTAATACCCATGATAGGAAGGCGTAATGTGGGTGTAATTATGCACTAGATAACAGAGATGGGCCAACTACCATAATACCCACTAGACAGCCTAAAAACCTGCAGAATCTGTTGTGAAAGAAGTTATACATGTTCCGTCTCCTGAACATTATGCCGACAACCACCATAACCCTGCTTAACACCAGAGTGAGTTTAGAAGTGAAGATAATTGGCGATCTCTCAAGTGATTTGATTAACTCGAATCCGATGGCATCGACCAAAAACTTTAGAACATATCCCACTGTTTACACACAAGATATTACTATTCTTGATCTTGTCTTCTTATTTTCTCCTTTTCTCTTTAAATTTTCTTTTATTATTTTTTTAAGACAATTTTAATCTCAAATTTCTCTTGGTACTATCTAATCAACAGCAAAGACATTATATTTTATAGGTCATATAAAACTTATATAACTTCTATATAAATGTTGTCCTCTTGGTCCACAGGATGGTCACCCGCCTTGGTCGGTAGTTATTATGGTCATATTAATTCTGCAGAGATGACATTATTAATTGGCTGGTATTCTTAAACAAATAGATAAAAAAAGGGAAAAAAGAAGTGGTTATTCATCAGTTTATTATTCCCTGATCACCTACCTCTATCCTTCAATGAGTAACCTTCAGAAAATAGTTGAAATTGGATGCATGGAACCTGCACATATTTATAATCGAGAATTGCTACAAATACAAAAAATTACATAAAATAAACTCACTGACTAATGTGATTTCATGGGATCTAAAGTAAAGAATTATACATAGTAAACTCACAAATTGATGTGATTTTACGGAATCCTTTAGATCTACTTTATAATAAAAGTCAATTTACGATATACCACATCAAGCCACATTAATTTGTGAGTTTATTTTTATATAATCTCTTTGTGGCTAAAGTATTTTTTTTTATAATATGCTGAATTCCAATAACCTTAGGAACCATAAACATTAATTAACTATAATAATTAGCTCAACCTTGTTGAATATATAGCCTATATATAGGAAGGAATCTTTGATGTTGGTAGTTACCATAAGTATTATTTTCTGGATAATCTTTCTTGTTGGTTGTTAAGATTTTAGAAAAGGGGAAGCCTCCTGCGAGGAAGAAGCCATTGGTTTCCCATATCTACAGCTTATTGTCTTCTTCTTCTAGATTAAAGCAACAATATGCATGTGGGCCTGCCTGTGTGCGACACTTTGTGTGCTCCTCCCCAACAGTCTGCTGGCCGTTGAATTATTTAAGGTATCAGCTTAGACTTAAAATATTTAAGTGAAACATTATCGTAGCTTACACAATTTCATTGGCATATTAAGGTATTGAATTAAGTTGCATGGACTTAATTGTTTCTTTCAAAACCAATTGATGGAATTCTATCAGGAATTGCATTCTGCACTTAAGTTGGAGTTGATATAGCTGCTTCTTCTTTCTTTCTTTCTTTTTCTTTTCTTTTTTTTTTTGTTAAACCCCGATTCAGTTGGAGTTTCATATCTATATCCGATTCTGATTTTGACTTTGACTTTGATACATGCAAAACTCGATCCGACTCCAACTCTATTAAAAAGAAGTAGAGTCAGATCGGATGTCAGATTTAGGCTACTAAGTTTAGCTATATATGTTTTGGGCTTTTTTACAATGATCTCCATTTTAAACACTAATCCAGCTGGTTTTTTAACCCCAATTTTTGGGGTGATACAATAGACTACTTCATATTTAAAATATTTAAAGCCTAAATAGTTTTTAAGCCCTTCTTTTGAGATCAGACAATGGGCTCTATATAAAACTCACTTTATTACCTCTCCTAGTAGTAATAGGAGAAGTAATGATGTGATAACGAAATCACTTATGGCATATCAAAAGTGATAACAAAAGATTAAAATTAAAACTAAGTTTATGAGAAACAAAGGCTTCTTAATATGAGCCCTAAAGTTGTTACATAATACTATGCCTCTCAATATATATGGACCGAAAGTGATATAAATACTGTGAAAATCATTTATACTTGCTGGCATATTATATGAAAATTAGTTGAGAAGTTTTATCACAGAGATTATTTGACCTATTTAAGTCTCAACTGAAGCATTGTATGCTTAATGTGCTATAAAAGATCTGAGTTTTACTTATAATCATATACAAACTAGCTTATATTCTATAATGATATATGAGTTTATGCATGGAAGATCAAGATCACTCAGATATATAGTTTATATTAAGAACTATATTGCTAAAATTTTATTACAAAGATATATAATAGTAGTAGATGAATATTATTTCATAATTAAAGACTATTGTCAAAAATAGAAATATAAATATTAAGACGCTAAGTTGCAAAAATCTTTGTGCTAAAAAAGAATGTACCCTTAAAAGATTTTTAGAAGCATATATATATATATAAATATATATATATATAAGATTTTATTATACATCAACTATTATTTATTCATACATCTCATAATTTATTTGTCTTGTCTCAGTGAATCTTGGATCAATGGTCCTTAAGTGTGTATGGCCACAACCCTATATGGCCTACCAACAGGCATGCCTAGCTAGCTCTTAGAGTCAGCTAGCTTTGAAAATTATATATATTGGGTTAAAAATAATTAAGAATGGTCTTGAGTTTTGACATCCTGATCAGTTCATGAATTCTCATTCAATTTTCTTATTAATTGCAACAATTTTTGGATCTAATTTCATTATCAAAATAGTCTCTTCATCTTCCATACAAAAACCCTAATGAGTGCCACATCACGGGTATTAGAAACCACATTAAACGACTTATGTGTCGTTTGGATATTGAGTTGAAAATAATATAATTTGAGATGAAAGTTGAAAGTTGAATAAAATATTGTTAGAATATTAGTTTTTAATATTACTATTACTTTGAGATTTGAAAAAGTTGAATTGTTTATTATATTTTATATAAAAATTTGATAAAGTTGTAATGATTAGATGAGATAAGACACTTTTTATATCCAAATCGAGCCTTAAACTTCCTTTTTTACATTACCTCTAATATAGAAAATACAAAACGAGGAAAAGAAAAGTATAATAATAATAATAATAATAATAATAATAATAATAATAGTAAAAGAAAATCATCCCTAACCTTCTCATGCAAAGAGAGGTGGTGGAGTGTCTATAAAGGGAGCTAGGAGAACGTGAAGTTAACCTGGCATGCACACTTCCTCTGATAGGCGGGTTAATTAGAACATGGGGATGATAATTCAGCCTCTTATTATTTTCTCCCATCTAAGGAAATGAGGCTTTCTTTTCTCTTTTGAAATATTTAAGGAAATTAATTAATGGGGTTCTTGAACATCGATCTGCAGGCATAATTAAAAAAAGCGGCTTATGCTTCCTCAACTACTGCCATGTTTGATGCAGTCTGCAGTCATATTTGACCAGCCAAAGTATAAACTTCGGCCATCGGACTGTCGTACATAACCATTATATGCATGCATGCATGGAGGGCAAACCCCTAATATATATCTATCAGCTTTATGTAAAAGTTATATATGTACATATCTTTCATTAACTTTAATTTGCATTCCCAAAAGGAGTGAACACTTTTCAATGAATTTGGACATCCAAAGATCTCATGCGTATCAGTGTGTATGTTTGACCCTTTTGCATGCATGTTAATTAAGCAATGCACTCTGTAGGGTACAATATATATGTGTTGTACGGAAGGATATTTTGCTAGCTTTTTTTTCCCTTTTTTTCTCTCTCTGGGCAAGCAAATTTTATTAAAAAAAAAAAAAAAAAGATGATACATGAGGAGGGGTAGAGTTTTTCAACAAACACCCTAGTACAATAACCATAGTGTAAAAGTGATGAACAAAAAGAAAATTAAAACATATTTTGGGACCAATTTATTGATCCCACCCATGTCCTAAAAAGAGGGTGACATCTTAAAATATGATTTTTAAGTAAGCCATTGTTGGAGGTGGGGTAAGCTGTGGGTGCATTGCAGTTTATTGTCTTGAGATATTTTTTAGAGAGATCCTTAGTCCATTTTTTTAAACTCATCAATTAATGAAAACGATAACATAGTAACCCTATTTCGAGACCAGCATTGGATGGATTGATCTACAGCCTGCGCCTTTGTGGTGGAGCGTGAGTGCCACATGCATAAGCAAGTCACGCGTTCGGGTCACACGCCGATATTTTCATCTCGGTTCCGCGTTGTTCCAGTAGATCGGTGGCTGTAGAGTTGCGTGGTGAGGCTCGTGTTGACAGATGGTTGCCGGAGAACGATAGATCTAACCAAAACTGGACCCGTGGAGGGGAGGAGGAAAAAAAAAACTACTATAAAAGCATATATACTAAACGGTTTCAGAAAGGAAACAGAGAGGAGGATGATGAGAGACATAACTCCACCCTCCTCTCAGGCGAAAACACTCGGAAGGATTGAGTTTTCTAGAGAGAAAGGAGACTTTCTAATATGAACCCGTGGGAACGGAATCCTTTGAACCCACAATCAATTTGAAAACTTACCTAAGAAAGCTAAAAATCAAGTCAATGGATGGAGAATCTAAACCCGTTGAGAACTCACTTCAAGAACCTAAATTATATTAAAATCTAGACCCGTTAAATAACCCGTCTCAAGAACCCAGCTTGCAAGGAGGAACGCCATAAATGTTATGATTTATCTTTGATAAGTTCAAAAGTTCAATCAAGAACAAGAGAAGTAAACTCAACTCACAATAAAAATTCAATATTATCTAAAAAGTTTGTGTTGGATGGGTACAAGGTATTTAAATACCTAAACCCCAATTGAACCTAGGCCAAAACAAGACACCTTTTATCCAAAATGCCCCTGGATGAATAGTGTTGCGGCTACAGTAACACGGCTACAGTAACTCTTGAAACCCTAGTTCAACAAAATAAAACATATGTGGGCCAAGCATCTTCAAGCCCAATTATTCTAGACTAATTCTTATAACTAATAAAATAAATCATTTAAATGAAATAAACAAATCCAAAGCTTTCAATCACATAGACATAATAATAAGCCCTAATTTATGTTGCATTCTTCCATAGCTTGTATCACGTGGATGATTACTGAGTCTTCTTCTCTCAAGCCCATCTTGAATATTTGGCTCTTGCTAAACTCGTCTCAAGTGGATTGCATCAATCCTTACATTGCTTCCTTGCACTTCCTAGCTTTTGATCTTATGATTGCCTGATCTGAAACTTGCAAAGGATCTTTAAGACTTTGAAACTTGCAAATAATCTTTAAGACGTGGTCCACCTTGGTGTCCATCATTCCCCCTTTCCTCAAAAGTATTCAACCTTGAATCTCCACCTGCGTCAAAGAGAAAAAGATCAGAAACATTAAAAGTAGCAAAAATATGATACTTACCTGGAAGATCCACTTGATATGAATTTTCATTAGTCCATCCAAGTTACTCCTGTCATCAACAAGCAAAAGTATCAAAGCTAAAGGAGTAAGTGGATTAAAACCATAAACAACTTCAAAAGAAGATAAGAAATAGTAGTATGTATGGTCATATTATATGCAAACTCTAATAAGAGCAAATGATACTCCCGCAAACGTTCATGCAACAAGTCAATGAATGACAAATGATACTCATACAAACGTTTATGAAACACATTTAAAGTTTTCCTTGCACCAAAATAACCATTCCAATTATATACAAACTCAATGAATGGTAAGCAATAGTGCCACCCATGGTCATGCAACACGTTTAAGATCATTTTTACACCATAAAGACCCAACAAACCACATCCTTGTACTAGCATCTCACGCATAAGACTAGTAGGCTCACAAAGTTTATTCTCTCTAAATAAATACTAATCTAGTCTATAGCACTTACCAAACGATGACTTCTCATACGCTCCATACACACTAGTAAAGGCATCATCATTAGTATGCAATTCTTTATCATATTCAAATCTCAATAACTTTGCATCTAAAAGGAAGACAAGGACATACCTTCTTGCAAAAGTATCAACAACAAGATTTTTCTTACCTTGTCTGTATTTGATTACAAGAGGAAAGGTATCAATGAATTCCTCACATTTGGCATGCATTCTATTCAATTATTTTGTCCCTTCAAGTACTTTAAGGACTCATGTTCGTCAAAGAAAGTCGGATAGGAATTGTCGCACTCGGCACAAAATCAATGTAATGTTCTATCTCTCTAATAGGTGGCAATCCAATAAACACACCATTAGGAATCATGACCATATATCCCTGCAACAAAGAGACAACAACACTAAACAATGGTTTGTCAAGTTCGTTAGTAGTAAAATTTGTCTTACCATAAAAATTCACTTTTCTCTTTATTTTTCTCTCATTTTCTTCACCCTCTCTTTTCTTTTCACTCTATTTTTTTCTTTTCACCCCTTTTTTTTTTCTTTCACTCTCTTTTTTATTTTCACTCTCTTTTTTTCTTTCATTCTCTTTTCCATCATCTTTTTTTAAACTCTCGGCCTCACAAGTATTTTTCAACTCATTCATTCTTTTCAATTTCACTTTATCTTCATATACTTGTCTTCGAGTCAGTGGTACAAGAGTAATGGTCTTATTGTCTTTTACTAAAGTATACCTATTCTTGAACCCGTTATGAATCACTTTTCTATCATACTGCCACGACCTTACCAACAAAATATGGTCAGCCTGCATAGGCACTACATCATAAAGCACTTCATCCATATATTTTCTAATTGAAAAAGAAACTAACACTTGCCTATTTATCCTAACCTCCCCACAATCATTCAACTATTGCAGCTTGTATGGTCTAGAGTGTTTCAAGGTAGAAAAATTCAATTTCTCAATTAAAATAGTGCTAGCAACATTAGTACAACTCCTCAATCAATTATCATACTACATACCTTGTTGTTGATGTGGTATCTAGTATAGAAAATGTTCTCTCTCTGCTGCTCCGTATCATCCACCTTGATTTGTGTATTGAAAGCACGTCTGGCAACAAGAGATTCACCTATCACGGGGTACTCCACTCCATCATCATCACTAGTATCAATCAACTCGGGTATCTCCTCACTATCACCCTCACTCTCAGTCATCACCTCTCCATTGTCTCGCATAATTATCACCCGCATATTTGGACATTGAGATAGGATGTGCCCTGAACCCAAACACTTAAAATATTTAATATCTCTATTTTGTGAAAGTTGAGATTCTACCTTGGGTTTGTTGCTAGTTCTCTCATCTTTCCCCTTAGGTGGTTCGGTCTTCTCCTTTGTTACAGTTTAATCATTTTTGTCTCACTTTGGTTTCCAATGAATGCTAGAAACCGAAGTATACCTTATTGTACCCTTTCTCTTTAACTGCCTCTCCACCTTCATAGCCATGTGCACCATGTCCTTTACCTCCACATAATGTTGCAACTCAATTATATTGGCTATCTCTCTATTCAACCCACTAAAAAATCTAGTCATCGTGGCCTCCCAATCCTCCACTACATTAGTTCGAATCATAGTAACATTCATCTCCTTATGATAATCCTCTACACTCCTAGACCCCTGTGTAAGATTTTGTAGTTTTTGGTAGAGGTCTCTATAGTAGTGGTTAGGTACAAATCTCCGCCTCATGATAGCTTTCAACTCTCTTCATGTTTCTACAGGCCTCTCAAGATTTCTCCTCTTATTGGTCACTAATTGATCCCACAAAATAATCGCATAATCAGTTAACTCAATTATCGCAAACTTCACATTCTTCTCCTCAGAGTAATTATAACAATCAAACACAAACTCTATTCTTTTCTCCCACTCTAAATAAACTTCAGGGTCAGTTCTACTTTGGAATGATGGTATTTTCATTTTGATGCTCCCAAGGTTCTTATCTACTCCATCTCGACCCCTAGGTTTCCCATAAGTTCTATTTCACACCTAACTCCTCTATGTCTACCCAATCCAACTGCAGATGTTAGGTCTTCCTCATCCTCACCATACTTTCCATTCTCATACCCATTCTCAAACCCATTCCCAAACCCATTCTCATACCTATTCTCAATATTAGGCTCACGTCGCCTCCTATCCCTCCTGCCTAGCAGATTTCTAATCACTGTTTCTTGATGATCCATCACATCCCTTACTTCACCCAACACCAAGTTCAACCGCTCAAACTGTTGTTGCATGGTTTGTAGCACAAATGATGAGTTATTTGACATCCCCTTTGATGACGAATCACTCATACGAGATATCGTAATATCCTGCACAAAACGAATGCTAGTGGTAAAAACTTCACGCACTCCATTATGTGTTTACACTCAAATAATGACACTCCACTTGTGTTTCACTCTTAATTAGTTTTTTCTGATAATAGTCTCACACTCTCTTGCCTTTTACCTCAAGAGTTTCCCGCTCAAGTTCTTTAAGAACTAGTTAAACTAAATTAAGACAATACAACATTGTTTTATTCTAACCAGTAATATAGATCCAAGAAAAAAGAAATGAATAAAATAACATGAGACTCAATGAATTTATACGAGAGAAAGAGTAATTATAAAACAAGATACTAACTAGAAAGATGTATTCAGCCCATTTGATGACAAAGCTCAATCAACAAATATCTTTCTTTCTCTTTGTTGTAACTATGTAGTAACATTTGAATATGCTACATTTTCTTTCCTTATTATTCTTTTTTTTTTAATTTTCTTTTCTTTTCTTTTCTCTAATTCAAACACAAACAATAATATTCAATTGTGAAAATCAATCAATTGAATTCAAACACAAGAATTGACAATGAAGTAGAAGAAAATAAATAGAACGGCACTCCAAGCAATTGACAAACTTACTAAAATTTTAAAACTCTAAGTGATGCAAATTTTAGCCAAACCAAAAACCCTAAGAATTTCGGCAACCTACTTTTTGTTTTTGTTTTTTGTTTTTGTTGCGACCCTAGAACAATGAAGCCCTAGAATCAAAATTAAAGATGCACGAATTAAAAGATAGAATCAGACTTAATTGTAAACTTTGCTTTAAATACCAAATGATATGAATCTGTATGAATGGAATCTCTTGAACCCACAATCAATTTGAAAACTCACCTAAGAAAGCAAAAAATCAAGTCAATGGATAGAGAATCTAGACCCATTAAGAACTCGTTTCAAGAATCTATATTATATTAAAATCTATACCGTTGAATAACCTGTCTCAAGAACCCAGCTTACAAGGAGGAACGCCATAAAAGTTGTGATTTACTTTTGATAAGTTCAAAAGTTCAATCAAGAACAAGAGAAGTAAACTCAACTCACAATGAAAATTCAATATTGTCTACAAAGCTTGTGTTGGATGGCTACAAGGTATTTAAATACCTAAACCCCAATTGACCCTAGGCCAAACAAGACCCCTTTTACCCAAAATGCCACTGGATGAATAGTATAGCGACTACAATAACACGGCTACAGTAACTCTTGAAACCCTAGTTCAACAAAATAAAACATATGTGGGCCAAGCATCTTCAAGGCCGATTATTCTAAACTAATTCCTATAACTAATAAAATAAATCATTTAAATGAAATAAACAAATTCAAGGCCTTCAATCACATAGATATAATAACAGGTCCTAATTTATGTTGCACTCTGTAACGCCCTGACCCCGAGGTTACGGAGAATTAACTCACATAACCTGAATATCAATTCCAACAATACCAATAGATTTCCAACACCAAGAATATATCCTTCCAAAAACTTCAAAACAACGTAAACACTTCAATTTAATAAACCATACATACTCACATATCAAATCCTCAGTATCACAATCCAAATAAAATATCAAATTTTTCTTCATGACTCAAATAACAACTAGAATAAAATAAAATTGACTTAAGTCCCATAAATTGTCTAAGTCCATTGAAATCAACAATAACCAAATAATATCCAACAGCTGTACTAATATTGCGACATACCCAACTATTCACAGCTAATCTTGCCCACAGACTCTAATATTGCTCCCCAGCTGAACCATCAATGTCATCTGAAAATATTATGAAGAGTAAGGGGTGAGTTATCAACAACTCAGCAAGTAGAGAGCATATACTAACATGTAAACATGAGCATTTATAACGTTCGGTGTGCAAACAAAATATTTTTAATAACGTTGATATGCAGAACAAAACATTTTCTTTCAGAATGTAAAAACAATATATTTTACTTTCGAAATGCATAATCCAAAACTTGGTGCAAAACATCAGAGCGAAATTTCCAAAAAAATAATCTTATTCCCAAAAAAAAAAAAAAAATCCATTAGTATATCCAAACTGAAACGTTATATTTATATCATCTCATAGCATCACATCGAGACTAATACCATATTTAACCCCCGTGGTAGGGTTATAAACTACCATTATACCCGTAGCTAGGTCATATACCATGATTCACTCCCGCAGTAGGGTTATAAACCATCATTATACCCGTGGCTGGGCAGTATTCCATGTTTCACCCTCGTGGTAGAGTTATAAACCACCATTATACCCGTGGCTGAGCCGTATTCGATGTTTTACCCCCGTGCTAGGGTTATAAACCACCATTATACCCGTGGCTGGGCCTTAACAGAAACAGAACGGAACATCATCAGAAATCAAATCACATTCATATACAGAATCAAAACCTCATGCCAAGATTTTCAGATGACACATCATATCAAAACAAAGTACTGAATAGCTTCAGATCATTTTACATGTTTGAAATACACAGAATTAAAATATTTTCATTTATACATAATAAAACTTTTAGATTTTTCATATTCGCTCTTTTGCATAATTTAGAAACAAAATGTACAAAAATGGCTCATGTCTACACCAGTCATGACAGAAAATACTTTATCTGATATAGAATTTATGTATATGCAGAATAAACATCTAAGGTCATTTTTGATTTCCTTCAAAAAAATAAAAAATAAATAAACTTGCTTATTTTCAAAGTCAACCTTATTTAATTTATTTTGTGCAAACCTAGTATATGAACCCCGCTTACCTGACTTCCGTGTACAAAATATGCCTTGGATCTGTCCACTAACCGTATCACAGCCTAAAACAATAAATGTATGCCACATGATTAATAATCCAAACAGGGCTAAGCTCAATTTATAAAACTTAAATCAGCCCCCTTTATTCTAAAATTCTCCACGGTAAATCCCGACAGCCCACTTGAAACTGTCTATATTTTCACTCAGCACCACCAAGTAATTTCCACTCAACAGCCACTTAACCCAACCAGACTAGCCTAAAAAAAAAATAACCCAAAAATTTACACTAAAAAATCCCAATTACTAGCCCAAAACAGTCTTGCAAAGCCATCCAAAACAATCATACTCCTCAACTTCAAGACTTCCATCATAATCAACCACAATCCAACAAATAAAAATACCAAAACAACATAAATTTACATAGGTAACAAATTGCCAAAGGTTTACTGCAGTAGTGCAAATTCTAATCAACGCCACAATCATATCGGTAACACTACTACATTTCACAATCCAACCATAATATTCAAAAACTACCAAAAGCTTCAGGACAAGCTTACCTTAAAGAGTCACAAAACTTCGAACCACTTCGAATGGGTGCAACCCACAGTGAATTAAGCCCAAAAATTCACTGGAATCTCTAGTGGAAATAGACAGTGGTCTGCGCAAGGAAGGACGAAGGGTTTGAGTGTGTGCACGGCAACTAAAATAGAGTGGGTGTGTGTGTGTGAAACAAAATTAAAGCAACACAAAATAAAAGAGAGGGTCTGCGTGTGTGCAAAAGCATGGGGCTCAAAGTGAAAATTAAATGTGAAACCAGTGAATGGGAGGATGGTTACCAAAAAGAAAACTCCAAGGAGAAATCGACGACAGCACTAAGGTTTCGAGACCCACGAAGATGCGTCGTGGAAGCCAGCCAACGATGCCCGATTTTGATGACTCACGGAGAAAACTAGCGCCAGCCAAGGTTGAATTCAAAAATCTGTGCAAAGAGGGAGTTTGAGTATTTCAAATGTGGTAGAGGAAATTTTCGCATGAGAAACTGAAAAGAACCGCCGAACGAGGGACGAAATACACGGGATGGAATGGTTTACGGAAATTGCAGCACACATGTGAACCCACGAAGAATAAAAACAGTACAGAAGAAAAGGGGAATTAAACACTCACCAAACGACGTCGTTCGCGCCTCCTTCCAAGTGATCATCAGTTGTGGGCCAGGCTTCGTGAAATCGGGCTGGGCTTCAACTGGAAATGGGCTTAGAGCCCGAGTGTTACACACTCTTCCATAGCATCTATCACGTGAATGATTATTGGGTCTCCTTCTCTCAAGCCCATTTTGAATATTCAACTCTTGCTAAACTCATCCGAAGTGGATTGCACCAATCCTTTCATTGCTTCATCGCACTTCCTAGTTCTTGATCTTGTGATTACCCCATCTGAAACTTGCAAATGATATTTAAAACTTTGAAACTTGCAAATGATCTTTAAGACTTGGTCCACCTTGGTGTCCATTACTTTCTCTTACTAAAAAACACTCGGAAGCTTAACAATTTGCTAGCTAGCTAGTTTACAGAAATTGGAGTACATATATAGTACATGAATTGTTTAATTTCTTGAAACCCTCTAAAACGACTTCTCATGCAGTATAATTCGTATTTTCTCTTATATATGATCTAGAGAATATGAATAATTATAAACTTATGGCAATATAATTAGTTAGATATTTGTCTATATTTTATATCTTTTTTGTTTTCTTTACTTATAATTTATGGCTTTTATTGTTAAAGGAGTACTGCTAATTTAAGCTTCCATGCATGATCCTGCAGAACAGATATATATCTAACTTGTAAGCTGCTGGGTCTTCTAGCTTTTTCTTTGTTTCCAGGCTCCTAGCTCTATGCTTCATGCATGCATGTAGCTGATCATGGAAATCTATGTGAACACGGAGCTACTCCATCCCCCTGCCAGCCATCTCATGGTCATGGTTGTGAATAGATCGACCCTTGTCGAGAAGGAATATTCTGTATATTATCAAAGATATTATATATCTCTTGTCATGACTCAAATTACATGGAGAATTAAGTTTTTAACTCTTTCGAACCGATGATCCCTAGCTAGCTAGCTGCTGATAGAAAGCATATATGCAGGTTATGATCAAACAAAGGTTTCGCAACCTTATCTGCGTGCCTGAGACTTTCAACGGCCCTACTGCATATGGCATTGATCATCATAATTCTTTGAGCAATTAATATTATAATTTATATGATGCTAATGCATGAGCTGCAACACATGAGTTGATATTTATAAGCCTCTTCGATCATTCCTGAAAGTTCAACATCATGGTGGTCCAAACTTGAATTATAAATCCCGATCACTCTAAGCTGACACAGACTCTGGCTGTAATATCCTGCGTAATGACACAAGGTTTGCATTCATTGTGCAGAGGAGACAGCTCCACCCTTAGTCATGTTCGATCAGTCTTTCATATAAAGCCAGGCACATTAAATCCATACCATTAGACTGCAAAAAATGCTGACTGATGAGTTCATGTGTTTAGACGAAATGGATTGCTATATATTATGAATGATGATGGTATTTTTCATTTCAAGTGCTGGAGTCTTATTTATAAATTAAGTGAAAAATTCGACTATATATGAGTAAATGAGGTGGAAAGATAAGAGAGACACAATAACCAGCAGCTTTGAGATTTCCATGATTTTGCAATATCAGTGATGTCATACTGAATTATGAACAGAAATTCTGTAGTTGATGAGGAATCAGATTCTGTAGCATATCTGACATTTTAGATTATTATTATTAGTTCAGATGTCAATTTATTATATACGGCTCGGCAAAGCAAAGGATGTGCACAATTTTCCCCCATAAACTTGAGAACTTTATCATCTAATCTGTAGATAATATGTTCATCACATACAAACAAGGCACGAGCTTGTCTGATCTAGCTGTTCAGCGTAGGTACAACTTCTTCAATGTTTTGAAAATGATGTGTAAGCCTCTTAGGGTTTTTCCTTTCCCTTTCTTTTTTTAGAGCTAAAGAAGGTTTGAACCAAACTTTTGGCATGTAAAAGCCAACCATCAAAAAGCCTAAAGACAGTTTTTTTATGTAGCCATTATGATCTAGTTTGTGGAGGGAAATCTCTCTCTCTCTCTCTCTCTCTCTCTCTCTCTTTCTCTCTCCTTTCATTTTTCTTTTTCGTGGATTGCATTTGATATATATGTTGGCGTGAGCTGTAAATTAGAATCAATCTGTGAAGTATTTTAGGATAGAATTAAAATAGAATTCTTTCCTTTCTAAGCTACCTGAAACTAAAGCCATAAAATCTGGGTAGTGATACTAGTTTGTATTGCATATATATTTTGTATACAATAGAGAAGTAATATACTGGAAATACAAGAATTCTTTTTGACATGGTATTAGTCACAGGTCCGATCCTGAGGCTTGTGCCCCTCTCGTAAACCCACCCACCCACCACTCTCTTCTTTGCTTCCGGCCATAATGTCAGAATCTGATTCTGACCCGCAGTCTGGTTCCGACCAGACGAACACACTATTCACTGAATTTAGTACCAAAATGACTAAAGCACTAACCAACGTGCAGACCCCTACCCTTACAGCTGAACCTTCCGCTACTCCCATTGGCATCAAGTTGGACGGCACCAACTATGCACTTTGGTCCTAAGTCGTCGAGATGTACATCTCCGACAAGGATAAATTGGGATATATCAATGGTGATATTCCCACACCTCTCCAAACTGATCCGTCCTTTCAAAAGTGGCGCACCGACAATGCCATTGTCAAAGGCTGGCTTATCAATTCTATGGATTCTTCCTTGATTGGAAATTTTATTAGGTTTCCCACTGCCAAATTGGTTTGGGATTCCATTGCAACTACCTATTTTGATGGCAGTGACACGTCCCAAGTTTATGATCTCCGACGTCGTGTAGCACAACTGAAGCAAGCAGGAGGACCTCTTGAAAAATATTACAATGATCTCCAAGGGCTGTGGTGCGAGATAGATTTCCGGCATCCAAACCCCATGGAATGTGTTGTGGACATACACCACCATAATAACCTTATTCAAGAAGACCGCGTGTACGTGTTCCTAGATGGGCTTGATGATCGTCTAGATAATATTCGAGGTGATGTGCTTCAGATGAGACCGTTCCCTACACTTGAACAAGCCTACGCGCATGTTCTTCGAGAAGCCCTTCGCCAAGCCGTGATGGTGACTGGAAGCACAGAACCCATTCATGGTGCAGTTTTAGCTGCTAAGGGTCTGAAATTGAACTCTTCTGCTCCACAAGGTGGTGGGCGGTCCAGTAACCATACTCGATCTCGCCAACTATCCGAGGGGGCAAAGTGCACTCACTGTGGAAATGCCAAACATACACGTGAAAACTGCTTCAAGCTAAATGGATACCCTGACTGGTGGGAGGAGTTTCAGAAAAAAAAAAAAAAAAAAAAAAACGGTCTGCTGCTGCGGATTCCGACGCCTTCAAAGGCAAGGCGGCTGTGGTGACTGCCGAACCACAGCTCTCTCTTGCCTTACCGAGTCCAACACCCCAGGATTTTTCGGCTAATGCTGACCCAGGTAATCTAGGTCATACACTCTGTATCTCTCCCGCATAGATAGCGAGTCATGGCTTCTTGACTCCGGCGCCACTGATCACATGACCTTCACGCCTCAAGATTTTTCCTCTACATCTCCACCTCGACGTACTAGCATTGCAAATGCCAATGGGATGGTGTCCCCTGTTACGGGAGCAGGCACCATGACACTATCTCCATCACTGCAACTCTCTCATACCCTGCTTGTTCCCTCTCTATCGCATAAATGGCTTTCTGTTAGTCAAGTTACTGCTGAGTTGAATTGTGTTGTCTTAATGTATCCGAACTTTTGTTTTCTCCAGGATATTCTCACCAAGGAGATCATTGGACGTGGTACTAAGAGGGGGGGACTTTACTACATGGACGATTTTAGTATGGGTCAGGCACATCATGTACATCGATCTGGTGGTATTTAAGAACGACAACTTTGGCTTTGGCATCGTCGATTGGGGCATCCCTCATTCAGCTATATGAAACATTTATTTCCTACATTATGTTCTAAATTACCGAATGTTGACTTCAAATGTGAGACATGTATTTTGGCCAAAAGCCATCGTGCTACTTACTTAGTGAGTTCCAATAAAAGTGACATTCCTTTTTCCTTGATCCATTCGGATGTTTAGGGCCCGTCTCCTGTGGCTACCTTGTCTGGAATTCGTTGGTTTGTCCTCTTTGTGGATGATTGCACTCGCATGACATGGCTCTATTTACTCAAAACATAAAGCTGAAGTTTTTAGTGCATTCCAATCTTTTACCATGATGGTCCAGACACAATATTCTGCCAAAATTAAAGTGTTGCGATCCGATAATGGTGGTGAATACGTTAATCATCGTTTTCGGGAATATTTTCATCTACATGGAATTCTTCATGAAACCTCGTGTCCCCAAACAACCCAACAAAATGGGGTTGCCGAAAGAAAGAACAGGCATGTTCTTGAGACTACTCGTGCCTTATTATTAGGTGCTCATGTACCTAATTCTCATTGGACAAATGTTGTAGCCACTGCAGTCCATCTCCTCAACCGTATGCCTTCTAAAGTATTGAAGTTCCAGACTCCACTTCAGACTCTTTCCACCTATAACTCCTTACCTTCTGTTTTGAAGCTTCCTCCTCGCGTGTTTGGCTGTGTGGCATATGTTCACCTCCACAAAAACCAACGGACCAAGTTCGACCCTGTGCTCTTAAGTGTGTTTTTCTGGGTTACGGACTTCACCAAAAAGGCTACCGCTGCTATGACCCTAACACCAAACGGACCCATGTTACTATGGACGTTACCTTTGTGGAGTCAGACATGTTTTATTCACCCAATTCTATGCTTCAGGGGGAGACACAAACTGAAGCAAACAATTGGTTGATATTGGAATGACCAAATTCCATTGAAGTTAATTCCAATGATGTTAATGAGGAAATGGCTTCTGAGGAAGACACGACACACACAGGAGCGGACAATGGACCTGAGATAGAGATAGAGACGTCCTCCATTGAAGTTAATTCCAATGATGTTAATGAGGAAATGGCTTATGAGGAAGACACGCCACACGCAGGAGTGGACAATGGACCCGAGATAGAGACAGAGACGTCCTCCCCCTTACACGTACATGTCCCATCTCCTGAGAATACTCTTGAGGTAAACACTTCTTCTCCTCTAAATACAAATGACAACAATGTTCATGCTGGTTATATCTTACCTTTCAGGCATAACCGTGGCAAGCCACCAAACAGATATTCTCCCGATATTGAAGCACGGAGCTTAAAGTATCCAATTGCAAATTTTGTGTCCACAAAGCATCTATCGGAACCACTCAAGAAGTTTGTACATGAAGTCTCTATTGAAAAAATTCCCAGGGATGTTCAGGAAGCTCTAACTAATCTGCAGTGGACTAAAGCAATAGAAGAAGAAATGAAGGCTTTATTCAATAACAACACGTAGAGTTTGGTTCCACTACCTATAGGAAAAAGAACCGTGGGTTGCAAATGAGTGTTCTCTACCAAGCACCAAATAGATGGATCCATTGAACGGTATAAAACGATATTGGTGGCAAAGGGATACACACAAACATATGGTGTAGATTATGGGGAGACATTCTCGCCAGTAGCCAAGCTCAATACCGTTAGAGTTCTGTTGTCACTTGCTGCCAACCTAGACTGGCCCCTACATCAGTTTGACGTAAAGAATGCATTCCTCCACGGTGATCTTGAAGAGGAGGTCTACATGGATATCCCACCAGGCTACATAGCCTCCACTAATGTAGTTTGTAAGTTGCAATGTGCACTATATGGCTTGAAACAATCTCCCAGAGCTTGGTTTGGGAGATTTAGCTTGGTAATGAAAAATTATGGTTTTCAACAAAGCAACTGAGATCACACCCTATTTCTAAAGCACCAGAAGGGCAAAGTAACGGCTCTAATTGTTTACGTTGATGATGTGATAATCATAGGAAATGACACAGAGGAGATAACTCTACTTCAAAAACAGCTTGCAACTGAATTTGAAATGAAGAACTTGGGGGGACTAAAATACTTTATGGGAATAGAAGTGGCAAGATCGAAACAAGGCATTTTTCTCTCCCCACAAAAATATATACTCGATTTGCTATCAGAAGTTGGACTTTTGGAGTGTAAGCCTGCTGACACCCCAATAGTGCAAAATCACAGACTTAGTATTTATACTGACCAAGTACTCATGGATAAAGGGAGATATCAATGATTGGTTGGTAAGTTAATTTACCTCTCTCACACTCGCCCTGACATTGCCTATGCCGTAAGTGTTGTAAGTCAGTTTATGCATTGCCCGAGTGAGGATCACATGGCTGCCGTGACTAGAATACTGAGATATCTGAAATCATCTCCTGGGAAAGGACTGATGTTCTCAAAGAATGATCACTTGAGAGTTGATGGCTACACTGACGCTGATTAGGCAGGGAATCTCTTGGATAGAAAGTCAATGTCAGGTTATTTCATGTTTGTGGGAGGCAACTTGGTCACATGGAGAAGCAAGAAACAGAAGGTTGTGGCACTATCAAGCGCAGAAGCTGAGTTCCATGGTATGGCTAAGGCATTATGCGAACTCCTCTAGCTGAGAAGATTGTTGACAGAGATAGGCTTCCCTCCTACAACCGAGATGAATTTGTTTTGCGACAACAAGACAGCTATTAATATCTCGCATAATCTAGTTCAACATGACCGCACAAAGCATGTGGAAGTGGATCGGCATTTTATCAAGCAAAATCTCGGAGCCAAGATAATCAAATTTTCATTTGTGAAGTCAGAGGATCAATTAGCAGATATACTCACAAAGGCAATATCAAGCAAGGATTTTTACAACTCACTTGTCAAGTTGTGCATTCAAGACCTGTATGTACCAACTTGAGGGGGAGTGTTGGCGTGAGCTGTAAATTAGAATCAATCTGTGAAGTATTTTAGGATAGAATTAAAATAGAATTCTTTCCTTTCTAAGCTACCCGAGACTAAAGCCATAAAATCTGGGTAGTGATACTAGTTTGTATTGCATATATAGTTTGTATACAATAGAGAAGTAATATACTGGAAATACAAGAATTCTTTTTGACAATATATTAGGTGGTCCATGAGGTGTAGAAGATGGTGTAAAAAACCCAATATACTTTGTTCGGTAGCTAAGAAATTAGCCCCATTGATAAGGATTGGAAAGCTTCACCACCATGTCAGCAAACACAGCAAACCCTTACCCACTCGTTCTCAACACCCTTCATCTCTTCAACAGGAACACTTGCTTCACTTTCCTTTAAAATCCTTTCAAAGTATTTAAGTATGTGGGGTCTTTATATACTTTGAAGATCATAGAGTTGGTCTTTGTCCTATGTTATTTAACACTAGATGAGTGGTTTAACAGGATCAAATTTCTACTTAAAAAATCTATTTTCAAGTCGATACGTGGAATACATCTAATAAAATGCTTACATGACATAATTGAAGTTGAATCAAATCTTAACATTTAAGCGATATAATCGTTTTGCTCTACCACACTGGCTTCATAACAGAATAACTCTAATACTAATAAGATTTCTCCTAACAAACTTTGAAGTATAACATATTAGAGTAGAGATATATTGATGCGGAGATACATGTGAACGTGCGATGTTACGACGCACGTCAGGAAAACATGCTTATTCAACTACGTGCATACAGGACGAGGTTGGAAACGAACAGAGATGCATGTTGTCTTCTCTGGTTAGTGGAGGTATAAGAAAGCTTTAATGGTGAAGGAAAAAGGCTCACACCCACTCGCTTAGAAGTAGGAAGAAGTCATTAGTAGTTTCATCTTTTCAGGTCTTGTTTGTGGTGAAGATGCTATAGCCTATAACAGAGAGTGTAGTCAGGATTTGATGGTCATATCTTTGTGAAAGGAAGAGAGAGAATGATTAAGAAAACGCTTGCTTTCTCGTATCTCTACCTACTAATATACATATTGCTTTCTGTCAGAGTCATATTGTACAACAAGGTACATACGTACTGATTTCTGTTCCTATAATCTGGGTGGGTACCTTCCTTTTATATTTGTCTTGATGTTGTGGATTTCTTCCGTGCAGTGGGTTCTGTCTACGAAATACTTCAACTTTCCGTTTCCTATAACGCTGACCATGATTCACATGGGCTTTTCCGGAGCCGTTGCATTTTTTCTTGTTTGGGTTTTCAAGGTATATGGATTTCTTATGCTTGACTATGACTACGAAACTAGTGCTAAGAGTATTTTCATGGTCACTCATCTTTTTCGCTTATAGTGGTGATCATAGGTATCTATCTCTGTACGATTTGTTTGGCTTTTAGTAAGCAGACGTTATTACTGTGGCATTTTAAAGTCCTGAAATTTTATTGAATATCATCCTCAATTGTATTTTTTTTTCTGTTTTATGTTCTGTTATTCATGTTACTTCAATCTGGTTCATACTTTGTGCTTTATTCATATGCATAGATTTTATTTGTGATAAATTGGGCAAAGATATCCATTTTGTGCTTTGTGTTGTTGTTGTACTCTGCTACCCGTGTTGCGAATACATGATTTCGTTACTTCTTATTGCTTTCTGTGTTTTTCTTTTAAGAGAAATGCTGGGGCTCTCGTTGGATGGGTTTTTCTTTTTTCTCTCTATTTTTTTTAATGATTAAGGAAATGTTTTTTAATGATGTTGTGGATTTTTTTTTAAATATTTAGAAGTGTTAAAAAATGCATGAGAAAAAAAAGATGAAATGCATTGTCGAGAGCCTAGCAGTGGCTATAGGAACCACCCTTCTTTTAAATACCAACTAATGTAGTTCGATTATTCTTTGAATGTGTAGGTTGTTTCTCCTGTGAAAATGACAATTGAAATGTAAGTGACATAGTTTTTCAATTTCTTCTAACCCCGTCCTTTCCTCCTGTTGTTATGCTCTCCACTTCTTCATTTGTTCTCTCCTTCATAAAAATCCTTTTTCTTTTCTCTTTTTAATGGTGAGCAGATATGCAACATGTGTCATTAAGCCTTTGCTAAGCACTAAAATCTAACTGAACCAGACCTTTTGTTTGAGTCCCTTTCCAGATTTTCCTTATGTTCTTCTACTTTCTTTTTTCTATGCAAGACTTGTCTCCATTTTCCCTTGAATTATGTTATTTGTAATTTGTGATCTTCTATTACTATAAACGACTGCCATATTGTTAGAATTTTATGTAAATATACACAGAGGAAAAGGTATCTCAAGGATAATTTGTGTAGTTGTTTCACGAGTGAATCCAGTGTTCAAACCTCCGTTCAATCCAAATTTGCCTTCACCCGGTATGTGAGTGTGCTATGTAGATAAATCTAGAGTCACACTCAAGATGCCTATAGTCCAAGAGTTTTTCACAAAACAATATAGAGACATCCCTAAAACACTCAAACGTGTCTCTGTCAAGAATGGAAGATTTTAAAATCAATCCTCATATGGTAACTGTCAGTTGATTTTAAAGGCCAGCCTCCATAACTCCAGGCATAACGCCTGGAGTAATGCTAGGCATTATGCCTGGCATCTTGGGCATGCCCCAAGCATATATCTCTCAACGTGTTCTCTATCTCTTTCATACAAACAAAAAGATGTGCAACCACCGAGTACACCTAAAAAAATTGTGTGGGAGTACTATACCAAATCTCTCCCAGAGAAGACCGGCATAGCAACATCCCTAAAGTGTCTTGTATGCCCTTGACTCATTCGATCACATCTGATTAAGCATATTTGATACCTCTTGAGTTTCAAAAACTCAAAACTATGCTTAATTCCTTCTAAGTTATCGTGATGTGTTCACGGAATTTGTCACTACCAAATTGTAGCGCCAAAATTTGACATCAATAAACACAATTGAGAATGCATTATCGAATAGTCTTCTTTTCGCCCTCAAGTCACTCAATTTTAGTCTAATCGCTTTCCCAACAATACCTCTTTAAACCGTATCAAACATAATCATAGACAGCATGCTAGAGTAGCAAACATCAGAGCATCTATCTTATGACATTGTCAAAGGTCAATAAGGGCATTTAAAAGTAAAATATAAGACTCACACAGTGAAAAAACAGGGAACCATTCATTCACTTTCATATCTGGTCGCATAAGCATATGTAGTATGAAATACATGCTACGGTAGATCTCTTTTTCTTAAAGAGTGTATGTACATATCAAATATTGTATAGATCTTAGTCTAGACTCAATTTCTGTGTCTAACTTGAGTCTCTTCATTTGCTCTCCTCCAATGTGTCGAAGAGAATCTTTCATCTGACTTACCATAGGCTACACGGGTTGTGAGGTGTCCATGCACGGTAGTTCTCACTAAGGCAACATTTTTTTTTGCGCCATACTTATCCCTCTCTAGACAAGTACTGAGTGACACAATGTCTCATCTTTGCTCGCTACCTCTTTGCAGCAATAAAGGCAATCGCTCTGTAAGTGAGCCAATCTAAGCCTGTTAACATACCTTGTGTGCGTGTACAATTCATGCAATATGATAAAGACAAATTGAAATAAAATATTACACTGCATTAATATCTCCAAAGAAAGTTTACATTACTGTGTCAACGGAATAAAATTATAATCACAGTCTACACAATCCTAAATCCCTAACATGAGCCATAAAAGTGTTTTTCGCTCTAGGCTTTGTCAGGGGATCAATAACTATGTGACTTATAGATTGATGTTTCAGGACCACTTCCTTTTGTGCCACCAAGTCTCTAATGTAGTGACATTGAATATCAATGTATTTGGTTTTTCCATTATACTTTGGATCCTTAACATATGCGAGCAGCCATGCTACCGCAAAAAATGGTCACTGGATCAAAATAATCCACGCCGATATCTAGGTGCTGAAGGAACCTCCTCAACCAAATAACCTCCTAAACTGTTGCTGAACATGCTATGTACTCTACCTCCATGGTAGATAAAGCTATACAGGGTTGTTTCTTGCTACTTCATGTAATAGCACCATTGTTCAGCAAGAAAACATACCCAATTGTGGATTTGCGCTCATCTAGATCA